>NW_027555736.1:249213149-249928774 GCF_003287225.1 Phascolarctos cinereus | reverse complement strand
TGCTGTAATATTCCATTACATTCATTCATTGTAATTTGTTTAGCCATTTCCCAATTGATGAGAATCAACACTAATGTTAGCAAACATACTAAGGCCCTACAAATGAACAAACACACAGGTTAAAGAATTTTAATTTGATGCAACAGAGTATTTGCATCATCTACAAATGTGGTTGTATGGGGAAGGTGCCTTCCTTTAGCTTTCGATATGACTCAGTGTCATGTCATCAAAGTTCCTTCATCTCTTGGGGTCTGGGTTTCTCTCTGTTTCTCTCTGTCTCTGTCTCTCTCTCTCTCTGTCTGTCTGTCTCTCTCTCTGTCTCTCTCTCTCTCTCTCTCTCTCTCTCCTCTCTCTCTCTGTCTCTCTCTCTCTGTCTCTGTCTCTGTCTCTCTCTCTCTGTCTCTTTCTGTCTCTCTCTCTTTGTCTCTCTGTCTCTCTCTCTGTCTCTCTCTCACAGAGATGCTATTAATTATCCTCCACTAATTTCAGAAGGGGATTGTGGGATTAATATGTAATTAAATGCTGTAAATTTTTGTTTGTTTGTTTCCTGGATAAAAGACACTACTATAAAGTTTTACTATCTACCTACTCAACTTAAAAAAATGAGCTCAGTTCCTTTATGCTTCTCCATTTGGGGGATCTATGTAAACTTTATTATATATTATCTTACCCCCTTCCCCCCCAAAAAAGGCCTTCAGGCACCCAGAGCAGTGTTTCATTTGGACCACTACAACATTTAATTCTACAACCTGTCCTATTACTAAGGGTTGTTAACCAGGTCAAGATGGGAGGAATTTGAGTTTATTCATCTTTCTGCATACATTGACTGCTGGTAAAAATCTTGACAGAATATTAACTTTTGAAGCAGCTTAGAACACTGGAAAACCTCCATGCACCACCACATTTCTAATTCTAGAGCCCTCCAGATCATTGAGATTCAGTGTGAGATGCTTACATTAATCTATTTTGAAAGGAATTTGGGAGGGTAACCCAGAGATTCTTAAACCTTTTCTTAACTGCTCTCTGGATTCCTGGGACTTATTCCTCCAACTCCTTGTTCTAGTTCCCCCTCAACTCTTCTACATAATTCCCTCCTCATCTCCACTCCTATTCCCACCCTTGTGGTGTGGGATTCTTTTTCACTTTTCAAAAGGGAACAACACAATAATTTTACCCACTTTAGAAATGATTAGATTCTTGTCTAAGCTAAACTACTATGCCAAGTTAAAACTAGGTAGAAGAAAGGAGGGTTATGGGGCGGAAGTAGAAGGGTACAACTCAGGACACAAATAGAAATAATCATAATCAAGGTAGAGACAGACAGACAGACAGACAAACAGACCTAGCTTTCAGTAAGGACAACCTGGCTTACCAAGCTACTTCTTGTATATACTGGCGACATGACCCTGCACAAGTTACTTAAATCTCAATACTTTGCAGAACAGCAGCCAGTCTGCATTGGTAGGATTTGCCACATCAGTAAATTCTCAACACTGATGAAGACACAGGTATGAACCACTTAATAATCTTAGTAACAACTAAAAATTACATGGTGCCTTAAAGTTTACAAAATGCTCTACATATATTTTTTTCATTTGAGCACCACAGCCAATCTGTAACATAGATACTATAGAGATTAAGATTCCCATTTTACAGACAAGGAAACTAGAGAAATTAGGTGGCTCACTCATGGTCACAGACCTAGAATATGTCAGAAGAAAGCGTTTGAACCCAGGTCTTTCTGAAGCCAAGTTCCACATTCTGCCCACTCATGGGCACAAGGCACTATGCTCAGTTTCCCTGCACCTGACATTGACTGATGCGTTACCCCTTCTGAGAGATACAAATCTCCAATGTAAGAGATATTGGGCAGCTAAGTGGTACAGTGGATAGCACCTCGGGCCTGGAATCTGATAGACCTGAGTTCAAATCTGGCCTCAGAGACTTACTGGCTATGTCAGCCCTGGGAAAGTTATTTAACCTCTATTTGCTTCAGTTTCCTCAACTGTTGAAGGGGATAACAATAGCACCTATCCCATGATGATCAAAGAAGATAGTTGTTAAAAAAAAATGTGTAAAAAATATTTGCACTAAGATAAAGTTCCTGGCACACAGTAGATGCTCAATAAATTCTTGTTCCCTTCCCTACTTTTAAGCATAACCCTGTGTCAAAAAGATGTCACCCTCCTTGTCACCAGAGAGGAAAGCAGACACAGGGAAGACCCCTCAACAGGCCTCACAAAAACCAACACATTAAAAGTTATGCTTCTGGCTCTTATAAGAGACCATGACTCCACTCAAATCCCTCATTACATGAAACTTTGGATCTGAGCGTTGAATTTGTCTGTTCTTTCAAACGTGAGCTTTGGAAGGCAGCAATTACTTGTTTCCAAAATGGAGGCCTCCATCAGGTGGGTGGTCTTGGCTCTTTTTTTTCCTTTTTTTCTTTTGTTTTGTTTTTTTCCCCGTCCCCCTTTTCTCTTCAGGACTACCAAGAAGTCTTGTTTTTCGCTCTCCCGGCGGAGTTCTAGGGGGCTGTGCTTACAGACCAACTCTGTAGGGCTTTCCCACAGGCCTTGTTGTTAAGGCGGCTCCATTCGCTTCAGAGAAACCTCAGCAACTCCACAGGGAGATTCTGAGTTGCAGCTGTGGCCCCCTCCCTTCTGCAGCAAGCTTTCATCAGTTTTTGTGGGGGTTGAGCATGGCCTGACCTCCAGTCTACAGCGTTTCTCAGGTGGAAAGCTCTGTTCAGCTTGTCTGTGGCTTCAAAGGATTTCCTCTCTTCTAGCTGGAACTGTCATTGATAATGGTTTCCATTTTGTCAGTGTGTGATCTCGCAGCAGCACCGGGCTTTTCTTTGACAGACGCCTGTTTGCTTGGTTCAGTTTCTTTGGTCGAACTCAAACCACCTTTCTGGTTGAGAAAGCACATTGACATCTTCTCCCAGTCAGGCTCCTCTGATTGCTCAGACATGGCTTTCCAACTGAGACAAAGGTTACCATTTTAGGAGGATCCATACACCCGGCGAATTCAAATTTACGAGCATAACAAGGCAGATAGGCAAGGCAAAGGAATCCTTAAGCCTGGCTGTATGTTAGCAGATAAACAGAGATTCTCTCTTGGTACCTCTGAAGGAATAAACCTAAGGAAGAACCGTTGCTTTATGCTCTAATTCATGACAGAAATCTAGCAATTGTCGATTTAGCAAAGCACCCAATTCCACGGTCTATATTTAGTCCTCAAGGTCGGCCATGCAAAGGGACCAGAAGTATTGAAAGTGTCCTATTTCCCTAGCAGTTTAAATATATGTGGCTTCTAGGCAAGGGATTGAACCAGATGGTCTTTCAAGGTCTTTCCCCTTTAATTCTGCCACCTTTGTGACTCAATGAGAAATTGTCTCATGGCTCACCCTGGTTGGTAAACAATCAGCGTGCAGTCCCAGATTTAGACTGTTTAGCTCTAGGGCCAGAGCTGGCTGAGTGGGGCACTCCCAGCTAGAGAATTCTCTTGCCCAGATTACCGACCACCATCCCCAGCTAGCCAACCCTATCTAGGTTGGACATCAAAGGAAGACAAGATGATTAAGGCAACCCTGCAGAGGAGGCAGTTGAGGACCCTGCTGTCTGTTCAGGAAGGCCCCAGCTAAGTTTTCCCCTCTGTCTTTGGGCCAGCTGTGCTTGCTACTCATTAACACAGACAGGGTTAGGTTGCACACTGCCCTTTTGCTTCCTCATATTTAAAAGGAGGGCGGCCAAGGGCAACAAGAATTGTCAGAGCAGCATCCTCCTTCCCCAGCCTGATAGCAGAGCTGTCTTCCTTCCTTTTGCTCCAACTCAAAACAAATCCTACAGTAGAACAATAACCAAATAGCCACGGGAGGAGGCCAGAGGGGGATTTATTATGCTCTGTCCTGTGGGCAGAGCCCTGGTTGACATTATCTTGCATTGAGGTCTGCATGGAAGGAAATCTGACAGGGCCATTGGGGCTGTCTTCCTGATTGTTGCTGTCTCTCTGTCCCTGTCCCTAACGTGCCCTTCCCCACACCCAGAAAGTATCCTCAGATGGTCTGGGAAGAAGCAAAATCTTGAAATCCCACTACTGCCATGGTAGAGTTAGCCCACACTAAGCCTTGGTAAAAGGAAAGTCCACCTGTATCTCATTAAAGTGGCCTGGCTTTTCTTTTGTGAAGGAGAATATTATTTTAAAGACACAGAAATTCCTCTTCTGCTGCCAGACAGTTATAGTATACCCTATGCTGAGAGGATTGAGAAGGGCATGATTTCTCAGAGTTAGAAGGTACCTCAATAGCTATCTAGCCTGACCCATGCCTGAAAAAAGAATTCCCAGGTCAACTAACTCGACAAATGATTTATCTGCTTGAGGACTTCTGAGGAAGGAGAACACACCAACTCAGAGGCATTCCATTCCACTTAGGGCTAGGTGTAACTGGTAGGACATTCTTCCTGACATGAAATTCAAAGTTATGTCTTTACAACTCCCTGCCCATTGCTTCTGGTTCTACATATGCTACCCCAAGGGGCCAAATAAGATGAGTCTAAGCTTTCTTTCATATTCTTTCAAATTCTTGAGGAATTTTATCCTGTCCTCCTGGAGTCTTCTCTTCTCCAGACGACACATCTCTAGTTCCTTCAAATGATCTTGATATGGCATAGACTGAAGGTTCTTTGCCATCTTAGTTTCCCTCCACTGGAAGCTAAGTCAATCTGTCTTGAGGTAGGGCTTCCCTCCTTTTCAAATCCAGCTTCATCTGAATTCAAACTTCGTAGAACAAATCCCCTTAATGAAAGGATTTGTTCTGTAAAACTTGGACTCGGTCAAAAGGCTGCACCCAAGGACCCAGAAGAGAAAAGTGTACACACACACACACACACACACACACACACACACACACACAACCTTCAAAAGAAAACTTGGCTCTCCCTCCCCTGCTTTATTGATTCAGTTGTGCCTGACTTTTTTGTGACCCTATGGGCCTTTCTCTCCTCCACTATCTCCCAAAGTCTGTCCAAGCTCATGTTTATTGCTTCCATGACACTCTCTCTCCATCTCATTCTCTGCCAGCCCTTTCTCCTTTTGCATTCAGTCTTTCCCACCATCGGGGTCTTTTCCAATGGGTCCTGTCTTCTCGTTATGTGGCCAAAGTATTCAAGCTTCAGCTTCAGTATTTATGTCATCTGAATTAATTTCCTTATTGGCAGGAATCAAATAAATATCGTTCCTTCTTCTCCCAGGAACCAGGTCCTCCTGCATCTAATAGCTGCTGCTGTTTGCGGTTCATCCTTCCTTCTGGAAGAGGACCAGTGACATACTGAGGGCGATGTCTTGACTCGCGAGTGAATTGGGTTTGAGCGAGGCAGAGCTGTGTAAAGTCATCAGCCTCACTCTCTCTGCCAATCATCGGACTAGCAATGGCCCTCGATGCAGTGGGAGAGCTTGGCCTTTTTAAGCCCAGCGTTTCCCAGGTCTCAGTTTGTCTGAGGCAACTCCCATTCAGTGATTAAAGGCTAGGTAAGAATGGAGGCAAAAGATGGCCTAGTTTGCCTTCCCAAAAGAATCAATCTGGGGAGGGAAAGATCCTCAGAATTTCTTGTCAGAATAGAAACACTCAATACTGACTGCCAAGAGGAAATAACAGGGGCAAGGGGGGCTCCTTACCTGGTACCGTCATTGAGTAATCTAGAAAACCAAGTTGCGTTTTTTTGGTTGTTTTTTGAGTTTTTTTGTTTGTTTGTTTTTGTTATTGTTGCTGTTGTTGTTTTTTGCCATGGATTCCCTGTTTAGGCTTATAAGGAATCCAAATTTCAAACTGTGTTCTGATTTCTCCCTTCTGCCATGGGCCTGACAAATCATTTCTCTTTAAGAATCTCAAATCCCTCATCTTTTCCTCTTCTCCCTTCCTTCCTCCTGCTTGTTACTTCCCTTCCTCTCCTTCTGACACCCCTTGCTGGAAACACTCACAGGCACACACAAAATATCAGGAACATTCACAAAAAAATGTTGAAGGCTCATTTCTTTCTCTTCAGAATGCCTATTCCAGTTCCTTGAAATCTCCCTCCAGTCACATCTTTTGGCCATAAGGATCCTTTTCCTCCAGGTGTTTCCAGACCCTTCCTTGGGGGGGAAAACAGCCCTAGGCAATCATTGAATACTGCTGCCCCACCTGCCCCACTATTCTGGTGGTTTTTTGATCCTCCGGATCAAAGCAGTTTGGATGTTAAATTATTTTCTCTACCAGGTTCTCTTTTTAAGAAAGAAACTAGCTTTCTACTCTGTCCCTAAGAACTTTTCAATACACTGTGTTTCCAACATGGAAAGACTTTACTTTTCTTCACAACAGATGCTATTATAGCTTTCAGGTTAGGTCTTTTTTTTCCATCAAGGGTGTCCTTCATTATATGGAAGTTCAGTGGTGGCAGATAATCCTGGCGAGTGCCACCCTTACATCACAACTTAGAGAAAATGGAGAACTCCAGCGTACTCTCTGTAACCCAGCTCTAAGGAGGAGTTTGGGTAGGGATGTGCACGGCCTGCTCATACAATGAAGCCCTTTAGAGGAAACGATCTATTGTCAGGAGAGAGAAAAATGAGCACCTGCATCGGGTAAAAGTCAGAAAGTGAAAACAATATGTATAAAGTGAAACCCAGTCTAATTTCCTTCTGTTGCTTAAATACAAGATGCAGTCCAAAAGGCCTATTTCTGTGGTACATCTTTCAGCAACGTCCTTTGTCTGGTATCCAACACTTTTACAACCTGACCCCTCCCTATTTTTCCAGTCTTGTTACACCTGCCCGACCCTCTCTTCCTGAGGACGCAGCAGTCCAGTGATGCTGGCCTCCTTGCTGTTCCCCAAATAATGTTCCGCCAGCTCCCGACTCCTGGTCTTCTCACTGGCTGGCCTCTATATCTGGAATTCTCTCCCTCCTCAATTTCACCTCCTGACTTCCTTGACTTTGTTCAAGTCCCACTTTCTACAAGAAGCCCACCCTGATTCCTCTTAATTTGAATGCCTTCCTTGTTCCTACATGTAAACGACATGTTGTCTCTGCCATTGAGAGCTGGGATTGTTTTCCACCTTTCTTTGTCTCCCCAGTCTTAGCACAGTGCCTGGAATCCATTAGGTTATTGGTTTATTGACTGACTTCTTTTTTTTGTACTTATACTTAAACAAACCCTCTGTGTTGATATGTGACTGTATAAAGTATCAATTCATAGATTATAACAAAAACCAAAACCAAACCAAACCCAGTCTTTCCTTAAGAGGAGGGACTAGGTTTTATTTTGCTTTTGGGAGGTGGGGTGGGGAGGTGATCTTTCTTTGTATCCTCAACACGCTACGGTAGTGCTTAATAAATGTTTGTTTGATTTGTACCAGTTTAAGGGACAAGAGAGACCTCTTACCGTGAAGTATAGAAAACCAGATCTGAAGTCAAAGAATCTGGATTCAAATTCCACATTGACAATTTAACATAGGCAATGTTGTAGGTAGAGAGCAGAGTCAGGAAGACTTGACTCTATCTTCAAGACCTACATTCTGACACAAATTGGCTATGTGACCTTAAGTAAGAAATTCAGCTTCTCAGTGCCCTTGGACACTCTCTAAAATTAGAAATCATAGAAACATTGCTGTTTTCCATTGGCCAAATGATTTCCCTAGAGGAGTTCCTTACGTCAATCATGGAAAACACAGGTCTGGACAAAAACAAAACTACTTACTGTGAGGGATTCACTTAACCCTTCTAAGCCTAAGAAGAGCAGGTTGAATTAAATTATCTCTAAGGTCCTGTCTTAGCCTCCATTCATTCTGTCCAGACCTTGATTCTTTTTTTTGTTTGTTTGTTTTTTTGGTGAGGCAATTGGGGTGAAGTGACTTGCCCAGGGTCACACAGCTAGTAAGTGTCAAGTGTCTGAGGTTGGATTTGAACTCAGGTCCTCCTGACTCCAAGGCCAGAGCTCTATCCACTGTGCCATCTAGCTGCCCCCAGATTCTTAAGGGGCTGATAAGCCTGCTTGAAGTGAATGATATTAAGAGTTTGCTAAGGCCTACTTTGGGGAAAATACACCCACCCACACACAAATATACATATATACGCATATATACACATATACATACATATATACATATATACACATATATACATATATATGCACATATATACATACATATACACATACATATATACATATACACATATATATACATATATACACATATATACATACATACACACACACACACACACACACATATATATATATATATATATAAAGAAAACAAGGAAGCTCTTCAGTTTTGAAAAACTTTATTTCCTCATGGACTGTTTCTGCTGTGGGCGCACCCCTGTGGGTAGGGACATGGAGTGCTGCATACTATATCCTTGTTGAATGTTTGTTCATCTTGCTTCATATTTGTTTATAGTTAGCAAATTTTTAAAAAATTATTTACCTTATTGAATCAATCTCTTAAATATGGAATATACATTCGGGGCCAGAGCATACCAAGCTGAAGATATTTGGCATGGCTAAAAAGATCTGTTGGGATAGGTTCATGGCTTGCTAGTATGGATGGATGATAGTAACAAGGGAAGGAAAGACGGGGTACTCCAATTTGGGGGCTAGATCAACATGTTTCCTTATTATTTGGTGGATTGTGTGGGATGAGTTCCTTCAGGGAAATAGGTGGGAAGCCCCTACAGGCCCAGTAGGACATAAAGGGCCCTGGCTATTGCTATTTTCTATCCAAAAACTGGTCCTTGAGACAGGCAGTGGTGGCCTGCAGTCCCCGCAGCTCGTGTTTCTGAGGACTGTGGATCATTTGTGTTTGGAAGGTGCTCAACCTGACCTACTAGTTTGTGCTCTGGGAAAGTGCTTCTGCAAATTTCCTGGCTGCTGCACTGTTTGACAGCATACCCTGTCCCCTAAGAAGTTATTTTAGGCACGAACTAAAGCCAATAAAAAGTGAATTCCCCAAGGTGGGAAGAGGCTGAGATGGTTTTGAGGTCTAGGGCACATGGAGATAACTTAGAAATCATAGGCCTCCAGCAGAACATGACAAGTTAAAAAAAACTGAATTTCAAGAAATAATACCAAAAAAAAAAAAACCTAACCCAAAGTTCTGAATACAGAAAACAATGCCAATCATAAAAAAACGACAACAAACAACCCAGATCATCTCCGGAAAACAAGAAGAAGAAGAAACCCACGCTGCAAACTTTAAAGTTCACATAATGGTTTAATTGAACGATTCCAGTGACAAGCAACAAATTCTGTAAACAATCAGGAGAAAAACTTTCACATATAAAGGAAAGGAAATGTGGATAATACAAGACTATACAATACCCACCAGAAATTGCAGAAAGGAATGGAATAATATAATATATAATAATATAATAATAAAAAATAATAAAAAACAAAGGAGCTCAAGATGCAGCCCAACATTAAATGCCCTGTAAGCTTAAGTTATCAATGAAAAAAAAAGGTTGACATTCAAAATGATAAGTCAAGTCCCCAAACTGTGGTAACCATATACTGTCAGGGATCTGGTGGTATTACTGAAAAGTTAGGGGTCTCTTTTGAATGCTGTAGAGCCTCCAGGCCGCTACCAGTGTGCTTCCCACCATGATTATGGATTGATTACCATTTATTTAGCCAGCTTTAACTAACTTTCAGGAAAAAAAATATTTACTAAGGTGGTACAATAAATAAGAGTTGGTACAGAACATTCCCCTAAAAGTCCGTGACACACTCTCCCACCAGTACATAAAGAATCCAGGAAAAGTGGGTTCATACTAAAAGAGTTCATGTGGCGAAGGAGTAGCTCACAGCTCCTGGTTGTTAGAAGTCTGTTTCTTCTTTTCATATACATACATACATATGTACATACACACACATATACATATGTACATATGTGTATATATAAATATACATGTATATATAGTATATATACTATACACACATACATATACATATATATGTGTTTAGTTTCCCTTTGACATGGAATAACTTCTTTGATGGTCTCTTTAGAGAGCTCTGAATCTGCATCCAGTCAGTCTTTAGCTCCTGATTTAGGCATGATCATTAGCTATTCCAGGGATGATACCAGGATGCTGAAGGGAAGATGGGAAATCCTCAAGACCTCCAAAATTCATGAGGTCCTCCTCAAGGCTAGGCTAAAGTGCTTTCCTCCCTCTCCCCCCCACCCCCACCAAGGTATCTTCTCCTCAAGGAAATTTACTTGGAATGTTCTCTCCTTATCTTCATTTGTTGAAATCTGTCTCTACCAGATGCTCAATTAACTTGAGTTCTGAACTAGTCTTCTGCTTTACTGATGACCCACAGTAGATAACTAAATAATCTCAGCTGATCTTAATACTTCTCCTGTCAATATTACTCTAATTTGTACAAGAACATTTCACACTTAATCTAAAGTGTTTGATTTATTGGTTCTCACTTCCTTAAGGTATCAAGATATCCTTTCACTTACTCTGAGTGGGGTGGGGTAACTTGATTTATATATTCAGCCAACACCCCACCCTTCCCTAAAATGTTGATCGGGTGAACAATCTCCTTGTGTCCCTTTAAGAACAGTCTGCTTCACAGGACACAGAAAGGATCATACAATCTGGAAGCAATCCTTTGCTTTGTAAACTTCCACTATGTGCTTATTAGTTTCAACCGAAGTTTAATTTTGAGCAGACTTTAGTGGTGCTGATCTCTTGATGTCTAAAAGGATGGAGGAGAAAAGAAGACCTTGTCTGCCAAGGAGTTATGGATCTGGTTACTAATGAGACTGATATGAGGAAGATTGGTAACCAACCCTTTAATATAGTTAGAAAATACCACAGAAAAGAAGAAGACAGAGGTGGTAGTAGCCCTCCACCTCCACAATCTCACCTGTGCTCCATCCTTATGGAATTTAAGGATTGTCAGGGTGCTGCCAACCTCTCCCCACCCCCCAAGAAAGAAATCTCATTTGATTACTTCCAAACTAGAAAGGATTTGGAGACCCTATCCTTGGGTGCCGCTTATTGGATAGAGGGTGCGTTTTAGACTATTAAGGAATGTAGGATACGGCAAGCCAATTGTTATAAATCAGCCTGGATATACGGTGGGGATGGGTTTGGGGGTAGGACTGTGTGTGTGGGGGGGTGTTGTCCCACTTCAGACTGTTGTTTCATTACTTTTATCACATACAGTTGGGAAAGTTCACTGGAAGTTCCTTGATTTGCCCAAACCGCAGGATGTTATTAACATCAAAGCAGTGCTACATCACTGGGGCATTGAGATTTCTACTCTCATAGCAAATGTGACCTTTAATAGGGTCCAAGAATCTGCTGGCAGCAACCCCCTTTATTACAAGGCTATCCCTCAGGGTGATATCCCCAGTGCACTGGCGTGCTGGTAAATATTGAACAAACAGCTGTCTGGAAAAGAGTACAACACACTTTTAAGTTTTATCTTCATTTTCTCCATCAATTTTTTAAGTCTAGATAATCAACAAAACAATAAATTAAGTCCTGCTTTGTAGCTTTTGCTGAATTCAGCCAGGCAACATTTATTAAGTGCCTACTACTGTGCTAAGCAAGGCAGGTAGGTTGCACAGTGGATAGAGTGACAGGAAGTCAGGAAGACTCGAGTTCAAATCCAACCTCAGACACGGAATAGCTGTGTGACCTTGGGTAAGTCACTTAACCCTTTTAACTGTTAACAGTTTCCTCATCTGTAAAATGAGCTGGAGAAGGAAATGGCAAACCACTCTAGTATCTTTGCCAAGAAAACCTCAAGTGGGGTCCCAAAGAATTGTACACAACTGAAAAATGACTGAACCTAGACCATATTCCAGTATTTGGTGTCCTCAGGTTTACCAGGCCCCACCTGAAGCATCCATACTCTGTAGCATCTCAGTCTCAGAGGTTGCGCTGAGTGAACAGTCATACTCCAACAAAAAATCATTCACCAACTTTCTCTCCACTTTAGCCTTGGTTTATAGCTTTTTCAAGTTAAATAATTTAGAGTCAGTGGGAAGGGAAGGGAAGGGAAGGGGAGGGGAGGGGAGGGGAGGGGAGGGAGGGGAGGGGAGGGGAGGGGAGGGGAGGGGAGGGAAGGGAAGGGGAAGGAAGGGAAGGGAAGGGGAGGGAAGGGAAGGGGAGGGGAGGGAAGGGGAGGGGAGGGGAGGGAAGGGGAGGGGAGGGGAGGGAGGGGGGGGAGGGGAGGGGAGGGGAGGAGGGAGGGAAGGGAGGGGAGGGAGGGAAGGGAAGGGAAGGGAGGGAAGGGAAGGGAAGGGAAGGGAAGGGAAGGGAAGGGAAGGGAAGGGAAGGGAGGGGAGGGAGGAAGGGAGGAGGAGGGAAGGGGAGGGAAGGGAAGGGGAGGAAGGGCGAGGGGAAGGGAAGGAAGGGAAGGGAAGGGAAGGGAAGGAAGGAAGGGAAGGGAAGGGAAGGGAAGGGAAGGGAAGGGAAGGGAAGGGAAGGGAAGGGAAGGGAGAAAGGAAGGGAACTTCCTGGAAACCTCCTTGTGAGGATTTGGGCACTTCTGCAGCTCTGTATGAAGTGTAACTACTCCACCCATGATGAGCATGGCATTTGCTACTGAGTTCAATCCAGTTTCTAGCAAGTCCTTGAGGGATGGGGGACATGGATAGAAAATAGTCCCTGCCTCATTACCTGATATCAAAACTTCTGAACCTAACTAGGTTAGTTCTTAGAAGACAGACACATAATTCATTGTTGGCCTACTCAGGATTGTCTTTCTTTCTTGGTGAGGTATGTGATGATCCCCTAACTACCCTTTGAGAACCTACGGCTAGCCCCATTCCACAGTGATACACCTAAGTAGAATCTCAGTGGAATGAACTTTAGTGACATATTTGGAGAGGTCTTATTCCTGAGTTCCATTGACTGAAACTAAACCTATAGAGCAGCATTAAATATTTAGAGGGAGAATAACAGCTGTGGTTTTGAGTGCCCTAATACCCCAACTTTTGCCCCCAAATATTTGTTTTAGTAGATGTGAAGTGAGATCTCCAATCGAAAATCTCTTGATAGCTAACAGCGGGCCTTCATGATATTTCGCTTTGCTTTTAGGAATTTTGACAGTTGAGGAAAGACAGAACATACAAAAGCTTAGGCATCTTGGTACAATAAAAACAATGCTAAATTCGGAGTCAAAGGTCCAAGTTCAAGTCCTGGTTCTTCCTTTTACGATCTGTGTAACTTTGGGCAAGTCATCTCACCTCTCTTGGCCTCCGTTTCCTCATCTATAAGAAAAAAGAGTTGGAACAGGGACCTTCGAAGTCCCTACCAGCACTGAAGTCTGCAATCTATGACCTTAGGAAGACATTCAGAGATAAACATGTTAGAAAACACTTGCATTCTGTAAAATCCTTTGCATTTATCTTCAGAATTAAATTAATCTCATTTCAGGGGAAAAAAATATTTCCATCATTATTTAAAAGCTCAGGGGGACAGCATTACCGACTACTTTGCTGGCCCACTTTCGCATTCATGTTACTTTCCAAGTGTAGCATGTTATATTAGAAAAAAACGCTGGCTCTGAAGTCTGAAGTCCTCCACTTGAAACCCAGCTTTGCTACTCATTACCTGGGTGACTTTGGGTAAGTCAATTCACCCCCCTCAGATTCAATTTCCTCACTTGTAGAATGAAATATTCCCTAAGCTCTGTTTCTGCCGTCCCTTCTAGCTCTACATTTTACAGTCCCCAAATTTTAGAATCCATTCAGTTTGGTGTCTTCAGAATAAAGGCTAAAATTATCCTCATTGACCTGATATCCTGCAGATCCTTAGTTTAATTTTAAATATTGATAGAATCCAGGTCCTTATGACAGCTCTCCCCCATTTTATGTGACAGGTGTAATAAAGGAGATATTATGGAGTTGTCTAATTTTAGTCCTTTGTGCAAGCTTCCTCTCTTATTGGAAGTTATATGTATAAATCCCAAGAGTGAGCCTTTCTATTTAAGAGATTTGGGTGGAAATAATTTTTTTTCCTTAAAGGAGAAGTATAGAATCTAGATATAGGGTCACATGTAATTCCTGGCTTTATTTGCATCATTCTCCTTGCCATTTCTTGGTGTGGTCCCCGTGGTCAGATTTTCCACAACAAGGCTATCTCAGCTTCTTGCTCCATGTGGTGATGGCTTATAGTGACCTCCATTTCTCCTCAGCTACATGGGGGAACTTCTCCCTGCAAATGTGGGTATGATGAGGCTCTTTCTTTCTTGGGGGAAAAAAAAAAAAGAAGAGAGGAGGGTGATTCATTCAGGCTAGCCCTATGCTCCAATGAGCTACTAACCACCAATATGTAATTTTTGTTGTTGAGTCATTTTGCAATTGTATCTGACTCTTTGTGACCCCATTTGGGTTTTTCTTGGCAAAATACTGAAGTTGTTTGACATTTCCTTCTCCAGCTCATTTTACAGATGAGGAAACTGAGGCAAATAGGATTAAGTGACTTGCCCAGGGTCACACAGCTAATAAGTGTCTGAGGCCAGATTTGAATTCAGGAAGATGGGTCTTCCTGATGCTAGGCCTGGCACTCTACCCACTGCCCACCCACATGCAATATGTCATCCTTATTTTATCTTTGTCAGCTCCCGCCTCAGTCCCACTTTCTAGATCTAGTCACACTGCGACCTATTCCCATCACTGTTCACTTTGCTAGTCCAACAAACAAGCATTCTTTTGCAGTTTCAGGTATTGTGACTTTATAACCAGGGAGCTCAGTCCTGACTCAGGTGGGTCCTTCCCTGTAGAGGGACTGGGCTATTGTCTACAATATCACCTACTGTTTGATGGACTGCAGTATGAGAGAAATTGACTAGAACGCATAAGTGACATAGGTTCTTCCCTTTATACATGTAACATATATTTTGATATCAAATATAACAGAAGTTTTTAACCTCTAGACCAATTCTTTTTTTTTTTCTTTGCTGGGCAATGGGGTTAAGTGACTTGCCCAGGGTCACACAGTGTTATGTGTCTGAGGTCAGATTTGAACTCGGGTCCTCCTGAATCCAGGGCTGGTGCTGTATCCACTGTGCCACCTAGCTGCCCCCCTCTAGACCAATTCTTAACCTTCTTAATCTTCAGACCATTGAACTTAGTCTGATAATTTTTGTTGGTCCCTACATTTCCATATAACTGATTTCCTTTGTAATCCTATGTATTTTATGCATTTTAAAAATTATGCTGAGGCAGCTAGGTGGCACAGCGTCTGGGCCTGGAGTCAGTAAGACCTAGGCTCAAATCCAGCCTTGGGCAGTTATAGCTGTGTAACCCTGGGCAAGGCCCTTAACCTCTGTTTGCCTCAGTTTCCTCATCTGTAAAATGGGGATAATAATAAATAACAATAATAATAATATTTGTAAAGTACTTAGCACAGTTTCTGATACATAGTAGGTGCTTAATAAAATCTTATTTCCCTCCTATCACAGTGCCTGGCACACAGTAGGCATTTAATTAATGCTTATTCATTTCATTGATTCATCTGCTGTTATGTTCTTTACTATATAATCCACCATTTTCTATTTTCCTATTCTGCTGAGGCACTAGAGACAGCTGTCCCTCTAGGAGAAGATAAAGGCAGCCAAGCTTGCTCCTCTCGGCCCCTACCCTTGGGTGTAGTGTTACTGGAAGTGGGTGTTTCTGTCTAGGAATGTATAAGGAGAGAGAAATGAATATAAGTCCCACATCGTGTTGTCAGAGGCAGTTCATATGTTGCTGAGGGATGGTGTTCCTGGCCCCTTTTCAAGTGAATTTTATTTCAACTTGTCTATTTGTTTTTCCTGGCCACACATCCTGCCCCCTCCAGCATCGTACCAATGGGATCCAGCCCCCCTTTCCTGACACACAGAGCTTTAAACAAGAGTCCTCTGCCATCGGAATTCCTGACCATTTCCAGGTATTTAATGGAATCAGGTGTGCTAGGATCCAATGTGAAAGTGGAAAGCAAAGGGACCCAGAGGAATCCTCTCTCCCTGCTGCTCAGTGGCAGACAAAAGGGGGACTGAACAAACAGGATATGCCTCTGCTGAGAGAACTGCTCCAGCCAGAGAAACAGACAGGATGCACGGCCAGGAATAGATGACCACCATGAGCTTGGGGGTTAGGGAAGGCAGCAGCTCAGTGCCTATGGGGAAGGAAGATGGATCAAGGAAAATTAAGTTATTGAGAGTTTTTCTCATTGGTTCTTGATAGAAGTCCTACTTTAATTTCACAAGCCATACGAGGTTCCTTATGCTACCAGGGCATAGTACAGTCTCTCCCAAAACATTGGACTCTGCTGTACGGGCTTAGCTTCAGTCAATGGAGCTGTGTCATCAGCCAGCACCAAAAATAAATGTAAGGAGTCTGTGTGCTGCCCACATACGTTTTCACATGGGCTGTCTAAATGTGACTCTCATAGAGGCTGTAATGGGTTTCTCAAGAATCTAGTCTACCTCTCCTCAAGGGAGACTTTGATTCCTAGGCAGCTAGGTAGTCTAAGTAGAAGACCCTAATTCAAATCTAGCCTTAAATACTTATTTTGTGATGCTGAACAAGTCACTTAACCTCTGCCTGCCTCAGTTTTCTCAATTGCAAAATTGGGATAATACTATCACCTACTTTCCAGGGCCATTGTGAAAATAAAATGAGGCAATATTTGCAAAGCACTTTGCAAACCTTAAAGCACTATACAAGTGCTAGATATTATTATTATTATTATTGTTATTGTTATTATTGTTATTGTTATTATTATTATTATCATCATCATTATCATTATTCCTGTCAGGAGAGGAACAGGAGAAGGCGTTGTGAGGCTGACCATTCTGCTGTCCTCAGAGGACATACCAGACTGAATTATATCTATCTGCTCCCTCTAGGGGAAATGATTTTATATTTTTAGATTCACATTGCATTCCCAGTTGTTACAGCTGGAAAAGGAAGGGGTACAGCTTAACTTCTATCCAAAGGCTTGACCCCTTCCCATCAAATGCTAGTTATATAAAAGACCATCACAAATAGTGAATAGCAAATAAACTCATTTATACAAAGAAAAAACAAGTAGATAACAGAAAACTTATACAGATTAGAATATACCAGAAAATACACAGAGTGAATAAGATCTCTTATTAGAAGTGAGATAGATCTCTCAGCTCAACCAAGAGAGAAGATCCCTGATGTCATCCAAGGAGAAATTCTCCAAATTCTCTAAGGAAGCAGGTTGGAAATTAGGGACACAAATTAGTCAGTATCTGAGGCAGGATTTGAACTCAGATCTTCCAGACTCTAGGCTCAGTATTCTATCCACTGCATCACCTAGCTGCTTAGTACAACATAGTCCAATGAAAAGAGCACTAGTCTTCGAGTGAGAAGACCTCAGTTACTAGCCATGTAATCTTGAACAAATCACTTCAAAATTCTGAGCTTTAGTTTCTTCTTTTATAAAATGGGAAGATGTTAATATTTATACTACCCACTTCACATAATCATTGTGAGGAATGTGCTTTGTAAACTGAAAAGTGTTACTGAATGTGACATGATTACAATCCTTCCATATCAGGGGGTGTGTCTTCTCTCCAGAGAAGTGGGCACAGAGAGTACAGTGTGGCTGAAGGCCCCATAGGGCAGCCGAAGATCAGGAAAGCCTGGAGATCTTTACCGTAATGGTACTTGTGATATGCCTAGGGATGAGCACCAGGCACGGTTGCTAGTTCTTGCCTTTCCTCCCTCCAGCACATATCAATATGGATCAAGCAATGATGAAAGCTGTAAGGTCCAATTCTGTGTAGTTCAGGGTATCTGAATCATGGGCACAGCCACAATCACCTCGGGTTTCTCTTTCCAAAGAAGAGTGCCTGGGAATGCAGTTGGCAAACAATCTAATCTAGAGCTCTCAAGGTTAAAGTCGATGACTGCTGTCATTCAAATTGGTCTCCAGCTTCCCAACCCTGATCTAAGCCATATGAGACCTTCAGAGAGGAGAATTCAAGATTTCTATTCATTCAGTAAATATTTATTTATACCTAAGCACTGAAGGAACAAAAACATGAACTAGATAGGGTCCCCGTTCTTCATTTAGGGTACCAGATAATAAAATTAGAGCTGGAAAGGGACTTAGCAGGTCATCCAGGACAACCCTTCATTGGTCAGATGAGGAAACGGAGACCCAAACCAAAGTTACTGAGGTGGCAGAACTGGGATTTGAACCCAGGTCCTTTGATGCCAAATCCGTTTGGAGGAAGTGTGAGATAGGGGGAAAGAAAGGTATAGAAAATTAGTATCATATGAGCAAGGAGAAGTAGATCCCCAAAAATACATTTTTTCTTATATCACTATGTTGATCATTAAGAATGTTGAAAATATCCTGAAAAAGAATCAACAACTGAAGCTCATAATAATAGTAGTAATAGATAATAATAGCTAACATTTCTATACTGCCTATGATGTGTCAGGCACTGTGCTGGGCACCTTACAATTATTGTCTCAGGTGATCTTCATAACAACCCTGGGAAGTTAGTGCTATTATTATCCCAATTTTTACAGACGAGGGAACCAGGGGTTAAGTGATTTGCCCAGGGTCACACAGCTAGTAAATATCTGACACTGGATTTGAACTCACGTCTTATAGATTCCAGATCAATTCTCTAGCCATTGCATCACCTAGTTAGCATTTAGATAGCACTTTAAGGTTTGCAAAGCAGTTATCTCATATAATCCTCAAAACAACCCTTTGACGTAGGTGTTACTATTACCCCATTTTACAGACAGGGAAACAGAGGTTCAGAGGGGTTAAGTGACTTCCTACTCAGGCATCATTGTTGTTTCAGTCACGTCCGACTCTCTGCGACCCCATTTGGTGTTTTCTCAGAAAAGATACTGGTTTACCATTTCCTTCTCCAGTTCATTGTATAGGTGAGGAAACTGAGGCAACCAGGGTTAAATGACTTGTCCAGGGTCACACAGTTAATGAGTGTCTGAGGGGATTTGAACTTAGGTCCTTCTGACTCCAGGGCTGGCATTCTATCCACTGTGCCACCTACATGCCCACCCTGGCATCACACAGCTTGTATGTCACAGGCAGGGTCTGAACTCAGATCTTCCTCACTCTAAGTCCAGCATTCTATCCACTGTACCTTTTCAGAAGATACAAATATTTGAATATATAAGTTTTCATCAGTGTGGGGAACCACTAAGTCTATGACTTAGGAGGAAAGTCCTGGGGAATCACTTGAGCTACACAAAGGTTAAGTGATGTGTTCAGGGCTAATAGGTGTGGGAGGCAGGATTTGAAGTCAAGTCTCCCTATCTTAAAGCCAGTATTGTATGTTCTATCTATCTATCTATCTATCTATCTATCTATCCATCCATCCATCCATCCATCCATCTATCTTTCTATCATCTCTCTCTATGTATCTCTCTATCTATCCATCCACCTATCTATCCATCTATCTATCTATCTATCATCTATCTATCTATCTGTCTGTCTGTCTGTCTATCTGTCTGTCCATCTGTCTGTCTGTCCATCTATCCATCCATCCACCCATCCATCTATCTATCTATCTATCTATCTATATATCTGTCTGTCTGTCTGTCTGTCTGCTGTCTATTTATCCACCTATCTATCTTCTACCATGCTCCCCTTTTCCTGACAATAGCAATGAAATAAACAAGCATAACTGAAGGAGAAAAAGCCTAACAAGATCTCCAGAGACCCATACACCCAGTGTCAGTGTGACAGGTATTGGGAGTGGTAGACATGGCATTGGACTTGGAGTCAAGAAGAAATGGATTTGAATCCTGACTGAAACACTCATTAGTTGTGTAAGTCTGGCAAAACACTAAATCTTCTGGGTCTCAGTTTCCTCATCTGTAAAATGAGGGATTTGGACCCAATGACCCTTAAGTTCCCTTTCAGCTCTAAATTTAAGATCCTTTGACTGCTCTTTATGAGTTTCATAAAGAATTTTTGGGGTTTGTCATGGAAACACAACAACATGATAAATTGTCAGTAGCTGCTGACAAGCTTCTTTGACAATGCACACAAAACCATGCAACAGATAGGCTAATTTTAAACAATTTTTATTTAGTGATGCACCTGTGGTATGGCAAGAGTGTTGGTCTTGGAGGCAAAAGTCTGAGTCTCAGCTCCTCTACTTATCAGCCATGTGACTCTGGACAAAGCAGTGTGTAAGCCTCAGTCTGCCCATCTGTAAGCTGGGGATAATCATACTTGCATGATTACAGTATAGAGTCATGAGAAAAGTGCAACACAAACCTCAAAGTACCACAGGAGCTGATAATGACTGGAATCTCAGGATGCTCAGATTGAAAGTGGTATATGGGGGGGGATTCTAAAGTATACTAGATCAACTCATTCTGATTTATTTTTCAGAAAAAGCTGAGGGGGAAAAATCCCTGCAGATACAATCTGAAATTTTCTGAAAGGGGTGATTGCTTCTTCAAGCACCTCAAGCATAGGACAGACTTCCAGGGCTAGTCAAATTTCAAGCCCAAAGTTGCACCTGCCTTTCAATGACTTTCTTCATGACTCAAGATGAGCCACAGAGCCAACTTCTGGGTTACACAGACAGGGAGGGGTGGGAAAGATGGATCCATTAATCACAAAGGTGGTTAAAGGTGGCTGATGGCTCTGCCAACTATAATCCATAAAGGGAGGGAGAGAACATGAGATTCTCTAGATGTGCATAATGGAACCATATGGAAGGATAGCCTAAGAAGGGAATGTAGACCACTCCCCTTGCTTTATATGTTACAAGTCAGTTAGACTGGAATGCTTTGATGAAGCTCAATATGTCCACCTGATCTCTAGTTTCTTCTCTTGGCATCAAACAAAAAGGCCTGCACTCACAGCCTGTTTTATAAATTTTAAAGCATTATTCAAACATGAGTTAGTTCCTTAACCTTGACTGTATTTCTTCAGTCAAAAGAATGACCACTGAATCACATTGTTAGAGTTGGATTGATATCAGCAAACTGAACCCCCATTCATAATTGACATTTTCCCATCATAATCAATCAAAAGAAAATTTACTATATTTCAGGCACTGTACTAAGTGATGGGGATACAAAGAAATGTAAAAAAACCCCAAAACTATCCCTAACAAGGAACTCATGATCTAATGGGGGAAACAACATATAAAATAAGTAGGTATAAAGAAGACATATATGTATGCATTTGTATGAATAATATATTGTATAGGAGAGAAGGAGGAGAAGAAGGAGGAGGAGGAGAAGGAGAAGGAGGAGGAGGAAAAGAAGGAGAAGAAGAAGAAGAAGAAGAAGAAGAAGAAGAAGAAGAAGAAGAAGAAGAAGAAGAAGAAGAAGAAGAAGAAGAAGAAGAAGAAGAAGAAGAAGAAGACGAAAGAAGAGGAAGGGAAGCAATCTTATAAGGAAAGATAGTAGTAGCTGGGGGACTAGGAAAAGCCTCTATAAGAAAATGGGAATTGAGTTGAGTTTTTAAGAATCCAGGGAAACTAAAAGGAGTAGAAGAGGGAGCAGAACATTCCAGGTATGGGAGATGGTATGTGTCATGTGCAATGAATAGTAAATAAGCCAGGGTAGTGTGCAGGAAGGACAGTAAAGACTGGAAAGGTATAAAGTTATGAAAATTATGAAGAGTTATGAAAAAGTCAAGTTATAAGCACCATTAAATGCTTAACAGAGTTCTTTATCCTGTAGGTAATAGGGAGCCACTGGAATTTTTTTTTAGTTTGAGAAGGGAGGCAGAATGATGTGGCAAACTTGTACTTTAGGAAAATCACTTTTGCATTTAGGAAAATTTTGCATCTAGGAAAACAACTGAGTGGAGAATGGGATATAGTGTGGAAAGACTTGAGATAGGGAAACGGTTATTGCAATTGTAAGGAGTAATCAGACTATGATGGTGGCTATGTGATTTAGAGAGAAGATGACTTATATGTGGAGTGGTATGAAAGTGGAAACAATTAGATCTAGCAAATTGTTTATAAGGGGTGAATGACAATGAAGAGTAAAAGATGACATTGAGGATGCAAACTTGGTTGAATGGGAGGATGGACTTGCCCTCCACAGTAACAGAAACATTCACAAGATAACAAAGCTTTGGGAGGAAAGACAATGAGTTTTGTTTTGAACATGTTGAATTTAGGATGCCAGTTTCAGTTGTAATATTAAAAATCGCAGAAATGACTTCATTTTGGTTTTTAACTACCATTTTGCAAAGCTAAGTTTCGGCTGCTTGTAAGTCACTTGATTTTAAATCACAAGTTTATTTGCCCTCCCCAAAGTCACCTGACCACAAGAATACCCCTCTATCTCTCACCTGATTCTCCTCCAATGTATACCACCAATAAGAAACCTGGCATCATAATCACTTCATTCTCTTTTTCATTCCCTCCAAATAATATATTAGCTGAGTAGAGATTAATGATCAATGTCCTTGGGTACCAAGAGCCTTGGGCCCAGATTGTTATGCGACTGGCATGCATTGCTTAATGAATCGTTACCTAGATGTAACTACTTGGTATCTTTCTTCCACCATAACACAGTTAAGTTATACAGAAGGCTGTTGGTAATATGAGACTGTAGGTCAGGAATAAGACTAGAGATAGATATATAGATCTGCAAATAATCTGCAGAGAAGTGATAAATGAACCCATCAAAAGATAGAGGAGAGAGAGAGAGAGAGAGAGAGAGAGAGAGAGAGAGAGAGAGAGAGAGAGAGAGAGAGAGAGAGAGAGAGAATAGGGCCTAGAACAAATCCTTGAGGGACTTCCATAGTTAGTAGTCATGGAGTAGATGAAGAACTGAGAGTAGAAGGAGATGTAAGACAGATATGTGGAAACCTAAGTGGAGAGAAAGCAGTGTCCTGAAAACCTAAAGAAGAGTGTTACAGAGAAGAGGTTGATTGATGGTGTTAAATGCCACAGAGAAGTCAAGAAGGATGAGGATTGAGTAAAGGCCATTGGACTTGACAGACAATGGGAGAAATATCCAAGTCCCAATACTAAGTCTTGCAGCTGCTCTGCACCATCTGATCTCCGCTGATGTCTCTACCACCTTGCCTCCCCACTCCTGATTCTCAACATCAAGTGTAGGTAGCCTGATGAAAGGCACATCAACCTTCTTACTACTATTTTGCTCCCCTATATATTCTAGTAGAAGCACCAGTGTAATTGTCCTCTCCTCAGTTCAGTTGTTCCCTACGATCTCATAAGAAATCTCTTCCATGTAGTGCCCCATTCTCCCTATTATACTGGCACTAGCTCTCCAAACAGACTTCAAGCTCACTGAGGGCAGGGATTGTATTACCTTGTTGCATCTCCAGCGTCTAGCACACTGCCTTGTACAGGCATGCCTTCTTTTATTGAGCTTTGCTTTATTGTACTTTACAGATATTGCATTTTTTTTTTTTACAAAGTAAAGGTTGTGGTAACCCTGCATTTAGCAAGTCTATCTGCACCATTTTTCCAACAGCATGTGCTCACATCATGTCTCTACATCACATTTTGGTAATCCTTGCAATATTTTAAACCTTTTCATTATTATTATTATTATTGTATTTGTTATGATGATTTGTGATCAGTGATTTTTGATGTTACTACTGTTGTCACTTTGGGACATCACCAACGGCACCCATATAAGACAGCGAACTTAATTGATAAATGTTGTATGTGTTCTGATTGCTCCATCCACCACCATTCCCCCACCTCTCTCGCTCTCCTGAGGTTTCCTATTCTCTAAGACACAATATTGAAGTTAGACCAGTTAATAACCTTAAGTCATTCAAGTGTTCAAGTGAAAGAAAGAACCAATCAATGCGGCAAACTCATTGTTGTCTTATTTTAAGAAGTTGCCTTAGCAAGCCCCACCTTCAGCAACCACTACCTCATCAATCAGCAGCCATCAACATCGAGGCAGTGAGTCTACCAGCAAAAAGCCTGCGACTTGCTGAAGGCACAGATCATGATCAATATTTTTAGCAGTATTTTTTAATTAAGATATGTACATTTTTTAAGATGTAATACCAAGGCACACTTAATAGACTCCAGTATATGTACTGGGAAACAAAAACTTCACATGACTCATTTTATTGTGATAATTGCTTTATTGTAGTGGTCTGGAACCCAACTCGCAATATCTTTGGGGTTTACCTTTACAAAGGAGGTACTCCATCAATATTTGCAGCTGCTGCTAATGGTTTGCTCACTTCAAAAGATCCCTCAAATGTCTTACAAATGATGCCTTGGATTGTTTCATCTGCCAAAAAAAAGTCATCTTCTTCAACTTGTAGACTATCGCATACGCCCAGCTATTATTATAGTGGAAGAAGGACGTGCTTGACATAATCTTACCAGTTTGCATTGGGCCAAAACCCCCTGGCAGCTTATCACCATTGGCTGTGGACCAAGGAGAGAAGTGATTGGTTTGTTTTTGGTGTGATCCCTTTTTGTTTGCATTAGCTCTTCCTATGATGATATTAAAGAAAAAATATTGTAGAAATGGTCTCGGGTGTAGTTTTCTTTTTATTGTTCTGATTAATTAAAATAGGCAGCATAATACTTTAGTTTAGGCTTAACCCTTCCCTCTACCCCCTTCTTCAAGATTTCTCTTCATCCCCTCTCTGACTTTTAGGTTTTTAATCTGTAAGAGGCAGTATAGGTAATAGGATAGAGAGTAAATCTCATAGTCAGAAAAACCTGGGTTCAAATCCCAGTAGCGATACCTGTGATCCCTGGCAAGTCATCTAACCTCTGAGTGTGCCCAAGGAACTCCCAAAGGTGAGAAGTTCTTGACCTTCATTAGAAGGGTGAGTTCTATCACCAGAGAGCTCTCCACAACTATGAAATCATAGGTGAGGATCAAAAAAAAAAAGGTATAGCCTTATTAATTCGCTCTAATTAAGGTGAAAGGTCAGCCTAAATTAATTAAAATGTGGTGAAAAAAATTATTGCTTTCAGATACAGTATACACATGAACTGCTGACCCAAGAAGGAGAAGCAAATCTGTGGCAAAATTTCACCAGTAACTTTTATCTCTGAAGATCTTGAAACCGATAAATACGAAAAATGGACTCCACTTTTTCAATGTATCCTTCTGCTCCCACCCTCAGGATCCTCCTTCTTCATTCCACTTTCCTGTTTGGCAAACTGAGACCTAGAATGGTGGCACAGTTCAAAGTAGAGAATTTACCTATTTGAGCACGTCATAATCATTTAGAGCTGGAAAGATCTTTGAGATCTTCTAGGCCAAACCCTACCCTAGAAGGGTGAAATAAATCCACCAGATTCACACTCAGCAGCAGAACCAGAATTCAAAACCAGGTCTTCCACCTCCAAAAAGTCAGTGCTCTCCACTATTTACTAGAACAGTTAGATGGCATAGACAATAGAGGATTGAGTTTGGAATCAAGAAGACCTGAGTTCAAATCGACTCAGGCACTTACTAGTTGTGTGACCCTGGGCAAGTCACTTTACCTCTGTTTGCCTCAGTTTCTTCATCTACAAAATGGGGATTATAATAGCACCTATCTCATAGGATTGCTGTGAGGATCAAATGAAATGATAGTTGCACTGTGCCCGGCACTCATTAAGCACGATATAAATGCTAGCTGTCATTATTATTATTAATACTGTTTTGGGTAAGAAATGCTGTTTCTTTTAAGTTCATTCATCACTAAGAACTATTTGTAATCAGCATGTTCATTGTCTGAACACAATCAGTGCTGCTAGAGATTTTTATTCTTTGAGTAGATAGAATACCAGACCTGGAGCCAGGAAGAACTGAATCCAAATCTTCCCTCAGATACTTATTAGCTGTATGATCCTTCTCTTAAGATACTTCTTAATTGTGCTACTCTCCTTTTAAGATGTCACTTAATCTCTTTCTCTGTGTCTCAATATCCCCATCTCTCAGGTGGGGATAATAATAACATCTGCTTTCTAGGTAATGCTCTCTAAACTTGACAATGCTATGTGAATGCTAGCTATTATTACGATTAACAGCATCTTATAGCATAGGGATCACAGGCCTAGAGTCTGGCCCTATATCTAGGGCTGGAAGGGACTTCACAGTGCACTTAGTCCAACCACCTCATTTCACATATGAGAAAACTGAGGTCTAGGGAGAATAAGGGATTTGCCCAAGGCCAGATAGAAAGCCTCAGAGGGAAGATTTGAGAGAAAGAGTCATCAGACTCCAAAACTTGTATTAGTTCCACTATGCCATAGTTGACTTGATCTTTAACCAATAACTGTACTCCCTCCCCAAGGCCCAGAATGTTATTATAAGAGGTGTTAAAATAACTGTAAAGATGCAACCATGCCCTGTTCTTTTTGGGATGGGTGAATAGCTTTCTATGGTAGAATTAAAGAGAGTGGTCTCATTGGTCATGAGAAAATTAGACTTTCTTTGATGGGACTTTAAATAGCATTTTGTGGAGGAGACCCCTCCACAGAAGAGGGGATTTCTCTCTTCTCTTCAATCTCCTGCCCACTCCTCTCAGGAGGTATGAACTTTAAAGTTTAATCTGCGTATTGACATTTTCCCCAATCACTCTCTTAAGTCTGGAAATCAACAAAATAATAAATCAAGCCTTGATTTGTAGCATTTGCAAATTTACAAGGTGGTAAATGCTTACACCAAAATTTTAACAATGAGCTTAAGGTTAGAGCTGTTTGTAGTATACCTTTTCTCCCCTCCCTAACCAGCCATGTTACTGTGAAGCAAATGACAGGAGACATTGCATCTAGGAGGGAGCAGAGATACACACTCCAGACAGAAACAGATACAGAAAGACAGTTACTTGAAGAAGAATGCAGTTTTGAGGAAATGGGCCCCTGGCATCAGAGAAGAAATCTGACTTTGGATTAAAGAGGAGTAGACCCTGGAATTCTAATAAGCAAACTTCTCCTAGAGATGATGTGACCGAAAGGAGCTATGTGAGGACTCTGCAAAGAGAGAAAGGACTTCCAGGACCTGTAGTACCAGGATTTGTGAGTTGCTTTTGCAATACGTATAATCCTATATATGTGTCTGATTACAACTATAATCCAAGTTTGGGCCCATTCTTCCCATGGATGCTGTATATTTGTGAGAAAGTATACCCCAGGTTTATCAGGGGACGATATTATTCTTATTATGCTTGCTTAGTATATACCTCTTTATGTACAAGATGATTGTTAATGCGAAGCACACCAATGGGGCTCATGAGCTATAGTGATAGGCCTAGCACCACAGGCCTATGCTTTAGAGACTCATGGTAGCAGCCACTCAACTCTTAAGTTTGTATGCCAAGTTGGGGCTATTCAGTGGGAATGCTACATTAAGATCATAGATTTAGAGCTGGAGCATGTCTTTAGAGATCATCTATGCCAACTATATTACATAGGAATAATCTGAGGCTTAACTACCCAGAGTAGTTAAGTGACTTGCCCAAAGTCACAAAGTGACAGAATCTGGATTTGAACTCATCTTCCGACTTAATGATCATTCTATTGTGCCACACTACCTCATTCTCACTATTTCGTTCAGCAAGCCCCACCTTTGTTTTATTTAAATATGTATTTTTGTATTTTTTTTACATTTAATAGTATTTTATTTTTTCTAATTACACGTAAAGACAATTTTTAACATTCATTTTAAAAAAATTTTGAAGCCCAAATTATTTCCCTCCCTTTCCTCACCACCCTCTCCCTAAGACAGAAAGCAATTTGATATAAGTTGTGTGTGTGCAATCATATATAATATATTTCCATATTATTCATGTTGTGAAAGAAGAAAAAAGCCAAAAGAAAAGAATAAAGAAAAAAATAAAGTGAAAATAGTATACTTCAATCTACATTTAGACTCCATCATTTCTTTCTCTGGATGTGGATAGCATTTTCCATCATGAGTCCTTTGGAATCATCTTGGATCATTGCATTGCTGAGAAGATCTAAGTTGTTCAAAGCTGATCATTTTACAATGTTGCTGATTCTGTGCATCCTATTCTCCTGGTTCTGCTCACTTCACTTTGCATCAGTTAATGTAAGCCTTTCCAGGTTTTTTTCCGAAATCATCCTGCTTGTTGTTTCTTATAACACAATAGTATTCCATTACATTCATATACCACAACTTGTTCAGCCATTCCCCAATTGATGGGCATCCCCTCAACTTCCAATTCTTTGCCACCACAAAAAGAACTGCTATAAATATTTTTGTACATACAAGCCTTTTTCCTTTTTCTTTGATCTCTTTGGGATATAGATCTAATAGCGGTATTGCTGGATCAAAGGGTATGCACAGCTGGATTGTCCTTTAGACATAGTTCCAAATTACTCTCTAGAATGGTTGGATCAGTTCACAACTCTAACAACAATGCATTAGTGTCCTAATTTTCTCACATCCACTCCAACATTTATTATTTTCCTTTTCTGTCATAGTAGCCAATCTGATAGGAGTAAGGTTGTTTTAATATGCATTTCTCTAATCAATAGTGAATTTAGAGTATTTCTTCATATGACTGTAGATAGCTTTGATTTCTTCATTTGAAATCTACCTGTTCATATCCTTTGATCATTTATCAGTTGAGGAATGGCTAGCAAGCTCCATCTTAATGGACAACAGATATATGTAAACTTCTAGTACATGAGTTTTTTATAAGTCATTTCTGTAGTCAAGTGTTCCTTTAAAAAAGTCATTCATATTGTCAGAGTTTTGTTGATCTGGTTACAACATATTCTCTGTGATAAATAATCCTGTACACAAATGTTTCTGATCTGTATAGAAATCACCATCGAACTGGAAAAAAGCTAATTATGTACTGTTTGCATTGTAGGTAAGAAGAGAGGAGAGGAAAAGATTATTGCGGAATTCATAGCTCTTTCTTTTGTCATGAGTAAAAATGATCTTTCAACTCTTCCTCACCTTTCCCTACATTAAACATGCCAATCACCCCTCCCAAACCACAAGGCAAACACAAAACTACTCTAGAAGGAAGGAAGCGAGAAAGGCAGCCACGGCATTAAGAGACATGGTGGTGGAGAAAGAGCATGGAATTTGGAATTGGGCGACTTTTGCTCAAATCCCAGTTCTCCTCGCCATCTGCATGACCTTGGACAAGTGCCTTAACCTAAGAACCTCAGTTCTTTCATCTGGGAAATAATGAGATTTGAACAAGATCTTTATATCCTTTCTAGCTCTAAATTGTAGGGCCTTCCTTCCTCTATGGTGTCCAAAGTACTACTTTCTTTCTTCCTTTCTTTTCTAATTCATTATTTAAGAGGCTAGATTTAGGCTCTATTTCATCTACCACTCTGGTAATAATACTGTCTTTTATGTGTATAATGATTGACACTTTCCACTTTCCACTTTCATAATCCTCCTTTGATTTTCACAATAATCAGCTATTGTCTTCCTGTTCAAGTTGGAGCTTAGAGGTCATAAAGTCCTACCCCTTCATTTTATGTGGAGGCAGCTGGTTATACTAGATAGACTGCTGCACTAATGGTCCAGATACCAGGGTTTGAATCCAGCTCCTGACACTTAATAACTGTATGTATGAGCTGGAGAAGCAAATGGCAAACCACTGGTGTCTTTGCCAAGAAAACCCCAAATGGGGTCTGAGACAACTGAATAATAACAATAACATAGAATCTCTGTTTCCTCCCTGTGAAATACAGATAGCAATACTAACTTTACTTACTCAAGGATCAGGGTGGTATAGTAGAGTGATAATAGGCTTTGAGTAGGGAAGTGCTAGATTTAATTTCTGCCTTTGCTAAGCTTCAAGAACTTGATCACGTCATTTAGCTTTGATTTGGCTCAGTCCTGGGACTCATCTAATAGAAGCAGAGGGTTGGAAGGGAACTGAGAAGCCATCTTATCCAGCTACTACCTGAACGTTGATTTGTTCTGATGGGCCAATTCAACAGATTGCTTATTCAACTGCATGTGACATTCTTGGCGACGTGAGCTCTCCATCCACTTGGCTTTTCTTATCTTGTAAATCCTAGGCAGGTTGCCATTGCTGAAGGGATTTCTAGCTATTTCTCACAATCACAAAATCACATATCCTTCCCATATATTTGCAAGCTACCAACCTCATAGGATTTTTCTGAGGCTTTCCTTCCCTACCTGCCTCTCCTCTACCCCAATTTTTGTAGGCAAAGTAGAGAGAATGGTAGACTTGGATGTAAGAAAACTTGGGTTCAAATCCAGCCTCAGATACTTACTAGCTGTGTGACCCCAGGCAAGTTATTTAACCTCTGACTCAGTTTCCTCATCTGCAAAATAGTTATATTAATAGCGTCTACCTCTCAGGGTTGTTGTGAGGATCAAATGAGATATAATCATTGTAAAGTGCTTACTTAGCACAGTGCCTGGCAAACAGTGAGCACTATATAAAAGTTACTATTATTAATAAAATGAAGATAATAATAGCAGCTACCTTCTATGACTGTTGTAAGGATAAAATAAGATAATACTTGTAAAGTGCTTTGCAAATCTCAAGGTTCTATGTAAGTGCTAGCTATTATTATTATTATTATTATTATTATTATCATTCATAGATGTGACCGAAGGCTTAAAATAATTCTGGACTCTTACGAACCTAAATTTGTGGAGTGTTTTTGGTTGTTGTAATAATCCTCTTTGGTTCATGTTCCCTACCAAGATTTCTCTTCAAAACCTCCCCGTGGTTTGGTTTTTGCCTCTTTTGTCTAGGAGTCACTTTCACCTTACAAGCACCCAAGGTTGGCATTCTAAGGCATTTGTTCTGACTTTTCAGCTTTTCAGCTCCTCGAGAGCAGGGCCTGTCTTATGTCTCTCTTTGTATCTTCAGTGCTTAGTATAGTGCCTGGGGTGTGTTAAATGTTTAAGAAATGTTTATTGACTTTGCTATTTATTGGCTATTATAAGGAACAGGAAAAAGAACGGCTATAGTGAATTCTCTCCATGCTTATTCTCTTTGCTCCCTTCCTTGAAATTCAGACCATAATCCCTGCAAATAATCACCACACCAAGTAATTAAGTAACCTGAGTGCACTGATTTTGCTGGACCTGGGGCCAGCTCAGGTGAGCTACCCTTCTTCTGGCTCCCAGACTCTGTTGTTGTCTACTCTCTGGATCCCTTAATGTCTGCTGCATAGTCCTGTGGTTTCTACACCGTGGTTCGCTGCTCCCACCATTATCACCTGTTTGACAGCTTGAGGTACCCTCTAGCCATGGCTTCCATCCACTGCTACCTGCTCACGCTTCTCTTAGTGCCACCCCACCTCCAGCCCCAGAAGCTTCTTCTCCTATCTATGTCTCAGCGGTTCTTCATGCCGACAACTCCTGCTCAGTGACCTTTGGGGCATATACTCTGAGTACAAAGGATGATGGGAAAGGGAATCTTCTAATCCGCGCAATTGCTCCTCTGCCTCTCTTTCCTTCTCTTCACATGGAGAGAGGGGAAGAGATGAGGAAGAAAAGTTTAGCTGGTTGCTTCTGGCTCTCAAGCAAAGCAGACTCCCTATAAAGACAAGGTTAAAAGTTAAAGTGAATTGATTACCCAAGGTTAATGGAAGAACTAAGATCCAGGCCTCCTGACTCTCAAGCTGGCATTATATATATCTGCCAAAGACAAAAAGTCACAAAAAAGTGACTGTCAAAGGTCACAGGGAGAGAGGCTGGTTCACCACTCTTTTTATGGACCTACAATACCTTCTGATAGATTGGTGGTTTTTACCAAGGTAGTTATCCCTTCCACACTGAGATTTTACTCACCGAGGTTTTGATAGAGTGTGGGTCAGCATAAGAAACTAAATAGGAATTCTGGGGGAGTTTTGTGGCAGCTGCAGATGACAAAGGCCAGCAGACCACACAGAAAAAGTTCAGAAACTCAGAAATGTGTAAAATATGTGGATATGCATGCATAGAATATATTTATATGTATATATTTTAAAATACAGAATTTTCTATATAAAATATATGCAATGAATATATGCGTGTATATATATATATATATGTATAAACAAAATGCTGTATGATATCACCATATTTTTTCTTTTAATACCATAATAATTCAGACTTCTTCCCTGGTACAAAGGGAAGGCCAAAAAATTTTACACAAATTTTCCAGATTGTGAGGGTGCTGCACTCCTAACCCCCATGATGTGGAAGGGATAACTATACTACCAAGTGAATTTCTTCATTAATTCATTCGTTCAACAAAATTCAACATTTCTTTATACTTCTCTCCTTTTCAATCTACAGGCATTTATTAAGTGTTTATTAACAGTGCTGGGTACTTGCTTGCCATCTTAATCCTACATGCGGTCTTTGGGGCCCTCTAAATATAGGACCCTGACCTGACCTGCCTTCTCTAGGCTAGTACCTCCATTCTATTCCTCTTCCCCCCTCAGGTCTTGGAGGGTGGCATCTCAGAGGGAGGTGATCTATTTGAAAAGACAGTGATAAGCAATTGGAGAATGGCTGAACAAATTGCAGCATACAATTCTGTTGGAATACTATTGTGCTAGAAGAAATGATGAGCAGGATGCTCTCAGAAAAACCTGGCAAGACTTACCTGAACTGATGCAAAGTGAAATAAGCAGAACCAGAAGAACATTGTACACAGTAATAGCAATATTGTATGACCATCAACTGTGAATGACTAAGCTATTCTCAGCAGTACAATGATCCAAGGCACTTCTGAAAGACTTATAATGAAAAGTGCTGTCTACCTAATGAACTAATGGAGTCTGAATACAGATTGGAGTATAATTTTTTAAAACTTTCTTTATTATTCTTGCTTTTTTTGTTTTGTTTTTTTAGTCTACATTTTCTTTTACAACATGCTACTATGGAAACGTTTTGCATGACTGCACATGTATAATCTCTACTAAATAGCTTGCCTTCTCAAGGAGGGGGAGGGAAGGGAGGGAAAGAATATGGAACCCAAAATTTAAAAAAAAAGTTAAAATTTTTGTTTACATGTAATTGAGAAAAAATGAAATAAAAATTAAATGAAAAAAAGAGAGAGATAGTGATAAGGCAAAGAACTGTGTTCCATGCTCCATAACCAGGTAGTATAGAGAGTCAGTTAACTATATCTCAGGATACCTCTGCTGACCAGTCAGGTGACAATTCAGAGATGGTCTTGGAAAACTATTGTCAGTTAAAGCCTTACTTAAATTGTGTTGTAATTGTCCAGCTCACGTCAAGAGCAATAATTCCAGTGGAGATGACCTGGGAAATGAGTTCAGAGCATAAAGGAACCAGCACAATCAGAGATGGGAAGCTTTCGCCTAAAGTACAAGGAGTAAGGAGACTTTGACAATGAAACAGAGTCATGGAAAATAGCATTTACGATCAACTTCATTAAGGAATGATTCAAGCAAAGGCATTTCCAAGAATTAGTTTGGTGGAGCAAGTTGATTTTTATCCTGACAGTCAGAGTTTGACATGAGAGATGGTCAGAAAGAAAGGACTATGAAATTTGCTTTGTCTTAAACCTTCATATGTCTTTCCTCTGGGGGCTCTAGTCGCAGAGGCTTCTGTTACTGGCACCAAAAATTGGCATACTCCTACACCAATAGGAGTAGCCTCTGATTAATCCCAGAGGGGTCCAAATTGCAAGACTAAAGCCAAAGAGGCTTCTGTTCCTTTGTTGCTTCAACTTTCAAATTATCCGTTTGGTGATGACTACAGACTTTGGATGATGGCTATGGAGTGAGAAGCTGGAAGGATCCCAGATAGATTCTCAGACCCTAGAGGATATTTTTAGGGCCTGGGGTAACAAAGTTCAACTTCTGATACTAAATGAAGTGAGCACTAATCTGGAAGCTATCCAGAACAGCTAAATCTAGAATCCCAAGGCACTATGTTTAAAGAATACTTTCCATGGCTATGTAGGATAAGGTCCTGGGATCATTTGTGATTAAATCAATAAATAATTGTGTGAATCACAGGAAGCCATTTAAATATAAATATATATGTATATACACACACATACACTCATATACATATATGTTTATATTCTGACTCACATGGACTTACCAAGCTTAGCAACTCAGACTTGAAAACAAACACAGAAGTACTGATAAAAAAAAAGACAACCAAACCCATATCAAATTTCTTTACTTTGTCATACTTCTTAAACTATAGTTGGGGGCATCTAGGTGGTGCAGTGGATAGAGCACTGGCCCTGGAGTCACAAAGACTCATCTTCCTGAGTTCAAATCTGGCCTCAGACACTAATTAAACTAGCCTGTATGACCCTGGGCAAGTCACTTAACCCTGTTTGCCTCAGTTTCTTCCTCTGCAAAATGAGCTGGAAAAGGAAATGGCAAACCACTCCAGTATTTTTGCTAAGAAAACCCCAAATGGGGGCACAAAGAATTGGAAATTACTGAATAACCACAACAGCAACATAAGCTATGATCAGAACTCATTGACAAGTAATTTAAGGGCACAAGACTAATCTTTATTTTTTAACCATCTCACACAGTGGAAAAGCAATGCTGTCTGATGGTACAGTACAAGACTGAGGATGAGGGCTTGGGTCATCTTCCCAGTTTTGGAGCTGACCTCTAAAGTAATAAGCTTGTACTGTATCTTTCCCTTTGGTTTTCAATAAGTCGTGTTTCTCTTAGAATCACAGTCTTTAGAGCTTGAAAGAAAGCAAAGGTGACCTAGTCCAACCTGCCTCAGTTTGTATATAAGCAAACCAATTAATCAGCATTTATTGAGCAGGCCCTGTACTGGGTGCCAGGAAATACAGCACAAAGAATAAAACAGTAGAAATCAAGTTCAAGTTCACAGAGGGGTAAGTGACAGAAGTGGGATTTAATCCCAACTTTTCTGACTCCAAATCCAGTGTTCCTTCTATGGTCCCTGCTGTGTGACCAGTTATACTTTTTCTTATTCAAGTGAACTAGCAATAGCAGTAATAGCTAATATTTATGTGGAGCTTACTATGTGCCAGGCACTGTACTACGTGCTTTACAATTACTATCTCACTTGATCCTCACAGCAACTGTGGGAGTTACTATACTCTTTTTATAGATACAGAAACTGAGGCAGAGAGGTTAAGCGACTTGCCTAAGGTCACACAGCTAGTAAGTGTCTGAGGTTGGCTTTGAATGCCTGTTTTCCTGACTCCAGGCCCAACACTGGATCCATTGTGGTCACCTAACTTCCCCACAGTAAACAACATCTTTGTAATAAAGAACTACTTCCTGTAAGGAAGAAGTAAAAGAAAAAGTAGTGTTTAAAAAGTGGGAAGTGCCTCTATTTGAGAAATCTTAAGCCTTTGAAAATATGCTGTCTTCCTAGATAATCTCCAAGCTAACAACTGACCTAATTTCAAACTTTTGTTTATGTGACCCCCTCTGTAGGCGGGTAGGCCAAGGGCGATGTCTGAGTCATGAAATTAGGAAGGCTTGGTATCTCCAAGAGCCATCCGAGTTTGAGAAAGTTAGGTCAAATTTAAGTCCCTAAGGATCCAGGTCTACCAATTTCTGGTGTGAATGCTTTTAAAACTTTTACTGTGCTAAAATGTAGGAAAAGGCAGGGAGAACTGGTTCAACAGTAGGATAACAAATCATCTCTTAGCTCACATTTCAGGTTTTGAGGAAGCTAAACTGGAAGAATTTGCTCTTGTCAATGTGAGACTTCATCCATTATGTCGCAGGCCTCTTGGAAATGTCCCGTGGCACTTTACTGAAACACCTGGAGGCAGTCTACTCAGATCAGGAACTCATTATCCAAAGAATAATAAAGGAAAGTTTTCCTCTGCGGCTGGAAGAGCCATTTTCTGGAAAACTTGTAGGACTTTGCAAGAGAAGTTGAATCATGTCTGGTAACAAGTGAAGGAATACAGATGGAAGGGCAACTTTCCAGAAGCTAGTCTTTACAAAATGGGAGACCATCCTAAGCAACTCCAAAAGGATTGTGCCACTTGTATGTATTAGGTTCTGTTTAATTCATCATCCTGCCCCCATAGTGATGAGTATCAGAAGTCACTGAGGGAGATACACTTATGTTGTTAAATATTAGGGTGGGGGGCAGAAATTCTTTCTCAAAGGATCATAAGATAAGCATAAAAGTATAAGTCTTGGCCATTCTCATTTTAGCAAATGTTAGCTATGGCCTTCAAAACTAGCCCTACCTCTAACTTAATGGAGAATTGTATGAGTAAACAAAGAAACAATGTATATAATAAACTAATGCATACATGCTGGTTTGGAGATTTTGCCAGGACTCTGGAGTATCCTGCTTCAGGGATTAGCTGATCTTCTCCTAAACATTGTGCATAAAACTTTTGAATAAAATATTAACAAAAAGGCTATGCACCTAAGTCAATGTGTCAGAATATATGTGTGTTTGTGTGTGTGTGTGTATGTGTGTGTGTGTATACATACATGTATATATATATATATATATTTAAATGGCTTCCTGTGGTTCACACAATTATTTTTTGATTTAATCAGCAACTTTGACTTAATCATCAAATAAATTGTACAATATGAACATAAGAGATGCTAGGATTCAAGGTTGGTTCACTGTTTTTAAACTGATAAACATAATTGACCGTATTAATAACAAAACAACTGAAATCACATACTTATATCAATAGATGGAAGAAAAAGAAGTATGGCCAAAAAACAACTCATTTCTGTTAAAATCAGTAAAAAGCATAAAAATAAATGAACCTTTACTTAATAGGGTAAATAGTATCTATGTAAAACCAAAACCCAGCTTTATCAGTGACAGAGTTAAAACTAAAGGCCTTTCCAGTGAGATCAAGGGTAAAAACAAGGATGTGCATTGTCAACATTATTATAGGGAAGATTTCAGTTTGTCTGGTCCAGAACAGAACCACTATACTTCTTCCCAGACATTTCCTCACCATTAGAATGTGAACTCCCTGAGGGCAAGGACTGTCTCTCTTGTATTTGCACCTCCAGTGCTTAGCACAATGTCTAGAACATTGTAAATGCTTAATCCGTGCTCTATTTATTTATCTACCTATTTGATAAAATGCTAAAAATGCTGACTATGCAGCTCTTTTTGTGGTGGCAAAGAATTGGAAATTGAGGGGATGCCCATCCATTGGGGAATGGCTGAACAAGTTGTGGTACATGAATATAATGGAATACTACTGTTCCATAAGAAATGATGAGCACGCAGATTTCAGAAAAACCTGGAAAGTGATTGCTGAGTGAAGTGAGCCGAACCAGGGGAACATTGGACATAGAAACAGTAACACTGTGTGACGACCAACTCTGAAAGACTTAGCTCTTCAATGCAATGATCTAAGACAATTCCAAAAGACTCATGATGGAAAATGCTATCCATATCCAGAGAAAGAACTACAGAGTCTGAATGCAGATCAAAGCTTACTATTTTCTCCTTTTGTTTTTTCTTTCTCATGGTTTTTCCATTTTGTTTTGATTCTTCTTTCACAACATGGCTTAATGTGGAAATATGTTTAATATGATTGTACATGTATAGCCTATATCAGATTGCATGCCATCTTGGGGAGGGGGAGGTGAAGGAGGGGGAAAATTTAGAACTGAAAATCTTATAAAAGTGAATGTTGAAAACTAAAAATAAATTAATTTAATAAAAAATAAAAATGCTAGCTATGTAATAATGGAAGAAAATGAAAAAAGGGGCATAATCTCAGGCAAAGAGGAAAAAAAATATCACTTTTTGTGGAAGATAAGATGTTTTGTAAAGAGAGTCCTGAAGTCCACTACAAATTAACAGAAGTAATAACTTTGGTAAAGTAGCAGGATCTAAAATTAAACTGAATAAGTGATTAGTCTTTCTATATTTTGCTAACCAAACCTAGTAGAAAGAGATAGAAAGAGAAAAACCATTAAAATAACTACAGAATGTATCAAATATTTGGACGCCCACCTACAAGGCACACACAGGAAATACTACAACTACAAAATGTTCTTTACAGAAATAAAGATAGACCTAAGTAAGTAGAGAGACATTAATTGCCCACGATTTGGCTATAATAATATAATAAAAATAACAATACTACTTAAATTAATTTACTTATTTAGGGTCATGCCAATAAAAATGCCAAAGGATTCCTTCAGAGAACTAGAATTCATTTGGAGGAAGAAAATGTTAAGATTCTCAAGGGCAGTAGTGAAAAAAAAAAGTGGGAAGGAAAGGAGCCTTGCAGTACCATACCTCATACTAAACTATACAGCATTTGGTTCTGACTTAAAAAAAGATCAACAACCCAGAAAAGTCAATCAGTACAATAGATTAAACATACAGTACATCTCAGGATGTGTCCTCACTATTTGACAAAAACTGCTGGGAAAACTGGAAAGCTGTCTGGCAGAGGTTAGGTCTAGACTAACATCTTACACCATATACCAAGACAAGTTCCAAATGGATACATGACCTAGATTAAAAAAAAAAAGTCACATCATAGACAAGTTGGATAAGCAAGAAAGAAAATAACTTTTTCAATTATGGATAGTGGAAGACATCATAACAAAACATGGGATAGAGAGGATCATAAAAGATAAAATGGACAGTTTTGATTAAATAAAATTGAAAAGGTTTTGTGCAAATAAAATAAATGCAGAATTAGAAGGTATATAGCTAACGGGAAAGTCATTGGAACAATTTTCTTTGATAAAAGTCTGTTATCAAGACATACCAGAAACTCATTCACATCTATAAGAATGACAGCCATTCTCTGATAAGTGACTTAAGTAAATGAACCAGCAGTTCTCAAAGAAATTCAAGAGATACAGTCATGTGAGAAAATGCTCCAAATTGCTAGTAGTTAGAGAAATGAAAATTAAAACAACTCTGAGATTTTACTTCCCATCTATTAGGTTAGCAAACATAATAAAAAGGGAAAATGAGAATTATCGGTGGGGCCATGGGAAAACAGGCATATTGGTATTTTGTTGGTAGAATTATGAATTAGTCCAAACATTATGGAAAGCAATTTGTAATTATGTCCCCGAAGTCATTAAACTGTGCATACCATTTGACCCAGCGATAGCAGTTCTAAGGCTGTATCACAAGAAGATCAAAGAAAAAGGAGGAGGATCCATAGGTACTCAACATTTCTGATAGTACTTTCAGATATAACAAAGAACTAGAAACAAAGTGGTGCCCATGAACACAAATGTTTGTATATGAATGTGATGTAATATTTTGGGGTATTCTAATTTTTAATAAGTCTTTATTGATTTTTATTTATTATTTTAATAGAAGTTTTTATTGATTTATTTTTCTGTTTCTTACATCACCATGGTAATTTCAAGTATTTCCCATATAACAAATATGTTTTTAGAGAGGGAAAAAAAATCAGCACAACTGATCAACACACGGAAAAAGTCCAAAAATGTGTGTAATGTGCAACACCTGCCAACATCCCACCTCCATGAAGAGGTAGGTTGGAAATGTTTTTTCATATCTCTTCATTTCAGTCCTGTCTGATCTTTGTAATTCTGTTGCATTTACTTTTTTTTTTGGTGTGCTATTCTTTCCATTTACATTGTTATAGTTACTGTATATATTATTTTCTTGGCTCTGCTTACCTTATCTGTATCAGTTCATATGGATCTCTCCATGCTTCTCTTTACTCATCACATACATCATTTTTTCTACAGAACAGTAATATTCTATTTTTTTTTAATTTAAAACGTGTTTTTAAAACTTTGTATTACAAATGTTCTCTCTTCCTCCCTCCCCACCCACCCTCATTGAAAAGGCAAGAAACTCAATACAGGTTATAGATGTGTAGTCATGCAAAACACTTCCATAATAGTCATGTTGTGAAAAACTAACTATATTTCCCTTCATCCTATCCTAACCCCCATTTATTCTATTCTCTCTTTTGACCCTGTCCCTCCTCAGATGGGTTTGCTTCTGATTACCCCCTTTCCCAATGTGCCCTCCACTCTATCAACCCCCTGCTCTCTTGTCCCCTTCCCCTGTTATTTTCCTGCTAGGTAAGATAGATTTCCATATCCCATTGAGTGTGTATGTTATTCCCTCCTTAAGCCAAATCCTAGGAGAATAAGGTTCACTCATTCCCTCTCACTTTCCCCATTTCCCCTCCACTGTAAGAGACTTTTCTTGTCAGTTTCATGTGAGATAATTTACCCCATTCTACCTCTCCTTTCCCCTCCCAGTATAATTCTCTCTCACCCCTTAATTTTATTTTCCAGATATCACTCCATCTTCAACTCACCTTGTGCCCTCTATCTATCTGTCTATCTATCTATCTATCTATCTATCTATCTATCTATCTATCTATCTATCTATCTATCATACATACATATAATTTTTTCCCTCCACTACCCTAATACTGACAAAGGACTCATGAGTTACAAATATCATCTTTCCATGCAGGAATGTAAACAGTTCAACCTTAATAAGTCTCTTATGATTTTCTTTCCTGTTTACCTCTTTCATGTTTCACTTGAGTCTTGTATTTGAAAGTCAAATTTTCTATTCAGCTCTGGTCTTTTCATCAAGAATGCTTGAAAGTCCCCTATTTCACTGAATGACCATTTTTTAACCTGAAGGATTATACTCAGTTTTGCTGAGTAGCTGATTCTTGGTTGTAATCCTATCTCCTTTGCCCTCTGGAATATTATATTCCATGCCCTCCAGTCCCTTAATGTAGAAACTGCTAAATCTTGTGTTATCCTGATTGTGTTTCCACAATACTTGAATTGTTTCTTTCTGGCTGCATGCAATATTTTCTCCTTGACCTGGGAACTCTGGAATTTGGCTACAATATTCCTAGGAGTTTTCCTTTGGGGATCTCTTTCAGGAGGTGATTGGTGGATTCTTTCAATTTCTATTTTGCCCTCTGGTTCTAAAATATCAGGGCAGTTTTCCTTGATAATTTCTTGAAAGATGATGTCTAGGCTCTTTTTTTGATCATGGCTTTCAGATAGTCCAATAATTTTTAAATTCTTCTCCTGGATCTATTTTCCAGGTCAGTTGTTTTTCCAATGAGATATTTCACATTCTCTTCTATTTTTTCATTCTTTTGGATTAGTTTTACAGTGCCTTGATTTCTCAAATTGTCACTAGCTTCCAATTGCTCCATTCTAATTTTTAGGAAGTATTTTCTTCAGTAAGCTTTTGGACTTCCTTTTCCATTTAGCCAACTTTGCTTTTTTAGGGCATTGTTCTCCTCATTGGCTTTTTGGACCTCTTTTGCCATTTGGGTTAGGCTATTTTTTAAGGTGTTATTTTCTTCAGTATTTTTTTGGTCTCCTTTAGCATCACTCTCAGTTTTTCCTCTACTTCTCTTACTTGCTTCTCAAAATCCTTTTTGAGCTCTTCCATGGCCTGGGACCAATTCATATTTTTCTTGGAGGCTTTGGATGTAGGAGCTTTGGCTTTGTTGTCTTCTTCTGGTTGTGTGTTTTGATCTTCTTTGTCACTAAAGTAAGATAATATAGTTTGACCCTTTTTATGTTGCTTACTCATGATCCCAGCCAATTACTTGAGTTGTAAACTCTTTGTTAAAGTAGGGGTCTGTTTTCAGTGTGGAGAACGTACTGTCCCAAGCTTTGGGTGTTTTGTGCAGCTGTTTTCAGAGATACTTCTAGGCACCTGTAAATTTTCAGTTCTTCCAAGGTGCTATGATCAAGGGCAAGGTGTTTACTCCTTTCCTGGCCTGTGCTCTGATCTATGAGTGACCACAAGCACTCTTTTCTGTCTTTGAACTGTGAGGAGGATTTTCTCTTCATAGTCACTACAAGCTCCACCATGCAAGCACTCCTCCATGCCCCGGGACCGCCACCCAGAACTGTGACTCAGACCCAAGCACGGGCAAAGCAAGAGAATCCTGCACCAACAGAGAGATCCCTGCAATCCCCCTCTGATCAGCCACTCGATTCCCCCTCATTCTGTGGGCCAGAAGCTCAGGAGGCAGCCGTGGCCCCGAGGCCCAGCTCAAGGACTGGAGCTGAGACCACCATGCTTCTCTCTCTCACCGCAGACATAGACTTTTCCCACTGACCTTCTAAGTTGTCTTTGGTGTTCATGGGTGGAGAAGTCTGGAAGCCGCCACAGCTGCTCGTGATTCAGTCCTCTGAGGCCTGCTCCAGGTTCGCTGCAGCTTCTGCACCCACATCAAACTGCATTCCTCTCCCAGCCTGGCGCCATATACCTTTCTGATCAACCATCCAGGTTGTCTTGGGCTGGAAATTTGTTTCACTTTGTCTTTTTGTGGGTTCTGTTGCTTTAGAATTTGTTTAGAGCCATTTTTTATAGATATTTGGAGAGGTTTGGGGGAGAGCTCAAGCAAGTCACTGCTTTTACTTTGTCATCTGGGCTCCCTCCCTCCCCCAGGAATATTATATTACATTCATGACAATAATTTGTTTAGCTATTCCTCAATTGATGGGTATCTACTTTGCTTCAAACTCTTAACTATCACAAAAAAGGGCTGCTATTGTCATTTTTTGTCATTTTTGCCAATTTGTAGTGTGTGAGGTGAAAGCTCAGGATTGTTTTGACCTACATTTCTCTTGTTACTAGTGATTCAGAGCATTCTATCATGTGGTTGTGAATACTTTGCACCTCTTGTTTTGAGAATCATTCCCAAACTTTGACCAATGTTAGGGAATGGCTATCACACATATCCATCCATCCATCCATCCATATTTATTTATATAATAGTTTATGTATCTTGGATACCAACTGTACCACAGAAATTTGATACAAAGGTTTCCCCCCCAATTTGACTATTTCCTTTCTTATCTTAGATACATTATTGTTGTCTGTGCAGAAGCTTTTCAGTTTTAAGGAATCAAAGTTATCTTTTTTATCTTTTGTAATTGCCTCTACCTCTTCTTCAGTTAAGACTACATTGCCTACCCATAACTATGACAGACACATGATGTTTTTCTTCTAGTTTTTTTATAGTATAATCTTTAATATTAAGGTCACAAATCCATTTAGAATGTATTGTGGAATATGGCATAAGGTATTGATCTAAGTCTAATTTCTTCCAGACTGTTTTCCAGTTTCCCAATAGTTTTTAATCAAATAAGGAGTTCCCCACCCTAGACAATTCACATTTTTCACTTTATCAAATACTGAGCTATTGAATTCCATTGTCTCTCAATCACCCTTGTCCAGTCTGTTCCTTTGCTCTTTCTCTATATTGTTTAACCAATACCATAAAGTTTTGATGACTGCTTCTTTAGAATATAGTTTGAGGTCTTGAAGTACCATTTCCCATTTGTCCCTAGTTCTTTTCATAATTTCCTTTGATATCTTAAAACTTTTATTTTTCCAAATGAATTGTTATTATTTTACCAACTTCTGTAAATTATCCACTTGATAATTTGATCAGTATCGCATTGGAAGTGTAACTTAATTTTGGTAGGATTGCCATTAACATTGGCATGGCCTAGGCATGAGCACTGAATATTCCTCCAATTATTTAATTTGTTCTTTATTTCTTCTTAAAGGAGCATTTTGTTTTTGAATCTATACACTTTTTTTGGTGTGCTTTGGAAGGTTTATGCTCAGATATTCTATGCATTTTATAGTTATTTGGAATGGCATTTTTCTACTATTGCTTCTTGTGTTTTTATTACACACAAATGCTGTTGATTTTTGAGGATTTATTTTATAGCCTGAAACTTTGCTGAGGCTATTAATTGTCTCAATTAGTATCTTTGCTGATTCTCTAAGATTTTCCAAGTAAATCATCATAGCATTAGAAAACTTTTTAGTTTTATTTCTTCTTTGTCTGTCTTTATTCCTTTCATTTCTCTTGTCTTATTGTTGTTGCTAACATTTCCAGAAGTATATCAAATAATGGTGGGGAAAGCGGGTACCTTTGCTCCACTCACGTAGTTGTTAGAAAACGTTCTAGTGCATCCCCTTGCATGTAATGCTTGCTTTTGATTTCTGATAGATGTTTTTCATGACATTAAAAAAGATCTCTTTGCCTGTCTTTTGTAAGGTTTTTAGCGTGGAAGAATGTTGTGTTTTGTCAAAGGCTTTTTCTGCACCGGCTGAGATGATCAATAATGTAATGATATTGAACAATAGGAAATGATGAAAGAGATGAGAAAATTTGTATGAACTAATGAAGCATGAAGTGAGCTGAATTAGCAGAGCAGTTTAAACAGTAATGACACTGAAAAGTAAAAAACAGCTTTGGAAGACTTAACACTGATTGATGCAATGACCCGCCATGATTCCAAGAGGAGCAATGATAAAGTATACCACTCAGCTCCTGACAGAGGGCTTTTGTACCCAATGTGGAGAATAAGTATTTTTGCATGTGGAAAGTATGTATATTTGTTTTACTGGATTGCCCCTGTTACAAGTATTGTGGGGTTTTCATTGGGAAGGAGAAGAATAAACAATAAATAGTATCACCGAAGCATTTTAAAAAATGCACAGAAGAGAACTGAAGGAAGTTCAGAGGGAAACACAAACAAGTCAGACAGTCTTGAAAGTAGTATTTTGAATTTATCATAAACTTTCAGAAGGAAAAAAACATAGCAAGCTGGACACAGAGAGGCAAACCAGCCTAGCTGAAACAGCAAGGTGCCCTGAGGGAGAGCCAGAAGGCAGCATGTACCAGGCAAATCAAACCATCCCACCACCTTCATACCCTGATGGGGGACAGCCCAAGACCCTGAACTCAGGAGCCCTGAGAATAGCAAAATTAAATAATGACATTAAGAAGAGGCATTAATAACCGTGTTACTGCTATTTCCTAAGAACTGGGGGACTTTCCTAACTGACTTGCAGCTAAAGCCTTCCATAAGTATTGTCTCCTTCATTAAAATGTGAGCTCCTTGAGACCAGGACCTGCTTTTACTTATCTATGTGTATCCTCAGTGCTTTTCACATAGTAAGCACTAAATAAATGCCTCATTCATTCATTCACATAATAGAGACACAAATGTGATTTAACATAATTTTTTTTTCCTATTTGGCCAGCAGGAATCCCAGACGAATTCTGCAGCGTAAAGGAAACTTTTAAACGGTGTTCTTGTATCTAAACAGAATTGAGAAACCTTTTTCAATTCCATGAGGCATTAGCCTATTCAAGGTAGTTTGCACTGGCCAACACCATCTCTGAATAACATTGTTAACTTAGTAAAACTCACTTTAAAGTTATGAAAAAAGATTATGATGTAGTTTGTTAATCATCATCGTTTTTATGAAGCTGCTCCTTTAATGTGTCACCCTGCCTGGAATGCACTCCCTCCTTACTTGCCAACTCTTAAAATTCCTAGTTTCCTTCAAATCTCGGGTCAAACTCCACCTTCCTTTTGAGGCTATCCCTGACCACCTCAGCTGCTAATGTCTCTCCCCAAAAATTATCTTTTAAATTTTAAAAATTTCTTTTAAAATAGAACTTTTTGTAACCACATATGTGCACAGCTCACCATGTAGAATGGGAGGGGACTTTTATTTTTGCCTGTAACCCTAGTGTATAACCCAGTGCCTGGCTCGTATTAGTTGCTTTATAAATGCTCTTTCACTAATAATTGTGCCTGTGTTGTTTTTGCCATTAGGTGGGCTATGGCCAGAATAATGAAAGTCAAGCTTGGGAAAAAAAATATTCCCAAATCTTTCTAGCATCTTTAAAGTTTCCATTTGTTGTTAGTGGTACGGTGGATACGGCACTAGGCCTAGAGTCAGGAGGACCTAAATTCATGTTTTTGGGGGGCTAGGCAATGGGGTTAAGTGACTTGCCTAGGGTCACACAGCTAGTAAGTGTTATATGTCTGAGGCCGGATTTGAACTCAGGTCCTCCTGAATCCAGGGCTGGTGCTCTATCCACTTCGCCACCTAGCTGCCCCAGGAGGACCTAAATTCAAATCTGGCCTCAGACACTTACTAGCTATGTAACCGTGGGCAAGTCACTTACCCCAGTTTGCCTCAGTTTCCTCATCTGTAAAATGAGCTGGAGAAGGAAAATGGCAAACTCCTCCAGTATCTTTGCCAAGAAAACCCCAAACAGAATCACAAAGAGTCAGACGTTACTGAAATGACTGAACAACAATGAAGATTCCATGACCAGCATTTTGGCAGGATTCAGTTGCCTTGTCTTCTCCTGTTCCCTATCCTCATTTCCAAACTTCTCCTTTGGTAATCCTAGTTTTACTTTACAAGTCTTTAAAACTCTATAGCTTGGTACCAACTTTGTTCTTTTTTTTAACCCCAAGTAGAGTTGAGGGTGCTGTATTCTATAGGGCTTATGTACTGAGTTAATTCAGAAATGTCAGCTTTGGACACGGATCATACATTTCCATGAGTCTGAGCCAAGAAGCAGATCAATGGAATAGTTTGGATACTATTACAGTTTGCCTAAACCAATTACATACTGCTCTTTCAAACTAAATGAATTATATTCAAAATCAATGAAAATGAATTGGTAAAGGCTATTGTTTCCCAGTATAAAAAAAAAGAAAAGGAGCCACAGTTTGGCCTACTTTTGGAGTCTGTGTGCAAAAGAAAACAAACAAACATCACACACACACACACACACACACACACACACACACACACACACCCCTTCATCTGTGTCCTCTTCCCTTAATAGGTGGCACAGTGGATAGAGGTGCCAGCCCTGGAGTCGGAAGGACCTGAGTTCAAATACAGCCTCAGAGATTTACTAGCTGTGTGGCCCTGTGCAAGTCACTTAACCCTATTTGCCTCAGTTTCCTCATCTATAAAATGAGCTAGAGAAGGAAATGCCAAATCTGCCCAATATCTTTGCCGGTCACAGAGAGTAGGACATTGCTAAAATAACTCAATACCACATCACATTCCTTACTGGATGCTACCTTCTTGTTGATATTCTCCCATCCTACTTGTAATGAAAGGAGAGAGATGACAAGTGGAAAGCCAATAATCAATGAATTCCCAGACACACAGAGCATTCCTGGCTCTTGCTTCCACAGGCCAGCCCTTCTGCAGCCACAGCCCAATGTGAAGAATTGCCCCACCAATTATTTCATCTTGTTTATGTACTAAGAGAGGTAGTGTAGTATAGTGGGTAGAGAATCAGCCTCAGAGCCAGGAAGACCTGGGCTCAAGTCCAGCTTCATGGCTGAGAGACCCTGGACACTTCACCCTTCACTCACCTCAGGCAATTCTTAAGACCATAAATTGCAGAAGACTATAAGTTGTCAACCTGCTCTGGTGGTTTCCTCATCTACCCAGGAGTACTCTGTGCCAGAAAATCACAGGTCTAGTCCTTGTACACTATTTACCACACTTTGCTAGTTAATCAGTTCATTGAACTAATGAAAATATTACTAACTTGCTACCTGCCAAGGCCCACGCCATTCATTCAATAAGAACTGATTTATCACTAAGCAGAATGTTACATCATTTGTTATGAGGGATACCAAAGTAGAAGAAGGTAGACTTTTCTAGCAAGGAGCACACAGTCTGATCCACAACATGCAGAAAACATCTGACACTCGCCTGTCCACTTCAGTGCTTGTTTTAAATAAGTGGACTATTTACTTTTCTTGGGTTAGGCACTCTTACAGTATAAATAGCGTATTTTATATTTTCAAATAGTCCTCACCATTCAGTCTCCTTTCCCCTTGCAATTGGGTTCCCAATGAAACTCTTTTCTTAATGCTAACCAAGGACTTCTTAATTCTTAAATCTGACAGCCTTTCCCTTAGCTCTAATGCTCCTTGACCTTTTTTTTTTAAACTGAATTTGATATTGTCGACCACCTCCTTCTTTTTGATCAGGCTCTCCTCCTTTCATTATCTCCTGGTTTTCTAGGTAGCTAGTGCAAAGAGTGCCAGACAGGCAGACAGAAAGAGTTGAGTTCAAATCCTAAGCTGGGACTTTTACTAGCTTTGTGACCCTGGGTAAATCACTTAGCATTAGTTTCCTCCTCTGGAAAATGGTATAATAATACCATCCACTTCACAGGGATGTTGCAAGGATCACATGAGATAGCATATGTAAAATGCTTTGCAAATCTTAAAGAGTTGGATAATGTAGCTATTATTATTCTTGTCCTCTTGTCTAACTGCTCCTTTTCTGGCTGCTTCCCTGGTCCAGTATCCTACTGCCATCCCCTCAATATGATTGTATCCCTGTGGCTCTCTCCTTGATTCTTCTATCTCTCTCTACACTCTACCATTTGTCATGAGGGAGACTTGCATTCTCTCGTCACACGAGTTCAGCTATCACCATTGTTCAGATAAACCTCATATCTACATGTTGCAAGGGTACACTTTGCAGTCACATAGGCTACATATGCTAGGCCTTTGTGCTGTCCATTTCCAGAATTCTCTTCTCAAAACAACCTAGGAAGAGCTCAGAAACTGCTCTATTCATATTAAGTTGTAGAAGTTCAGTCTGATTAGTAGATGCTCATATACATGCAAGGCATGTGCTGACGTCTTCATTGAATAGGGATAAGGTGGACCCAGTCCTAGTCATGGTCCCTCTTTGATTCAATAACGCAAGTTGTAATTACTGTTATAATCTGTGGATACTTAAAAGTCATCCCAATATAAACTAGTTTATGAGATTTCTTATTAGGCATTTGACATTTCACCTTGGCTCTGCACTGTCCAAACAGCTACTTGTACATGTTTTCTGGTAAAATAGCCAGATCTGGGCTAATTTTCTTGTTGGCAGTCATTAGTTTCCCTCAATGGACACAGGACTTCTGAACCTTTCACAAGGTCACTCTCAGGCCTAAACATGTCCACCTCAGAATAGACACTTAATCCCAGAAGGTCTCACAAGATCAAACAAAAGTAGAGGAGGTGGCCAAGGTCTCAGACACAAGCTCATTCTTGTTGGACCCCCTCATACCAGCTGCCACACGAGTGAAGTCACCATGAAGTTGCCAACGATGACTGACATTCTTAGTGTTACATGATGCCCTCTGGAGGACTGAAGGAAGACAGAACCAACTAGAAACTTCCTCTTCTTTTAACTGACACAGAATCCTGGCCCCCTACCTCCTTCCCAAGGCAGGAGAGGACCAAAGGACCACTCAGGGTTTGCCAAATGATAATATATATAAAAAAAAAGAACCAGGTTCTTTCAGGACCAGGTCACAACACAGCCAGAGGAAGGTCCCAAATGTGTCATATGGTCAAGGGGAACCAGGAAAGGGCAACTCTAAGTGTGCTGTATGGGATAGTCCTTGTAACACATTTTTTTAAAGTCAGAATTTTCATTTATTCTTTTGTTTTGTTTTATTTTATTTTTGGAGTTTGATAAATCTACTGAGAAGGCACTTTCCCTAAAATGGCTCCCCATTTAACAGTTAGAAATGTTTTTCTTCTAGGAAATTACAACATCTTGGGTAAGGGAGAGCCAACTTCTAGAGGTTAGAAAGCATTAATGCTTTGTGATGGATGGCAGTGGTCCAACAAAGTCATGGTGGCAGCAGACCTAGTGGCTGGCACAACATACTGTCTTTAAAGCATCACATGCTGGTCAAGATACTTCCTGAGAGATGCCTCTTTGGAAAAGCAGTATTGTAGCAGGAGTGGGTAGACTGGGAGACAGAACTCTGACTGAATGGTTGATTTATTTATCAGTTGACTGGCTCTGACTGGGGCTTTCAATCCAAAGAAATAATTCCATTCTTTATTAATTGCTACATGAACCTTATTCTTTTAATTTCAGAGTGAAATACAAGAAAACTTCTAGCCACACACTATAGCACTGAAACTTAAATTTACCCCACCATGGCAATGTGGCTTACGACCATCCAAATGCCACTAATATCTTACAATCTCCATCTTCCATTGGACCAAACTTGTCAGTGCATTCAAAGAACCATCTACCTCCTTCTGACAAAAGAAAGGGCCTTCCCACCATGCCCCCAGGATTTTATTTTCTGAGTCAGTTACACTTTGGAGTTCTCAATTCCTTTGCATCTACTCTTTTGATTTTGTGGACAATAAAGCATTCAGAAATGTTCCCTCTTGTTATTACAAATCCGGTTAGTCATCCTCTATATCTCCACAGGGGAGCTGTGAGTCTTAATTAATTAATGTGGCTAACGTGCTTTGAGGTGCCTAGTTGAAAGGTGCTATATAAGTGCAAATTATTATTTTTTATAGTCATTGACATCCCATCAAAAAAAAAAAAAGCTTTCTGCACCACAGCTAGAGACCTAGACAAAGGTTTCTTCACCTTCATCTTCCTAGCTACGACTATAATCATCGGATAAATGGTAGAGCAGCAAATCTGTTACGATCTCGACAGCAATAAACTAATTAATTCCATTATCCAGGTTTCTGTTTTCTTCATTCAAGCAGCTCAGGCCTGTTTCATTTTACAAACCATCCCCCCCGTCAGCTCTACACAAAGGTCACACACAGCATCATTATGGCCCCTCTTGGTTTAAAAATAAGGGTTCTTAACCTGAGGTTGGCAAAGTGTTGCATTTTTAAAATATATATATTTTGGTAACTATATTTCAATGTAATTGGTTTCTTCTGTAATATCATATATTTTATTTTATTCATTTAAAAGTATTATTTTGAGAAGGGGCCGATAGGCTTCACAAAACTGCCAAAAGGGTGCATGACCCAAAACCAGTTAAGAACCTCTGGTCTAAAAGAAAAAAAAACCAACAACAACAACTTAAAAAAAAATCTGCTGTCAAGAACTATATTGGAATGTTTAAAAATAAATAAATAATATTTTTTAAAAAAAGAACCATATCAACTTTTCTGATTAAAGTTAGATAAAAATTTCCCTTCTACCTACCCAATGATCACCCAAACCAGCAGCATGTCAAATATTTGTGCTTTGACATTAACTCACTGTGACCTTGAGGAAATCACTTCTCTTCTCTAGGCCTCAGTTTACTCCTCTGTCAAGAGGGGTCAGACTCAATGATCTCCAGGAATCCCTTCTAGCTTTAACATTCTATGATTTTATGGTCACTGCCAACTGTCACAATAAGGGGGCTTCTAGTGCAGTATTGAAGAATGGATTACACAGCTGGAGTGTCTGATAGGGAATGACTATAGGCCCTGCTTGATGACCGTTATGGCAGCAGGTAAAAGTGGATGGAAAGTGGAAATGACCAAAAAGAACAGGTCTCCAGCTCTGCCTTTACTAACCCGAGTTCCCCTGAGAAAACCAGTTGTTTTACATAGGCAGGAAGCTCCACAAAGGCAGAGGCCCATAATGAAGATGCTTTGTACTCTACCCAGCACACCACAGGCCATTAATATACTATCACTACTGATGGTGGCCATTGAAATCGGCCCTGTGGGAGAGACTCTGCCTCTCACTGGGAAGCTGCTGACCACAATAAGCTTGCTCCTCAGACTCTTTGTTAAAGTCGATTTAGGAAAACCTCAGAGGGTCATGTCTTCATCTGCTTTCATTTATTTTGCCTATTGAAGGGCTCCCTCAGTACATTAGTAAGTCTCCATATAAAATGATTTGGAGATCAACAAAAGAACCTGGGCCCCTGGGTAAGCATTCAGAATTGGAAAAACATCTGGACATGGAAGGTCAGGTTCTCATGTGGCCTAACTATAGGGAAGTCAAAGGAGAAAGATCTGTTTACTCCAAATGCCTCATTATTGCAAAGACAGTTGCTGAAGAAAAGATAAAAGACTTAAGAGCTCTGATCAATGTAATGAGCAATTCCAGCAGATCAGTGGTGAAGCATGCTATCTACCTCCTCAAAGTAAGGTGATGGATTCAAGGTTCAGAAAGCAACATACATTTCTGGACTTGTCCGGTGTGGGGATTTTGTTTTGCCTGACTAGGCACATTTGTTACAAGGGTTTTGTTTTTCTTTCTTTTTTTCCCTCCCAGGGAGAGATGAAAGGAAGCAAAAATGGATGCTTGTTGACTGAAAATAAAAGTAAGTTTTTAAAAAATGACACAGAATAACTTAAAGGTTGGTGTGGAGATTGAGAAAAAGAAAAAAAAGCTAATTCTATTAGCTTTTGTGGAATATGTAAGAAAATAGAAACTCCACATGACCAATATCATGTGATTGCTATTAGTACTGTGAAAATTTAAGACTTGCATAGCAGTATTCTCTATAGTTATTATCAAGTATTCCTGTCATCCTCTCATGGTTACAAAACTTTTCCACCAAGATAGCATGCTGGATTAGTAATATTACCATGCAGCAAGCTTCTCAAGTATTAATATTCAATTTATTGCTTACCCTAGAGCTATCTTCTTTGGAGTACTATTTATTTTAAGTCAACAGGAATAGTCCAACCCCAAATAAGAAATAGTGGGACTGGAGAGCCCGCCCTCTTCCTACAGTGGCAATGATTCATCATGACCTTCAGGAGACAGGACACCCAACCCAATAATCAGAAACATGATAGTGAAGCCATTAAGAGTTGATTCCAGTATTCAACAATATTAGTAGCTTAAAGTTGGTATGAGAGATAGAAAATCTGATATGTAATGGCAATAGACCTGATCTCAGATCACTATGGTGAAATGGTTGCTCTGATCAGAGGTAATGGTACTCATAAGGAAGGGATATATTCTATAAGAGCTTTCACGGTGCTGCTCAGATGGTGGACTTGATTGGTATAGCAATGCCATAATCCTAAATAGGTACTGACTATAATAAGGGAAAACCTCTTGCCCTGACGTGGTGGAGGGAATTTGCCAGTTGGAGGCAGGTCAAGAACCATAGGAGATGATGCTATATAGATCCTTTGGAGGGGAAAAGTGGGTGGCTGACAGTCCTATTGGCATAAAGACCACCACTGAACAGAAGCTGCTGCCTTGTCCTTCATTAAAGGGTTCACATAGTTTTATACCCACCATAACTCAGCCTTCATTTCCCAAATGGTGAAGGGCCATTCTTCAATCTCTGCCATTCTCATAAGGACTTCAATTTCATTTATCCAATTCAGAAGAGGGCATATGATGTCTCTGAGGGCTACTGACATTCTGAATCAACAGCTGTATGTTGTGAGAGAAATGGGTCAACATTTCCCCATTGATCCAGCCACCAAAAGGGAGAATCATTTATTTTCTAGTCTTGTTTTCTCAAGGTCTCAGACCACTCAGCCAGACCATGGTCACTGTCCAGGATCAAGTATAAAGATCTTATTTACCCCATCTCTATAGTTTTTTTTTTTTGGCTAGGCAATGGGTTAAGAGTCACACAGCTAGTGAGTGTAATATGTCTGGGCCCGGATTTGAACTCAGGTCATTCTGACTCCAGGGCCACTGCTCTATCCACTGCACCACTTAGCTGCCCCCCTATAATCTCTCTTACATGCCAATCATGTATCTGACGTCTTGACTCTGTGGGAAGACTTGGCACGACCCTAATCCATCAAAGCATTCCATTACCACATTAATAAAAGTCAAACCAGCTAGGTCGGTTGTTGTAAGGATACAATGAGATAGTATGTATAAAGTGTTTTGCAAATCTTAAAGTGCTACATAAATGTGAGCTGATTATTTTCCTGGTCGTTATTATTAATGTCCACTGAGGTCCACTTGTGCATGTATCGCCCTTAGCAGTCAAGGCATTGGGATTAGGACTAGAGACCCCAGCCTCTGTTAAAATTGAAACCTACAGCTCCTAAGGCATTATTACCCAAAGGGCCTACCTTAAATGGACCATTTCCATTTAAGAACAGAAACTTCCTCTGCCTATCTATCATGGTAGAGGAATCATCTTGCATCACTCAACTCATAATAGGAAATTCTGGACTCTTCTGTTTAGTGGCAGCAAGGACTAGAAAAAGAAAAGAAACTGCTTTTCAAAAATATCATATTGTATGACCACTTTGGAGAATTTGCTGCTCCAGAAGCCCAATGGTTACTTGATCTGGCTATGCCTAAGTGCCTGCCAAAAATTCCACTCCATTTATGGACAGAGATCTCTGAAAACATGGGCCCCACAGAGTCCACAGAGGAAAGATTGCTGGATAGCACTCTTGGTCTTCAAAGAGCTAGGGCCTATTCCAGGCTGTACTCAAAAGAAGTGAATTTATAAGGGATTTGGTAAAAGGGAGCCATCAGAATACCCATCTTGAGCATGTGGGTTCTTTGGAGCCTGAAGAATCCAGTAAGTCTCTGTGCTTTCTTCACAGACTTTTTGGAAAGTAATTTGCCACAGACTGTACTTGGAATCACAAGGGTTCCCTTCATCCTCTCATTTCTGGGACCTTGATTGAGTGGTTATGCCCCGAATTTTCCTAAGGTTCCACCAATTTACTGCATCTGGTCTAGGAATTCAGGAGGCAAATGGGCTCTTCAGAAAGGTTTTTTAAGAGAGATGAAAGTAACGGCACTGGGATCTCAATAGGGCAAGGACATTTTCTCAAGTGTTAGACTACAGAGACTGCAGGTGTTCCTCTTGAAAAGGCACATTACACAATATTCACTAGGACTGGTAAAGGGAAGTTGACTCTTGTTTGACACCGCTGTAAGATTCACACAATTTTACACCTTCCAGGGTTTTTATTTTCAATCCCCTTGCCCCATCTATTCCACCTTTATCTTCCTATCTGTTATCAATTCTTCCATTCCTAGTATGATCTCAAATATCCTTGGCTAGGAATTTCTTTGCCGGGGCTCCTTGATAACAGAAATAGTTTCCTGGTCCTCATAACAACCCTGTGGGCAAGTAAAATAGTATAGGATTATCTTCATTTTACAGATGAGTAAACTGAGTCTACAATCCAATGACATTGGCTTCTTGGCTATTCCTTGCACATGACACTCCAGCTTCTGACTATTTTCACTGGCTGTCCTTCTGCCTAGAATGCTCTCCCTCCTTATACCCACCTCCAGGCTTCCTTTCAGTCTCAGAAAAAACAAACACAATATCTCATCTTCAACAGGAAGACCTTCCTAGTCATCTTCAATCTTAGGGACTTTTCCCTTAGACTACTCCCAGTTTATCCTGTACATATCTTGGTTTGTTGTAGGATTGTTTGCATGTTATCTCCCTCATTAGACTATGAGCTCCTTGAGGGCAGGGACCCTTTTCTGTTTTTCTCTGCATCCCCAGAATTTAGTACAGAGCCTGGAACATAATAGGCATTTAATAAACGGTAATTGACTGAGTCTTTAGAGAGGTTAAGTGACTTGTCCATGATTACACGGACCACAAGTAAAGGCAAGATTCGGACCTATATCACTCTGGATTCCAAAACCAGTGCTCTTTCTATTACCCCATAATGCCTCTGAGATATGTTACATGTAGTTCCCTGTCTTGGCTGTTTCCCCATCTCAAACTCACACTGGTGGGCGGGTTCTGAGGGGGTAATTGATTATTTCTGCCTTCAGGACTGCAAGGATAACCCTTCAGGCCTGAGCTAAAGGGAGTGGTGGGGCATTTCTGGTACTATTGCTCAGGATTCCCCATCTGTGTTTTCCAATATCATTTAACCAGTTGATATCTCCCCAAGATTGATTAGCCAATTAATATCAATTAGTATTTACATTTTCTACAGAAGCCTCAAGCTTAGTGAGCACATGTCTTGGTCCTACAGAAATCCATTTCTCCCTTCGCAGGGGACTCATGAAGTTGTCTTGAGGTACGTATTTGGGTACTTAAGTCTAGTCCTGAAGCTTCACTTTCTATCTGACTAATTTGTCCTCTCTCAGCTCCCCAAAAGGCACATTGTTTGTTACTGATCCAGTCTTTCCAGTGTGGGGCGCGGATAGGAGGTTAACACTCAGTCTGGGGTTACTCCTCACCTCCCTGGCTGACCTCTTGTATGGGTCTATCTTCCCCAAACACCTGAAATTTGCCTCCCAAGTATGATTTGGCTCCCAATGTAGTAGTTCAAATATTTTTGCCAGAATTGCCTTTTCTTACTTACTGGAGCCCAGAGATGTGGCTAATTCTTTTCAACTTTCAATCATCATCTGATTTTGTCTAATGTCTGAAAGCACTTCGATACTTCCCAAATGGATTAACTCTACTGTTCTTACCTTAGCTTATGTATGCCTTTGACTGATTGATTCAACAGAGGTACCTAAGACTTGTTCACAGATAGATTATACATTTTATTGATTCTGTAAATCAATCTAATTTGGTGCTTTCACCAAATAAAGGTATCAGGTGGTAGTTATATAACTGGGTGGAGTGACTGATCAACTGATTGATTGAGTCAAGGAGTCCAGGTCTTCTGTGTTTGATTGGTGGAGTGGACCCTTCATTCCTGCACTCAAAATCAAACAGAAAGCTGCTTCAAAAGACAAAGAAAAAAAAATGAGATGCAGAGATTCCCAACTCTATAAAAATTTTTGTCCTTTTGTTTTCAGGACTCTTTTAAATCCTTGGATTTGGCAGCTAGAGAAATATCAATGTTTATGTACTCTGTACCATCTTCTCCAACATACATTCCCTATACAATCTTGAGACATCCTTTCCCTACTTTAGCCCTCCTCAGTCTTACACTGCCAACCCAAACTGGTAGGTACCAAAGTACGAATCAATTCAATGACTTCAGCAAACTGTGTGTACGGCATGTTATTAGGTACTGGGGATACAAAAATAAGTCAATCATTGCTTTCAAGGATGTTACCTGGATCTATTTCACTGACTCCAGAGAATTAAACAGGTCTTGACCAAAATAAACATCCCTACCACATACCAACTAATTCTTCTCCCTGAGAAGTAGAAAAGATTTTACTCTACCCTTACCAACCAACTTGGCTTTTGTTATCTAAAACTTTTAATCACTCCTGTTATTAACCTTAAACCAGCAGAGGATGAGTCATCAACAAAGAGTCTTCCTCTAAATCAACGTATTTTCCCTAGCTCTGTTACAGATTCCTTCATTTTGTATCATTTTGCTTTCCTCAATCAGACAAACATTTAATCCCATGAGCCCTGTAAGAACTGGGAGAGTCAAGCTCTGAATTCTCCCTGGTCTCCTACAACATCAGCAGAAGAGGCAGGCTGGTTCCAATTATGGAATTCTTGGCTGTAACACAACAGGCCAAAGATCCCAGCTGGATTCTCTGATCCTGGGTGGGGTGTTGGTGGTGCTGGCAGGGACCATGCACAGTGTTGGACTTACTAATGACCATGAGTGCACTAGATCAGAAGACGGTTGGGAGAGAACACATATGGAGGCCCTTCCCTTCAGGTTGCTTGGGTAGTTCTGGGAAATATTTGAGCCATTCTTCAACATAACACCTGTTCTTTCCTACCAGCTATGGGCCCTGCATTCTTCATTTCAGTTTCCTTTGGCTATATCCTTGGTTAGCTAAACCTTCGTGTTTTCTCCACACTATAGACGCAGAGGTTTTCACCTCAAGCGCCAGAGAGAAAAGAAATTAAGTGGCTCCTTTTTCCAATTCTGTTTCACAAAGGATTGAGGTCTCCTGCTGGTGCCCTGGGTAGGTTGGACGCCCCCCTCTTAGAAGCTAAACTGCCGGAGCTTTGGAGCAATGTGTTTGCCCTCCTTTTTCTCCAAAGTTTCCGAAGTCCCACCATGAGAGACAGAAAAGCCAAGGCAACACCAAGCAGTGGCTTAGGGCAACAAAGGACATGCAAACAGGATGGCATTACTATGTTAATGGCCTCTTGTGAGCAAGCTCCTGAAGATGCTGGGAGGATTCATGTATTTTTTTTTTAATGGAGAACGGTTCCGCTTTCTATTTTACAGCTACAATTGCATAGAAGGGCTCCTTAAAGTGTTTCAAATGGTAGCCCGTGAAATCCCTAACTGACCGCACAGCCTCTCCTGCCGGTTTATTATCTTTCCCAACTCTGTGGAACAAAGACTCCGAGTATGGTTTAAGGCCTCCAGTGGTTGGGGCCGCTCTCAGCCTCCTAATCCCTGGGAGCCTGCAATGAGAATGGCCTGTGGAGATGATGAATCAAATGTTTGCTTCACCTTTTATTCCCTCCCCCTTCTCCTGGAAGCTTTTCAGGTACCGTTTCATGGAGTGCTTTGATTAAGGCCTCCTGGCTAGCAGGCTTGGGGTGTAACTCCTCAGCTCTAGGATGAAAGGGGCTGCAGGCTTATTCCCACACTCTGTTATTTCCCTGGATGGGCTGATCTGTCTTTCCCAATGATCCAGGCTGCCTCTGGCCACAAAGACTGAAGTGGAGAAATCACAGGCAGAAGGGAAATTGCTTTTATTTTTTTCAGCTGGCAACCTGGATACTAAATTTTACAATTAATCAATCAGCACATATTTATTAAGGACTCATTATTGTGCCAAATACTGTACTGGGCACTGGGGATGAGACTGAACCTATGATTTCATCAGTGTATGGAGCTCCAAGTGAAGAACTTCTTTGACCAATTCAGATAATGAGCTTCTCTGCAAACTATAGACTTACAGAGTTGCTTGGGGCACTGACAGATTGAGTGACTTGCCCACAGCTAGTATGTTATCAGAAGGGGACTTGAACTCAGGTTTTCTGGATTTTAAGGATGGCTCTCTATTCACTATACTATGCTACCCCAGAGCAGCTCACGAGGAAACAGACCCAGCCTTCAAGGAAATTACCTGCTATGGGTAAAACAATAGCAACTCAGATGAATAAAGTTTTAAAACCTATGAAGTCATTTTGTGGAACACTAAAAGTTGGAAAGATAAGGAAAGGCCTCCCGGGGAAGGTCCCACTTGAGTTTTGAAGGGAGTCCTAGAATTCCAACAAAGGGAAGGCCAGAGAGGCTAGAGCACAGAACATGTAAAAGGGAGCAATGCTGGGTATGCCTGTAGGCATCAGGGAAGGAGCTAAAAGATAGGAAGACACTGAAGATTAAGGAGAGGGGATGATTCCAGGGGCAATCTACCCACAGGGAAGAGAGTAAGGATGAAATCAAAGGCACAAGTTGCTCTCAGCAAGGAGAAGAGCACTCTTACACCAGTGGCCACTCCTACATAATACAACTTGGTTGGCTTTCTGGTCTAATGGAAAGAGCTCGGATCTGAAGCCAATGGATGTGGATTCAAAGGCTGGATCTTCTATTTAATTATTTGTATGACCTTCAGCAAGTCACTTAATTTCTTCGGAACTCAGTTTTCCCATCTAGAAAATTATGTGTGGGTGTGTGTTTGGGGTGGGAGGGTTGGATGGTTTTGAAGTTTCCTTTGAGTTACAAACCCTATGATATTCTGGTCCTATGGATGTTACCTCCTCTCTTACATGGCCATAGAAGTATTAAATTTTAACAGTGGAGACCTCAGAGGTTATTTACTCCAACTCATACTATTTACCAGCTTTTATATCCACTGTGAGGCAACATGGTTGTTTTCTTTCTTTTTTTTAATTTTTCTTTTCTTTTTTTAAATATAAATTTATTTTTAGTTTTCAATATTTACTTCCATAAGATTTTGAGTTCCAAATTTTCACCCCATCTCGCCCCTCCCCCCCCAAGATGGCATGTATTCTGAATATCCCTTCCCCTAGTCTGTCCTCTCTTCTATCTCTCTCCCCTTCTCTTATCCCCTTCCCCTTCTATTTTCCTGTAGGGCAGGACAGACTTCTTTACCCCATTTCCTGTATTTCTTATTTCCCAGTAGCATGTGAAAACATTTTTAAAAAACATATGTTTTTAAAACTTTAGGTTTCAAATTTTCTCCCTTCCTCCCTCCCCACCCACCCTCACTGAAAAGGCAAGCAACTCAATACAGGTTATACATGTGCAGTTATGCAAAACACTTCCATAGTAGACATGTTGTGAAAAACTAACTCTATTTCCCTTAATCCTATCCTGCTCTTCCATTTATTCTATTCTTTCTTTTGACCCTGTCCCTCCTCAGAAGTATTTGCTTCTGATTACCCCTTTCCCAATCTGCCCTCCTCTCTATCATCCCCTGCTCTCTTGTCCCCTTCTCCCCCTATTTTCCTGTAGGGTAAGACAGATTTCCATACCCAATTGAATGTGTATGTTATTCCCTCTGCAAGCCAAATCCTATGAGAATAAGATTCACTCGTTCCCTCTCACCTTCCCCGTTTCCCCTCCACTGTAAGAGCTTTTCTTTTCTGTTTTTTTTGAGATAATTTACCCCATTCTACCTCTCCCTTTCTTCTCTCTGAGTATAATCCTCTCTCATCCCTTAATTTTATTCTCCAGATATGACCCCTTAATCTTCAACTCACCCTGTGCCCTCTATCTATCTATCTATATATACATACATATAATTTTTTTCCTCCAACTACCCTAATACTGACAAAGGTCTCATGAGTTATAAATATCATCTTTCCATGCAGGAATGTAAACAGTTCAATCTTAATAAGTCTCTTATGATTTCTCTTTCCTGTTTACCTCTTCATGTTCCACTTGAGTCTGTATTTGAAAGTCAAATTTTCTATTCAGCTCTGTCTTTTCATCAAGAATGCTTGAAAGTCCTCTATTTCACTGAATGACCAGTTTTTCCCTTGAAGGATTATACTCAGTTTTGCTGGGTAGGTGATTCTTGGTTGTAATCCTATCTCCTTTGCCCTCTGGAATATTATATTCCATGCCCTGTGGTCCTTTAATGTAGAAGCTGCTAAATCTTGTGTTATCCTGATAGTGTTTCCACAGTACTTGAAATGTTTCTTTCTGGCTGCAATTTGCTTACAATATTCCTAGGAGTTTTCCTTTGGGGATCTCTTTCAGGAGGAGATCTGTGGATTCTTTCAATTTCTATTTTGCCCTCTGGTTCTAAATATCAGGGCAGTTTTCCTTGATAATTTCTTGAAAGATGATGTCTAGGCTCTTTTTTTGATCATGGCTTTCAGATAGTCCAATAATTTTTAAATTCTTCTCCTGGATCTATTTTCCAGGTCAGTTGTTTTTCCAATGAGATATTTCACATTGTTTCTAATTTTTCATTCTTTTGGATTTGTTTTACAGTGTCTTGATTTCTCATAAAGTCACTAGCTTCCAATTGCTCTATTCTAATTTTTAAGGAAGTATTTTCTTCAGTAAGCTTTTGGACTTCCTTTTCCATTTGGCCAATTTTTCTTTTTAGGGCATTCTTCTCCTCATTGGCTTTTTGGACCTCTTTTGCCATTTGGGTTAGGCTATTTTTTAAGGTGTTATTTTCTTCAGTATTTTTTTGGGTCTCCTTTAGCAAGCTGTTGACTTGTTTTTTGATTTTCTTGCATCACTCTCATTTCTCTTCCCAGTTTTTCCTCTACTTCCTTACTTGCTTCTCAAAATCCCTTTTGAGCTCTTCCAAGGCCTGGGACTGATTCATATTTTTCTTGGAGGCTTTGGATGTAGGAGCTTTGATTTGTTGTCTTCTTCTGGTTGTATATTTTGATCTTCTTTTCACCAAAGTAAGATAATATAGTCTGACTCTTTTTGCGCTGCTTGCTCATGATCCGCCAATTACTTGAGTTTTAAACTCTAGGTTAAGGTAAGAGTCTGCTTCCAATGTGGAGAATGTACTGTCCAAAGCTTCGGGGGTTTGTACAGCTGTTTTCAGAGATACTTGTAGGGACCTGTAAATTTTCAGTTCTACCAAGGTGGTATGATAAGGGGCGAGGTGTTTACTCCTTTCCTGGCCTGTGACCACAAGTATTCCTTTCTGTCCTGTAACTGTGAGGAGGGGTTCCTCTCCACAGCCACTACGAGCTCCATTACACCAGCGTTTCTCCTCACCCCAGCACCGCCCAAAACTGTGACCCAGATCCAAACACAGGCAAAGCAAGAGATTCCTGCCTCAGCACTGGCAAAGGGATCCCTGCAATCTCTCTCTGATCAGCTACTGGATTCCCCCTCAGTCTGTGGGCCAGAAGCTCAGGAGGCAGCTGCCCCACCAGGGCCGCACTAGGGAAATGGAGCTGAGACCCCCTGCTTCTCTCTCAGCACCAAAGAAATAGACTTTTCCCACTGACCTTCTAAGTTGTCTTTGGCATTTGTGGATTGAGGAATCTGGAAACTGCCACAGCTGCCCATGATTCAGTCCTCCGAGGCCTGCTCCAGGTTCGCCACAGCCTGCATGCCCATGCTGCACTGCGCTCCACTCCTAGCCCAGCGTGATATACCTTTCCGATCAATCATCCAGGTTGTCTTGGGCTGGAAATTTGTTTCACTCTGTCTTTTTGTGGGTTCTGCTGCTTTGGAATTTGTTTAGAGCCATTTTTTATAGGTATTTGGAGGGGTTTGGGGGAGAGCTCAAGCAAGTCACTGTTCTCACTCTGCCATCCTGGCTCCGCCCCCAACATGGTTGTTATAAGTAATTTGAAATGGGGCCCAAGGCAGGCCCAGAAAAGAGGTTCCCCACTATTGCTACACTGGTAAATTTCCAACATCTCTATCCAAGGCATCAGGGGTTTCTCTTCTCCGTAGGCTTAAATTTGAGGCATTTCTCTTTTATTTCTCTACAATACTTCTCTTCCTGGTGTCTTGAATATCTTCAATCAGCTGACTAAGGTGCCAAAAATAATTTTTTTAAGCTCAGTGAAATGTAAAACCCTTGAGGGAAGGAACTATTTCTTTCTGTCCTGATATCCCCAGCACCTAGGACAGTGACTGGCACATATAGGTGCCTAATAAATGCTTACTGTCGAATTACTTCAGTGCAAGAGATCACATTGATGATATCATACAGCTGTCAAAGTACTACATGGAGACCTCAAGATACAAACTGGTATTGCAGACATAAATTAAAAAAACAGAGCACTGAATTTTAAACTTAGAAGGATCTTTAGAAGAATATCTAATCCACTTTCCTTATTTTGAAGAGAGGTTTAGTGACTTCACCAAGGTTCCACAGCAAATTGGGCTAAGAGCCAGGATGAAAATGTATCTTATGCCTCCTTTCCTATACCAGATAATCCAACTGTTGTAAGGAGAAATGAATTACTTACCTTACTTACCTTAAGCCTTGAGATGAATCCAGGTAGAAGGAGGGGTGGTTTGCGCAAGGCATCCATGGGCTTCTTGTCTTAGGAAAACAGTTCCAAGACAAAGCAAAGCCCTCGAGCAGAATGAGAGGAAGGCACACTATGATAGTTACAGCTAGCTGTTTCCTCCCAGATGACTTTGCTTCCCTGGCCAACTTTAGAGATGGAGGTGTGGGAAAGAGGGAGATATGGTGGTAATAAATGGTTTGGACAGCTACAAAGCAAGGCTTTGAAGCTACAGTCAGATCCCAATCTACTAGGGTCTATCCAATCTACTTAGGATCTCCTATATCATACAACATTGCAAAGAATCTCAGAGTTGGAAGGGACCTCAGAGGTCATAGAGGAATAAGAATCCCCTCAATAATATTCCCAGAAAGCACTTTTCTGGTCTTCCTCTGGAATTCTCTAGTGAACACATCCCATTCCATTTTGGGGTAGCTCAAATTGTTAGGAAGTTTCTACTTCCATTCAGTAAAATCTGTCTCTCTGCTGCCCCTGTTATCATTGGTCCTAGTTCATCCTTTAAAACCAAGAAAAAAATGCTAATCCCTCTTCCACAAGCCAACCCTTGAAATTCTTCAAGACAGCTATCATCTCCCCCCACTTCTCTTCTCCAGGTTAAATATTGCCAATGATTATATGGCACGATTTTAAGATCCCTAATAATCATGGATGTATCACAGCTTGGAACTGTTTTTCTAAGACAAGATTTTCAGAACTGAATAAAATACTCCTGACATATTCTGATCATAGCAGAGTAGAGTTGTGCAACTGTGTATTCAGATTTTCCCAGCAGGCAGAAAGAGAGTTTGAAACCTAACCCTGTGTGTGAATCATGGGAATTGTAGTCATTGAACAGTGCTATTTTTTCTCTGCCATGTAAGTGAGAGCTTCTCTTATAGTTTGTGACACAGACACACAGGTGGCAAAGTGGTGGAGTCTAAAATTGGGTCAGAGTTTGGGGTTGGAGTAGAGTGAATAAGACATTAGTGATGGTGGCTGGAGAAAGAGAGTAGTTCCTGTAGGTGCTTTTGCAGTGTAAGCTTAGAGACTCGAGTCTGGGCATTATGAGCTTGATCCCAGCAGCAAAGGCCTCTGCTCTTTAGAAAAAACAGTCCTGGTAGGGGTGGCTGAAATGGACTGGAGCTGCTGGCTACTGTTAATCCCTTGAGATCAGTAAGATGAGAGAGAAAATTTAACTCCCTGTAGCCCTCTCCCTTTTTTGGAGGCAGGTGATTTCTACGTGATCTCTTCATTTCTTTAAATTGTGTCCAAATCCTGATTTAAGATCCCTAATCTTTCATATAAGACAATGATTCATTATAGCTTCTTTATTATTTAAGTCTTTTTATTGTGAATGAGGGGACTGCATGGGGGATGTCAGTGAAGGATCTGTAGTAAAGGGATAAAGTAATACAGAGGATAAAGCTATTCAGTCGAAGGAATGTGGGAAACTAATTCTTGAATCTAAATGTAAGACTTTACATTTATCCCTGTGAAATTCAGACATTTCTGCCTCATTTTAAAATCAATTCAAAGTGTTTCTATCTGTAACCCAGCTAGAACTTTCTTGATGAGCTAGTTCTCTGATCACTGAGGAACCAGGGTGTTCTGCCTGGTTTCCTCAGGTCTTACCACTTAGTTCAACCTCGAACAGTAATACTATCTCGGACAGGGTCATCCAGGGTGGAGAGACTGAGACTCTGCCTCAGAAGCAGACGGATAGTTTAAAAATATTATATGTATGTGTGTGTGTGTGTGTGTGTGTGTATATATGTGTGTGTGTGTGTATATATATATATATATATATATATATATATATATATATATATATATATGTATGTATGTATGTATATATTGCTATCTTTTATTTTGACATCACTTTGAATTCCAAGTATTTCCCTCTACCCTTACAATAAGCCTCCCTTATAAAAAAGAGTAAACAAAAAGAATAAAAGTAGTTTAGCAAATCTAACCTGCATATCTGATACTAAATGCCATATTCCAAATTCATAGCTCCCCCTCCTCTGCAAAGAAAGAATGGAGAAGCATTTTATATACTCTTTTTCAGGGCCAAGCTTGGTCACAATAATTACAGAGTGTTCACTTTATTTTTTGCTTTTTCCATTTACAGTGGAATAGACATTGCAATGCATATTGTTTTCCTGGTTCTTCTTAGTTCAGTTCTTAGATGTCTTTAAGGAAACCAAAATATAGTCTTGAAAGCATTTAGTCTCCTTCAGCATCTATAGAAACAACATTGGTTACCAAAAATAATTATTCAATACAGAAAGCTCTCGGAGGGCACACTCTCTTCTCCCCCTGCTTGTCATCACCCCCCCCACAGAACGTCAAGAAAGTTCCTCTCAGGCCTATCTCCCCCCTTCCCCAGTATTCCACAGACTTCCCCGTACTGTCAATAGTGAATAGTTTTCTGGGCCTCAAAGTGTCCTAGGGTCTCTGCCCATAAGGTCCACCTCTCCCAATGAGTTTGTCTTCAAATTTTGATGTGAGGGCACATTTTGTATTGCTAGTTGTGGACATCAACATTGCTGGCCAGGGCTTTGATCATGGTCTCTCTCTCTCTCTCTCTCTCTCTCTCTCTCTCTCTCTCTCCCCCCCCGAAGTCCCTGGTTAGTTACTTTTAGCTGCCTCACCTTCTCTCTTATTCTTGAAATTAGAATATCCTAATTATCGTTCACTGTAGCCTTTCAACCTGTTTTCTTTCACTTTAAATAATTCCCTTTCAGGCTTCTTCCTCCCTCTCTACTTCATCTCCCATGATGCCTGTCATTTAATATGCCTTTGGGCCTCACTTCCCTCTCCCTGGCCCCTAAATCACAACAATTTCTAAAGACACTTTCACATTTGAAAAAAAAGTGTCCCCCTATATATAGAGAAGCAAAGAGTTATTATAAACACAAGCCATAATATAAATTAAGCTCATACATCTACAACTGGAAGGCACCTCAGAAACCATCTAGTTCAATCCCCTAATTTTATAAAAAGCAAATTAGAGCCAAGTGACCTTAAGTGCCCTGTGCAACAGCACACAGGTATTAAGTGTCAGGCAGGATTTGAACTCAGGTCCTCTGACTCCAGAGCCACTCTTATTTCCATTGTATCATGCCAATCTATTTAGTAAGGGAGTTGTATGTGGTGAGGGTTTGCCCTATTGTCTAACCCTTTGATGTTATTGCTAGTAGCTTAAATAATACATTAGGTAGGCAGACAGAACAAGCAGCTAGTCCTTTTATCAAGGGGATTTGTTCTGCGAAGTTTGGATTCAGTCAAAAGGCCACACTTGAGGACCTAGCGGGTCACATGTGGCCTTAAGGCCAAAGGTTCCCCATCCCTGAGCTAGGGCATATATTTGGCATGAAGCCAGATTTCAGGTAGCAAGTCTGCACAGTGGATAGAATATCAGAATTGGGAGACAGGAAGACCTGAGCTCAAATCCTGCTTCAAGTACTTGCTAGATATGTGACCCCCGATATATCACTCAATCTCTTTCAGCCTCAGTTTTCTCATCTGTAAAAACAGGGATAATAATAACACCTACTTCCCAGGGCTGTTGTGAAAATCAAATGAGATAAGGTCTGTAAAGCATTTTGCAAACCGTAAAATACTATATGTACATTAGCTATTATTATGATTAATAATAATGAGTATTACTATAATTAGTAATAAAGATTATTATCAATACTATTAATATAATTAATTCTTTAGAAATAATGACTCAATAGTTCATTGTTTATAAGTAATAAATTATTATTGATTATTAATATTAATAATAGCTAATGTATATACAGTACTTTACATAATGTTCATTGTATTTTTTCTTTCTTCAATTTACAGTGTAACAGATTAATGAGAAGGCGAAGGAGAAGAAGAGGAGGAGGAGAAGGTGGAGAAGGAAGAGGAGGAGGAGGAGGAGGAGTTACCTTCTTTCCATGATGGACTCTATCCACAGCCCCTAAGAGCCTTTGATTCTTTCCCATTTGTTATTTAATTGAAGCCTAACCTTTCCCCAAAGTCTCAAAAAACTAGACTGTGCGCTAAAAAAAAAAAAAGTCCAGCTTTGTGACTGCATGCCCTTGGAGAATATATAACAAAGGATCTTTGGTTTGCTTTTGTTAATCTGTCCTTAGGCTCTCCTATTCTCTGTCAGAAGACAATATTTGCATTTATAAAGGAAATATTTACCAATGATCTGATCTTAAACACCAAGAGTCAAAGGCTAAAGAGCAAAGAGCAACAGTCACTTTGCCCAGATTTTCCTGCACCCAGGAGTCCCTACCAAAATAAATAATTGTTCCCAGATTTTATGATGGAGGAAAAACATTTCTAAAGGGGAAGGACTGGGAAGATGGCGACCTCTGCTTCTGTCAGGATCAAAAACCCTTCCCAAACAATCCCATGGAAGGTCTGTAACGCCTTCACACTGCAAAATATTTCCAGTGCAATATAGCTCGAACAGTCTACCTCACAAAACCAATGAACCTACTAAACCTCGTAGATTCAGTTTAAACTGGTGATTTCACTGGTGTAGGGAACTCTGGGAAGGAAATTATCTCTGCCAGCACCCATCTGCAACTTCTAGAAAACCGGAGAGCATTGAGATATTAAGAAACTTGCCTGGAGTCATTCAGTCAGTGTGGGACAGAGGCAAGACTTAGTTTAAACCCAGAGCTTCTGATTCTGAGGCTGGCCTCTCTGTCCACCATGCCACTGGGCTTCTATTGAAACTTACAGGAGAAAGCCTCCCCTATCAAAGGCCCATGCTATGGAACTTAATGGGAATATTATCCTTTGTAGGTCAGGACAGATAGTAATAATGATATTTAGCTAGCTCTTATTATGTGCCCAGGCCCTGTACTAAGTGCTTTGCAATTATTATTTTACTTGATCTTCACAACAACCCTGGGAGCTAGTAGGTGCTATTGCTTTTTACACATGAGGAAACTAAAGCCAAACACAGGTTAAGTAACTTGGTAAGGGTCACACAGCTAATATACGTCTCAGGCTGGATTTGAACTCAGGTGTTCCTGACCTGACTCTATCCCCTGGGCCACCTCCTTGGCCTGATATATATCTTCTGCATCTGTACAGGTGAGCCTGCCATTTAGTCTGAGATACATCTTCATCCTATGTACCTCAGTAGAAGGCTTTGTGCAAGCTATGTCCAATAGACAGATGGCCCCAAATATCTGAAATATTGCTCACAAGGTCAAAGATTCCTGTTCTTTCCTTTTAACTTAAATAATCCCCTAGTCAGACATTGTAGCCTTTCTTAACCAGAAGTGTTTCACGTGAAACTGGCCCCTCACCTAGACTACTGCCTCTTCAGTTTCAAGTTCCAGGAGCAGGCTGAGGGGTGTTCTAACCTCGAATAGAACTCATATTTCTCACAGCTCTGAGTTCATGTCACAAGACTCAGACCTGAAGAGGTCTGAAACCCCACCACGATTGCCATGAATGCAGTGGTTCAGAAATGAATGGGAATAACCATAATATGAAATGAGACATAAGGTAACCAGAGTGGATAACCAGCTGCTCTTCAATATTGATGCTTCAAAGATTCATAAGCCTGCGAGGAATGAGAGAAATATGAATAATATAGATGTGTCTGAATGTCCTCAACAGACTAGCTGCCCAATTATAAAAGCAAAGTGAACTTGAGATTTTAACTCAAGGAAGTTAATAAGACCTTATAGAACTACATAAATGTTAGCTATTATGATGATGAGGGCGCAGTAGATGGAGCACTGGGCCTGGAGTCAGGAACACTCATCTTCCTGAGTCAAACCTGGCTTCAGAAACTTATTAGCTGTGTGACCCTGGGCAAGTCATTTAACTGTTTGCTTCAGTTTCCTCATCTGTAAAATGAGATGGAGAAGGAAATGGCAAACTGCTCTAGTATCTTTGCCAAGAAAACTCCAAATGGGGTCCTGTGACTGGAAAAGGACTGAACACCAAGGCATCGTAAAGACTTAGTAGAATGAAACCTGGAAGTTCTGCAATGGAAGGGCAAACCTTGTTTAAAAGACTGATATCCTTGTGGGAATATTATAAACATTCCAGTCAGATGAAGGATTGATGATGAATGACTTCGACAGTGCAGACGTTTGTTGGCTTCTGTCCACCAAAGAGCAGAGCCTCTGCTAAATTCTGAAATTCTCAGCTGATAATTCAATTCTCAAAAGGTAGAGGAAGATTTTAACCATCAAGATGGTGGGTTAGTTGCTTTCTGCAGACCTCTTCTTCCGTTCATTCTCAGAAGAAAGACATGATGAGGCAAATGTAGTGTAAGGTAGAGCTTAGTCCACAAGATAAAAAAGCAGCATTCCTCTCACTACCCCTGGCCAAGACCTGGTTCTAAGGTAGGCCAAAGTGATTCTACCTAAACACTCCTCCACTCACACCCAACATGAAGAAAGAGGAGAGAAGAAGGGGTCAGTGGGCTAGAAACCTGCTGGACAGCAAGTTGAACAAGGTCTGATGGAAGGAAGAAGGTAAAACAGTTGGAGTGAGCTCTGTTCCCCCAAACCCTCCAGAGATGACAAGGCAGAGACCTCTCCACACCGACAGCAAACCTGCCTTTTTAAGAGAAAAGCCCTCAATAAAAGCCCAGTATGCAAACAGATATGCCAACAGAGAAAATCCTAGAAACAAGAGGAAGACTGAGTAAAAACCTCAAAGAGAAACCAGAGTATGATTAGCAAATATTATAATGTGAAGGAAAGTAAAAGACAGGCCCCTGTGTGCTCCCCAGAGATCACAGAACAGCAGCAACAAAATGCTTCAGAATAGCTCAAAAGAGAAATAAAATTCATGAAATAATTAGGAATGAAACAAGTCAGAAACAAAAGCTCTCAGGGCATAAAATGGAGCTCTAAACACAAAATATAAAAGCATAATGAGCAGAATAGGAGGTAGTGAATCTATAATGGAGAAGCTCTCTAAAGACATAGAAGCTGGAGCACAGGTAAATTTAACAGAACAAACATAACATTGAAACGATTCATGAATTTTATATAAGTCAAAGCAAATGATCTAATACGAGAAAATTCTCTGATTCTCTCCCCCATAAAACTTCTGATTATAGACAACTAAGTTATCAACTGAAAGAATCTACATATCACAAGGGGAAAAAAGCCTTCATTTTAACTGTAGCGATTAAGTTTAACAATTTCAGCGGCAAAAAAAAAATCCTGGAAATGTTGAGAAGAAAGATCTACTAGTATGAAGGAAGGCAATTCAAATATTCAATAGTTACACAAAATCAGAGAAAGGAATCGATAATTGATAACACATTCCAAAGAAACAACAGAGCTAAAGCTGTCACTCAAAATTATATATCCTAACTGCTCTAAATGAGTTCCAGTCCCTTGGCTGTTTTAATCAAAGATATCATCTTGGATCACCAGCTTGCATTGGGCCTACCAGCTTCAATGGTTCTCGTAGAGGTTAGCAAGCCTGTATCAGTGCTTTTAGGAATCCTCCAAAGAATAAAGGTTCACATATACAAATTACATATTAGGGAATCCAGCCAAAACTGAAGGAGTAAGATTCCCAAAGGAACAGAGCCAGGAGAGATAAGAGAATGAGCTTGTAACATAAGTCATGAGAACTGGAGATCCAGGTAGGAAGGAAGAATACTATGTCAACAAAGCTGGGGAAAAGTAAACAGAACAGGATTGACTAATAAGCCAGTGCAGTAAAATGTAGATAGGCGGATGGAAAGTCAAAGGTGAACTACAGATCAATAGGAATCAGTAGATGTCAGTGCCCCCTTGAGAGCTGGCCTGAGCCCATCAACTTCCTTAGATTCTTAACGAATCAGTGGCTTCCCAATCTAGGACTTGACGTGAACTTGGACAAATTTCATTTCAGAGTACTGAAAGAAGTTGCAGGATATTACAAGAATTGAAAACCAGATCATGAAAACCTGAAGGAACTAGGCATGTATAGCCTGAAGAAGAAAAGACTTTGATGGGACATGATTATGGTTACTCGATACTGACAGATTGCTACTCAAGAACAATTAGGGGCATTTTGCATGGTTCCAGGAGGGAAGAAACAGGACTGATGGATGGAAATCACAGGAAAAAAAGAAATCCTTAATAATCAGAAATGTGGTAACATACAATTATTGGGCAGTGAATTTCCCATCTTTAGAGATATTCTGACAAACTACATTTGGTAGGAAGGAAATTCATGACTTCTAAAATTCTCTCCTATTCTGAGTATACGTTGCTATGAATTGGAGGTACATTTCAAATTGGCAAATTGCTACACAGCTTGCATTGCAATGGATTTCAGAACTCCACAGAACATTGGAGCTGGGGGTGGGGCAGGGGAAGGACATAGAGACTATCTAATTCCACCCCCCATCTCATTTTTGCAGATAATCTAGGGTGTAGAATAGTGACATGATTTGCCTGAGGTTACGCAACCAGTAAATGGCAGAGCTGGGATTTGAACCCAGGTCTTTTATATCTCTGTGCTGTTTCCGTAAGTGCTTACCTTCTTCCAGGTTACTTTAGTAAGGCCTACTTTGTACTCCTGACTAAATTTTGTAGTTATCTTTCAATTTTCCCTTTTCATTTCACTCTTCTCCTCATATCTGTTTAAACATACTTTTTTCTTTGTCTGTTAGAAAGAAATTGTCAAGCCTTTCTTTTTGGAAGATATATATTCTTTTCTTTATTTCCAGTTATTGCTCCTGATCCTAGGTAGTGAATTCTGGTCCCTGAGGTCTCCCACACAAACTGAAAGATGACACTTTGGTAAATACTGGTACAAGTAAGACTGTCAATGTGGCGCTAAATTAAAATTTGGCTTCAGACACTTATTAGCTGTATGACTTGTGGGCAAGTCACCGAACCTCTGTTTGCCTCATTTTCCTGTAAAATGAAGATAATAATAGCGCCTGTCTCCTAGAGTTGTGTGTAAAATTAACACAATGCCTGGCACACAGTAGGTGCTATCATATCATGCATATTAATGTTAGATACTATTATTATTAATTCAATGAACATGTATTACTTGTACTGGACATACCGTGTACTTAATATGAAATAAAATTAAATATTCATGAAAATGAAATGACATGTTCATTTTACTCAAAAATGAAATAAAAAAATTAAAGTCTTTAACCTCAAGTAGTATCACTCCCTCGTATAACACAATATGTTCACAGGTAAGTAAATATAAAATACAAAAAAAACCCCCAAACAAATAAGGTTTTGAGAAGCAAGAGAGTTAACAGGCAGAGGGACTGGTGGCAAGGAAGGTTTCTTGTGGTACCTGAGCTGAGCCTTGAAGGAAGATAAGGATTCTGTGAGGTAGAGATGAGGGGAATAGGAAAGGATTATGCATTTATTGATTAGGGGAGCATATTATTGGCACAATGGACAGGTTAGGGATAATAGCATATCGCCCTGCAGCCATCTTCCTTTGGAGAAAGGGACCACCATGCCCACCACCACCAACACCAGCTGCCAACCAACTGTTTTCCAATGTGCAGGTAAACCCAAAAGGCCTGGGAACAGCCATCCCTCCCCCATAACCACCACCTCTGCTTCCCACCTCCCCGAAGCCATCATCCAGGAAAGCAATCCTGGGTAGAAGAACCCTGACAACTGTCCCCATAGTTGGTATAGATTCCACTTCCTCAGAAGTTACAGCTACTGAAGACCTACAAAAGATAGTTCTTACCACCAAGTCCTTGGAAACATCAAATGGTTCAAAGGTTTTGTTAACAGAATTGATGCATCTAAAGAAGATGCATTATCATCTACTTTGACACTACATTTGTAAGGAACACTGGGCCTTTCCATCTGACATCCTCTTTGTGTTGTCGCCCCAGTCAGAAGGAGAGCTTCCTGAGAGACGGGAATGTCTTGCTTTTCTATTTGAATCCCTGGCACTTTGCAAATAGTAAGCCCTTAATAAATGCTAACTCATTCATTGACTTCATGTTACCAAGTAAATTTGTTCCCAACTGAGAGTAGAGGGTATGAACTACGGGCTCCTTTTTAATAAATGTGCCTGGATGAGTCTTCCTGACACCAGTCCCCTTTTCCTTATTTTGGCAACAGAATTCCTTATGTTCTGAAATAACTTCTAAAAAGGCCACAGTGGCAAATGAAACACTAGTACTCTTTATTCATTAATTCTCTGAAATAATGTAACTTTGTTTTTAGAGGTGAGGGTGGTCTTACCTTGAAGAACTAAACCAGCTTCCTCGATGGCATAACTGAACACAGAGAACGGAGCAAGTGGTGACTTGGCAATGACAATCTGCACACAAGCACATTGTCCAGAGTTAGTTAAAGGAATGTCTCAGACCTGGGTTTCTTAGATCAATGCTTTCCCCAATGACTAAAGAGCAGTGTTCAGAAATAGAAAGTCATGACACTGTTATTGTTTTTTAAATGAACATATCAGAACTTTTACCAGCAGACCAGGGGTTGAACCCAGATGCAGACTGGGCTGCCCAGACCCCTCTGCTAAATGGGGAGATCATAACCCATGATCTTACTTCACCTCTATCTACTCCCCAACTCCCACTCCTCTACAAAAGGACTTCAACACATACACTGATGTTCTCTCTAACTCCCTCCCCTCACAACTCCTCAGCCTCCTTAAATCCCATGCCCTACTCTTTCGTTCCACCTTGGTCACACAGAGAGATAGTCACATCATAGATCTTACCATCATGACAAGTGTTATACTTCCTTAATTACAAACTCTGACATTCCTTGATCTCAGTGTTTCTTAAACTATAGGTTGCAACCCCACATGGGGGTAACTGAATATGGAGGTCACAAAAAAAAAGGCAACAGTAAAAGGTTTCTGAATGTGTGATGATCAAAAATTAATTTAAAATCAAATGCGTAATGAATCTGAGGTGTTTCTGACACCGTTTGCCCATGTTGCATTGTGCAGCTTCACTGCAGCCTTGGTTCTGAGCAAAGAATATGTGCACTATACACTGTGCATGCTATCACGCCACGGAACGCCAATGAACACTGCCAGAAATACTTTGGCTGAGACTCGAGACTATTGTATGAGTTACAGCATTTTTACTGTACATACAAAGTTTTCTGCTCTTACAGGAAAATAATAGTTTAAATGTGGAAAATAAAGACTTTTAATATTTTCCTACCAGTATATAAGTATCATATTAGTATATCTTTGGATTGGATTGCATTAGTATATTTGATCTTTAAAATTGTTATCTCCTTCTTTTATAGAAGCATAAGTGCTTAATTGCAGTAAAGACAAAAGCCCTTTTGTGATATTTCTCTACCATTACTGCTGTATGTGTATATTAAGTATGAACATAAATTTTTTAAATTAAGCACAAATAAATGTAATTTCATACACTAAAGCTAGCATTTCTTTGAAAAATTATTAGCAATATTTATTTATATTTTAGGACAAAAATATTTTTCAGTTATGGATTAGTGGCTAAATTTAGACAGAAGAGGTAAAAATACTGATGACAATGTGGCAGAGTCTTCACTACCAGGTTGTAGCACACCAAACTGACAAAAAAAGAAAAAATGTTGAATCATTTTTGCAATATGGATTTACTTCTAATAATGATGATGGTGTGGAAAAACCTCTTTGCTTAATCTGAAATGAAGTTTTGGGTGCAGAGAGCATGAAACCAGACAAAATAAAACAACATCTTAATACCAAGCATGCAGTGTACTACAATAAACCAAAGGAATATTTTGAATGATTTTAAAATCTTCTAATAAAGAAAAACAATGCCTTGAGAAATTTGTTACTATCGGCTAAAAGTATTTACTTGCATCTTATGAAGCTTCTTATTTAACTGTAAAAACTAAAAAGTCCTACGTGACAGAAGATCTCATGTTATCTGCTGCTATTAAAATGTCAGAAATAGTCCATGGGAAAAAGTATGGGGATGAAATTTATAAAATTCCTTTATCAAATGATACTGTTTCAAAAAGAATTTCTGAAATTAGTAATGACTAATTCTAGCAGCTTATTACTAGGCTTAAGGGCAGCCCAAAGTTTGCAAAGCAGTTAGATGAAACTGATATTTCTAACATGGCACAGTTGTTATTTTGTGTAAGATATGTTTATGAAGGTAGCATACATGAAGAATTGTTTTGTCACCCTTTGGAAGGGCACACAAGAAAGGGAAGATATATATCTTAAAGTTGATGAATTTTCCACAAATGAAGGTTTACAGTGGAAAAATTGCATTGCAGTCTGTATAGATGGTGCTGGAGCAATGATGGGCAAAAACGTTGGATTTGTAGCAAAAGTTAAAGCTGGTGACAATGAACATATCATTTTTACTCACTGCATGATCCATCAGGAGGCACTTGTTGCCAAAAAAAAATATCACCAGAGTTACATGTTATGAAAGCCATGCCCTTATTAGTTGTTTGTTTTCAAACCTCTGGAAAGACATGGACCCTGATTACCAAAAGCTTATTACTACATGCAGAGGTAAGGCAGCTCTCTAGAGGGCAAAGTTTAAATAGATTATTGAAACTGAAAGATGAAGTTATATTTTTGACTGAGTTGAAATCTGATTTTGTTAATTTTTTTCATAATGAATTATGGTTTCCAAAGCTGTGTTATTTGTCAGATATTTTCAAAAATCTCAATGATTTAAACATGTCACATCAAGGGAAAAATTGTAACGTTTATGGTAAAAGACAAAATCGAAAGTTTTACTAAAAAAATTAACGTATGGAAGAATAGGATGGAAAATGGTTCGTTAGAAATGTTTATAGCTACAGATTATTTTATAATTGAAAATAACCTTCCCAGAGATTTAATTGTAAGAGTTATAATTGATCGTCTGAAGTGTCTGGAAACACACAGAAATACTTCCTTTCAAATTTTGATTCTAAAAAACTAAGTTGGGTTCATAAACTGTAATCAATTGAAATCAAAAACATCAGTCATCTGCCATTCAAGAAGAATTTGCCAAGTTATCAAGCAACACAGGTTTAAAATTTGAGTTTCCTAAAAAATAGTTGAAATGAATTTTGGCTTAGGATTATGACAGAATTTCCAACAATTTTTGAAATGGCCCTAAACATAACTTCTGCCATTTTGTACTATGTATCTTCTTTATGTAAAAATACACAAGTACATCCATCTCATTAGTATGCAAATTTGCTTTTGTCTTTAATAAATGGTAAAATTTTATGTATACCAAAGAATTGTTTTAAAATAAATGTCTTTATGATTTATTATTAGTAAATGTTTAGTTTGTATACCTGTTTTATATATCTATATACCTGGGATTGAGTAAAAATTTCTCAGGTGAAAAGGGGTTGCAAATGGAAAATGTTTAAGAAGCCTTGCTCTATCTGACCATGACTATCTATAGCATTTCCTTTGTCCCTGTGCCTCAAATCTCCTAAATCTACTCTTCACTTTCATTTAGATCTGCAATCCCTCCACCCTTTGAACATTTATAAAATTTTTGTAAATTGCCCAAAGAATGTCAAATTCCAAGCTGGTGAAAAAGAGTAGTGACCAAGTTGTATACTATCCTTTATACCAAAATTAAAAACATAACTGACATTTTGTGTGCCTTATAAACACAATCTTGCTAAGAATCCCAAGGGAGAAGCACCAAACAGATTTTACATAGTGGCAGCACTACTCTACTACTTGCATAGCCCCAAAGGTGACAACCTTGAAGGCAATATATAGTCAATCAATGGGCATTTATTAAATACCAACTGTGTACCAGGCAAAATGATGGGGATTCAAGTATAAGATGCAAAGGGGAAAATGGGATGCTGAATTGGGAGAATGTTGCCATGGTCTCTAAACATCCCTTTCAAAGTGGGATGCCTTGCATCTTGCAACTCTCTCCCAAGCCATAAGTATGGCAGTAAGACTAGGGCTTTTCTCAAAAACTAGGAAACTGAAAGGACATTGAGAACACCACCCTGGGGGTATTTCTCTCTTCCTCACCCTTTCCTGGAAGCTTCCTTCCCTATAACTCCTTCACTTTCCGAAGTCGTGCCCCGAGAGAATACCCCTTTACATGGGCCCAAGTACAGAAACTACTAGTTATAGCTCTTGCTTTCTCCTTCTAAGGATTGTTGAGGAGACTTTAGCAATCAGCTACCTGGTGCTCCAGTGGTCTTGATCAGACAGTGTTTACCCTTTTTTTTTTGGGTGGGGGGCACCGAGGTGACACATTGGACACAGGACTTAGCCCAGAGTCAGAAAGCCTTGAGTTCAAATCCAGCTTCAGATGCTTAATAGTTATATGACCCTGGGCAAGTCACTATATCTCTGTTCACCTTGGTTTCTTCATCTGTAAAATGGGGATAATAACAGCACCTACCTCCCAGGGTTTTTGTGAGGCACCAAAAGAAATGATAATTTCTTTAGCTCTTAGTACAGTGCCTGGCATACAGTTGGTACTATATACATGTCAGCTATTGGGTATTACTGTGAATAATTATTATTATCATTACCTATAATATTCTTCAGGCTAAGTCAGCTATTTCACTTGGTTACTGCAGGAGTGGATAATTTTACGTAGAGGAAAACTTTGTTCTGTGCTATCCTCTATATCCTCCCCTTCGTCAATTGTCTTGGAAAGGCTTACCAATGGTACAGGGTAGACAGCAATGTCTGAGAAAGTATGGACAGACTGGGGTGACCCTTACCCCTTCCTCAAAAAAAGGAATTAAAAGCACATACCCTATGGATGAAGAAGATCAGAAGTACTGGATTTATATGTACTCAGAGAACAGTCAGTCAGTCAATAAACATTTACTAAGTGTCTTCTGTGTGCCATGCACTGTGCTATTCCGTGGGGATACAAGGGAAGGCGAAAGACAATCCCTACTCTCACAGAGCTCACAGTAAACAGCTCTTTTATGCAGGTTTCCTAAAGATCAGAAAGGGAGGTGTAAAGTAGCTTTCCAGTCCAGTAGATTTTTGAGCAGTGATTTTAGCCAAGAACATTTGCAAATATACATACACACAGTGGCACCACAGTGAACAGAGCGTGGGGACTAGACTCAGAAAACCTGAGTCCAAATCCAGCTTCAGACATGTACTAGCTGTGTGACACTGGGTAAGTCACTTAACCTCCATTTGCCTCAGTTTCTTCAACTATAAAATAGGGACAGTAATAGCACTTACCAACCAGGGTTGGCTCTGAGGACCAAAATAGTTGTAAAGCATTTGGCATGTAGTAGATGCTTAAATGCTTATTTTCTTCCTTTCCCATTTCCTTCTTTCCTTTTTTCTTTCCTTCCCACCTTCCTCCCGTCTCATTTCCCTTCCCTTCCTTCCTTATATCTTCTTTTTTCCCCCATCTTCCTCTCCTTCCCTTCCTTCCCATCTTCCTCACTCCCTCCTTCTCTTCTTCCTTCCTTCTCTCCTTCCTTCCTGTCTGCCTGCTTGCCTTCTCTCCTTTCTGCCTTCTTTTCAAATTATACTTCTCTAAAGGAAAAATTAAAAACCAACCCTTGTAGATAATTTCAAGGATGTTTAGTTTCAGGTGTGCAGCCACACCATCAGTTGTAGGTTTTGTAAAACACTACCCCATCTTCTTTCACCTATCCTGCCCGTGAGGAAGGGCATGGCAGTTCTAATAACATTATGAACTTCCTCCCCTCAATAATGCTTGACACTCTTATGTCATGTGTGGAATCTACTTGGAACCTCTGTGGCTTGGAGGCTTAACTAAGGCTAATAATTATCCAGCAACAAGTACAGACACAGAGCTCAGAAAGCTTTGTAAGCCAGGCTTTGGGTGCATGGTACTACAGGCACCCAAAACAATTTTCTGAAAGTAAATGGATTTTTGAGCATGTTACCACCACTTTTGGCCAGCTGAGTGTTTAATCTCTACCCTACCTACCTGTTTTCTAGCCAAACTGGCGTCGCTGCCATTCCCCCAACTCAGCATCCCATTTTTTCCCCTCTGCATCTTATACCTGAAACGTATCCCTTGATTCACTGGTTCTTTCTAAGATCTTCCTTTTCTTCAAGGCTCTGTTCACATACAACCTCCTTTGGAAGCCTTATCTGATCTCTGTAGCCTCTAACATTCTCTTCTTCCTTATATTATTTTGTCTTTACTTCTCTACTGTGTCCTCCCACAGAATGTAAACTCCTTGCGGATAGCAAGACTTGAATTTTTGTCTTTGTCTCCTCATTGACCAGCACAGTTCCAGACACACAGTAAGTGCTTAATAGATGCTTTTGTTGCCATGAATACTTTTTACCCTCTGTTCACATCATCCATATCCTGATAAAATTTCTGAATCCATGAGCCACAGTCTTCTTTGAGCTAGAAGTCAATCCCATTATCTTGGAAGCTTCAAAAGAACCTTTCCCTTTACTGACCTGTAAAACTGGGTTCAATCACTTTAATGCCATTACATTATATGAGATGGTTCATGACATACCTTCTCCTTATTCTGACAATTCATGTTCCTCCCCTTCTTTTTTCCCCAAACTTGACTCAGGAAATTCACTTCCATCAATCAATCAACAAACATTTATTAAGTGCTTACCGCGTGTCAAACACTGTGCTAAATAAACACTGAAGGTACTGTACTAAGTGCTGCATACGAAGCTATCAGGAAGCCTTCCCTGATTGATCATTCTTAACTTTAATACTCTTCGGAGCCCTTTCAGTACTTTTATTCTTGGTTGCCATAACAACAACAACAACAACAACAATAATGGTTTGTGTTTTTACAGCATTTTTAAGGCTTACAAAGACATTTTTGACATGTAAATTTTTTAATATTTTATTTTTCCTAACACATAAAACAATTTTTAACATTTGGGTTTTCTTAAATTTTAAGTTTCACATTCTATCCCTCTCTCCTCTCACCCCTCCCTGAAACAGGAAGCAATTTGACATGGGTTATATATGTGAAGTCATGCAAAATATATTTCCATATTAGCTATGTTGTGAAGAAAACACAAAGAACCCCAAGAAAAACAAAGAAAGTTAAAAAAAAAAAGCATGCTTTGTTCTGATTCCATTAGCTCTGAGGTAAATAGCATTTTCCATCATGAATCTTTTGGAAGTGCCTTGGTTCACTGTACTGTTGAGAATAGCTAAATTATTCACAGTTCATCATTGTATAACATTGCTATTATTGTGTACAATGTTTTCCTGGTTCTGCTTATTTCAATTTGCATCAGTCCACGTAAGTCTTCTCAGGCTTTTCTGAAAGCATCCCGCTCATCATTTTTCACAGCACAGTAGTTCAGCCAGTCCCCAATTGATGGGCATTCCCTCAATTTCCAATTTTTACACCACAAAAAGAGCTTCTATAAATATTTTTGTACATATATACCCTTTTTCTTTTCCTTTTTTCAAATTTCTACGATACAGACCTAGCAGTGGTATTGCTGGGTCAAAGGGTATTCATAGTTTTGGGCGTATGCCCTTTGGGCACAATTCCAAATTGCTTTCCAGAATGGTTGAATCAGTTCACATCTCCCTAATAGTGCATTAGTATCCCAATTTTTCCACATGCCCTCTAGCATTTGTCATTTTCCTTTTTTGTCTTATTAGCTAATCTGATAGGTGTGAAGTGGTTCCTCAGAGTTGATTTAATTTGCATTTCTCTAATCAATAGTGACTTAGAGCATTTTTTTTCCCCACATGACTGTGGATAGCTTTGATTTCTTCATCTGAAAATTGCCTATTCATATCCTTTGACCATTTATCCATCAGGGAATTACAAAGTACTTTCTGTGCAGAGGCAAAAAACATGAGAAACAGGCAGTGCATATATTTTTAGTCCCATTTTATAGATAAGGAAGCTAGGCTAAGCGATATTAAGGTACATACCTATGATTCAACAGCTAGTGAACATGAGAGCAAGGACTTAAACCTGGGTTTTCCGACGTCCAATATTGTTGCAATGTTGTTATGTAAGTATTCTTAGGCTTGCCCTATGTATGTGTGGTCTGATTCTCCAACTGCATTATACATTTCCTGAGGCCACAGATAATTTCTTTTTATTTATTGTGTATCCCCCAAAGTGTCTTGAACAGTGTTTTGCACAATATGGGCATTCAGTAAACTGACTATTCTAACTGGTTATTCTACTCCATATCCCTTAAAGGTACATTCGTGTTACCTCTATTTTATCAAAGAGAATAATACAACATGGTCCACAGACAAGACTGTGAAACAGATGGACACGTCTCATTTCAGTACCCTTCTTCCTCTTCCTGGAATTTGCTTTAAGTGTCCTGTCATACTTAGGAGTAGTCAATTAATTCTTCCTTAAGATATTAGCTGATAAATGACTAATACAATGGTAGGAATGCTAGATTTGGAGTCAGAGACCCTGGGTTTGAACATAGGCCCTGTTACCTATAACCTGTGGGACTTTGGTCAAGTTACTGGTACTCTCTAGGCCTTAGTTTTCTCATCTGTAAAATGTGATGCTCCCATTTAGGTGTTATCAACTAACTCCTAAAGTTTTGTTGTTTTTTTTTTCCTGGTAAAGTCCCTCAGGGGAGGACAGGATAGAGTAGGATTATATGATCTTATTATTTAAGGAGCTATTTCTCCTATGGGTACCATTTTAATAAGAAGGTTCCAAGGATGTAAGTATCCTTCAGCTTGTCTCATGTGTTCTGATACTATGCAGACTGAAGAGCCTCTGACAGCCAAAGGAATGAATCTACAATCACAGAACTTCATGCCCCCTAACAGAGAAACTTAGGGACAAAGAATTCTTCCTACTGTCTCTGTAGTCACACCGTGTAAGCAACTGTCTACTCCCGAGGAACTTGCACAGGTCAAATCCCTTCCTCGGGGTAACCTGGCAAGCTGGGGAAGAATGCATAACATCAAGCAAAATCTATTCTTTTCCAAATCTAACATCTAAGAAAGTAGAGGGAGTGAGTCTGGGCACAAGCAAAAGTTGACTCCAGTTATTCACAAGCTCCCACAAATGCCCACAGGGACCCTGCTGGATCACACATGCCTAACAGTCTAGCTCCAGCACCACCCACAAGCTGGTGGGCTTGGACGATGGTAGACAGAGGAGCAGATTGCCCAGCTAGGTGTCTGCCAAGATTCTTAACACAGGCAGGTCGAAAGTCATCTTTGTTTGGTTTGAAATTGTTACAGTGACACTTTTTTTTCTTCTTTTCATTTTGTTTGGCTGGTTCCAACTATGAGAGACACTGGAAGTGGAAAGGAGATGAAGACTAGAAAGGACTTGATGCAGGAAGGCTTTTTGTCCCCAGGATGATGAGGGATGATGACATAGTGTCTTCTGTTTACAAGCACAGACGTTTGAAGTTTTTCTGCACATGGGTGGATCTTCTCAGGGCAGATTAGGGGAGATGGGGCTGGTGCTTACCCTCCTTAATCTTTCATAGGATGAGCATAAAGACTTTTGGACTAGAAGTCAGAAGAGTGGCTCTGACATTTTGGTTACCGTGACAACAGCACTGGATTTGAAGTCTTCAGACTGGTTCAGCTAAAGACCTGAGACAAGTTACTTCCCCCTCTCCGGGACTCATTTTCCTCAGTAATAAAACGAAAACAATGTGCTAAATGATCCTTAAATAGTCTCTTCCACATGTAGATCCTAGCTTTTCTAGCTATGCGACTAGGAACAAGTCTCACCTTTCTGGCTCCGTGTCCTCATCCATAAAATGAGGACAGTAATATTTGCACTAAACAGAGCCATTGGGAGGAGGGAATTTTGTGAACTACGTAGCAGAAGACCAATGTGGAGCCACATTCCTTCCCTTCAGGATTCATATATCACTTTGGTTTCATCTATCTTATTCACGTCTCATAAATGATTTTATATCAAAGCTATTTGAGTGCATTTCATATCCTCTTCCTAGCTAGAAGCCTCTTGAGGTCAGGGGTTGGGTCTCATCTAAATTGGTACCGCCCTCCCCATCCCCTGCCCCAGTCTCCAGCAAGGCACTCTATTGTTGTTTGGACACCCCATTTGGGGTTTTCTTGACAAACGTACTGGAGTGATTTCCCATTTTCTTCTCCAGCTCATTTTACAGATATGGAATTAAGGCAAACAGGGTTAAGTGACTTGCCCAGGGTCACATAGTTAGTAAGTGCCTGAGTCTAGATTTGAACTCAAGAAGATGAGTCTTCCTGACTCCAGGCCTGGCGCTCTATCACTGCACCACCCAGCTGTGACTTTATACACAGTCAGTGCTTACCAATCATGTCTGTGGTATCCAATCATTATCACCTTTATTAGGATTTTCATATACATATACTGCCCATAAGGTTGTCTGGACCATCAGTAACCTTGTTATTCTAGTCTAACCAATCCCTGTATAATCACAAAATCCTATATCTCACTTCAGTTAGTCACTCATTTATCCAATGGAACAGCTGTTGGAATGCTGTTGTTCAGTCATATCTGACTCTTTGTCACCCCATTTTGGGGTTTTCTTGGCAAAGATACTGGAGTGGTTTGCTCCAGCTCATTTTACAGATGAAGAAACTGAGGCAAACAGGATTAAGTGACTTGCCTGGGGTCACACAACAAGCAAGTGTCTAAGGCCAGATTTAAACTCGGTCTTCCTGACTCCAAGCCCGGCAATCTATCCACTGTGCCACCTAGCTGCCCGGAATGAATAGCAACCCGCTATTGCATGATTTTGTCCAAGATCCGGATTTTGCAGTATCAACAAACAAAAGTGAGGGATGCCTGTGTGGGAATGGTTTGATGAAGGAATTAGGTCCATGTTGAATGGTGTGTCTAATTTTTAAAAGCTAGAGCCATCTGGGTTTGCCTGCAATCCTGGTTATGGAGTGCTAAGTAGGGAAAAATAAGTTCTGAACAGGGAGCTGAGGAATGTGATTTTCTTCTCAAGTTCTCCCTTTTTCTACTTCCACTGCCAGGTTTCCTTTCTGATCCCTTAATGCCTCCTCGCAATTCTCCTCCTTCCCCCACTCCCCTTCTTTCTCCTCCATGGTTACACATTTTAGCTGAGCTGGTAGCGATTTGAAAGAGCAGTGGTTTTGAAATCAGAGGAGGTGGGTTCAGATTGCTGCTCTGCTCTTTAACTCCCTGAGTGACATCTGGCAAGTCATTCAATGTCTTTTGGTCTTTCTTTCATCATCTGCAAGATAAAGGGCTTTAACTAGATGGCTCCCAAGTCTTCTACCAGCTCTAAATCTTTTTTAGCAACTTGAGTGTGAGTGAGATGGAGGACTGAGACCACTATTAACTGAATTGGCAAAAAGGGCCCAGGCCAGAGAAGAGGAATGGTCAGAAAGAAGGCCTGGCTTCTCCTTCCTGCACTTTTTGCTATATGCTAATATGTCCAAAATTCACCCAGTTCAGAGGCCTGGACTAAAGAAAATCTGAGGGGGCCATCTCCATTCTCTCCCTCCACTTCACACCCCTCCCCCCGCCCCAGTCTGGGTTCTCCCCATAGGCTCTTACTGCTCTTCCACAAGGGAGGAGCAGAGCTGTGTGTTCCCTGAGAATTCCCAGCAGAGATCCCTTCTTTGTGAACTTGAGATTTGCATCTGCATGGAAAGGGCCTTGCTGAGAAACTGGGAAGGAAATCCATTGAATCTGTAATGTCCTTCAACAGGGAGCCTATTATCTGGGAGGCTTCAATTAGATTCTGCCTTAATAAAACGCAAAGCTAAAGCTAAACAAACCTTTCCTCTGGCTGTGCCAAGACCCTGCGACAGACACCCTTCATGCCAGAATTTTTCTTCCTTGTCTAAAACTTAGGTTGTTTTTTCAGCTGCTTTGGAACCCAGGAAGGGAGCCAGGAAGGAAAACAAGGCAGTCACTCTTGCGTCAGATAATTCAACAGGCTTTTGATAACCTTGCTTCTTCTATCTCTTCCTCAGACCCATCCGCACAGCTCTCAGGACTAGGAGACTGAGGCAGCAGAAATGTTGTAGACAAGAAGCTCCTTCTGGCTGAAATGAAGCCATTGGAATCAGTGATTTATTTTAGAATGGTACCCAGAGATCTCAAAGGAATCCTCTAGTCATTGCCTAGGCTAGGGAAATCTGGTGGAAAGGATGGCAGGGATTTAACTCCTTGCCTACATTTTGATCTTTTACTGAAAAGAAGTTGCTTCTTCACTTGTAAATGTAGCTCTTTGGAAAAGAAAACAGCATTACCAAGGCTGATGCTTCCTGTGAAATGTAACTGTAGACCTTGCTAATGTGGTATTGCAGGGTTCAGCACTGTGGTTACAAATCTGTGATTCTCCCTCACAGCGAAGCATCCTTCAGGCAAGTGGCTTCATGCACCTTAACACCAAGGGGTGATCCTCCCACCTCCTGAGAAAAAACTGGGTCCTTTGAGAAGATGCATTAGCTTCCTTGGATCATGAGTTAAATACGAGTTCATGCATCAGGATTCATACCCAGGTTATTATTATTACTTCAGTGAACTAGGTAGCACCATAATGACCTGAAAGAGTTAACAAACTCAATCCATAAAATCAGGAAATACACATTAAAGTTGTAAACATGACCTTTTCTTTTGATCCAATGATTCCATTGTTGGGAATACACCTTGAAAACATATCTAAACAACAGAAGAGCTATCTACCTATTCAGAGATTTACACAGCTGAATTGTATGTAATTTTTAAAAAACTGAAACTAACCAAAATGTTTAACAATCAAAGAATGGCTAGATGAATTGTGGCACATTAATGTCTAGTACTGCATAGTTGACAGAGAACTGATCTCAAGTCTAGGAAGAGCTGGATTCTAGTCTTGGGTCTGATAGACATTAGCTGTGCGACCCAGGGCAGGGGAAGTAACCAACCCCACAGTGCTCTAGGCAGTTCTCTGTAAGTTTCAAAGAAGGTGCTGGCCTGTATTGGTAAAGGAATGAAGTTTCTCACTGAGAATGAAATCACAGGTCCAGATCCTGTTCCTGTCCCTATTAATATAATGGAGTGTAAGGTGGACAAGTATGAGGAAGACATAGAAATCTGGAAAGACTTTTATGAAACAATATAAAGCAAAAAAAAAAATAGAACCAAAAGAATGGAATATACGATGATAGGGACCCTATAAGAGGGAAAGTGAGTAAGATGAGTCAATTAATCGATGGAGCAAGCAAGCGTTGACTTCAGTGCTGCCTGATGAGATGTGAGACAGTGAGGTGTAAAGAGCACTGGATGTGGCATAGAACAGCCTCGTTCCAAATCCTCCATCACTTGCTTTATCAGTTTGACCTTGGACAAGTCATCTATCCTCATTTTATATTTGTTTCCCCAAGACATCTAATGTCCCTCCCAAGTCTAAGGCTATAATCCTGTAAACTAGAAGGAATGATTTGAGAAGTTTATGATACCTTAAGCCTTGAAATTAATTCAAAAGTAAAGAGTTGCTAAATAAGTTTAGTTGGCTGCAGTGAAAGAATGTGTAATAAAACATTTAATTTTTTTAAAAAAGAGTTAGTGTCCATTCTCCAACTGTAATAAAATCAGGGTATCCTTGTGTGTGGTATCATGCAAAAATATCAATAATATGCAATCAGATAATTGGTTAACTAATTTAAAATTTTCACCACCAGTGATATATTGAAGGGAAGCAACATGGATCATAGAAAACACACTGGGTTGGGAATCAGGAGTCAAATTTGACCTCAGATATGTACTAGCTGTGTGACCCTACACAAGTCACTTAACCTCCGTCTGAACTCCATTTCCTCAACTATAAAATAGGAATAATAATAGCAGCTACCTGAGATTGTCGTGAGATTCATATAATATTTGTGAAGTGTTTAGCACAGTATCTGGTACATAATAGCTACTTAATAATTTTTTTTAATCTCACATCCCACAATCCCAACTAATGTAAATAATAAAATGTTCTGTGCTTCAATACTTTAATACTTTTATTTATTATTTATACTATTATTTATGTAATATATAATATTATATATAAAATAACATATTATATATAATACTATTATTTATGTAATACTTTTTATACTTTTAATACGTTAATACTCTTATCTGGTAAGAGCAACTCTGAATTACAGACCCAACCAATCAAAAGTATAAATTAAGTATCAAAAACTCCTAGATAACTCTATTGAACCAATCAAAGAAGTCCTTAACCAATTTGAGAGGAATGAAGTCCTTCCAGCCATTAGATAAAATAATATAAAATGTATTGGGACTGGTTGAAAGAATCAGACATACATCTGAGCCTATGAATGTTAGAGAAAGCATTTGAGCAGGGGTTGGTTAAGTTTTGAAAGTGCCTTAAAAAGGCATAACCTTGTGACAAAGTTGGGGGAGTAAATAAAAGATTTTCTCTCTCTCTCTCTCTCTCTCTCTCTCTCTCTCTCTCTCTCTCTCTCTCTCTCTCTCTCTCTCTCTCTCTCTCTCTTTCTCTCTCTGTCTTTCCTTTTCCCACTGACCAAACAACAACCTTGTGAAATTTAAAAGGTTGGACAATTTGGACTTCCCATAATGACTGTTAGCAGTCTCCCCCAGAATAGCAGAGGCTGACAGTAGCATCTACATAATCTCTCAAGATACGTCAAAGACAAATTAGACACACAAAAGAAAGGCAACTTCAAGATTGTAAGAACATTTAGAGCCCATCAGAAAGCTAAACATACTAACAAGAATCATGAAGTTTCCACAAAGAAACCAGGATCTATAATTGTCCCTTTGTCACATTCTCATTAAGCTTGAATTCACTCTCTGCAGGGACTGAGTGTATACAGAAGGGAGAGTGTGGACCTAATTTGAAAGGTGTTTTATACCTCAATTCTTACTATAGTATTGCGGTAAATAGCCCCTTCTAAAAGCTGGTTAACTCTAGCTGTCAAATTGATAAGCAGTGGGGAATATAATAGATGGGAGTTCGTGACTAACAGAACTAGAGTTATCATCCTACCCCTCGCTAGTTACCCCTAGAACTTTGAGGACAAAAGTTGTTAGCTACCCTCTGGATCTCCAGCCCACCAAAGCTAATGGGAAAGTAACCTTGAAGGGGAAACTACATTTGCAAATCAAGTCAATTACCAGAAATAGAACCCAAGGTTCTTGATAGCTGATCTAAGATTCTAGCCACTTGACAAAATGAAAAATTACAAGGATATTTCTGGGTTCTTTAGATTAAAAGTTTATATTTATAAGTGAATTTTTGATGGCAACAGAAATGGTTAGAGATCTCATATTGTAGACTTTATAACCATCTGGGAATGGAAATGTTCCCACAAACTCATCTTAAACTTCCTTTTACCATCCAAACCACTTCCAGATTGAGAATCAGCTGTAGAACCGATTGAAATAGATCATTTGTACCAAGGGGATGCAAGAGAAGGAAAGGTCAATCAGGAGACAGTTGAATCCTTTACTGTGGACTGGGATTCTGCTTAAGATTATCCTGGTATCGGGAGTATTTGGTAAGTAACTGAATCTATTTAAAACAGGTTAGCATTTATTCTTTAGTAAGGTTGTCAAGTCCAAGACTGTATCCTTGGTAGCTTAAAGATCAAAGTATTGGACTAGGACACAGACCTTCATCAGCTAGAAAAAAAACAAAGACATGCTATAAATGGATTAATGTCAATTCTGAGTAGCTCCTCTTTCTCAATCAGGACCTAAGTCCAGTAAGTAGTGTATTTGGGATGAGCATCACCATTTGTGCACTCCACTTCCTCACTGAATCACCACCAGGCATTGAGCAAATCACTTCCTCTTCCAAGATGAGAGGCAGTGTTCATGGAGTCCTTTACATAATGCAACTGCTGTGTTGTAACCATGCATAAATACTACCAAATAGCTTTGATTCCACACAGAATCTTTTTGTCAGAGCATACGCTGTATTTGTGCTGCCTGGTTGCAAAACATCAGGGTAAGGTTTTTTTTAAGAACTTAAATTTATGTTTATAGAAAAATGGGCCAATGATCTTTTCCCCATAATCCAAGAGGTCCTAAGAAACAGGAAAAAACACAAATCACAGTTATTTAGTGGTTTTTTTCCTATCTTAAAACAACAATACATACAGGAAAAAAACCAAAACTATTTCTAGTTAAACTTCTGGAAAGATCCCTGGACTTGGAATCAGAGAATCTGGGTTTGAATCCTGATTCTATCATTTACCCAAGTGATCCTGGGAAATTACTTACTCTCCCTGGGCCTCAGTTATCCCTCTATAAAATTAAGAGGCTGGACTAGATGGTCGCTAAGGTTCCTTCCAGCCCCAAATCTAAGATTCTGGTCTTAAAATTAAAACCTCAAAATGAGCCCGAAAGACTGAAGCATTCAACTTTTTCCTCTCTCTTCTAAGGTGCTCATATACTCCGGACCCATCTATTCATTTTTAACCAGGTTAAGTACTGAGGAGTTTGACCACCTAAAAGAAAGGTCAGACTGTTTTGGCTCATTACAACCCATGTAACACACAGCTCGCTGTTGGCCTAAGCAGAACGCCGGGATTTGAGGAACTTCGTCGGGCCAAAATACCTGTTTCTGACCAGAGAACCAGGGTGGCCAGTATGGAGGCACAAATGCAATACTTGACTAAACTGTTGTATCCTTTCCATATTTTGACTCTGCTTCTTTTCTTTTCCATTTTCTTTCTTTTTCTTTCTTTTCTTTTTTTTTTTTTGGTTAAACTGTTGGTAGTCTGCCAGCATCTCATTTGATTCCACTGCCCAATCTGAATCACCAGACCGGTCTGAGTTAGGTCTGGTTTACAACAGAACAAGAGGTACATGAGAGATGTTTTGGAGATAGAAATGAAAAGATTTGGCCATTTATCACATCCATGGGATGAGAGAAAGTGAGCAATTGAGTATGGTAATGAGGTAATGAGGATGATGGTACCCTCAATAGAAACAGGAAGCTTTAAAGAGGAGTCTATCAGCAAAAATAACAAATTCTATTTTAGACATGTTGAGTGCGAGATGCTTATGAGATATCCCATGTGAAATGTCCAGGAAGCAGCTGATGATTTGAGACTGCAGTTTAAGACAAAGACTGTGGCTGGATATATAGATATATAGATATCCATAGAGATGATAACTGAATCCATGGGAGTTAATGAGGTTACATGTGACCACTTCAGGGGATTAATTATTCTCACTATTTGGGACCTACCTGTATACACAGTGCTGTCAAGTAGAAAGGAGATAAGACTTATTCTCCTTGGTACCTCACAGCAAATTTAGTGGTAAAAAGTTTGGAGAGAAGAAAATTTTGGTTCTCTTTTTCAAAATTCAAATCTTGAATGTTGCTTTTAATATTTTTTCCTCCCATTTGTCTTAAAAAATGCTTGAGGCAGCTAGATGGCACAGTAGATGAAGTGCTGGGCTTACAATCAGAAAGACCCTACGGTCACATCCAGACTTAGATACTACCTGTGTGACCCTGGGCAAGTCACTTTACCACTATTTGCTTGGGTTTCCTCATTTCAAAAATGGGGATAGTAATAGCACCTACTTCCCAGGGTTGTTGTGAGGATCAAATGAAATTATTATAAAGCGCTTAGCACAGTGCCCAGGACATAGTAAACACTTTATAAATGTTAGCTATTATTATTAAAACTTTCACATGGCTTTAAGTAGCATAAATGTGGGTTCTAATCCTGTCTAGGTATTTTTAAATTGCTTTAACATTAAACCAATATTATGACCCTTAGATATATCAATTTTTAACACTTACGTATTTTTCCAGCAGGCAAGAGAAGTTCTTTGGAACTATATATGATGGGTGGTCCAAATTGTTGCTTTAGCTTTTAAAAAATCAGAATATTAAGTGTCTTTTTGATATCACATTAGACCTATAAATCAGTTTGGGAAATGTTGACATTTTTACTATATTTACTCAATCTAACAATCAAAGGCTGTCCCTTCCTCCCTTCCCACATGTTCTTCCTTGTCTTTTGTCAAAATAATTTTGAAGTTTTCTTTGTATATGTCTTTTGATAAGGGTATCATGATAAGTAAATACCTCCAAATTTCTTATATTTTAAAAATCATCATATTGGGCATTTCTCTTTGTATCAGTTTCATTTGATTATTGATAGGGACAGAGAGAAACACTGATAATTTTTTCTATTTATCTTGCATCCTGCTACTTTGTTAAAGTCCTTCATTACCTCCATTAATTTGGGGGTGGGTTGGTTGTCAATGAACCAAAGTAAGTATTTTTTAATCAGGGAATTATATACCAGGTGCTAGGGATACAAAAGACATCATAACAAAACTTCAAAATTCCTTTATGGTATTGCCAATGAAAGGGAAAATGTCTACTTGTAGATAATGTGATGATATAACTAGAAATGTCAAAACAGTAAAATGTCATCTCCTTGGATTGAAGGCGTGAAAAATGCCAAAATAAAAGAAGATTTATATATAAGAAGAACAGAAAAAAGGGATTATATATGAAACCATGAATTTCTTTTACATATAGCTTTTTTAAAAAAGTATATGGTAAATTCAACATACGAGTTTTGGAGCTGGTCTGTTTATCTGTACTGTCCTCTGAACTACCTTCTGTTCTTTACTATGTACTTCTAAAAATTGCTTCAGGGATGTTTTTTCTTTCTATTTTTTTTATTCTGCTACCACTACCTCCCTTTCCTTCCCAATTATACCCCACCTCTCCCCACTTGTTTTAAAACTTGGCTTATAACAAGGATAGCAAAAATTGTATAAATTGTTCTTTGGGTTTGCTATTCTGCATTAGCTCAAACAAGTCTCCCCACAGTTCTCTTAATTTTTTTTTAAATAATTTTTTGTAGTGCAAAAACATTCCATTTTATTCATACGCTACAATCTGTTCTGTTATTTTCCAACCAATGGTCATATTCTTAGTTTCTGGTTCTATACTATGATAATAATAATGATAAAAAATCACAGCATCAATAATAAAGGATACTGGTATGAATGTTTATATATGTATTGATGTGACCTTGGGTGAGTGACTACTCTCTTGGCCTCAGTTCCCTCATCTGTAAAGTAGGGCTGATGATAACACCCACTCACAGGATTGCTGTGAGAGTCAGCTTAGGTAACAGATGCAAAGTGCTTTGCGAGTCTTAAAGTACTACATAATAATAATGATAATAATAATAATTATTATTATTATTATTATACTGTTGTTGCTGTTATTGTTATATAGGTCTTTCCCCTCTTTTATCTCTAGGTCATGGGACCTGGCTGGTCATGTATACGTGCGCCTTGTACTACCTGTGGTATGAAGGTTGGAGCGTTCCACTGTCCAATCTCACCCTTTCCAGCTTCTCTGTGACACGTCCAAATGCTATATGCATAAGGTATCTGGGGTGGTGCTTATTTTGCTAAAAGTAAGGGAATTAGGAGTCTGCAGCCCTTAGTTCTATTCCATTTGTGTCCTAGGCAACCTTCAGTTCAATTTAAGAGACATTTATTAAGCACCTACTGTGCACTGAGCACTGTGCTAAGGAAGTACAAAATTTAAACAACAGTCCATGCCACCATGGCACTGATGGTCTGGTATGGGATTGTTAAATTTCTCTGTGTCAGGTACCCCTTGGGCTGTCTATTGATACTTAAGAATCAAGTTTGTTGACTACTTTCATAATTTAAGGTAAATTTCATTTAGAGATTAATGAAAGTAAAGATGATTTTTTTCCTGATCCAAGCTCATGTACCGCCTCAAATCTAATCATGGATCCTCAAAGGGTTAAGAACCTCTGGTTTAGTAGAGGATAAAGAAAACGCATAAGAAAAGAAATAATGTGCAAAAATATATGACAAGCACCCCAGAGAAGTGTTAAGCAACTTTGTGAGACGTGGGATTAGTTGGATGCAAACTTCTTGAAGGTGGGGGTACTTCATTTTAAGAGAAGAGGTGGCATGGTATAGGGGACAGAATGCTAGAGTTGGAGTCAGGAAGACTTCAGTTCAAATCCTTCCTTAGCTACTTTCTAGATCTACAATGCTGAGTAAGAAAATTAATCTCTGTGTGCCTCAGTCTCCTTACCAGTAGAACAAGGAAATTGGGCTTAATAGTCTCAAAGCTATTATCTGATGTTTGTCTTTGTGCCTAGAACACAGAAAATGTTAAACAAAAATTTGTTGAATTGAATTGTGTTGCTAGCCAATCAGAAAGCAGCACAACCAGGACGTTTGACCACCAAACCATAGAAAAGACCCCTCCTCTATTACCTAATCCCTTAATAAACCCCTCCTGCTTTTTTAATATTTGTAATTTCTGTTATACAATCAGCATCAATACACTATAAATTTGTCTGTGTTTGTCTTATTAAGTTTCTGGTTCCCCTTGGACCCTAGCCCACTTCTGAGGGGTGTCAATCTCAATAACTTAGATTAAAAGTGGGCTGACTGAATTCTTTGAGACAGTGCCGCTGCAACACACCACGAAATCGGCAACAACTGGGCTGAACTGAACTCAGGGCAGGCTTTCTGCAATTTAGCATGCTCTGTATTTCATACACCTTCTGTGTTCCAGTGGTCCCTCAAAGAAGACCCTCCATCCCCTGATTTTGTGTCTTTTACCTGGCTGCTCCCCATGCCTGGAGTGCTCTTCCCCTCATCTCCTGTACCACCTGGCTCACCCGGCTTCCTTCAGCTAAAATCCCACCTTCTACAGGTGACCCTGATCCCTCCGGATGCTTCTGCCTTCCCTCATTGATTATTTCCAATTTATCCTGTCTATAGCTGGTTTGTACATAGGTATCTGCATGTTGTCTCCCCTATCAGATTGCGAGCTCCTAGAAGTCAGGGACCACATTTCACCTTTCTCTGTATGACCAGTACTTAGCACAGTGCCTGGCCTGGGTGCTTAACAAATGCTTGTTGGTTGACTGACCGACTGAATCCCTGGGCTTCCTATTCTTCCAGGAACAGAGTGCTGCGGTGTCAGATAGGCATGACCAGAGCTCTGGAAGCCTTCTACAGCTTTTTAACTAGTGTTTGCCCTAGCTTCTTCAGAGAACCAGACCCCTTTCATAGGGCCCAAAGACTTCTGACTTTCTTTTGGTACGATCTTAATGTAATGGAGGGAGAGAAATGGCTGGCCAGTGAGGCTCCAGTCCTAGAAACAGGCACAGGCATCCTCTGCCACAACACCATGTAGAGGCTTGGTGTGCCTACTTCTATCCAGAAGTGACTAGGTGGGGCTGGTGATGTGTGATGAGGAGTCATCTTCTGGGTGGCTGGGGAGCTGGAAGGCCTGATGACTAAGGAGGCAGACAAAGCCAGAACAGTTTACATTAAAAAGGATCAATACAATCCTCCCTATTTGGGGCTTTTCCTTCCTTCAAGCAAGCCCTGCTATAAGGCACCAGGTTTTGTTTTATTTTTTGGTTTGTCAAATTTTTTTGGCACAGCTATGATCCTTAAGCGGCCTATATGCATCTTATCTTTGATATCAATGTGTTTTGCTTTGATAGAGATGATTTTCTTTAATGTCATTGATTTTTTGTTTCTCTCCCAAATTCACATTCACTTCTGTGAATGTGCATTCCTAATTACTTATTCTCTCTTTAATTCTTTGGTGAAACTTGCCACCTTGGATTCAAATTTTTCTATTCTGCCAATTATTTCTGCTGTGGAGGCCATAATTTCTTTCATGATTCTTATTTGTCTCTTGAGCAATTTAGGAACATCCTGATGTGATTCCATGTTATCTTGCAAATCAACGGGGTACTCTGTCTCATCAGGTGTTGATTTAGTTTTCTTTCATCTTGCAATATTTGTTCAGAGATGTTTGGACTCATTTAGATGTCCTAGAGGCTATCTTCCCAGCTGTTACTAAAGTCTTCCCTATTGGTTTATCTGCTTATGCTCAGGGTTTTTAACTGAGATTTTTTCTTTCTGAGGTCTTTGGTAATTTCAGTCTTTTCCCTTTATATTGTTCTTTTGATCACTTTCTGGGATTTCCTATGGACTAGACCTCAAAGCTTTCTTAGCCTCCTCCCACGCTGGGAACTTCACTTCTAGTTTCTGCTCCAAGTGACTTCTAGGGGAATACAATTAACCTCATCTGGATGCCAGGCCTGGTAGAATCCAACCCTCACCCCCACTACCATACACATATGTGCTTGTATCTTGTCCCAAATATGTGTGACGAAACATGCTATTTGCCTCCAGAAAGTGAGCCAGACACCTGCCCCAGTTTCTTCTGTTTCTTAGTTCTCTGGCTGAGCACTGCTACTCCAGGCAGAGCATGCTTCCACTTTCCTATACTTCAACCTCCTCCTCACGGGTTTGTGTGTGTGTGTGTGTCTGTTGAGGGGTGGTAGGGCAAAGTTGAGTTCTAGTATTTGTTGTTACAGAATAGTGGGGTAAGGGCTGGGGCAGAGTATATATGCTAGCAGAGAATACAGCAGTAGCAAGGGAATTGTTGAGTGAATCCCACAGGCAACTATCTTTCAGAAATATACTGCTACACACAAGAGGTCCACATGAAAGAGTATCACTGGATACATGTGAATTCAGCCCTGGGCAAGCAAGTCAATGTGCTTACCTCATTAAAAAATGGATCAGTATCATCATCCTTGTATGATGATGACCATGTATGATGTGTTTACCTTTCTGGAAAAATGGGGCAGCACATTTTTTTCTCCACCTATATGTAACCACCAGACAGGTATCTATTTTTTGTCATTATGCACATTCTCTGATAAAGGCACTATCATAGTGTTAATCTGAAATGCAAACATTTAGGTACATTTTTGGGGGGAAGGGGTTCTGACATGTGATTTAATTTGTACGAGGAAGCTCTCAGTGTGGATATTACCTCCACTGAGGCAGATCAGTAACTTTACTATTATACTATTGTTATATTTTTATTTATCTTGCATACCGAGAGCGCAAGTGATTTGTCCATAGTTATAAACATTATGCGTCAGAGGAAGAGCTTAAATCCAAGTCTTCTTGATTGGCCCTTTAACTAACAGGCACCATTACCTTTTATTTAAGAACTACCAACCTGGCACCACTGATACTGATCAAAGATCTGAACTTGAGGACGTGAATTCAAATTCTAGCTCTGCAACTTGCTACCTGTGTAACTTTGGGCAAGTTACTTACACATGTCCAGAACTCATTTTCCTCATCCATAAAATAAAAAGATTGGACTAAATGACCTGGAAGGTCCTTTATAGCCCTAGATCTACGAGCCTATGAGCTAGTAACAGTTCTGAAGATGTTTTTAAAGACTTAAATAAGTCATCCTCACAGGCCTTAACAAGTAGGTTTAGGCCAAATACATAGGAAAATAGAAGTATAAGAAAATTAGTAATTTGTCCAAGGACAATTGGAAAGATTTCCATTTCATAGTCTATCCAGTAGCTTCTGTGGCTGCTGTGTGAGTGTGTGTGTGTGGGGGGGGTAGGGGGGTGTATGGGGGGAAGGAGTGTTTAGGTTAACATACAAGTACAAACAAACCCTTGCACTGCGGCACTGAACATTTAGATTACTATGGGAATTACAATCTTTACTGAAGCTGCTAAGCATTGGGTCTTTGTTAATGGAAGGTTTAGGACTGGACAGACTGCTAATCAATCGCTAGGAATTAAATTTAACATTGAGGCTTTTTAAGAAAAAAAAATCCTCTAAATAAAGCTAAGAGAGCTGTAACCGAAACTAACTCCCAAAAGAAGCACAAACAATTACCTTCTGTTCTCACGGTCATCACACCTTAGAAACTTCAATCTAACTCCAACCAAAAATCAACCAAATACTGTCACAGACAATTTAAAGCAACAGTGATCCATTCTCTTTCTCGACACTAAATCAAGGGCATAAAAATTACAAGAAAAGCCAGATGCACAGGACACCTCTTACATCTGCAGAAGCCAAGGCCTCTTGGCAACAAACAGGACTTTCTAATCCCTGACTTGTACTTTGGACCCACATAAAGAAGGAGCTGGGCCCTCATGGCCTAGTGAGCTCTGAAGCGAAGCCAAGGCAAAGTTCTAGGCTTGGAGGGTCAGAAAGGGAAAGTTGCGGCTGCTTGATTGTTTTGGTGACTAGGTGCCAGGGGCTTGGAGGGTGTGTCTTAGAATTCTGAAGCCCAAGTCCCTGTGCCTGAGGTGTTACATCATGAGCTGAGCCACTGGGGGTTTCTTTTGGTCTCCTAACATGTTTCTCTGGGTTGTCTTGTCCAAAAACAGCTGGTCAAGTGGGAATGGTTTGTGTAATGTACTCCATCCCTGGCACTCTTCAAGCTGGGTGGAGGAAACTATGCTGGTGAGAAATCAACAAGCTCTCTCTTCACAGCAGAGTGGAATTAATCCCCCTCTTACCACATCCTTCTTACTGTTTCCCAAAGTCCTTCCACCCACAAAATAAGGGCAGAGGCCAAGAGGGACATAGGTGAGGGACATTTTAAAATGAACTTTAGAATGCAAATAGACAGCCAGTGTGGCTTCAAAGTACAGAAAGGAGAGAGCAATTCCTCCATCACCAAACAAGTGTCCTTCTTTGGAGTTTAAACTTGTTCTTTTTAGGGCTTGGACTAGACCTACTGTCTCAGCCGAATGAACTCCATCCCCTTTGAGGAATGTAATAAGATATTAGAACCTGGTTTAAAGCTTCTCACTGATGTTTTTCTTTGCTGTGGTCTGTAGATCACCAGCCTGACCTGTAGATTAGGACCCCTGCCATGTTTCCTCCTCAGTGGTCATCATCCACTGGCCTTCATCAAAGATTCTCATCATCTCTCCCGTAGCCTACTGAGCACTGGAGTGAGCCCTGGGGCAGAGCTGACTTGGCTGAGAATACCAGCCAGGCCTTAGGATTAGTAAAATAATCAGGCAGGACCTGCCACCCAGAGGCGATTCAGTCCTATCTGTTCATTTTATAGATGAGAAAATTGAGGCCTATGGAGGTTAAGTGGCATGTTCATGGGTCATACAGGTAGTAAGTATCAGTCAGTCAGTGAACAGCCCACAAGCATTTATCAAGCACTTACTATATGTCAGGCACCTTGTTAAGTTCTGGAGTCTTCTGACGAGAGAGCAAGTGTCTTTCCACTGTGCCAGACACTTCCTCCTTCACATCAACCACCACGAGGAATAAAGATCCTCCCCTACACCTCTTGTGTAGGGACTGATAATCAAATCGACATTAACACTGCTACTTGGAAATGTATGACCTTCTAATGCTTTATGGCTCCCCTCAGAATCTCTGTGATTTTCAGTCCAAGGCTGTCTAGGATGACGTTCCTTCCCTGGCCACCACCCCTGCTCCTCATACCCATCAATAACAACCCCATTCGTCCCACATCCCTGTCCCACTCTAGCCTACCCTTTCATGGTACCTTCTGGGACCTCTGTTGTACTGTTAGGATACATACAGTCCTCTGTAGTACACCAGCACTGTCTGGCTAGAAATTACTTTGTATTGAGTCTTTTCTGTAAATATTATTTTCCTCGATTAGAATGTCACCTCTTTGAAATCAAATCAAATCCCTACCACCTATACCTCCATTTATGCACTAAACAATGCATCAATCAACAACATTTATTAACATTGTACCAGGAATGATATGGACCAGGAATGGACCAGGAATGATAGGTAGCTAAAGCATAGAGAGTTGGCCTTGAAGCCAGAATGATGTGGGTTCAAATGCTGGCTCTGATATTTATTCGCTTTACTCAGCAAATCACATAACTTGTCAGTGCTTAAGCAACTCTCTAAAATGATGAGTTGCAAAGAGGATGTTGATCTCCACTGATGGAAGTTTCCTCATCTGGGAAACTGATTATCCTTCCACCAAAGATATCACAGGTTTAGTCCATGTCCCTGTCCTTAAGTCCTAGGCACCATGCTGTGTAATGAAGATGCAGAGAAAAAAAGTTGGAAACAATCTCTGCCTTCAAGGAGCTTACATTCTAAAGGAGGAAACAATGTGTATATATTTGGTATGTAAAAGCAATATGAAAAGTAGAAACAAGGTGACTTAGATTGAAAGGCACTAACAGCCAGAACAGATTAGGTGTACAACATATTGCAAAAATCACTAAACTGGGATACCATTACTAGTCTTACATGTTAGAGAATGAAGAAAGAAAAAAAAAAGAATCCATATATTCACAAAAAATTTATAAATGTGTAGACTTGAAATTGAGGTTGGAACTCATAACTGGATTTTGGCTGAACAAATTATGGTAAATGAATTTGATGGAATGTTACTGCACCATGTAAAATAAGTGGAATGTTTTCATATAAACCTGAGAAAACTTACATCATACAGAATGAACAGAGCAAAACCTATAGTACAATTTCTGTAACAACAACAGCACTATAAAGAAAAATAAGTAACACTTAAGAACTCTGTTAAATGCAATGTGGAACTATGATTCCCAAGGATCAGTATTAAAACATTTCCGGAAAGTGAAGCAATGAATTCAAGGTGAAGAAGGGGACATGTCCAAGACGGGGATTTATTTGGCTTGACTATGTATATTTAATACATGGATTTGTTTTACATCCCTTAAATTTGTTTTGTTGTTGGGAAGACTAGGGGAGAGCAAAGTGCAATAGGGTTACCAAAGTGGACAAAAGGGGAAGAAAGGACAGTCACAGAAGCATTTTTGTAAACGCCCAGAAGAGATCAGAAGGGAGGTCCAAAGGAAACAGACAAGCAGGGCAACTTTGGAAATGATGTGTTAAATTCAATATATACTTGGATGGAAAATCAAGCTGTACATCATAGATTCAGGAGTGTATGTGGGATACTCTTTCTCTGTTTTGCTTTTATGTGGAAATGCTCATCTTATTTGGTATTTGTTGAGTTTGGAATAATTTTTTTTTAATTTTAAAACTACATAATTGATGTTTATAATTTTTTTATACAATCTTCTTTCTTTTTTTTCTGTTCTCTTTGGATATTAAAGTGTTTATGTTGGTTGGTGATTGCTAGGTTCACAATAAAAAAGAAACAAACAAAAAAACCCCCCTCTATTCTCTCTCCCCATGGGTATAGAACTTTCCATTCAAACGAGGTTATACTCCCTAAAGAACTGGGATAAATCAGATAAAAGAAGGGTTTGGCTTTCTATATCTATAATTTTCTATGCCTGAAAAGAGTACAGGAAACCTGAGAACGAAGTGGGGAAAGCTACATGTGGAGCCTTCTACAGAGAAGGGCAGTTAGCTGGCAAAGGATAGAGTGCTGGGCCTGGAATCAGGAATACCTGAGTTCAAATCCAGCCTCCTTACTAGCTGTATGACCTTGGGCAAGTCACTTAACCCTATTTGCCTCAGTTTCCTCATCTGTCAAATGAGCTGGAGAAGGAAATGGCAAACCACTCCCACATCTTTGCCAAGAAAACCCCAAATGGGGTCACGAAGGGTCAGACATGACTGAAAAATGACTGAACAACAACAGAGACAGGAGCTGAATGCCTTCAGGCCTAAGAACCTTCCCCACTATGATTTCTTAGGCTAAGAAATAAACACCCTCTTTAAATGGGGGTTACTTGATAAGATTAGTTAACCCTAGGGAAGGGGGAAGTCAATAAACATTTATATAGCAATTACTATGTGCCAGGCACTGTGCTAAATTTTTTACAAATATTATTTCATTTGATTTTGATAGCTTTCATTTAATCCCCATAAAACCCCGTGGTTTTATTAACCACATTTTACAGTTGAGGAAGCTGCAGCAAATAGAGTTTAAGAGATTTGTCCAGGGTCAAGCAGCTCACTGTCCAAGGTAAGCTTTGAACTCAGGTCTTTCTGACCCCAGGACCGATCAGGAAGAAAAAGAAAGCAGGAACTTGATAAAATGGAAGACTCATCACTCCACTTTTACAAAAAATCCCATTGGGTGATCAGGGGAGAGGGTTGGTCTGGGTGGGATTCTCTACATAGAAGGATAGCAGTAAGCATCTACTTTGAATTCTCACAAGGAAGGACAGGATGCTAAAAAGAAGCTGGAGAAGTGAAGTGAGGAACGTAGCAGGTAAATTTCACTGGTTTCCTAATTTTAATCAGGGCCAACTCTTATTCAAAATAGCCAGGAGCCCTTTGAACACTATAATTTTGCTGTCTGTCTGTCCCTGCTTTTGACTTGGATTCAATTGATTTCAGTTCAACAAACATTCATTGAGCACTTACCATGTACAAGGCATTGAACTGGGCACCAGGGGAAACAAAGGCCTAAATGGGCTCTGACCTGAAGGAGCTTGCGGTCCACTCAATCCAGAAATACGGAGGGAGGTTGGTAGGTCACTAGCACACACTTTGGAAAAGCTTCTCCTTACTCCCTTCTCCCCTCCATACTTTTCCTCCGAACTTTCACTTTTACCACAGTTATTTTTGCCTGCCTTTCCCCCTTTTAAAGCATTAGCTCCTTGACAGCAGGACCCGGACCATATATCTGTCTCCTGTTCTTAGCACAGTGCCTTGTATGCTACAGATTTATGAGACGTCTGCTGAAATGAACTGATTGAATTGAATTGTGAAAATCTATCCAACTATAAACACTAGACTAGGTCAGTATTAAGAATTGTAAGTTGCAGTCAATGGGTTCCACGCTTGATTCCCATCTGTTATTGAGAAAAGCATGAACCAATTCCAAAACCTCTGGACGATGTCCTCACAAATAATGAAATCAACCCCTCTAGGAAGAGGACACATTCTTCTCACTTTGTTCAACTTTTCACATTAAACAGCAAAGGCCTTGAGTAACATGCCAACAACCTTGGGCTTGGCCTGATTAGGAGGGGAAACATGTGAAAAGCTTTCCCCATTGTCCCCCTAGGGTACCAATTTTAAATAACAACTAATTTTTTCCCTCCTTTTCCTTTTTCCTAGGAGTTAATAATGTTGTAGAAGCAACCCAAAGCTCTGCCTAATTACTGTGGGACAAAGGCCTCTATTATAAAGATAAGAGCCCACATGAGCTCTCTTCAATGCCCTGGAACAGCTTTTCTAATAACAATGAAGAAGAGTGAATGAGAGATAACCGTTTATAATGACACTGCAGATTCCTGTACACACACAGGCTGGCAGATTCATCCCCTGGGCTTTCAGGTAATCCAAATGGAAAGAGATACCAAAGGGTGAGTGAGAGGGGAGTTGGGAGGAGAAGGAGTACAACAGAAGAGAATGGGAAAAAAATTAAGAAAGTTCTTCATAAACAGTGGGTTCAACTATACAAGACATTTGAGATCTTAGAACTCATCAGACACAGCTGCAGAATTTCTGGCTTCAGAAAGAGAAAACACAAGATAAGGGAGTGTGATCTCAGGGACAGATCAGGGGATGGGGATACAAGGGTCTCATATTCCACTCCATGCTCTGCTCTCATTTGCTGAGTGACCTAAAGCAGTCTTTTATGCTTTCCTTTCCCCTTTGCAATATTGGAAACATAACAAAGGAGTTCCCAATTAAGCTAGGTCCTATCTAAGGACACTACTTGAAGGAGACAGAGCCAGTATTGAATGAGCCATCCTGTATTTATTGCATAAAAACAGGTGCCAGAAGTCTTTGTATGTTTGCTTTCCTTTCCAGCATCCATTTCAGGTAAAAAAAATGCAGAACAGTTCAACAGTGATGTGGGACTACCATTCCTCCAGCCCAGGAGCCCCAAAATGCACAATTTCATCATTGTGGATACTCCATGTCCAGTTACAGATCAAGGCCTCCACCATGCTTCAGCACAGTCTTCACTAGGTGCAAACCAAACTGAGCTAGTGGTCAACCCTTTGGTCAATGAGCCTCTTAAATTGAGCTAACCCTCTGGCTGTAGACATATTGTGGGATCCATGTTCCAATCCATTCAAACAAGCATTAATTACTACTATGAGCAAGGCACTGTGAATACAAAGTCAAAATGGAAAATGGCCCCAGCCATCAAGGAACTTGTATTCTACTCAGGAGGAAAACATGTAAATAGATCAATGATCTATTTAAAGAAAGTACTATGTGGGTCAAGAATGGTTTCTAGTAGGAAATGGGTACATAAACTGATCTTCGAAGAAAGCTAGATATAATAAGAGGTAAAGGTAAGGAGGGAATGAGGTCTAAACATGGGGATGGCCTATGTAAAAGCAAGAATGTGGGGTCTGGAATGCCGAATTCAGGGAGCAGCAACTAGGTCAGTTTGGCAGAAAGGAAAGAATGAGGGAGGGAAGGAGAAAAGGAAGAAATAAAGGAAAGAAAGTAGGAGGGAGAAGAAAGGAAAGAATGAGGGAGGGAGGGAGGAAGGAAGGAAAGAGAGAAGAGAGAAGACAAGAAGAAATGAAGGAGGGAGGAAAGGAAAGAATGTAGGAAGAAATGAAAGGAAGAAAAGGGAAGAGGGAGGGAAGGAAGAAAAGAAGGAAGGAGTGGGGAGGGAGAGAAGAAAGGAAAGAATACAGTAAGGAACAAAGGAAGTAAAGGAGGAAGGAAGGAGGGAAAGAGGGAAAAAAAGGAAAAAAGAGGGAGGGAAGGAAGGAAAGAATATAGGAAGGAATGAAAAAGGGAACATAGAAAGAAAGGAAGAAATATTTATTAGATGCCTACTATATGCCAGGCCCTATGCTAAGCACTTTACAAGTATCCCATTTGATCTTCACAACAATCCTGGGAGCTAAGTACTATTATAATCCTCATTTTATAGTTTGAAGAAATTGAGGCCTTCAGAGGTTAAGTGACTTGCCCTGGATCACACAGCTAGTAAGTGTCTGAGGCTAAATTTAAACTCAAGTCTTCCTATCTCCAGGCTCAGAGCTCTATCCAGGGTGCCACCAGCTGGAACATAGAATATAGGAAAGGGAGTAATGGGAAATAAACCCAGAAAAGAGCCAGATTGTAAATGGTTTTAAATGCCAAGCTGAGGAATTTGGATTTCATCTTAAAGGCAGTAGGGAATCCCTGAAATTTCTTGAGCACGAGAGTGGCATGGTCAGGCTTGTGCTTTAGGAAGGTTATTATACTCAGAGTCTTTCTGGCTTCTTAGGGCCCGCCTGAGCTTTGGCTCACAATCCGGAATCAACTGAATGCCATGACTAGGCTAATATTAAAGCAGGCAACAATCCTGATACTAACAGAAGTAAAAAAGACAGAGACACAGATGTCTGAAAACTGAGCACCTACATAAAAAAGATAGTACACATAAGAAGTCATTTCCCATTGAACAGGCTTACATTGTATTACAATCATTCATTCATTTAAAAAATACTTATTAGATATGAAAGCTACTTAGCTCAGCACTGTTGGGAACACAAAAGATGAATAAAACATGGTCCTTGACATCATCAACATAGAGAAACATGATGTCATGGGTTTTTGTTAACCCAGACCTCTGGGATTCAGACAGCAAAACCCAGTGTGAAGCTATCTTCCCCAGTATGGTGCCCTGTTAAGAAATACAGTCTGGTCTAAGTTTTAATGACTTTACTAGAATGAATTTCTAATATTTCAAGTCTTGGTTAAAGAAAGATTTGGCCTGGTTGACAAATACAAGAGATTTCCTGGTAGGTTTTACAGATGTTGACTCAGAAGATGACATTTCTATTTCCGTCATCAAACTACCATCCCCCCCCACCCAAGTCTTCATCCCTTGGTCATTAAAGCTCCCATGACCCTTTCCTAAAGTGTTAGTTCTTTGCAGCCAATGCCATGTTGAATGACTAACTACTTAGATTCAAACATCCATTTTAGCTGGAAGGAAGATTTTTAGCTTTTTACCCTCAACTAATCAGTGAAGCTATAGGGGTGAATGGAGAAACCTTGAGTACTTGCCATCCAGCCCTTCTCTGTGGCTTAGAAGACAAGGATAGGAAGGACAACTAAAAACCACAAAGAATCCAAAAACCTTTTTAAAGCCATGTCATTTAAACTACTCTTCAACTGAGTCATTTTCTAGAGATATTAAAATAAATAAATAAACTTCGGACCTTCCTGATTTGTATCAACAGTGAAATGGCCAGAAGGCAGTCAATTAATCAATTAACAAGCGTTTATCAATACTATGTGCCAGTTCAAAAAAAAGAAAAAAAAGAAACAATCCCTGCTCTCAAGGATCTTACATTCTTTTGGCTAGGAGGAGAAGTACACATAAGAGAAGTTAAGGAAGAAGAGGAGTGAAAGACATTCAGAATTCAGAATTTCAATAATAGTCCCTGAATGATCATGATCCATGTGGAGTGGGCAGACTGGCCAGTGATAGCCTAACCCTTAGATCAAACTCATATTCTCAACTACAGATATTCCCAGTGTTTCTGGCCACATGTAACTGGGGGGGCTAATACTGTGTGATGAAGACTCTGTGCTGAGCTGGAACTGAGCACACAAACACAAGAGACAAGCTGCCTATCTCTTTTTTTTTTCCTTGCTGGCAGGAAAAACAACTATGAGCTGGAGGGGCCGGGGCGGGGGAAGTGGGGGGAATGGGGCCATGCTACTTGTGCTTGCATTGCACATGGTGTCTCTATTTCTTCTGTGGTTATTCTTTCCTGATTTTAGGTGAATGAATCCCCTGAGAGTTATTAGAGCCATGGAAGGGTCCCCTGGCAACCAGAATTAGGAGTAGAATCTACTGGAGGTGATAGCAGTGGTCCCCACTGAAACAGCAGTGGCCTATAATACAAGAAACACCTGGAGATGAATGTTTCAGGGAAAGTCTTTGTCAGGGAGAGATGTGATGGCTATTAATTCTAGAAAGGTACTGTTCCTGTTTCCTCAGAGGCCACTAGAGAGCTGGGTTAGAAGGGAAAAAGGATTTCTAGGACCCAGAGGAAGGAGGTACTCCTTGGCTATACACTTCCTGTACATGTGTGCCTGATTACCATCATACTCCAAGTTTGAGCACATTCTTGTATGAATGTTGTTGAATCATTTCAGTCACGTCTGACTCTTCATGACCCCATCTGGGATTTTCTTGGCAAAGATACTGGAGTGGTTTGCCATTTCCTTCTCCAGCTCATTTTCCACATGAGGAAACTGAGGCAAACGGTTAAGTGACTTGGCTGGGGTCACACAGCTAGTAAGTCTCTGAGGCCCAGATTTGAACTCAGAAAGATGAGTCTTCCTGACTTCAGGGCTAGCACTCTGTCCACTGTGCTACATAGCATCGTGTGAATCACTACCCAATGTGAATACCTATAAATGATACAACTGGAACCCATGTGTAAAATGTGCATATAGGGCTCTGATCACTGGATGTCTTTTTCTTCCTTTGTGGTTGGATAAACGGTTCCAAAGTTCTATAGGTTGGACTGGAACCAGGGAGGGAATATCTGTACATTACCTTCCACCAGGATGGCAAAGTAATAATTGTAATAATACTATACATAATGGTTATATAGTGCTTACGATGTGTGAGGCGCTCTGGTAAGTACTTTACAGATTATTATTTCATTTGATCTTCACAACAACCCTGGCAGGTAGATGCTACTATTCTTCCCATTTTAGAGTTGAAGAGATGCACACAGAGTTTAAATGACTTGCCCAGGGTCACACAGCCAGTAAGTTTCTGAGGCCTCCTATGAACTCAGGTCTTCCTGACTCTAGGCCTAGTATTCTATCCTACCTAGCTAATCTGAGCATGTCCTAAGGAACAGAATTGGGCCCTCCCTGGCCAATCCCCCATTACATATACCTAGCAGACAAATGACAAAGATCAGGGATAGTGACTAGCTGTGGTATCATCATGAGGATCTGGGTTCTCACCGTCACTACTATCAGCTTAAGACAAGATGATCTAAGAACCCTATGGTTCTCTTAATTAAAACTCCCCTTACCAGCCCAATTACCTTTGCTTTCTCCAACCCGATATTTCTTCAGTTACCACACTTGCACAGGCATTTCCATTGTCTGCTGCTTCTTTGTAAACACAACGCATAAATGATGTGATGGAACAGAGGAGGGAAAAAGACCTTGTAGCCACAGATTAGATGCCAATCATCTTCTAATGGAACAGTTTGGCTTCAACCTCATTACCTGAACGGATCCACAACCTTTCCCAGTTCCTTAAGTCCTTCATGACAGTACCATACCAGTTTGGTTTTCAATATGCATGTGCCAGTAGAACAGATGACCCCACTAGTTCCCCGAATCTATAATGCCAGCCATATCTACTTGGATCAACATGAAAGTCCTGTTTTCAAGTCATCAAATACAGAAATAGACTTGAAAATGTCCACATGATCAGTAACAATTCATCACAGGCCAACAATGAAGCATGTTAATTACACGTGCTTCGTTATTGCTGGAATAAGTGGTGTAGCTAGATAGGGAGATCGTGGGGGAAGTGGTAAATTTTAGGGCTCTCCTACAAAGTTGTGGGCAGCTAAGTGGCTCGAGTGCCAGGCCTGGAGTCAGGAAGACCTGAGTTCAAATCCAGCCTCAGGCACTTCCTAGCTGGGTGACCCTGGGCAAGTCATTTAACTCTGTTTGCCTCAATTTCCTCATCTGTAAAATGACTGGAAAAGGAAATGGCAAACTGCTCTGCTATCTTTTCTAATACAAGCCCAAATGGGGTCACAGAGAGTCAGACACAACTGAAACAACTAAGCAGCCACAATGTAAAGTTGTACCTTGTGTTTGATGGGTACCTTCTTTATGGAAATCAAAAAACCTTTCTTAAAGCAATCAGTCCTTAAAATAGCTTGTAAGTAGAGAAGATTATCTGACTTTTAGTAACTGGAAAACTGTAGTAAGGAAAGCCTAAGTGACTTGACTAAGATAACAGACATAGGATTTTGTAATTCTGAGAACAGAACCCAGCCGTCCTTCCCCCCTAGTTTGCCCCTTTGCTTCTAGCTTCATGGGTCAGCCCCTTAGCTTGCAAGCAAGGTCGTGTGAATGTGGGAAAGCATCTGGGAGTTCTAACTTGGTTTTCGCTTGGGGCTTTATAATGAGGGTCTCTGCTTACCCCTGGACCTCATAAACATAGCCTTGAGAGAAAGAAATTTGCCAATATTCGATGGCATATCAAAGAAAGCCACAGGGCAAGAGAACTCCCCCAGGATCCACACAGCGGCCCTCTCTATTGCCAAACCATGGCCCTAATGCACGAATATGCTTGCACACCAAGAGCCAAAGCCACAAAAATTCCACCATTTCATTTAGCTTTGGCATTTCTGTGCATTGAGAGAGCTGTTCTTTTGACTGGTGTCTCATTATTATGGGGGTAAAAACAGCAATGTCTCCATCATCAGAAAATCGTGCTTTCACTCCTATTCCCACCATGTTAAACACTGCCCCTTCCCTACACCTTAGTTTCATGAAATGGAACGAAATGCCTTAGAAAAACTCTTGACCAGCCTTGCCTACTGCTGACTCAGTCTCTCTCTCTCTCTCTCTCTCTCTCTCTCTCTCTCTCTCTCTCTCTCTCTCTCTCTCTCTCTCTCTCTCTCCTCTTTCTGTTCCTCCTTTCTTGAGGTCAGGGGACATGGATGGATCAGTTTCATTTTCAGGGAGCTGAGTTCTGACTCAGTAAGTTCTGCTTTTCAGGGTGGATTTTCAGTCTCATTCTGCTAGGGATGGGTCTCCAAAGTGAGATTCCATTTATCACCACTTCCACTCCTGCCCCTCTCAAGGAGAAATAGGGCAGGGAGAGAAGAGTTCCCTTGATGTTTCAGTTTTTCAACTATTGCAGTTCTAACAGGTCTCCTAATGATACCCTGAAATACATATAAGTTCTAAAATTAGTCCTCTTTTAGCTGGTAATCCCTTTTAACTTCTATGATTTGGTTGCTTCTTTTTAAGCTGCCCCAAATTCTGAGTGAATGTGCTTCTAATCACATGGATGATATACACTTCAAGTTGTCTCTTGTCCTTGTTATGACCCTGTTATTGTTCTACAGGACCCTGGTTAGAAGGCAACAAAGTAAATTTCATAACAAGAGAGTTTTGAAATGACAACTACTAGGTTAGAGTCTTCTTACTGAACAGTTTATTAGGCAATATTCCAATAGTATAAAGCCTGGATATATGCACCTGAGTGGGATGGAGACCACTTACCCAAATAAAATCTCAGAGGTTTCTCCAGGTAGAAAACAGAAGTTTTATTCTAGCAAGTCTTGCGCGAGAGTTGGGCATCCCCTACCCAGGGCGGACTGGAGTAGTGAGGCAAGATACAAGAAGCAAGCAAGGAGTTATATACTCTTAAGCAAACCCCTCCAAGAAACCCCCCTCCCCACCTGTTTACCTCAATCTCTTTATCCTCGTTGGTTGAGGCAAGAGACCTTACAGTCTATATTCAGAACCCAAGATACACATTTTACCCAAAGCAAGCTTGGGAGCTAGAGGATTGCCTTATTTGGCAAAGATAAGGTATAAAACAAGAGGGGGGGGGTGGTTACAAAACAAAGGAGGGGATGTGGCCCTATTCCCCCAAAACACAAGGAAAGTGAAACTTAGGCTCAGCTCATGCTGAAGCCTTACTACATTTTTGGAGCATAGCTTATATTTCACATGAGAAACTTTCAGTTGTCCCCCACACACTCATTTAGTAAGCACCTAATTATGAGAAAATGCCAGGTATATCTCAAAGGAAACATCAGCGCCCAACATGAGGCATCCTTGTTTTATGAGCTTTAAGATTTCATATCATAATAGAAAAATGCTTCCTTTTTGGATCAGAAAGCCTTTTAGCAGATTGATGTCCTCAGATGGAAGAAACTAAGTTCCAAAGAAGTGAGGTGCCTTGTCTACAACCAGTCAGAGCCCAGTGACCTATATTCCACAAGTGGACAAGTTGGAAGCTGGTCTCAGAATTCCCATCAGTATATTACCAATAGATATCCCCTGCCTCTCTCTCTCTCTCCTACATACTCCATATATGTAGAGAGACAGAGAGGGAGAGAGAGATTGTATGTGTATCTTTTTAAATTCTAAACTTAACAAAATGAGTATTTCCAAACCTAAAGCAGAACAGATAAAGAAAATTGGACATGAAATGATGAATCTCTCTTATGTACCATAAATTCAAAATGTAACTTTCAAAGCTGCCCTGCTTGTCTGGGTTTCCCTTTGAAACTCTTCCTATACAATTTTGCACATTAAAAACATTCTTCAATAACCCTTTTTTCTGTTTTGACAGCTCTATTCCCTTTCCCAACTCTGCCCCATTACCAATTGGGAAAAAAACAAAAACAAAAAACTTTGAAACATATATGTATGGTAATGAAAAACAAATTTCCATATGGGCCTGTCAGAAAGTCATATGCTTCATCATCATTAGCCTCTGGAATCATGATCGGTCATTGTATTCAATATAGTTCTTAAGACTTTCAGAGTTGTTTTTCCTTATGGTCACTACCTTTGTTTCTAGTTCTTTGTTATGATAAGAGATGCTATAAGCATTCATGTACCTGTAGGTCTTTTTCCCATCTCTTTGCTCTTTCAGGGGTATAAGCCTAGTAATGGTATAGCTGGGTCAAAGGGTGTACATGGTTAATGACTTTTGTATCACAATTCTAAATTGTTTTCCAGGATAGCTAAAGCAATTCACAGCTTGACCAATAATGCATCAGTATGTCTATCCTACTACAACCTCTCCAAAGGTGTTCTTGGCTATAAGCTTTGATCATTTGCCTTCTGCAATAGCACATTATAAGCTCCTCTCTTTATTATAGTGGGAGTTTCCAGATCTTGATTTACATTACTTCTTTCTGGCTGCTTGCAGTATATTTTCTTTGTCCTGGAAGCTGTGTATCATTTTGGAGGTGTCTTTCAGCAGGTGACTGGTAGCTTCATTTTCATTTACTTTCTGATTCTAATAGATCTGCACAGTCTTAACTTACGATTTCGTGACCTGTTTCCTAGGTCAGTTGCATTTGATAGCTTCCTCTTTTAATATGTTTTTTGACCTATCAATTTTTTCTAGTATTTTTTTTATCTCACAGAGACACTTCTTTCTGTTTGATCCAACATAATTTTCAGGAACTTTGTTAATTGGGTAAGGCTTTGCACCTCCCCTCTTAAGCTGTTTTTTTTTCTTCCAATTCTTTCCTCTAATACTCTCATTTGATTTTCTATTCTTTCCCCCTGAGTTTTTGTTTCATGTATAATATCATTTTAAACTCTTACTTCATTACATCCAGGAATTCTGGTGGACTTTGCAGTAAAGCTGTGTTTCCGTGTTTCTGCCTGAAGTCTCCTTGTAAATATGGTGGAGCTTTTCGCTACTATTGCATTTGTATCTTAGACATCCCTGGGTCTATATTTCTTTATCATCAGTGCTTTCTTTTGCTTAGTCATTATTCCTGCTTTATTTCTTGGATTGGGGCTTTAAATCAGGAACGGTAGAGCCTCGTTCAGCTTCAGCTTGTTTTGTCTTGGATACTGCTACTGCTTCTTCCAGGTACTGAGTGGCGTGTTCTTTATGGACCTCAAGGGCGGCTCAGGTCAGCAAACTGTGCCAGCATGTGCCAGTCCATCCACTGCTCTTTGAGTTCAGGCCTCACAGTCTCCTGACCCACACTCAGGCATCAGACTAACATAGAACCAGGCCCCATGTATCCACACTGCAGTCTGCATGCCCTAGGGTATCCAGCCACAGGCTCTGGTTTTCCTGGCTCCTCCCATCCCTACGTTGGAAGATTTCTCTGTGCTATGTTCCTGAGCCAGACTTTTCTGGCCAGACTCCTTCCATAGTACCCATACGCCTCTGGCTGTCTTTGCGCTGCCCTGCACTGGAAAAATGAACTTGCTTTAGTTGTTTTCTTGGATTTATCGATCATTACTCAGGCTAGTGCTGTTTTTTCATCCTGCCTCATGCTGTTCTGTTCCTATTCACTCCACCATCTTGAGAAGGTCTTTGGACCACCCCATCTTTTAACAGAAATAGACCTCATATTTTGCTTCTAGAAGATAAAAATGCAAAAAAATGTGACAGGTCAAATCTCAGATTCCCTTGGTTTGCGGATCTGTTATGAATCTGCATATGGCTTACATATTACACATCTATCATTTTGTCCTCATCTGAATTGGTTTTGTTGTCATGTTAGTGATGAAAACTTAAAAGCTACATTGATATGTACAGTATGTGGGGAAAAAAACCAAGGTTTGTTCTGCTCCAGAAAGGGCTGGATCCATATGTATCTATTCTAACACACCAAAACAGGTTTATTCACTCATATGTATATGCTCAAAATTACTACACGTTAGTTAAAAAAAAATATGTCTTGCTTGCTTACTTGATGGGAAGCCACAAGCTAAAATTCTCAGACACAGGCCAACAAGTGATGGGATCCAACCAATCCTAGACCACAGAAGAAATATTTTCAACCACAGAGCTGGCTTAAAAAAAAAAAATAGGTTTTTTTTTTTGTAGGAAACAAAATGTTTCCAGCCCTGAGGGTTTTTTTTTTTGTCCTTTCACTGCTATTGAGCCAAAAAGTCAAGTCCTAAAATCTGAAGCCAAGCAAACACATAAGAAGCCCAAGACCCATGACATTTTCCTAGGGCAGTGGAACACAAAGTGAAGAAATGGCACACTGGGTTCAGAATTAGCTCTTGAGCTCTATGGGGAGCTAGAAACTCTTGGGGAAGCCTATTTGATATAACTCTTCTGATGCACGTTACTCCAGCTTAATTTATTCCAATCACATTATGTATATGTCAACCTTAATCTTCTATAGCTTAGCTCCCCTTAAATACATGCAGCACTGCATGAGAAGAGAAAATGTCACATCACATCAGATCATAGCCAAAAGCAACCCCATTATTTCACAGATAAAACAAATGAGACTAAGATAGATTAAGTACCTTGCCCTGGGTTTCCCAGCTAGTAAGTGTCTAAGGCAGGATTTGAAACCAAGTCTTTCTGACTCCAAGTCCAACATTTGATCCACTACTCCAAGTGGCCTCTTACCACATCACCAATTTACTGAATGATGACCTGGGTATTATATTTGATGCAGCAGAGAAATCTAGCCCCTTGCCCTCATGTGGACACAAGTAAACGTAGATCATTCATTTTTCACGCTGGTGAATTTTCATTTTTATTTTTGCTTTAAAGGATCCTTCTGGCACCAGGGAGCCTTATGCGGTTTTTTAGGATGAAATGAGCATCTGCATCTATTTCCACTTACTTCACCAAGCTTTGTGCAGGCATTCTTTACTATTAATACAGACCAGCCATGTGGAAAAGGGGAAGAACAACAGAAGGAAATACCACGAGGTCTCATGCAGTGTCAAGGGGTCAAGAAGATGACCCTCAGCACATTGGATCTCCTGTGGTGAAAAGAATGGGAGGACACAGAGGAGCATCACATAATCAGTCAATAAACACGTATGAAATGCCTGTTCTGGGCCAGGCACTGTGCTAAATGCTGGGGCTACAAAAAGAAGCAAAACACAGTTCCTGTCCTCAAGGACTTGAAAAATCTAATGGGGGAAACACAAAAATATGTAAAAAACAGGGCAAATGAGGAAATAATTAAGAGAGGGAAAGCCTTAGAATTAAAAGAGGTTGGGAAAGGCTTCCTATAGAAGGTAGAATTTTAACTGGGCCTTTAAAAAAGCCAGGGAAGCCGGCAGGCAGAGGTGAGGAGGGAGAATAGGCCGTGGACACAGCCAGAGAAATGTTTGGGAGTCTGGAGATGGAGTGTCTTATTCAAGGAACAGCCGCAAGGCCAGCATCACTGGATCAAAGAGTTATGTGGTGAGGAATAAGGTGTAACAAGACTGGAAAGATAGGAGAGGGGACAAGTTATGAATGGCTTTGAATGCCAAACAAAGAATTTCCATTTTTGATCCAGGATGAGCAGGCATGGAGTAGGAGGCATGGATGGGTTATGATCTATATCACTGAAGGGAATAACCTAAAGGAAGAGATTATAGATCCATTGGAGTAAGAGAACTATGAAATAAGCAATCAAAATGGGTACTCCTCCAGCAGTATAAATCACAGTGCATCCAGGGCTCCTCTTCCTGATCTAGTCTTGTCCATGTCTTCCCATAAATCTTCCATAGGAAGTACACCAAAGGAGGATATTTTCATAGCATGGGGATATCAAGGTGTCAAGGTGTCATAGTGAATAGGGAGTTGTGAAGACCTGAGTAGGAATCCTCCCTCACACACTTGCTACCTGACCCTGAGTAAGATAGGTAACCTTCAACCTTCATCTCTTCATCTGTAAAATGGGGATAACAGTACCATCTACCTGTCACGGTTATCATGAGGGATCAATGAGATAATATGTGTAACGAGCTTTGTAAACTTTGAAACACCACATAAATGCTAAGTATTACAGGCATACCTTATTTTATTGCACTTTGCAGATACCGCAATTTTTACAAATTGAAGGTTTATGGCAACCCTGCATTGAGCAAGTCTGTCAGTGCCACTCTTCAACAGCATGTGCTCACAACGTGTCTCTGTGTCACATTTGGGTAATTCTCGCAATTTTCCAAACTTTGACATTATTATTATGTCTGTCATGGTGATCTGTGATCAGTGATCTTTGATGTTACTATTGTGATCGTTCTGGAGCACCACAAACCATGCCCATATAAGAAGGTGAATTTAACAGATAAATGTTGTGTGTTCTGACTGCTCCACCAACCAGCAATTCCCTGTCTCCCTCTCCCTGGACCTCCCTATTCCTGAGACTCAACAATATTGAAATACAGCCAATTAGTAACCCTACAATAGCTTCTAAGTGTTCAAGTAAAAGGAAGAGTCAATCAACAAGGCAAACTTTATTGTTGTCTTATTTTAAGAAATTTCTTTCCTCCAACCTTCAGCAAACCACCACCTGAGCAGTCAGCAGCCCCCCACCAGCAAAAAGAGTATGACTCACGGAAGGCTCAGATGATGGTTAACAATTTTAACAATAAAGTATTTTTAAAGATATGTACATTTTTAGACATAATTCTATTGCACACTTAGCAGAATATACTATAGTGTAAACATAATTTTTATATGCACTGGAAACCCAAAAAACTCGCTTTATGGAAATATTCGCAATATGCAGTGGGTCTGGAACCAAACCTGCAATATCTCCAAGGTTTGCTTTTATTATTATTATTACTATATCTATTTTTTTTTTGCTTTCAGTACATAACTAGTCAACCTCCTTTTCATCTCATACACCTCTGATTCCTCCCTCAAGAAGTTATGGTATAGGGGCAGCTAGGTGGCACAGTGGATACAGTACCGGCCCTGGAGTCAAGAGGACTTGAGTTCAAATCTGGCCTCAGACACATAACACTAGCTGTGTGACTCTGGTCAAGTCACTTAACCCCAACTGCCTCACCAAAAAAAAAAAGGAAATTATGCTATATATTGTAGAGGCATCAGGTTCAAAAAGCAAATAAATGTCGTATTGGACTAAAAATCCACAAATTAACATTATCTGTATTACATTATATTTTTATTTATTTGTTAAACATTTCCCATTTACATTTAATCTGGTTCAGGTCATACTGGACAGTTTTGTGGTCCTCTTGGGGCAAAGGTAGCTGTGAGTTTGACACTGATCCACACCATCCCAGAAACCTAGTACAGACCACTTGGACAGGAAGATGAAACAGATGAAGAGTCTGGGAAAATGATCACATTTATGACTGACTGAGACATTCAGTGTCTGTGAGGAATCCAGACAGCCCATTACATATTGGCTTGCCTTAATTATAATTTATTCCTTCAAAAGGAAATGATTCTCCCAACAAGGAGAGACTAGTTGCTGGGTTGGAAATCCTTGTTGGAGAATGACCTCTCCATAATTAGAATTCATGATAAGAAAGAGGCATCTAACGTGCCTCCTAGATTTTTGAAAAGTGAATTTCAAAGAGTTAAGAAACAAGAATGTTTAGGACCTCATGACCTAAAATTCTACACAAGAACTCAGCCTAGGAAGGATGGGAGACTCTAAAGAATGAAATTCAGATGAAACAAAGAGAAAGAATTATGCTGAGGAGGAAAAGAGGGAGCAATTAAAAGAGACCTGTGTAGATGTACAAGGAACCTATGGAGATGCATCAACCTACTTAAATAGCAAAATAAAATATGTGTATTCACGTTTCAGATGAAGAGGCAGCATTTCTCTTTGCCAAGGCAAACCTCTTTATATGTACAAATGATTCTACTCCATCTCATCTTCATGAGAAGTTGTCAACTCTATCATCCTTACTATCTCACTAATTTTTAATATCTATCTACCAGCTTCTTTCCCACTGCCTATAAATACACTCCATGTCTCCTTCATCCTCAGAAAATACTCACTTGATCCATTCATCTCCACCAGACATTATCTCATATTGTTGTTGCACAGTCGTTTTTCAAACTTGTTTGACTCTTTATGACCCCATTTGGGCTTTTCTTTGCAAAGATACTGGAATCATTTGCCATTTTCTTCTCCAGCTCATTTTACAGATGAAAAATTGAGGTAAATAGGGCTAAGAAATTTGCCCAAGGTCACCAATCTAGTGAGCATCAGAGGCCAGATTTGAACTCAGGAAGATGAGTCTCTTTGACTCCAGGCCTGATACTTGATTCACTATTACTCCTTCCTATAATGGTTAAATTCCTCAGAGAAGGCTATCTCCAATAGGTGCCTCCACCATCTTTTTCTCACTTTCTTCTTAACTTTATTGAGTCTGACTTCCAACACTATCATTCAACTGAAACTGTATTCTCTAATGTTACATAATTTCCAAATTTAATGGCCTTTTCTCAATCCTCATCACTTTTTGGCCTCTTTTTAGAGGTCTTTCACACTGCCAATTATAAGTCCCCTAAGGCTCCATTTTGAGCCCTCTTCTCTTCAACTTCCATACTATTTTGCCTGGTCACTTCATAAGCTTCTATGGATTAAATTATCGTCTCTGAGAAGATGATTCTCAGATATATTTGTCTAGCCCTAACCTTTCTCCTGACCTCTAATTTTGTATCTACAACTGCCTATCGACTTCTTTAACTGGATGCCAACTCGGGTTCAAAGCTGACCTCATAGTCCTCTTATCACCCCAAATCTTCACTCTCCTAACTGGCAAGGGTACCATCATCCTCCCAGTCACCCAGTCACCTAGATATCATTAGGTGTTGACCTCTCATTCCCTCTCATCCCCTACATCCAAGTAGTTGTCAAGTGCTGTCTTTTCTACCTACAAAGGTTACAAGATGTTAGAAAACATCTCTCATATACACTCCCTTCTCTCCTCCGATACTGATGCCAGTCTGGTGCTGACCCTATCACCTCGCACCTGGACTAGTACAATAGCCTGTGCCAATTAGTAGTCCAGTCCCAAGTCTCTCCCTACTCCAGTCCATCCTCTCCTCGGCTGCCAAACTAACTTCATAAACAACTGATCTGACCATGTCACCCTCCCTCCTATTCAATAAATTTCACGGGTTTGCTATCATCCCCAGGATCAAATATTAAATCTTCTCTTTGGCTTTTGAAGCCCTTCATAACCTAGTCCCATTCTACTTTTCTGTTCTTTGTCCTCTAACCCAGTTACACTGGACTTCTTGTTTGTTCCTTGAACATAACACTCCATCTTCCAAGCAAGCATTTTCAGGGGCCAAGAACCCTCCTCTCTTTGCTGATCCCCTCCTCCTGGCTTTTCTGCCTTCCTATAAATCTCAGTTAAAATTCCATCTTTTGCAAGAAGCCCTTTCCAGTCCTCCTTAATCTGAGTACCTTAATGCTGACACTACCCCCCCAACTTATCTTATTCATACGTTTTCTATATACAGTTGCTCGCATGTTGTCTCTCCGTTAGACTGTGAGTTCTCTGAGAACAGGATTGGTTTTTGCCTTTCTTTGTGTCCCCAGCACTTAGCATAGCACCTGGCACACAATCAACACTTAATAAATGCTTGCAGTAGCAAATAATGACATCATCTCCCATTAATGGCAAGAGTGATACGCAAAGGGAAGGAAAATTTTTTAAGGGGGGATTTTGTATTTATGGGGAGGAGGAATGAGAATCAATAAAGGGAAAAGACATTGCTTCTGCCAGGGAGAATTATCTTTGAACTAGAAAGAATAGAAAAAAAAATCTCATAGGGAATTGAAGCCCAAGATAAATAGAAAGATTAGGAGAGAGCTCTTGATGAGTTAAAATGATCAGGCCTAGATAAACTTTGCCCTAGGGAATTATAAGAGCTGGCAAATGTGACTGCTGGGCTACTGTTAGTGATCTTGGAAAGAGCAACGTGTGAGGGATATGAAGGAGGTGTGGAAAGAATATAGATGAGCAAATGTCCTGATTTTCAAAAAGTGAGAAGGTAACATTTGCAAACTGCATTTTTTTTTTTGGTGAGGCAATTGGGGTTAAGTGACTTGCTCACAGTCACACAGCTGGTGAGTGTTATGTGTCTGAGGCCTGATTTGAACTCAGGTCCTCCTGACTCGAGGGCCGGTGCTCTTTCCACTGTACCACCTACCTGCCCCTGCAAACTGTATTTTTTTTTTCAGTGAGGTTGGCTGAGTCTTGACCTAATTCTAGAACAAATTAATAAAACAATGGCTACAGAAGATACACAAAAATAAAGTGGTGATCCTAAGAAGTCAGCATGACTCCATCAAAGACAGATCATGCCAGACTAACCGTGTTTCCTTTTCTTCACAGGTGGACTACACTGGCAGAACAGATACAGTTCACATAGATTTTGTTAAAGCATTTGACAAAGTCTCCTGCTTACATTATTCTCACAGGCAACTAGACGGTAGTCTAGTATATGGTTAGATATAGAGGCAGGTAAATGTGGAAATGATTGAAAGACTAGACCTGAAGAATAGTCATCAGTGTGATGATATGGGATGAAGAAGATGTAGCTAAACATAAGTTCACATGAAAAGGGTCTAGGGTTTTAGGAGACTACATATTAACCTGAGACACAGGAACACAGATTGAAGTCGAAAGAGACCTTAGCAATCATCTAGCCTGACTCCATCTCATTATATGGATGAGGACATTGAGGCTCAGAGTGATTTTCCCAAAGCCACATAGAACTGGGAGTCAGCAGTGTGATATGGCTTTCCCCCCCAAAAAAGCAACATGATTTTAGGTCACGATAACAAAGGAATAGTGTCCAGAATGAGGGAGGTGACGAAGGCCATATCTGTTGTATTGAATTCAGTCTCTGGCACCACAATCTGAGAAGAACAGCGGCATGTTAAAGACCATCCAGAAGAAGGCAACCAGGACGGTAAAGGGCCTAAAGATTATGGCCTATGAGGACCCACTGAAGAAAGGAGGGATATTTAGCCTAGAGAAATTAAAAATTGAAGGCAGTAGTAAAGCTTTCTTCAAACTTTCAAAGAGCAGTCCTTGAATGGTGAAATCCAGGATTCAAATTGTTCTGCTTTGCCCCAGAGGAAAGAACTAGGAGAAAAGTGTCAAAGGTGCAAATGGATACATTCAGGTTTGATTAAGGAAAAAATTACTAACAATTAGAGCCATTCAAAAGTTACTACCTTCAGAGATATTCACCCAAGGCTCTTTCCTAGGCCCTCTTCTTTTCCCCCTTTATGAGTTAACTCTTTGTGTGTCGCAGACTCCTTTAACAGTCTAGTGAAACCTATAGACTTCTCAGAAAAGTGATTTTAAATGCATAAAAAAATTTTATATATATAACAGAAACCAATTATACTGAAATGGTGATCAAAACATTAAAGAAACAAGTTCAGGGATCTCAGATTAAGAACTCTTACTCTATACTGTCTTTCTCTTGGTGACCTCATTACATCCCATGACTCCCAGATCTATGCATATTCAGCCCCAGGTTCTCTCCCAAGCTTCAGTTCTGCATCACTAATTATCTATCGGACATTTCAAACTGGGTGTCCTAGAGATATCTTAAACTGTCTAAAACTGGACTCCTTGTCTTCTCCTCCCAAACCTCTTTTTCTAAACTGTCCCCATTTGGGTCAAAGGCACTGTCATCCCAGTCTCCTAGGTTTTATGTGTGTGTGTGTGTGTGTGTGTGTGTATACATATATGTGTATATACATATATGTGTGTGCATATACATATATTTATGTGTGTGTGTGTGTGTGTGTGTGTACATAGATATATGGCCTCCTAATTGGTCTCCCTATTTCAAGTCTCTCCCCTCTTCTAGTCAGACCTCCACACCATTGCCCAAGAGATTTTTCTTAAATGCAGATCGAACCATGCTACTTCTTAACACAAGCTACTCTCCTGGCTCCCTATTGTCTCTAGAATGAACATATAAGCTTCCTCTGATTGGCTCTTAAAGCCCTATACAACCTGGACTCAACCTATCTTTACACTCTTACTGGACACGCACTCCTTGCACATGACACACCAACTCCCAAGTTCTGTATCATTGTGTTGGTTATTCCCCATTTCTGGAACCAATTTACTCCCACCTTTATCTCATAGACTCTCTCTCCGCCTCTAAGATGTAGCTCAAGTCCAATCTTCTGCATAAAGCTTTTCCTAATCCTAACTGCTTACGTCATCCCTCCCCAACTATTGCTGCTCATCCAATTAGTTGTGTCTGACTCTTCTTGACTCCATGGACCGTGCTGTCCTTGGCGTTTTCTTGTCAAAGATGCTGGAGTGGTTTGCCATTTCCTTTTCCAGTGGCTTAAGACAAACAGAGGTTAAGTGACTTGCCCAGGTTCACACAGCTAGTAAATGTCTGAGGCTGGATTTGAACTCAAGTCTTCCTAATTCCAATCTCAGTACTTTATCCACTGAGTCACTTAGCTATCAAACTATCTTGCATTTAATTACTTTGTATATATTTATATTTATTGAATTTATATTTATTCAGTACACGCTTTTTGTCTCCTTCCCTAGAATGTAAGCTCATGTTCGGTCAGAGTTGTTACGTTCTTTGTAATTGTACCCCGGTGCCTGGCATAGTGCTTGGTGTTTAATAAATATCTGTTCTTTGATAGAAAGTGGATCCCTCCTCCCTTAAGATCTTCAAAACAAAGCTGGATAAGATTCATCAATTAAGTTGTAGAGGGGATTGCTTTCTGGGTACACATCGGCCTCTGAGATCCCTTCTGACTGAAATTCTGCGATTCTTTCACTGAAGGACCACCTGGCTAATGTCAGAGAGATTTGTTATTGGTTTGGCTATACGGTGACGAGTTGTTCAGCCATGGTAATTTATAGGTGGTCTACTAAGATATATCTTTGCTGTTCAGTCATTTTCATCATGTTCAACTCTTCATGGCCTCATTTTGGGTTTTCTTTGCAAACACACTAGAGTGGTTTGCAATTTCCTTCTCTAGCTCATTTTACAGATGAGGAAACTGAGGCAAATAGGGTTGTGACTTGCCCAGGGTTATACATCTAGTAAGTGTCTGAGGCCAGATTTGAACTCAGGAAGATGAGTATTTCTGACGCCAGGCCTGGCATTCTATCCACTGTGCCATCTAGCTGCCCTGTCTACTAAGATATAGAGGAGTTGTAATCTGTGACGGTAGAGGGAGTATTTACAGGGGTGAAATTACATATCATTGTTCCTAGATCTGTAAGTGCCTTAAGGACTAAGGTCATCATTGTATATATCTTTGCATCCCAAGTGCTGAACCAGGTTTTTAGTACACAATGGTTGCTTAGTTAATGTTTAACATGATACCAAGAGAGAGACTAAGAATTTAAGTTACTGGTCACACTACAACTTAGTAAAAGAATCAAAATTTGGTACAAAGACTCATATAGCATGAATTTGAATACATGACACCACTTCAGGTCATTCATTATTCACATTAATTGGGTTCTAGCTGTACTTTGTTGGAAAAGGGTAGTTATTTTCAGTGCCCACATGTGAATATAATAAGGAAAGGGGGAATGAAGATAGTCAAGGAAAGTTCAGTGGAGAAGATGATGTTTGAGTTGGCCTTGAAATGAGAGAGACTTTAAGAGATGGAGGCAGAACTGTAAACTGTTCCAGGGATGGAACCATGTGAGTAAAAGACACAGAGAATAGAGAAGGCAGGTTGCTACCAGTTCTAACACAAGCATTAGAATCTAAGAATTAGCATGTATTCAAGTTCAAAATTCTTTCCACCATAGTCCTAGGGCCTGGATTCATTTAACAGGATACCCCATACAAGCAAATGAAAAAATTCTACCCTTAATTATCACAGTTCCACTATCCAAAAAGGTCCAATGATGAACAGTTAGACTCGATGCTCCAATGTCATAGTAACTGGTTGTTATCCCATGAAAGCTAGTGGCTTCTTTTATTATATTTCACTTGCCTAACAAAAAACACAGCCTGAGTTGGGTCTCCATACATAATCATGTTCTGCACAACATCACACCCTATGTTTGATACGTTATGTATAAAAGAAACAGAAGGCTTCTTTGACTCAGTGAGTCAACATGGAAAAGAATGCGTAACTGTTCTCAAAAAGGGCCTGGGAACATGGATTGTTTATTAAATATATGGAGATATATAAGAAAACCCAGATTGTTTTGAAGGTTCTTGTGGAAACTTGAGGGGGTCTCATTGCCACAGAGCAGAGTTCTTAATTACTCTCAAACTTGCAGTTCAAAGGGACCACATGACAAAATAAATACTTTTATATTCTCTATTTTTTTTCTTTCCACAGCATCTGTCTTAAAACTGAGAAACCTAAGAGATACAGCTACCTTTTGACCCCTAAGCATTGTCCTTCTTGAAGTCCTGTGTAATAGGTATGCAAAAATAACCAATAAGGCTTTGGACCTATCAAGTAATTCAAAGCATTTAAATGTGCGGAAGTTCACAAACAGCACTGGTATTTAGTATGGAAAGTGACTTTGGATGTAGTCCAAAAGTCCATGGAAGCCACATAGGCCAACACCTTCACTTTACAAATGAGAAGACTGAGGCCCAGAGAGGTTAAGCTACTTGTTCAAAGTTGTAGTAAGCATCAGAGACAGTTCTTGAACTGACGACCTCTAATTTTTTAAGTCCAACCTTATATGCAATACCAATAAACTAAGGCTTCAAAGTAGGAGGGGGCAGAGGATTCTCTTCTCTCTCTCTCTAAAGAGGCTTAGCTATGTGTTGACGTCTAAATTAAAATCCAAAATACAACTTTAATCACTTAATCATCCTTCTTTCCCTCCTGGGAAAAGGCTCCTCATCTGATAGACCTCAGCAGCAAAGAGACTGTCTACTATGCACATCGTGCATTCTGAGGATGCCAACCTCCCCTCCTGTGACACATAAACTCATTAGTGCCTGGGAGTCTGCCATCTTTCCAGTGAGGGAGTCATGAAGCTTGGATGAATCAACACATCTCTTTTCAGATGAGGTTCTCTTGATCCCAAGCTCCTAACCCCTCTGCGACATTACTTCCAACCACGTCTGCCATTAAAATGTTTCCTGAATTTAGGTACATCTGGAAAGTTTTGGAAAATCCCAGAGGAAGGGGACTAGGCCAAAAGATCTCCCTTTCTCATGCCATTCAGGAAATGCACAGAATGATGGCTCTGCAGGAGAGTCCATTTAACCCTGTGACACTGGGAAGCCTAACTCTTCAATGCTGAGCACTGACAGAGACGGAGAGGAATCCTTTGTGCTGGAAGACAAATGGGACCGAGTTTCAGGGCATCTGCTTCATGTGAATCCCACACCAACCTCTGCTGCTTGGCTATAAAGTAGAATTCGTAGGCCAGGGCATCTAACCAGTATGCTGGGACCTAACCTACCACTCAACTTGTGTGCTACTCCTGCGACTTACCAAACTATGACCCCATGCTAAAGACCTCTGCTGCACCGGTAAGGGAAGTGTAGCCAAATCTGTTACCTGTTTCACACTGGTCAGGGACTTTACTATCTGCACCATGCCCAAGTGGATTATTAACTTTTAGGAAAAGAAAAATAACCCTTCACGGCCAAAATAATAATAATAATAATAAGGCATTTGAAATGAAACCTTTACATTTTCAGCACTTTTTTCTGATGTTCATTATATGCTAGATGGCCTCTGAAGTCGCTTCTAGCTCCAAATCCATGATACAAACACTGGCTAAGTAGGCACAGGCCTTGGGTTCAAACATACCTCTGATGCTTACTACTTATGTGACTTTGAACAAATTGTTTAACCTCTCTGGGCCTCAGTCTTCCTATCTGTAATATGAAGGTGTTGGATTCAATGGCTTCCAAAGTCACTTTCTACATTAAATCTATGACTCCATGATCTTCCTCAGTAAATCCTGATTGCCACGAGGATAAAAGACCAAATCCTGCCTTTTCAGCCTAATTTCACGTGCCTTCCCTTCTCGTATTCTACATTTTAGGCGAACTGGAACCTAGGTTCCCTAAATATCATCTCCTGTCTCTCTGCTTTTACATGAATAAGTGAATGAATGAAAATCCACTTATTAAGAGTTTGCAAGTACAAAGCCAGTGCTTGATGAAAAAGCAAGGAGTTTACATCGGGGCAACCAAACAAGAAGCTTCAGCTGCAAGTCTGATGGAAAGGTCCAATGGTCCTTCAAGAACAAAGCAGATAGCAATGCATCCTCTTCAGGGTCATTTCCAAGGACAAAACCAAATCTGCTTCTGATCCTGACCCATCTGATAATACCTAGGATTGTAGTCTAAAGAACTTTTTCTAATTGGCTCGTGAAGAGGTACCTACAGAAGCAATTGCCAGGTGCCACCTCCATAAGGATTGTTTCCCTGTATCAGCACTGTCATTTACATTTGAGCACAAGGCACTGGTCTTCCTCTGCAGGGGTCTGGGTGGGGGTGGACAGGTGGAGGGGTGCAAAGGGGTGCAATGAGTGATGTGAGACTATCAGTCCCAAGGGTCTGTATTTTTTACATGAAAGGATAACTCTTAAAGAATGAGTTAACTCTTCAATTCCAGACACTATAACTGATAATGTTCATCAATCATTCAGTAATCATTTATACTGATAATTACTGACCTATTTTAAAAATAATCAGTAGTTCTACCACAGAGAATCACCCTCCTCTGAAGAATCTAAAAATAACCAAAGTTCAGTATCACGATCTCTAAGGAAGGTTCCAAACAATTAAGAGGTATTAATATATCTCTGAGATTGGAATTGTAAAATTCTTCTCTTTCTCCATGATCTCTGGTCCTTCCACCTCTCCTGTTTTCTTGACCTTACTAAGTTTTCTCTTCACTCTCATCAGAAACCATCAGTCCCTTTACCTTTCTCCATTGTTCTAGTCAGGGTATCACTCTTGTCCTGTCTTCCTTTAGAGGCATCTAGGTGGTAGATAGAGCGCTAGACCTGGAATCAGGAAGATCTGAATTCAAATCTGACCTTAGATACTTATTAGCTACGTGACCTGGGCAAGTCATTTAACCTCTGTTTTCTCATTTTCCTCAATTGTAAAATGGGGATAGTAATACCTCGTAGGGTTGTTCATTAGTGAGGATCAAATGAGGTAACGCTTGAAAAGTGCTGAGCATAATGCCTAACACATAGTAGGACTGTAATAAATGTTTATTCCCTTCCCTTCCCCAGTCTCTGCCAGCTATGTCTAGGTATACGAGAGCACTGATAAGGCAGAGCAATGGAGGCATTATTACTGAGCAGATAGCTGCTATACCAACTATCATTTTACCAATATCTAATGTTGCTTCCTTCATAAAGTTTTCCCCACCTACTCCACCCTTTGGACTCTAGCTGTGAACTCCTTCATAAAAAACTGCTTAGCGCTTTGAATTTGTTTACCTCCCATAATTCTGGTTTGACCTTGATTCAAAACACCAATCCTACATTTCTAAAAGCCTGATACATGTTTCTAGTAGGATATTTTGTTAGCACCTCAGACTTCTCGTCTATAAACTCAAAATCTAATATCTAAAGCCGACTTTATCCAGCACTGTGCTGGTAAGTGTTTAACAACTAACTCTCCAGAAATAAAAAAGTACACAAGAAACAAGTTTAATCTGACTTATTAATATTTTCCCTATCTCCTTCTTAAGTCTAGACAATCAACAAAACAATGAATAGAGGCCTGTTTTGTAGTGCTTGAAGATTTCCAAGGTGTGAATGGTCACAACCAAAAATTTAACAATCAGCTCACTAGTCCTTTAGCTGGCTCCAGCATACCCCTCGTTTTATCTTCCCTCCTACATAACCAGGTCTTCTTTCAGGGTACTCTATTTCTGTTAATGGCATCACCATTCTCCCTCTCCTTTGCTTCCTGCCCTCTTCCCATTCAATCAAGTTCCCAGTCTTGCTGTGTTCTACTTCAAAGTGTATCTTATGTCCTATTTATTCCATCTCCACTGCCCCCACCCATTTCACATTATCATGTCACTCTTCGCCCCCACCCCCGCAGCAGGATCTTAACTAGTCCCCTAAGACTCCTGTTTCCTTCCCTCTTTGCTATCAATCTCACACACCACTGCCAGATGAATCTTTCTGAAGTAGAACCCCATATTGATTACTGAAGCCCATAAAATAAAGTCTAAACATGTCTACCTGGGATTCAAAACTGTCCACAAAGGCTCTCGACAAAATATAGTTCAAATAGGTCTTCCTGGAATTACAAGACCCTCCAAAGAAAATCCACAACTTTTGGAGCCATATTCTCTAACACATAAGCACTATTCCAGCCAGCAGGAAAGACTGACTGTTTTTTGGATATTCCCTATTTTTCTCTCTTTGAATAAATACTAACTCCAATCCTCTTGCATTACGTAGTGGATACAGCATTGGACTTGGGAGCCAGAAAAATCTGGGTTTGAATCTCACTTCACCCACCACAGAAGACTACTAGCTCTATGAGCCCAGGCAAGCCTTATTTGAGCCTCGGTCAGTCAATTAGAATTTATTAAGTGCCCACCATACGTCAGCCATTGTGCTAAGCTCTGGGGATACAAAAAAACGGCAACAGACAGTCTTTGCTCTGAAGGCACTCACAGTCCAACAGGGCAGACAACATGCAAATAAGTTCGAACAAACTAGATACAGGATAAACTGGAAGATACTAGTACTAAGGGGCATCAGGAAAGTCTGAGGCTTATAGAATGAAATAATAATAGCACCTGCTTCACAGGACTGTGGTGAAGATATAGATAAGATAATATACGTAAGACATTATGAATGTTAAAGCGCTAAGGAAATGTGAGCAGGTGGGTGGTGTAGTGGGTAGAGTGTCGGGCCTGGAGTCAAGAAGACTCATCTTCCTGAGTGCGAATCTACCCTTGGCAAGTTGCTTAACCCTATTTGCCTCAGTTTCCTCATCTATAAAACGAACTGGAGTAGGAAATGGCAAACCACTCCAGCGTTTTTGCTATATTTATTGTTGTTACAGCTATGTGTTTTACTGTATGTTTATTGTTATTATTGTTGGTATAGCTATGTGTTTCACTGTATATTTATGTATGTACTATATGTTTACATAGTTTCTTTATCACCTCATTCTTCACTTTTTGGGAAGGCACTCCTTTCATCCTTCTCATCTATGGTGTCTAGCGCAAGGCCTTGAACACACTAGGTCTGTCTGTTTTCAAATCCGAATGCTTTCTACATCTGCAAGAGAATCCCTTATGATAATAACAATGTTGAATTCTCTAACTGGCTTGAAAGGAAGTAGACTGGTGGAAATGGTACAGATGCAAATACAGAGAATACTTACTAATCTTGTGTATGTGTGAATGGGAAAAAACTATACACATACACATATATACATATATATACATATACACACACACATATATACATATATAATTAGAAGGCACAAAGCTATTCTTCCAGCTGCAGGCATGAGAAGGCTTATTTGTAGTTAAAGATTTTAAAATGTATTACACATCATTTCTTTATTGAGAACACAACACTAGATTTTTGGCATATGGAAATGATGTCAAATTAATTAGAGTTCACTGGACTGCTACTCAATCTAACATCACAGGCTCATTGAAATTCCTGGCTTTTGGACAATTACAATGGGCAAAGCCTCACTGTAATACAATGCTGGCCTTGTCTTAGGTAACAATCATTGCAAATGCTAGGCTGTTTAAATTAGTCTGAGATGTCCTAAGCTTGCGAGGGCCCTGTCTGATGGGTTTAGTGAGACATTCCTTTCCCCTAGCCCCAGTTCTTACCAGAGTTGTCCAAATGAGGGCACAAGCCAGCATCCATTTGAGTAGAGTTCCCTTGGGGCTCAGAAATAACCAATGATTTTGTAAATGTAACTATTCAGGATTGACTGTAATTATCAATTAGCAAAAATAGATTAATCCCAGGGACATTAACTGGTTGGAAATAAAAGAGGCAGCCTCACGTCATCTCTGGCTTGTGTCTCCTCAGTCTAAAGCAGCTGACCTCACTTTGGCTTTCCCAGATAAACAGGCCTCCAGAAGACTTAAATCTTACTGAAGGGATCTATCACTTCAGCAGCAACCATTGACCTCAGGTTACACCTGACCAGTTAGGCTGGCTATTGCTACCAATGTTCTCTTGAAAGTACCTACAGCTGACAGGATCTGCTGTTACCCATTTCCCCCAACTGCTTTGACTGACTGGAGATCCTATATGGAACCACTAACATGTCAGGACTGGATTGGGAGTGAGGCCTAAAGATTGGGAAGAGGAAGACGGAAGTGGTATTGTGTGCCTGAGACATACTCTTTCTTCCATTGTCTGTAATAAAGAAGGTGAATAAATGGCCATAGTTAGAATTTGAAGTTGTTGTTATTTCTCCTTTCTTTTCAAAAAGGATCAATGATATCACAGGGTAACGCCTATCACTTTGAGCATCAGACAACTGATCAGTAATAGATGGGTTGCAACCTGTTCTATTGGAAAAGATTCCCACGCTGAAAAAAACATAAGCCCTGAAATACTGACATACTGATAAAGCCAATATGGAATTAAAAGAAGAAATGTAGAATGACCATGCTACAAAGAATTAGATAAAAACTCATACAGATATATACAAGTAATCAAAAATAAAGAATAAATAGTTTTGTACAATTATGATGAAAGAAGATTTAAGGTCCAAAATGGACCACTGGTGAATGTAAACTACTCGTGCTTTAAGACTACATAAAAAAGAGTAAAGCATAAAGGAACTGTAAGACTCAACACTGGCCAGACTATGTTTGGTATTGAAATCCATAATTTAAGGGGGATGTGCACAACTTAGAAAAAGTTTACAGAGATGAGCCAAAAAAATTTAAAGGAATGGAAAACTAAATTTATGAGTGGGTATTATTTATCCCACAGAAGAGAAAGCCCCCAGAATACTGGGGACATTGATAACCATCAAAGCATATGAAAGGTTACTCTACAGAACACAAGAAATTTTCTGTTTTCCATGTTCTAATGGCAGAAGTTTAAATTAGGTAAGATAGAATTTCCGAATGCTATAAATTCACTTCATCATTTACTAACTCTCCTTATCTCTAAGTCCCCCCCCCCAACAACATAGATTCTCCTTTGTCTGAGACAGTTCACAGTTAATATTTGAGTTGAGATAGAGCTGTGTGTTTTTTTTCCTCTGGATGGTTTCAATTCCACTCGACCCACCACTACACCCCTCTGCTTATTTCTGAGAATACAAAGCACTCCAAAGTGCCCCTCCATCTATGGTCTCTTCTTATCCTTCCAAGGGAGAGTTGGACAATAACTACGTTAGGGAATAGGAGGAAAGGCATATAAGGAGATTTAGAATCATTTAGCTCTTCTCCTAGTCCCTTTTAAGCCCCATTGAGGGGTTAAACTCGTGGAATTATAGAATATTAGAGTTGGAAAGGATCTTAGATAATATCTAGTCAAAGCTCTTCATTTTATATGTAGTGGTGGTGGTAAGCATGGTGAGGAGAGTGGTTCAACCACTCCAACACTCCTATTTACCCTGACTCATTAAATGGCCTCCTGCTACTGACTCATTGTCTACATAGGTTTTCTGGTAAAACACAACTTCTCTGTTCTGGGAAGTTTTATTGAAGGATCTATCTTCTTTAGCTCTGAGTTCCCAGTCAGAGGCAGCACTTCTGGCAAAACACCTCATTTTTTTCATCTCTTTCTTCTCTGGGGAATAGTTCTTCCTCAATTTTCTCTTCCTAACTATATTCCTAATAAGTACACCCAGACTAACCAATCAGCGATGGTGCTTAACATTGCTAATAAAGACAAAGTAAACATTTAAAACAAATAAGGGTAAATAGACTTTCCCCATACCCAGAAGGAAAGACTCGAGGCTCCTGTGAAAGAGCCCAAGGGAAGGAAAAAAGATACAGAATTACTGCCTTAGAATCTGTCCAGACATTCCTTGTGCCCACTGGGTCTAAACAGTCTCACTTTATGGTGACTCCCTCTGCCCAAGCTTCTCTCTGGGCTACTCTCCCAGCTCCACATAGCTTCTTGCAGTCTCCCCTTGCCTAGCTCCATGTGCCTTTCATCAGGCACTGGGCTCCTCTTCAAGTCTCTTTTCCTATTCACTAATCTGCCTTTTCTTTAAAAGGTCATCTGTGGACAATCAGAGTGGAAAGAGCTAGGATTATAGCATCATAGATTTAGAGCTGGGAGGGATCTTACACTTATCTAATCAAACCCTCCCATTTCACAAATGAGTAAACAGAGAGGTAAAGTAAATTGTCTGCTATCAAGTAAGTAGTAAGTGGCACAGACGAGATTTGAACCCAGGCCCCCTAACTCCAAATTCAGTGCTTTTTTTTTTTCATTAAAAAAGTTTTGACTGAAAGGACTGATTCAGGGGAATCTTTCTTATTTCATCCTTTTTAGGGGTAACTAGCTCTATTGCCCAGTCAGAAGTACAAATGTTAAGCAGAAGTGGCAAGACTGGTCATTAAAACAGACTAAGAGATAGAGGGAGGGTATCTGGGGGAAAAAACCATTCTACCTTTCAAGGAAAATATTCTAACTCATGCATCTTCTCCCTGTCACTGAAGGTGACCACAAACTCATGGGTGAATGCAGAAATTCCTCTCAACTAATTCCAATCTGCTTGCAGGAGCAGCCCAATGTTAACATGTGGTTATAAGCAGCAAAGGAACTAGAAAGCCAGCAGTATGGGGTTCCAGGTGGATTCAGTCTCAATCACTTCCAGATCCTCTGGGGACCTCTAACCTCAGTTCTGACTTTCCCAAGCCTTGTAAAGACATTTCTGTTTCTGGAAGCCCCACAGTTTTTGCAGTTCTGAATACTTACTTATTTATCCCTTACCATCCGCATATGCCATCAAGCCTGTGGGCAGAAATGAGCTGATGATTCAGCAAAAAAGGTTTTAGGGATACAGAAAACAATCTGGCTGGGCTGTCTCAAGATTGCACTGGCAGTGGAGTGGCTTGCTGAGGACCATGAAACAGGGGCCCGACACTCTAGCACACTTTACTCTTTGTCTCGAATGCCAGCAATGTCAAACTCTGCCAGAGCAACAGGGGTAAGTCTACAGGTGTGGACCCTTGGAGGAAAAAAAGACTCTCTTCATAGCACACAAACACAGAGAAGATTGGCAGGAACCCCTGACTGCTCTTAAATGCTGTGAAGGTCAGTGGGGGACAGGATGAGGAAAGTGATAGGGAAGTGAGTGATCACCATGGTAACTACAAGTCCCAAATCATTTACAGAAGCACAGAGCCAAGTTAATTCCTCAACTTAGTCCATTTTAGAGAACAGACTAGATCTCAGACATCGTATGGTATGCAAAACCCAAACCAAACCAAACAAAAAACTGCAGTAGCATACCAAGCTTAAACACAGCTATAAAGAAAGATCCTGGGTTCCCCCTCTTCTCCTCTACTATGGTCTTCTTTTCTGTTTCCAGGAATTTAAGGGGGAAAAAAAACTAATAAAATTCTGTGACTAAAACCCTCAAGTTGATGATAGGAAATAAAGGCCTCGTATCTTTAGAGCAGCATTCCATAGCTCTGGGAACCTATATGCCACAGCACTACCAGTGGAGAAATCCTTTCCACAGAGCCCTTGCCTGGCCTCATCCCATGACTGGGGGGACCCGGGCTTTCAGTAACACCTACCAACTGATCCATTCTTCTGACTGTCTTTACATCAGATTCGCTTCTGCCACACCTGTAGCAAATACTTCCCAACTTCAATAGAGGAAAACAGCGAGGAACATTCCAAAACCCAAATTTTATGAAAAGAAAGAGTATTTTTTCAGCTAAAGGACAATGCCATGAATAAAGGGAGAAAAGTCATGCCCTCAACCACTGTCACCTCTGCCCTCTTTCCTCCCACTCTCCTCTATGAGGAACAGACCCAGAATGCTTATGGTGATAAACAGACATGAACCTTTGACCCTCTGCTCCATAGTGGGAGATAGTACTTCAATAAAATCCAGAGTCTTTGGATACAGTCCTCCTCAGTGATAGGTAAAAGTGAAACAATACCATTCACTTACTTAGCCAGAAAAATCTTTGTTAAACAAAGAGTTCACTTGCAGGTATCTCATTTTTGCCTCTGAATAAAGTAGAATCATGAATACCCTCATAATCCTGCCTCCTTTCAGTAAAGGAAGAATTCAAACTAGCGTTACCCCTATCCCCAATAATATCTGAATGTACAACAGAACCCATCTCTCATATCTAAGTGGTCATCTCCCATAATCATTTAGAGATACAGCCCTATCACCCAAACTGGAAGCCTGAGGGTGGTTAGGTAACCAAAATTAGGGCAGAGTGACACCCAGGAGTATGACAAACATGGAGTAGCTACCATTTCTCCCATATTAAAAAGACTAAATGAGGTTACTGTGAAATAACACAACTGAAAACTTACTGCCCTCCTCCATTCCCACTGCATGCTTTCCCTGCCCACCTCCCCCAAACCTAAAGTTTGAGATGTTGAACGAAAGAAAAATTTAGAATTCCAGGCTCGTGTCTGTTAGTACAAGGATATTGTCTTTAGGGAGAATTTTGTGACTGTGTTACCTGTTCACAGCCCAGCTTGAGGAATCTGAAAAGCTAGCGGTTAGTATTATTACTTTTAAACTTTTATATAGCAGGTAGGTAGGGTGTATTGTTATGGTTTTTTTTTTAATTATCTGCAAAGCTGTGCTGGAGCTCTGGAAGCCCCCCATGACCAACAGCATGTCATTGGCAGATCCAGAGATTCTATCCAATGTGCCCACCGCAACCACTCTAACAGATAATTCCCAGCTCTCAGTGGCTACCTTGCCAATACTGCAGGATTACAGCTCTAGAACCAGAAAGAAACCAAGAGGCCTTCTAATCCAATCCCTTCATTTTATAGATGAAGAAACTAACTGGGCTTGTCCAAGGTCATTCAGATGGGATGCACCATAGGATCATAGGATAAGTGCGTGTATATCTGAATAAACATAGTGCCTACTATGCTCTGTCTTTCACAATTATCTCATTTGATCTCACAACAACCTTGCTGTTATCCCAATCTGACACTTAAGGAAAGTGAGGCAGACAGAGGATAACTGACTTGCCCAGCTAGTAAGCATCTGAGGCCAGATTAGATTTCCCTGACTCCAGGCCCATCACTCTGTCCAGCTGCTTCTTATAAAATATAAATTAGAATGGATCTCAGAGACCATCCTTTCAAATCCCTTCATTTCATATATGAGAAAATAAAAGCCCAGTGAACCACTTGGATACACAGACAGCAAGCATCATATTTGAAAAAAGATCCTCTGACTAAAGAGTCAGGGATCCTTCCTCTGTACATGTACTATTCGACCTCCTACTTGGTATTAAATTTTGGGGCCCACTGGGATTAGTGGTAGAGTAGACAAAGGAGTAGATTAGAAGACAGGAAACCTGGCTGAAACTTCTGTGAGAGAATGGAGCAGAAGAAGAGAGAAGAATTTGGACTAAATAAGAAGAAAATTGTATAGGTGACTCAAAGGAGCACTAGTGAAGAGGATGAATTCGGTAAGAAGACTAGAAAACTCTGGATAAATTTTTAGAAAATTTGGAAAAGAATCTCCAAGCCCAGAAACTGGTCCAGATTCTACTTCTTGGTCTTAAGAAAAGCTGGATCAAGGACAATTAAAGAGGATACAAAAGAATTAAAGAGGATTAAGAAGGCTTAGGAGTAAAACTAGAAGAAGCAGATCTAAGAAAGAAGAAAAATAAATAGTTGGCAAGAAAAGGTAAGGGAGAGAAGGAAAGGTAAGTGGAACAATTAGAGTAGATTGGTGGGTGGGGCAAAATGATAAAGCGGAATTATTGTTTAGTTGTTTTTTCATGCCTTTATAACTCTTCCTGACCCCATTTGGGGTTTGCTTGGGAAAGATACTGGAACGGTTTATCATTTTTTCTCACTTGTAAAATGAAGAGACTGAGGCAACAGTGTTAAACGACTTGCCCAGAGTCACACAGCTATTAAGTGTCTAAGGCAAGATTTGAATTCAAGAATATGAGTTTTCCTGACCCCAGGGCTGTCACTCTATCCACTGGGCCACCTAGCTGCCCTGAAACAGAATTGGTGCAAGGCTAAAGGGGAAATAGGTGTGGCTGTGGCTATGGAGTGGCTGAAATAAAGGACAGGAATTCAAGTGGGGTTGTTAAGTTATTAACAAGTGGTAATTGGCTGTATACAGGTTTAACCAGGTGCTAACCAGGTGATGTGTTAACACCCACTAATAGTTTTCAAGACATAGGGCTGAGAGGGGGGAGATGGGGTGAAAATTTGGAATTCAAAAACTTGTGGGAGTGAATGTTTAAAACTAAAATAAATAAATTTATATCAAATGGAAAAAAAAGACATAGGGCTGAAAATGTCAAACATTATGGAGCATAGCTGAAATTGTTCAGTGTCTTATATTGACTGTGATGTTTGTATTTCTGCCACTCACCCTATTTCTCTGTGTTCCAAATGTAGGTTAATCTCCCTCCTGGAGAAGGCAAAGGGACTTCAATAATGCCTCTCTATAGTCTAGGGTATCAGAGGGAAGAAAAGAATCTGAGATGGTGGAGGGGAGATTTGATCCTTCTCAGGATGATAGAGAATGTAAGAGTGTTACACAAAGGAGAAAGGAAAGAAATTAGAACTTAAAAACATATTTGAGCAGGAAAAAGGTAATTTCCTCCCCAAAATGAGACAGTAGAGCCTTAGAAGTATCAGGTAAAAGTTTACAGGGGATGGAGCCAAGATGGTGGAGTAAAAGCAGTGACTTGCTTGAGCTCTCCCTGAAACCCCTCCAAATACCTGTAAAAAATGACTCTAAATAAATTCTAGAGCAGCAGAATCCACAAAAAGACAGAGTGAAACAAACTTCCAGCCCAAGACAACCTGGATGAGTGATTAGAAAGGTCCATTGTGCAGGCTGGGAGAGAAACACATTTCAGCATGGCTCACAGGCAAAGTCCAGGCCTCAGCAAACCTGGTACAGGCCTCAGGGAACTGAATTCACAGGCAGCTGTGGTGGTTTCCAGACTTCTCAACCCAAAAATGCCAAAGAGAACTTAGAAGGTCAGTAGGAAAGGTCTGTGACCATGGTGAGAGAAAAGCTTAGTCCCAGGCCCATCCCAGTGTAGCCCTGAGGCAGCAGTTGCTTCTGGAGCTCCTGGCCCATAGACAGAGGGGGGATTGAGTGGCTGATCACAGGGGGATTGCAAGGATCTCTTTGCTGGTGTTGAGGCAGGATTCTCTTGCTTTGCTCATGCTTGGATTTGGGTCACATTTCTAGGAGGCAGTCCTGGGGCGAGGAGGAGCACTGATGTGATGCAGCCGCTAGTGCTGGTGAAGAGAAAATCCTCCTCACAGTTCTAAGGCAGAAAAGAGAGCTTGTGGTCCCTCATAGACCAGAGCACAGGCCAGGAAAGGAGTAAACACCTCGTCCTTGATCATACCAACTTGGAAGATCTAAAACTTACAGGTCCCTAAAAGTATCTCTGAAAACAGCTGCACAAAACCCCTGAAGGTTAGGATAGTACATTCTCCACACTGGAGGCAGACCCCTACCTTAACAGTTTAAAACTCAAGTAATTGGCCGAGATCATGAGCAAGCACAGCAAAGAGTCAGATTATATTATCTTACTTTGGTGACAAAGAAGATCAAAACACACAACCAGAAGAAGACAATGAAGCCAAAGCTCCTACATCCAAAACCTGCAAGAAAAAAATGAACTGGTCCCAGGACATGGAAGATCTCAAAAAGGATTTTGAGAAGCAAGTAAGAGAAGTAGAGGAAAAACTGGGAAGAGGAATGAGAGTGATGCAAGAAAATCATGAAAAACATGTCAACAGCTTGCTAAAGGAGACTCAAAAAAATACTGAAGAAAATAACACCTTAAAAATAGGCCAACCCAAATGGCAAAAGAAGTCCAAAAAAAACAATAAGGAGAAGAATACCTTCAAAAGCAGAGTTGGGTCAAATGGAAAAGGAAGCCCAAAAGCTCACTGAAGAAAATACTTCCCTAAAAAATTAGAATGGAGTGAATGCTGAACACTAAAAATAAATAAATTAATTTTAAAAAGTTACCAGAAAAAAAAGTTTATCCAGTAAAGGGAAGAGGGAAGCAGAGCAGTAGCTGGTAATTTCCTGCTCTGGGGCATTTGCTTACTTAATCACAATAGAAAGGTCTGTGGTCTTCTTAGGGCATTTGTTGTTCTTCCTTGTTTTAGAAGAGGACCAATGACATCATGGGGCTGATGGGGTACTAATGATGGACCCCTAAAAGGTCCCCCATTAGCCTGAGGCACCTGGCCCTTCCCAGTTAGTAATCCTTTCAACTGTCCTTGAATTGTGGCTTTGGCCCTGCCCCAAGCTCCAATTCTCTGTTACCTCTAATTTAGTCCAGCCCTTAATTGTCTATTATTTCCAGATTGCCCCTGGCCACTTCCCACCCTTAATCCTATCTAGACTCCATTCTCCCTTGGCCACTGTGGTCCAGGTCCCTGGCTTTCTGCTACCTCACAGTCACCCCAGCTTACTGGCCACTCCCATTCAGATTTTCCCCAGACCCCTCCTCACAGTCACCTCGTACTACTTGGCTACTCCTAGATCCCTCCCACAGTCTATCTGTATATAACATCCATCTTGGCTCCCACTAAGGTGCTTCATTCTTAAAATCTGGCCAATAGCACAGACTTACTAGGAATCTCACTCACCCCAATCAGTGTTCCCATAAACCTTGTCTTTGGCTGAAAGACGGATTGGGTCGAATTCTTTTGGGTAGGATCCATGACTCTTGCTCTTGTGGTTTCGGGGTCCCAGAACCCCTAAACCTCAACATAGCCACCTTCATGATCATCAGAACAAATTGTTCTCATTCATCCATTTCACTGGGGGGAGTCTTCACATGCTTGGGGTGGACCTCTCCCTGTTGGTTACACTTAAGCTAGTTTAGCCCCTCTGCCAAGACAGTTTTACCAGAGTGTGGCCTCTGTGCATGCTACAGCTTCATGGATATACAGGTGAGAGTTGAATGCCAGGTGGATACCAAAAGTAGATGAACAGCCCCAAAAAGGGGATCAGCAAGCCCTCACACCAGAGGTGCTAGTCCTCCCCAAGTACCCCAAAAACCTCTTGGTGTACATCGCCACAACACAGCAGAGAATTTCTGAAGCCTTTTTTTAAAATAGAGGACAGAAGACAGCAACCAGGATGGTGAAGGGACTTAAGTCCACTACATATGAGGACTGGTTGAAGGAACTGGTCACGTTTACCCTGTAGGAAAGGAGACTGTAGGGGATAGTATAGTCTGAAGAACTATTGTGGAGGATGGGGGGTTGTTCATCTTTTGTTCTGGAAGAGGACCAATGACATCCGGGGGAGACATCCTGACTGCAAGTGAATTGGATTTCAATGAGACAGGGCTGTACACAATTTTCAACCCTGCTCTCTCCTCCAGAGTCATTTGGAGTCCAGTGGCAAGACACAGGTCAGGATGACTCCTGGATGCAGTGGGAGACCTCGGCTTTTTTAAGCTAAGGTCTTTCCTAGGTCTGAATTTGGTTGAGGCAAAAGATGGCCTAGTTTCCTTTCTCAAAAGAATCAATTTGGGAAAGGAAGACCCTCAAGGTTTCTGGCCAGAACAGCAAACAATCGCTATTTACACTCATTCTGAGACATCAAAACCCAAACAAGGAACATGTAAGGCTTGGGCTGGGACCTACTATTGGTCAATCAGTGAGAGCCAGAGTGATTTGGGTTTAAAAGCATAGTCAAGTTGCTCCATTTGAATCCCAATGGGCTTCATCAAAGCCTGATTTTTCAGAGCTATATTTCAAGAAATCATAAATACAAACTATGAGACAAAGTGTTAATTATCCCAGTTCTTTTTGGGAAAATGATAGAATAAATAAGTAGGGAAGAAAAAAAAATCTAGCCCCCCAAATCTCAATATATGTTGCAAAGTATAAGGAAGGGATCAAAATTTATATTCCTTTGAATAGAGCACCCATTTATGGGTATGACTCCCCATGTGGACAGAGGGAGGGGAGGAAGAAGGAAGGAAGGAAGGAAGGAAGGAAGGAAGGAAGGAAGGAAGGAAGGAAGGAAGGAAGGAAGGAAGGAAGGAAGGAAGGAAGGAAGGAAGGAAGGAAGGAAGGAAACAGCAGCTAATGCCAAACTGGAAATGACCTGCTGGGTCTTCAGTGGAGCAACTACTTCTACTCCTCACAGATTTTCACAGGTTTTGTTTGTCCTTTGTTCTCCAAGAGGACCAATGACATCAGGAGGGTGATGACTTCACTTGCAAGTGAAATGGACCTAAGTGATGCAGAGCTGTGCAGAGCCATCAGCCTCAATCTTTGGAGAATGAGGTAGACAAGTTCTGTTGGGCCAAAGAGAGCAGAACTGAGAGCAGTAAGTGAAGGTGCAAGAAGAAAAATTCTGGCTTTATGTCAGGAAAAGCTTCCCTAACAAACAGAATTGATCAATTCTATTAATGTACAACAGCTCTGGCATCTCATCATGGGGATTCTTTTAGCGTGGACTAGATGGTTGCTGGAGGCCTTGGGGTCTAGTCCTGGATCTGCAGCGATTGCTGTGTGACTTTGGGCAAGTCCTTTCAACTCTCTGGGCTTCAGTTTATCTAACTATAAAATTTATCTAGAAAAAAATCACTAAAAGACCTCCAAGATCCCTTCTTACATCTAATGATTCTATTATTTTAAATGGTGTTGAGGAGCTATGAGGCAGTAGCAAGGATGAGGCCTGGCTTACATAATATGACACCCAGGGCTGCTCTGGCTGCTGTGGGGATCACTTGAGGTCAGTGGAAGCTGACAGCGTGCAAACTTGTGCTAAGCAAAAGGTTTTACTGTTGCCTTCTGCTTTTCCATCACTATCATTTCCCCAAACTCCCCTTGTCCCAACTAAAGTCTTCCTTGTAGCAAAGAACACTTAAACAAACATAAAAAACAAAACCAAAAACATTTAATTCTTTTAGAGTAGCAGTTCATATTCTTTTTGGTTTCAGGACCCCTTTACACTCTTAAAATTGCTGAGAATTCCCCACCGCCCACCAAAGAGTTTTTATTTGAGTTATATCTACCAATATTTACCATATTAGAAATTAAAACATTTTAGTATTACTATGAAAATAGTTTTAACTTCAAAGACCCTTTGAAAGGGTCTTGGGGCTGAACAGGGGTCCCCAGACCACAATTTGAGAACCACTGTACCAAACAATTTAGGAGGTCTGGGGAATAAGAAAGAAAGTGATTGTATAAGTAAGTGATTTAATGGATGCAGTAAATGGGTGTTGCCTCTGGGAAACTGAGATCTGGGAAAGAAAATCATAATTTAAAAAGATCAAGGTCACCAACTGAATCCCTCACCATTGCCAATTCAATGACTCTGGAGGAGAGAGTGAGGCTGATGACTTTGTCTGGCTCTGCCTCACTTAAATCCAATTCACACACAAGTCAAGACATCACCCTCCTGATGTCATTGGTCCTCTTTGAGAAGGACAAACAACCACAAGGACTGACCAGCCTTGGAGATGAGAGAGAGAACTGCAGTTATGGAATGTTTTGGTGAGAGCCAGTGGACACTCAAGCGAGAGTTAGCAGAGGGCTTAGTAAGGAGAGATTGGCAAAGATTGGGAGGCACAGAGTAGCACTTCGGGTATTTGGCCTGGGTGCTCTCCCTTGCACAGCCATTGTGAGGTGTGAAGGGTGTTCCCAGGTGTCTATGTCCAACAAAGTTTGTGGCTTGTGCTTCTCAGGCCCTCCTATGCAGCAGTGTTCCAGTGTGGGGAGCAAGTAAGGACAACCATGAAGTCAGCTCCGATCCAGCGCTGCTGATCTGCATTGTGCCAGATGAGCTTACTTCTGATTCCCTGTCTCTAAAGAAGCATATTTGATGGCACTGGGCAACCTTAACACTAAATCACTTCCATTCTCGGTATAGCTCAGATTATTTTTTTCCTGGCTCATTGGAAGCCAGGTTATTGAGTTCCATTGTTTCTGATTCTCCCTAGTCTGGTCAATTCCATTGATTTACCACACTGTTTTTAACCATTACCAGATGGTCTTAATGACTGGTGCTTTATAATACAGTCTGAGGTCTACAAGTGCTATTCTCCTTCTGTCTCTACCTCTTTTCATTATTTCCCTTTGTTATTTTAGAATCAGATTCACTTTTTAATCTGATCAGAGAGCTTAAGGATACTGCATTTCCCCTCTTCCTTAATTAATTAGGTAAGAGCGTCTTCATGCTCCAAGTCAACAAATGAAGTGTGGCATCTTACATGAATGTCACCTTTTCACTAAACAAACTCCACTGGTCCCTTATTGCCTTCAGTATCCAATACAAAATGTTTTGTTTGGCATTCAAAGCCCTCCATAACCTAGCCCCCTCCTACCTTTCAAATCTTCTTACACCTTACTCTCTAACATGTACTCTTCAATCCAATGACCCTAGCCTTCTGGCTGTTCCACAAACAAGGTACTTCATCTCCTGGCTTTATAGTTTTTTTCCCTATGGTTGGTTAGTTGAAAAAAATGTTATTCTCTTATCTTTTGAATCCCTTTACCCCTGTCATATCACCTTTCATACTCTAGAAAATCCAAATCCTAGATTACTCGCCTCACTCCTGCCATCTGTTTTCTCTTCTCCTACTCAATTGTTGCCAAAGAAAAAATCACACAGTTATGCCAACTTGGTCCACTACAAATACAACTATTCTAACCTCAGTTGCGGAGGTAGCTAGGTGGCTCAGTGAATAGAGCACTGAGCCTGGAGTCAGGAAGACCTGAGTTCAAATCTGGCCTCAGACACTTAATAGCTGTGTGACTCTGGACAAGTCACTTAATCTCTGTTTGCCTTAATCTACTGGAGGAGGAAAGGCAAACCAATCCAGTATCTTTGCCAAGAAAACCCCATGGACAATATGGTCCACAGGTGTCACAATGAACAACTGAACAGAAATCTCAGTTGGGTCCTCGCCGCTACCATGGCAACGCTTTCACTTTTCCCTGACTAACTCTCCGGTATGCTTCCCATAACTGCTGTCTTCAACCGTCTCTTTTCTCATCGAATCTCTATGTCACCTCCTCCCTGTGACCAAGAATGAGATAATCTCATCCTTTACTGAAAAAATTGAGGCAATCTACTATGAATTTCACTCCGTAAATCAAAACCACTCTACATAGTCCCCCATTTTTCTTTTCTTCTGTCTCATCCTCTAAAGAAGATACACAGCCCTTCTCACCAAAGCCACCCCTCTACTTGCGTCCTTTATCCCATTCTCTCCTGTATTCCTTCAGAAATGTGTTCCCTTGATCATCCCCCTCTCTCTTATCTTCAGTCTCCTTTTCTACCAGGTTGCCTCCATGGGTAGACAGAGATATATTGACATATTGATAGATAATTTATTTTCATGTGTATGTGGATATGTGGATATGAATATTTGTAGATATTCTCTTTTTCACATCCAAACTCCTAGAAAAACTACTTCATACTTCTTGTTCTATATTTGTACCTTCACTTCTTCACTTCCCATTTTGGTCCTCGAAATACAGCTTCCACCTCCACCACTGGACTGAAATTGCTCTCTCTGAAGTTTAATTAGGTAAATTGCTAAAGAGAAATTCACACAATCCTGCCAACTTGGTCCACTACAAATATAATTAATCTAATTTCAGTTGGGGAGGTAGCTAGGTGGCTCACTGGATAGAGTGCTGGGCCTGGAGTCAGGCAGACCTGAGTTCCAATCTGACCTTTTAAATTTTTAAGCATCAAACCCAATGGCCTTTTCTCCATCTTGACCTTTCTTCCAGCTTTCCATCCTGTTGGCCATCATATCCTTCTCTCTGTCTTTGGCTTTCATGACATCTTTGGCTCTTGGGTCTCCTCTCTTGTCTGAGTGTTTCTTCTCCATCACCTTTCTCAGATCATCATCATCATCATCTACGTGCCATCCATTAAGCATGAATGTCTCCTAAGTGTCTATGATGAGTCCTCTTCTTTCTCTCAGTGATCTCATTAGCTCCCATAGGTTTAATGATTGTGTCTAGGCAGATGAGCCCCAAATTTACATACCGCAGTCTACTCTCTCTCCTTAGCCTCTGTCCCATGTCACCAATGGCCTGCTAGACAATACATACCTAGATATCCTACAGACATCTCAAATTCAACATGGCTAAAACAAAGCTCAGTATTTTTCTTCCTAAAACTGCCTCTCCTCCAAACTTCCCTGTTTCTTTTAAGGGCTCCACTATCCTTCCAGGCTCCCAGGTTGGCAACCTTAAAATCATCCTTGATTCTTTGCTTTCCAAATATTTGATGTCCAATTACTTGCTAAGTCTTTTGATGATATTTGCATCACCTATTTGACACCTTCTTCTCCTAACTCACTTAGATAGTACCTTGGTTACATCTCTTATTATTTCTTGTATGGACTATTGCAATTGCCTTTTGATTAGATTACTTGGCTCTGGTCTTTTCCTTCTCTAATCCACAAAACTCTCAAATTAATCCTATCCCAAAAATACAGATGCGAACATGTCATTACCCTACACAAAAATCTTCAATAAATCTGTATTATTTCCTGGATAAAATATAAATTCCTCAGCCTGGCATTTAAAGCCATTCACAATATGGTGCCTGCCTACCTTCCTATATTTACTTCACATTAGCTAGGATTTCTGTAACACTTTCTGATTTGCAAAACGTTTTATAAACATTATCTTATTTGATCAGATTGGTCAACATGACAAAACAGGAAAATGATAAATGTTGGAGAAGATGTGGGAAAATTGGAACATTAATGCATTGTTGGTGGAGTTGTGAAATGATCCAACCATTTCAGAGAGCAATGCGGGACTATGCCCAAAGGCCTATAAAAATGTGCATACCCTTTGACTCAGCAATAGCACTTCTAGGGCTGTATCCCAAAGAGACCATAATAATGGGAAAAGAACCTAAGAACCTACATGTACAAAAATATTCATAGCAGTTCTTTTCGTGGTGGTAAAGAATTGGAAATTGAGAGGATGCCCATCAATTGGGGAATGGCTGAACAAGTTGTGGTATATGAATGGAATGGAATACTATTGTGCTATAAGAAATGATGAGCAGGCAGACTTCAGAAAAACCTGGAAAAACCTTTGTGGACTGATGCTGAGTGAAGTGAGCAGAAACAGGAGCACGTTGTACACAATTACAGCCACATTGTGCGACAACTAACTTTGATAGACTTAGCTCTTCTCAGCAATGCAAGGATCTAAGACGTCTCCAAAGGTCTCATGATGGAAAATGCTATCGACATCCAGAGAAAGAACTATCGAGTTTGAATGTAGATTAAAGCATACTATTTGCTGTTTTTTTCATCTTCTGTTGTGTTTTGTTTTCTCTTTCTGGTGATTCCTCTTATTGGTTCTAATTATTCTGGGAAAATATGTTTAATAGGAATGTATATATGTATAGCCTATATCAGATTGCACGCCATCTTGGGGAGTGAGGAGAGGATGGAGGGGAAGAAAAATTTTAAAACTCAAAAGCTTATGGAAATGATTGTTGATAAATCAAAATAAATTAATAAAACAGCCATTATCTTCTTTGGTCCTCACACAGCCCTGAGAGGTGGGTGCTATTTTACATTTTACAGATGAGGAGACAGAGACAGACAGAGGTTCAGTGATATGCCCAGGGTCACACAGTTAGCAAGCGACTGATGCCTCATCTGAACTCAGGTTTTCCTGATTCCAGTCCAGAGCACCATCCACTGATTATTTCCTAAACCTGACATTCCGTGCCTTTGCACTGCTTCCTTCAAAGCTCAGCCCAGGTCCCATCTCCTCTAAGAAGTCTTTTTCAGTCTGCTGCAGTTATTAATGCTCTTTCTTTCCTCAAAGTATCTTCTATTTGCTTATCTGGGTATGCGTTTCATTCAATCCACCCCTCCTCCACCACCAAAGGAAGTTCTTGTATGGAAGAAACTATCTCATTTCTACTGATGTATCAACACTGTTTAGCACAGAGCTTTGCACATAGGAGTTACTAAATACTGATGGAAATGAATTGAATCTTTTTTTTCCCTACACTATTTAGCTGTTGGGAGCAAAAAGGGTCATTGCCCAAAGAAACTGGTCTCCAGAGAGACTGTGTATAAAAACAGAACCAGTCAGGTTAGAGAATGAGGGCAAGCTCTGACAGAAAGAGCTGCTAATTGAAATGGACATCACCTAAAGCCTACAGGAGTGTACCCAAGCACTAACTTTTGAGCCTCTGATGTTTACAAGGCATCATGGAAGTAGAAGGTTGGGCTGGGGCTCAGAATCTCCCATTTCTTTATGTCAGATTCCCTAGAAAGACCTCCTGTCTGTGCAGGTGGCGTACGTTCTACCAAGGGGAAGAATGGGGGGAGGCTTTGAAGTCGAACTTCCATTTAGGATCGTGGGGTAACTGTAAGTACAGTTTTATTTGGGATGTTCTAATCAAAGTCCCTTTCTGGATATATTCAGCCAGCTCAGAACATTGAAAAGTGATGATTTGTTAGCCAGGCTCACCATGTTTTGAAAACAGCTTCTCAGGAAGTATCCTGTTGGGGGCAGCTAGGTGGCTAAGTGGATAGAGCTCCAGCCTTGGAGTCAGGAGGACGTGAGTTCAAATCCAACCTCAGACACTTGACACTTACTAGCTGTGTGACCCTGGGCAAGTCATTTAACCCTGACTGTCTCACCAAAAACAAAAAAAAGGATCCTGTTTTTGTCATTTAGTTGTGTCCACCTCTTTGTGACCATATTTAGGGAGGGGTTTGCCATTTCTTTCTTCAGCTCACTTTACAGATGAGAAAACTGAAGTAAACAAGATTAAGTGACTTGCCTGGGTTCGCACAGCTAGTAATTGCCTGAGGCCAGATTTGAATTCAGGTCTTCTTGACTCCAGGCCCAGGACTCTATCTACTCTGCCTAAGACGTATTTTGGGAATCATCAATTTTCTTTTTTTCCGAATGCTAGGAATTATCTGAAGGAAATAGAGCACATGCCAATGCAGACCACACTAAGGACAGTACCAATCTCCATGCTCTGTGTGGAACATGATTCACCACATTTATTTATTCAGACTTCAACACTGCACCTTTCCTGGCAAGCCACACCTGGGCTAAGTTGACCAGATGTTGTACCTTGGTGGGTTAATCCCACACTCTTCCTTGGTGTCCTGAAAAAAAAATTCTTCCAGAGTTAACATTCTACCTGTCCCTTTCTGTCATGTTTCTAATCTGGTTACCCTCTCTTGGGGATGCTTTGTCTGTAGGAGTGTTGGGGGAGGGAAGAGAAGAGGGAGGCCAGGGGGTTAGGTTTCACACATGAGCAACTCTGAAAAGGTAGAGAACATTTACAATCAAAGCAATGTACTTGGCTGGAATTCTGTGTTCTTTTCGGTATTACTGCAGTGTTGCACTTAAAGAAAGGTCTCCTCCTCCCCTGAATTTCCCTGCCACATAATCAAGATTCTTCTTACACTACGTCCTAACATGACTACAAAATAATTCCCTACATACCTGAATACTAGAAAGGGGATGTTCCCATAGATGAGGCACAAAGCATTATAACTTGTGGGAATTTTTGTAAGGATAAGGCGATTTATATTTATGTCAGAGCAACTGAGACCAAATCCCCTTTTGGAAAAGAGAAGGGCAAGGACAAAAAAAAATTTGAATCTCAATGAATCGGAGAAATCATCTGTTCTAGTGTTCTAGTTCTTTCTATTGAGGGTGGGAGGGTGGGAGTGGAGGGAGAAGGAGGATTCACCGTCTGCTAACCTGGAGATGACAGAAGAAGATTTACTTTCTTCTTTAACCAGAATCATGAAATCTTATACTAATCCACCATAGTTAGTGTAAGTCAAGACACATACAAGTATTGTTCCCTTCATCATATAATACCTTGAATTGTAATGGAAAGAGGCAATGCTTCCGATCTACCAGTCAAAGGTTCCTCTCCTACCCTTACTCAAAAACAGCTGGTGGACACCTCCCTCACTTGGCATTACTTGAATCTAGCAGTCCCTTTCCAGGAACTGATTCTAATTAAGTTTTCAAGGGAATATAGAAGAGAGCCCTTTTCCTGCCCTCACAGTGTATTTCCAGCAGGCTGGCCCTGCAGAAAGTGGGACTTGGGAAGGCACAGTAGTTGAATAGTAGCATGCAACATCCTTGGCCTCAGAATTAAAAAAATGTGTTTGTATGTATGTCGGAGGTGATGGTAGTGAGGTGGCAGATGGGAGGGGGCAGCCATTGAAAGATGTTAAAGCGTATCTCCTGATGCTTCTTTCCATCTAAGAGATGGCTGCCATCATCATCATCATCCACAAAGAAGTCAAACCTGGTTAACTTCAATGTCTTCCTAGCTATTCCTTGAAGCCTCTACTTTCTGCTCCCCCACTTTCCTTTTCCTAAAACAAATGAGCAAAAAAAAAGCCCTTCAGTCTGGCTATCACAAAATATGTTTTGGATCTCTAAGACTTAATAAAAAAAAAAATAAGAATGCTGAGAATAATGAGTATGTAGATGTCTTTAGTTAACTTTGAAAATATGGTCAGGACCTGAATGTGGAACGCTGTATGTGTTTCTCTGATCAGAAGTTCAGAAAATTGGGCAGGATTTAACCCCTTTTACTAAGTATTTATTAGGCTTCTACTGCATGAAAAGAAAAAATGATGAAAAATAGTTCCTGTCTTTACAACATGTACATAGATAAAATAAAAGTTATATACAAACTATATGTAAAATAAATTCAACATAAGTTCTGGGGATAAGGATGGGGAAAGCACTAACTAGGAAGGGGGTGGGGGTACTGTTCAGGAAAAGCCTTCTAAAGGAATTGTAACCTGAGCAGAACCTTGAAGAAACATAAGTGTGGAAGGGCAGTGCATTCTGAGTGTGAGGAGGACAAACTTTTCAAAGGCATGCAGATGGGAAATTGAGCATAATATTCAAGGAACAGCAAACAGGCTACATTGACCTAAAAGCAGAATGTGCTGTAAGTCTGGAAAGTTATGGGGGGCAGATTTTGAAGGCCAAATAAAGAAATGTGGAGGTTATCCTGAAGGCAATGGAGACCCATTTTAACTTCTTGTGCAGAAGGGTGGTGTGGTCTGAGCTGTGTTTTCAGGTAGTCCAGTGATTTTTAAATTGTCTCTCCTGGATCGATTTTCCAGGTAGGTTGTTTTACCAATGAGGTATTTTATGTTTTCATCTATTTTTTGATTTTTTTGTTTCTGTTTGACTGATTCTTGTTTCTCTCATAGAGACATTAGTTTCCATTTGTCCAATTCTGGTTTTTGACAGATTGTTTTCTTCTGTTAGTTTTTGTCCTTCCTTCTTCAATTGGACAATTGTGTTTTTTAGGGACTTGTTTTCTTCAGTGTACTTTTTTTCCAATTGGTCAATTCTATTTGTTAAGGACTCTTCTACCTCTCTCATGAGACTTTTAAAATCCTTCTCGAGCTCTTCTAAGAAGACTTTTTGGGCTTCAGACCAGTTCACATTCCCTTTTGATGTTGCAGATGTGGGTTTGTTGACAATGTTGTCCTCTTCAGAATTTCTTTCTTGATCTTCACTCTTCTCATAATATGAATCTATGGTACGTTTCTTTTTACTCATGGTTTCTTTATTCCCTGGCCTTTAAAGAGACTGAGCTCTCCTACCGGGGAACAGAGGGTACTGACCCAAGCTTCTTGTGTTGGGAGCCTAGGTCTTGGTCACTGGCTTTGTGTGCTGGGGCCTCTTATCTTGACAATTGGCGGCTATAGGGTTCTGGCAGCTTATTCTCGTGTTGGGCTGGAATTAGCAAGGCTGGAACTTTCAGGCAATTCTAGGTTGCCTGCTTTTCCTTTCCTTTAGCTTTCTTCAGCTCCTTTTAGATGGGTGCTGCAGGGTATTTATCTGCCTGGGGCCCCTTGTAATGCTGCCTCCCTTGTTTCTGCTAATGCACTGAGAGATTCCTTTGTTGTAGAGTACCGAGGTACCTAGTGGTTTTCTGAGCTGATTTCCACTGGTTCCCCCACCCTCACTGAGGCACTCAGAGGTCCAGGTGTTGGTGTTTGCCTGCTCTACCACCTGGGCTTCAGTATTTCCTCCTGATTGACAGTTGGAGGCTGTAGGGTTCTGACAGCTTACCTGGTGTTGGGTTGGATTCAGCAAGGCTGGGACTTTAGGAAGACTCTAGATTGCTTTCTTCAGCTCCTTTCAGGTGAATGCCGAAAGGTAATTATCCACCTGGGGCCCTTGGTAGTGCTGCCTCCCTTATTTTTGCTGAGGCACTGGGAGACCCGTTTGCTGGGCTGCTGCACTGCTGTTCCCTTTCTTCTAGTTCAGCTGTTCCAGGTTTTTTTTTTTCTGGGGTGATATTTTCTGGGTTTTCAGAGGCTGATAGGGGAGGGTGAGAGCAACTACCTTTTTACTCCTCCATCTTGGCTCCCAGAAGCAGAAGTCTAATATGAATCTATACATTCCTATTAAACATATTTTCACATTAGTGATGTTGTAAGGAAGAATTAGAACCAATAGGAGGAACCAGCAGAAAGAGGAAACAAAATACAACAGAAGAAAAAAAGTAATTAGTAGGCTTCAATCTGCATTTAAACTCCATAGTTCTTTCTTTGGATGTAGATAGCATTTTCCATCATGAGGCCTTTGGAGATGTCTTAAATCCTTGTACTGCCGAGAAGGGTTAAGTGTATCAAAGTTAGTCATCGCACAATGTTGCTGTTACTATGCACAATGTTATCCTGGTTCTGCCACTTCACCCAGCATTAGACCATACAAGACTTTCCAGGTTTTTCTGAAGTCTGCCTGCTCATCATTTCTCATAACACAATAGTATTTCATTACATTCATAGACCACAACTTGTTCAGCCATTCCCCAATTGATGGTCATTCTCCGAATTTCCAATTCTTTGCCATGACAGGTTAGTTTTCAACTGACCTCCACTTCACTTATCAATTGTTTCCAAACCATGATGCTGCTGCACACATTCCTCCCTTCCTCCCAATCATTATAATTCCTCTATTTATGTATTAACTTCCCCTTGTGGAAGGCAAGGTTTTTGAGGCCAGTGACTGTCTTGCACACTCTCATTTGTATCACACACTCCTGCCCCCACCCCATGCTTAGCACACTGCCTACCACACAGGAAGTGTTTAATAAACGCTTCATCATTATCACCCTTTGAGAGTAATCTGGGATGCTGATGGAATAATCAAAAGAAAGAGTGTAGAGAAAGAAGAGAAGGATGGCCCTGGGGCCCCCCTGCACATAGGAGGTGGGAGCTGAATGATGAGCCTTCTGAAAAGATAGAGAACATGCTGTCAAACAGGCAGGAGAAGCAGGAGAAGCAGGAGAACCAGCAGTGCCACAAAAGCTGAAGAAGGAGACAGAAATTCAGAAAGAAGTCATGGTCAAGGGTGTCAAAAGTGGCTGATCATTAAGAAGGATGAGGATTGGAAAAACTGATAGGATATGGAAATTAAGAGATCATTGCTAAAACTAGAGGGAGGAGTTTCAGTTGAGTGAGGGAGTCAAAAGCCAGCTTGCAAGGGGTGGAGAGCGAGCAGGACATGAGGAGAGGAAACAAACAGGAACCATGCTCCTTCTTTACCTTTCTATTGGGTATCCAAAGACTTGTACTTTGCTCTTTTCTCATCTCCACCTTAGAGAATTCCTCTCTTCCTTTAAGAGAAAGCCCTGTCTCATCCCCTCAACTGCTACGGTCCTCCCTCTTTACTACCTGGCACACAGTAGGTGCTTAATAAATGTTTATTTCGTTCCCTTCCCCCCTTGTCTTACTCAAAAGAATGAGAGTATGGAAAGGTAGGTTGCAACCAGATTGTGGAGAGTTTTGTTTAGACTTTGTTTTGTAGATGGCACAGTAGATAGAGTGCTGGGCCTGTAGTCAGGAGGACCCAAGTTCAAATCTAGCTTCAGATATTTACTAGCTGTATGATTCAGGACAAGTCACTGAACCACTCTACATTTGCCTCAGTTTCCTCATCTATAAAATGGGTTTTTACCCTTTTTACCCTACCTCCTAGGGCTGCTGTAAGGATCAAAGTGTCTCACACATAGCAAATTCCATATACTTAGCTGTTATTAATGAGGGATCAATGGAGTTTTTGAGTGTTGACCTATGTAATCAGAACTGTACATTAGCAAGTTTGATGAGATAGCATTGCATAGTGTGAGGGAAAAAAAGGAAAGTAGAGGTAAGGAGACTGAATAGGAGGCAGGTGAGATGTTATGAGGACCGGCTCTAGCATTGTGGAAATGGAATACAAACAAGGGAATGAATACAAGATATATTATAGACAAGGGGTTTACCTGTCTTCTCTTTGAGTCAAGGTATCTGAGAATCAGCCTGGTGTTCACACTGTGACTCCAAGTGTTCCCTAGGGCAGCTGTCACATAACTGGATCCAGACGTACCTGAAATTAACCAAAAACTGGACATGTATAGATATAAATCCACTTTTATGCTGATAGCCACAAAGTTAACAAATTCAAGAATTTTTTTTGGATGGGGGCAGTGTTCAGACTTGTGATTTCAAACTCACAGTGTGGAGCCTTTTTACACCAAAGCAGATAAGCAACTCCTCTGTCACTTTATTATAGGTAGATCTCAGAGCATCGCCCAAGGCAATGAGTTGTCTAAGGTCTCACCACTAATATGTGTTAAAACTTGAATGCAAGTTTTCCTTATTCTAAAGCTTATCTTCAAACCATCATGCCACCACATTGCCTAGATTGAAAGTAAATACTATGGTTCTTGAGTTTAGCCACCATGAAAACAATCACACAAATGCCAAGTATACCTTCTAATCACTATCCAGGCATTTATACTTAAAACCACTGACATCATCCGTCTACTCTAACTTTATAAAAGCATTATTTTGGCATTATGGTGTAACAACTCATAGAATAAAAGTTCAGGTTATGGTTCCCCTCACATGTAATTTCTTATGGTAAACCTTTCCTGATTAATAATAATAATGATGATGGCTAACATTATGTAGTAATTATTATCTCATTTGATCCTCCTACCTGGGAGGTAGGTGCTTCTATTATCCCCATTTTACAGATGAGAAAACTGAGGCAAACAGAAGTTCAGTGGCTTTTCCAAGCTCCCACAGCTACAAAGTAGTTGAGTTAGATTTGAACTCAGGTCTTTCTGACTCTAGGCCCAGCGCTCTAACCAGTGTGCCTCCCAGCTGCCTGATTCTTCTAATTGTTAGTGCTTTCTCCTTCCTCAAAGTATCACGTGCATATATCTGTTTACATGTTGTATACCCACAGAGGAATGAAAGTTCCTTGAAGGCAGGGACTACTTTTCATGTTTCCCCCCCATATCTTTAGTGTATAGCAGAGTGCCTTGCCCCTAGTAGGTGACTAGTAAGTGTTTATGGGATTAGTGTGGATAAAAACCTCCATAGCTAAATAATTTGATATGATTTTCCATATCATTGTAGACAGATAGCATATATACTAGAAGTTCCTTGAGATTTCTTAAGTTTTAGAAACCAGAATGGTCCTTTCCTTCACCCCAACTCCAGTTACTTTATCTTGTAAATCAGAAATAATCCTTAACTTTATCAGGTCCCATAAAGGCTTTCTATAAATTAGGATTTGTAATAAAACATTTATAGATCTGTCCTCTAATCCATAATGACCCAATCCTAAGCTTAATTTATGTAAAGATGGAACTGCTTAATGGGCTACCCATTCAACTCTATAAATAGTCTGGGAATATTAATTCTTTATCCATTTGGTTTTTCCTGTGGCCCTAATTTATTAGGAAACTTAAATCAGTTGATCACAATTTTTTTTGGAGGGGACAGGGATAATAGTAATCTATAAGTCTCTTAACCACACAAGATAGAAAGATGAAGTCATACTCAGAAATCACAGGTCATAGAATCACAGGCTTCGAAGTAGAAGGGACCCTTGAAGCTTTTTTGTCCAACTCACCCATTTCACAGATGAGGAAACAATTCTAAAGACATTCCAGCACTCTTTCTAGTACCCCTAGCTTTAGTCATAGGAGATAGTGTAAAACTGCTCGATGGTCTGTCTCTGAGTGGGTGAGTTAGGGTTTATCCAAAGGACAAAGCAACAAATGCCAGTACTGAAACACTGGCAAGCAAACTTGAGGAGGCTTAAAAATGTTATACTACTACAAGAGTAAAGATAACAGAGTCTTAAAAGATGACAAAGCCATCTCTCAAATGAACCAAGTCTCTCGTTCTGGCCTTCTCAGCTGATACTAGGCCCCAAGCAAGACCAAAAATTCTTATGGATGATTGGTCTTTGGAAAGACACTGACTAAGGGTGTGATGTCAGCATCTTATCACACATCTGAACTCTGCACATCCCTCAGGCAAGTGTTTAGCTTCCTCTGTTTTGATGTACACTGATAAATGAGGGCAAGGGGTTTTCAGAAATGCAATACGTGTCCCAGTTTGGCAAGCTGCTTAACCTGATTCAGCGAGCCCAACTGGCCCCACACAGATCAGGTGGCTTGGAATTGAACAGACCCTGAATGTATGATTGACAATGCTGGACAGAATTGAGAGGAAGGATGTTTCTGATTTGACTTTATGTAACAGTGACTTGAATTTTAAGAAAACGTTGGGAAATTGTTGAAGGGATGATGAAGGGTTGGTGGAGGTCAGTTGAGGGCAGGAAATAGGGAGAGAAGAGAGAGATATTATTTCACTTTTTGAAATAATGGCTCAATTATAAACTTAGCTTAACACTCTCAACAAAGGCATATAAGCAAATATGTGAAGGTAAATCCCCTCAGGTACTGCAATATCTTTTGTCTAATACTTTTCCAGCCAGGAAACAATGTTTTTTTAAATTGTCTTTACTCTTTGAATTCCAAATATTTCCATAAAGAAGTAATGGAAATCATCTTCATTTTCCATGGAAGCAACTGACGCAAGGAGGAATTTATTTGTTTGTTTTTCAGAAAAAATTTAACCCAGACTTAAATTGCTGAGTTGAGCAACACATGTCAATGACCTAACTGACCTGTCTGTGAAATATAAAACTGAACCTGTTCTGCCCAGTGGGGAAGAGTGCTGAACTTGAAAGCCGCAGGACCTGAATCTGAATCTTTGCTCCCTTCCTTGATACTGGTGTTACCTGAACACATCACTTTCACTTTGTTACTCTAGGTCTGTTTCTTCATTTGTAAAAATAAAGCTGTGGACTAGATGACTTCCAAAGCCTTTCCATCTCTAGACCTTTGGACCTATAAATTTGTTCTTCTAACCCAAACTGCAGTTGCAAAACTAGAGGTAGAATTCTTTCTGGCTGAGGGGTTCAGAATTGCCCAAAGCATATTTTAGTATTTTATTGCGCCCACTGTTGCTAAAAATAAATGAACTGGGGCTTTAAAAATCTTTTCATTAACCAGAGATTTTTTACCATAGCAGGATCTGACCTGTAATTGATATCTTAGGTAGAGTTCCCAGAATCCTCAGTGTCTCTCTTAGGGACCTTCAGTAAATCACATAATGAGCTCTGTGATTGTTTTTCCATCTGTAAAATTTGAACAGTAATACTTGCCTCCAGGTAACAAAAGGTCCTTGGTAACCTTTTAGATGAACATAACTAGATACATATAAATGACAATGATGGTGATGAATATGAAACATACAATTTAAACGAGAGAAGATGGGCAATTTGGTCATTGTCCTTTAATATTTTAACTTTTGTTAATAATAGTCGAGGTAGTAGAATTCACCACTGGTATAGCTAAAATTGTAGAAATTTGAGTTGTAGGAGCTAGCTTTGATAACAAGTCCATACTTTGCTAGGAGTGAAGAGAAAGATAGGGTGGGGGTGGTGGTAAGGCCTGGAGAGGAAAGTCAATCTTTTGCTTAAGCCAAAGGGCCATCCCAGCTTACAGATATGCTGAGCCTTGGTTACATCCTTGAGCAATCAAGATCTTCACTATTATATATACTTGGTTCTCCCAAATCATAAACCCATTTATACCAGGCTGGGTCAGCATTTGGAAGGAGCTTGTGCCTGTAGAGGGAGAGGCTGACCTCTGATGGGAAATTCCTCCTCTGAAAATATTTCAATTTACGGCTATGGTGCAAGACAATTCTCAGAGAACAAAGCTAATGTCAGTAAAGTCCCCACTCCAAAAGCCAGATTCTTACATTTTAGAACAGCAAATGTGCGAACAAAGCAGGGACTCTCAAGCACCTGGGAGACAAAGGTTCAAGGCCAAGTACAGTTGGCTGTCCTGACCCTCATCTCATTCCTGACTGAAAAACTTTTTTTTTTTTAAATCAAGACTTAGAAAGGAAATGTGAAGAAATTGAATGAAAATTCCTATACATTCTATCCGGACTTAAATGAACTCATGGAAGGAGATGGGATGGTTTTTAGTTTTTTTTTTTTTTGGTTTGTTTTTTAGTTTGCCTTTTTAAAAAAATATATTTATTTATTTATTTTAAGTTTTCAACATTCACTTCTATAAAGTTTTGAGCTTTAAATTTTCTCCCCACCTCACCCCTCCCCTACCCCAAGACAGAGTATAATCTGATATAGGCTCTACTTAAACATTTATTTTAAGCATATTTTCATATTAGTTATGATATAAATTAGAATTAGAACTGATGGGAGGTACCATGAGAATGAAGCAATAAAACAAAACAACAAAAGAAAAGGAGAACAAATAGTATGCTTCCATCTGCATTCAGTCTCCCTAGTTCGTTCTCTGGATGTGGATAGCAATTTCCATTGCAAGTCTTTTGGAGTTGTCTTAGATCCTCGCATTGCTGTGAAGAGCTAAGTCTATCAAAGTCAGTCACTGCACAATGTGGCTGTTACTATGTATAATGCTCCCCTGGTTCTGCCCACTTCACTCAGCATTAGTTCATATATGTCTTTGCGGGTGTTTTTGAAGTCTGCCTGCTCATCATGTCTTATAGCACAATAGAGTTCCATTCCATTCATATACCACAACTTATTCAGCCATTCCCCAACTGATGGGCAACCCCTCAATTTCCAATGCTTTTTTTTGTTAAACCAAGGTGAACAGCATGATAGAGTGTGAACTGACCCTGGGTTGGGCTTTATTTCTCACTCTGTTACTCCTCTGTGTGTGTGTGTGTGTGTGTGTGTGTGTGTGTGTGTGTGTGTTGGGAGAAAGAGAGAAGAGGGAGAAGGAGGGGAAAGGAGAAGGGGTGGGGGAAGACAGATAGGTAAATGAGAGACACAGGGAATGACAGAGACAGACGAACAGGCACAATAGGAAGCAGGACAGGCAATGGGAGTATAGCAGTGAAAAATCAGACTATGTCCTAGTCCTGACTCTACCATTAGCCAGCTAACTGATCTTAGTTCAGTAAATCACTTGTGGGTTGCAACCCATATGGGGTCGTGACCACAGTTTAAGAAGCACTGAAACAGTCACGAGAAGAAAAAGTTAAAGAAGTCCTAAATTCTTAGCTTAACATGGGCTCAGCTGCCCCATCTACAAGGTTATACTACATGGAGGTCCCTTCAAACATTCACATTCTCTGTCAATGTTCAATCATTTTCAACTCTTCCTGACCCCATTTGAAGTTTTCTTGGCAAAGATACTGGAGTGGTTTGCTATTTCCTTCTCCAGCTTGTTTTATAGGTGAAGACGCTGAGGCAAAGAGGGTTGTGACTTTCTCAGGGTCACATAGCTAGTAAGTGTCTGAGATCAGATATAAAGTCATAAACATGAGTTTTCCTGGCTTCAGGCCCAGCACTGTATCTATGGTACCATCTGGTCATCTTCCTGAGTTCAAATCTGGCCTCAGACATTTACTAGATATGCGACTTCGGACAAGTCACTTACCCCTGTTTGCCTCAATCTGCTCATCTGTAAAATGAGATGGAAAAGAAATGGCAAACCACTCCTGTATCTTTGCCAAGAAAACCCAAACAGGGTCATGGAGAGTCAAAGATGACTGAACAACAAAAACTAAGTCTTCCTGTGTCCAGATGTACCACTCCATCCACTGAGCCACCAAGCTGCCCCAATATTCTCTAGTTCTTTGAAATCTTTTTACTCCGGTTCTTAGTCCATTGCCCTGCTCCCTCTACTCCCCAAGAAGTTAATAATGCTTTATATTAGAAAATTTAATTAAAATTAAAGGTTCATAATAATATTAGTTCCCCAAGGAGTTAATAATGCTTTATATCAGAAAACCTCTTAGAATTACCTGTCCCCTATCCTTTGAAATTGCCTGAAGCGTACACGGAGACTTAGTTCTTTCCTTAAAAGTACCTAAAGGATGGGAAAGCAGAAATTCCTTCAGCTACCATAGGCACTAAAGCTAAGTCAAGAAAGGAAGAAACACAAATGGAGGCACTGCTGTTAGTGAATAAAACAAATAAACTCTAGGATATAACCAAAGCATAAAGATAAGAAATTATTTGGGTTCATTTCATTTTCTCTCTACTAGACTGTAAACTCTTTAAGAGAAAGGTCTGTTTCATTTATATCTCCATAGCCTTCAAGCATCGTGTTTTGCACATAATAATATACTTAAGAAATGCTCACAAAATTGAACTAAACAGAATTGAGTTCTGAGTGTCCAGTTAAAATCCAGTATTTTTGTAGGAAAAAAAACAACATATGTTATTTGTCTGGCTGTTTTAGATTGGAAGGGACTGACAGGAGGATTTCCCCTGGGGAGAAGTAACAGCCTGTCTGGCCATTTCAGTAAAAAAACTGATACAGTAAATGGCTTCAGTTGCTCATGTGTTCTAGTGTCCCAGGCAGATTTTGTTCCCTGCTATGTGGATAAAGAAGTGCAAGGGTCTGCCTTGAATCCTTGAGAGTGAACCTGCCCTTTGCCCTGCCATTACACACCCACACACACACACACACACACACACACACACACACACACACCCTAAATTCGTCTGCTGCAGGCCAGGCCTGTGTATATATATAGAGACATATTCACTGGAACACTCAACTGGTGTCTCATTTGGATTAAGTCAGACTATGTTTAACCTTTTCACTGATCCAGTACCCATTATTATAGCAATGGAAATACTGATAAAATTCTCAGAAGTTTAAGGAAAACCATGCAAATAATTTCAAAGTCACTTTTATATTCAAAGCAGAAAAAACTCAACTCTTTAAAACCCAAGTTTAAACAGCTGACATCCAAAGTAGAGGAGAAGTAATGTACTGACAGCATGTGACAGATGGGGGCCTGATTTGGAGAATGCCTTAAATAGAGGGAAAGGTAGACTGCTATGACCCCAAGCTCTGTAAGGCCATAGTTGAAATTTTAACAAATGAGGCCACTGGGGCAAGCTAAGAAATCCATCTTCTAGCAGAATGAGTTTCCTTGGGGGCTTGTGGTTCACTGACAGAACCTGGAAGCCAGCTGTATCTTGTGTGAGCTATACTTAACCAGGTCTCTAGAACTGACACATGACTTTAGGTCTAGGACCCAAAGGAAGTGATATTTCTGACCTATCGCTATAAATAGAGCACTGGAAAAACCCCTCATGTTGTAAATGGCCCGGAGAACACACGCTATCTATTAAGTAGGTGGTCACAGTACTTTTGCTGCCATTTTAATAGAGAAAAAAATACCCTGAGTTATATATAGCATTCGGAATTTGAAGAAGCTCAAAATACTTCACATCATAATACTACTTTCCCCATTTTATATATGAGGAAACAGAAGGGTATAACAACGAAATAAGTTACTTGCCTAAGCTCACCTGTCTGGCAAAGAATACATCAGACATTGTTCCAGGTCTAAGTGATGAATGAAGATTGCTTTTTTCCTAGGTAAAGCCAGGAGAAGACCACAGCCCTTTTAGTGATTGGCCGAAGATGAGCAGCACAAATCAATTCATAGACCTTTCTATGGGAAACCTACCTAAGTCTCACTAGAGATATGGAGGAGCGGAAACAAAGAAGAGCAGAAAAAAAGGGTGTGGAAGCTAAGACTTTTCCGTATGCCTTCCCATTGGTGTAGAAGAGTAAAGAGAAAATGATTGATTCACTCCAGCTGAAGATGGAAAAGAGCTAAATAGTAGATTAGAACATTGCCATTGTACTAGAAGAAAGAACAGTGTGCATTAACACACCGACACCACTTCTACAGATAGTTAACTGTCAGGGAATTAACATCATGAGATCAAATACCATAAGTTTCTCAAAGACATCATTAAAGAAATTTCCAAGATCACCCTGAGACCAGGCAGCCCACCAAAAAATGCTAAGTCTGGAAAGCACCACATTGCTCCTCCTGACAGCGTTGCAGGGGGCTCCCAGCACAGGGCTTCCCCTCTGTATGGAATGACAGGAATCAACAGCCTCAAAGAAAGTTAGAAAAACAATGGGATTTGATAAGAGTATAAGTGAAAAGAAAAGAATACGCCTGGGGGTTTTGAATCAAACTCCACTCCAATACACCTAGGGGGAACGAGGCCCCAACCTATGTATTGCATCACTACGTCACACTCTTTTTGGCTGCCCGACCTCTAGGGACACACAGCCTTGGTGGCTGCTGTCTTTTGTAAACTAGACCTATCAATAACTAAGACCTAAGCTACATGTGAATCCCCAAATTTTTTGGAAAATATTTGTTAGCGAGAGAGAGAGAGGGGATTCTTTTTATCTTTTATGAAAACTCCTGAATGACAATACTTTTCTTAAAAACACTATAATTTTAAAGGAGACCCAAAGAAGCTTCTAATTGATTAGTTGTGTCTGACTCTATGCGACCTGACAGACTTTTTGTTTATGGAGTTTTCTTGGCAAAGATGATGGAGTGGTTTGCCATTTCCCTCTCCAGTGTGTCCCAATTTTACAGATGAGGAACTGAGACAAACAGGGGTTAGGTGACTTCCCCAGGGTCACACAGCTACTAAGTGTCTGAGGCTAGATTTGAGCTCAGAACTCCTGACTCCAGCCTGGGTTCTCTATTCACTGTATCACCTAACTGCTCCTCTAGCCAAATCAAGCTTTCATTAAAGGCAGGCTAGGGGAGTTACTAAATAAAAATAATTCTTTTTTCCTCTCTCTTCTCAGGTTTTTTAAAAATTATGCTAGCCAGTGCTATTGACCTACAATGTACTTCTGTTCATAACACAGAGGCAGATGCAGTAGTGAGAAAGCAAGATCAAATTCTATGGTGTCTTAAGCATCAACCACACAGGCAACCTCACTGGGAGACAGCAGAGTACATTCTGTGGAGTGAGAGAACCTGCCTCTATTCCCTATTCCATTTGTGTTGAGCAAGTTACTTCCTCATCTATAAAATGAAAAGGGTATGACCTCTGAGATCCTTCCTAAGTCTAGATCTATAACCTATAGCACACAATCGGTATCTAATAAATGCTGATTGACTGATTTAATCTTTGCCCACTTTTTAACCATAAAGTATGTGTTAGAGGCAAAACTGAAAAAGAAGGAGCACAGTTGATTTCTCTAATTCCAGATTTGCTTTCTGGGCTTGATTGCTTGAAAAATCATCAGATATGTTTGTTAAGGTAAGAGGATTTGGAGGAAGCTGGGAAAGTCATAACTATACCAAATGCATCCTCTATGCCAGTGAGAGTTCCACAAATGGTGTGAAATGGGATTTGGTAGTATCTTACATTCAAGGACAGACATATAAAGCATTCTCAGTGGAAGACAGAGGCTACTCCCTTTGCCCGCCTTTGTCTGGAAACTATCCACAGAAGAACAAACCAACCTGATTAATGCAATATGTATTTTCGTCAATGTTGACTATGGGAAAGTCCAGACTTAGAAGTCAGGGATTCCTTATTCCTTAGCCCACACTTTACCATTAGGCCAGTTAGAGTTAGTTTTGTTCCTCCAATCACTCTCTACAGAAGGTCATGCTCTCCTTGCAATCGACAGAGAAAGAAAGAGGAGAGGGGACAATGTTATTTATTAGCAAATAGTTCATCCATCGAAATCAACACATTTGCCTATGGGAATCTCCAAACCTAGCGCTAATAGGACATTATTGAAATCCATTTTCTTTGGGAAGCCATTTTAGTAAAATCTGCAAGGTTCTTGTCTATTGACTTGACTCCCTCAGATAAAAGGGAGAGGGTTGGGGTGGAGAGGAGAGATGGAAGTGCTGTTTAGAAATACAAGAAAGCAGCAAGTTTCAGTTGCTTCCAAAGCATCCACCCAAGACCCTGAGGGAACTCATTCATTGTATGTGGAGAACTACTGACACCTACATGACATATGAAGTGGGCCAAGACGGTGGACTGTGCCCACATACACAATTTAGAGGGACAGCGCTTACTCAAGTCCCTAAACTTTCACTTTTTTTAATATAAGCTAAACACTAATTTGCCTCCATTGTTCAAGCATCCCCTTCTTTTTTAAAGACATGAGGAGAAGAGAGAGAAAAAGACATGGGAGTCCTGGGTATAGATCTGTAAAAACTCAGGGCATTCAACTCCATCCAGCAAATTCAGCTAAAAGGTAACTGTCTAGTCTGCATGTACTCAAGACACACAGTTCATGGTCCTACTGAGAAATCCTGATATCCACAAGGCCTAGTTTTGGCAATAGAGAACAGAAAGATGTGGAGAATGCTTTTAATTAACACCTTTCCTATGGTGCTAAGATGTATTGTTATTCTTCCATCCTAGCTTCCTGCCCCTTAACTCCACCTCCCCGTTGGGAATCAGACTAATCATGAGATGATCAGAATATTTTGGGGTGTGGGAGGGAACAGAATGTAAGAATTACCTATTACACATACCCCTAAGGGCTCCGAGAACAACAACAAGAAGGAAATCTAGACCAACTCAGTCAAGGAGGTTTCAGACCTCTTAGCACACTGAGTTACAGATCTGTAGAGTGAGAAGCCTTTCATGGTACTCAGCAGCTAAGCTGGATCAGTCTCTGCTTTTGTTTTCCCAACATTTAGATTTGGTGAAGGACAAGAGAAGTTGCTATGTTTTTGCTATCTTAATACGCACCACTGAGATGTCCTTGACATTCAGCAGACCTTATGGTCACTGTCCCAAAAACCCTTATTGGAATGAACCAGGGAATCAAAAATCAGGAAGAATGCATAAAGAAAAACAAGTGATTGAATGTACAAGCACCCTCCAGGATTAGATTTCTGGTTATCGTGTGAATCCGGTGCAGATCCGTGGGATGGGAGTCAATCTTTTATTCAAGCAAATTTGGATGGAGTCAATCAATTGCATTTGTTAAGCACCTACGTTGGCTCTTGGTTGTTTGATTTTTAATCATAGTAAGTCAATCCCTCTGCTCTTTTCGAACAGAGGACTTACACATGGTACACATTTAATAAATATCTGTGGAACAGAAAAAACTTGTGCAGATATTGACATAGTTATTGAAAGAATAGAACTGTTCCTAGTGACTCTATTGCTTTTAGGATACATGAATGAATTAATGAACATTTGTTAAATGCCTACCATGTGTCAAGAACTATGCTAGGCACTGAGGAAATGAGGACAAATAATGAAACAATCCCTACTCCCAAAAAGCTTGCATCCTAATATGTAAGACAGCAAGTGTGTGTGGGTGTATGTGTATTCATATATACTAAATAGAACACCGTTAACTACAAATAGTTAGACAGAGGGCACTAACAGTTGGGAAATCAGAAAGGTTTTCTGTAGAAGATGATGTGTCTTAAAGGAAGATGTAAGATAAGGGAACAAACATTTATTAAGTACCTAATACGTGACAGGCACTGATCTAAGTACTTTACCAGTATTATCTCACTTGATCTCACAACAGCTCTGTGAGGTAGGTGCTATTATTATCTCCATTTTACAGTCAAGGAAACTGAGGCAGACAGAAGTTAAGTGACTTGCCTAGGTTCCCACAACTAGTAAATGTCTGAGGCTGGGTTTGAACTCAGGTCTTCCTGACTCTGGGACAGCTAGGTGGTGCAGTGGTACAGTGCTCGGCCTGGAAGTAATGAAAACTCATCTTTCTGAGTTCAAATCTGGCCTTAAATATTTACTAGCTACTCGACCCTGGGCAAGTCACTTAACCCGGTTTGCCTCAGTTTCCTCATCTGTAGAAAATTAGCTGGAGGAGGAAGTGGGAAACTACTCCAGTATCTTTGCCAAGAAAACCCCAAATAGGGTCACAAACAGTCAGATATGACTGACAAACAACAACAAATTTCCTAACTCAAAGTCCAGCGCTCTAGCCACTGCATTGCCTGTTCTATAAGATAGGGGTTAATGGATCACAGAGTGCAAGAGGGAGAAGAAAGTATAGTGAGGATGGAAAGGTAGGTTGGGGTCCAATTATGAAGGGGTTTAACAGTTATCTTAGCAGCAGTAGGGAAATGGGGAATTGATGGAATAGGAGAATGACACATTCAGATATCTGCTTTAAGAAAATCACTTTGGTAGCAGTGTAAAGGATGGACTAAAGTGGGAAGAGATCTTAGCCAGGGAGACAATTAGGAGGCTGCTGCAATCATGTAGGTGAGAGGTAATAAGTACCTGAATTAAGGTGATGGCTGTATGGATAGAGAGAAGAGGTCAGATATGAGAGGTGTGGTGGAGGTAGAAAAAGCATGATTTTGTGGGTTGGATACATGGTATGATGGAAAGCGAACTTGAGAATGCTCAGAGACTGAATCTAGGAGACTGGAAGAATGGTAGTGTTTTTGACACAAATATGGAAATTTTGAAGGGGAGAAGGGTTGAAGAAAAGATAACAAATTCAGTTTCAGACGTGCTGAATTAGAGATGTTTCCATAATATCCACTTCAAAATGTACAAATGTCACTAATTGAGTGATGACTAAAATGCGTTTCCTCCTTTCTCTGCCTCTTAGAATCTCTTCTCTAGATTCTAAAGACTTTGGAATTAGGGCTTCAGACTCATTCCCTGATCCTCCTAATGGCATTTCCCCTCCCTTTCATTGCAGATTTTTTTCTTACATATTGAGACAATTATATAGATTTGGATGTTTTTGTTTTTAGCATGATTAATTGTGTTGGTTGTTTCCTGATGATGAACCTTTTTTGCATTCCTGGCATCAACCTGATCATAATTAATTATTTCTTGTACGGTCATTACAATCTGTTTGACCAGATCTTGTTTAAATTTTTGAATCAATGATATTGTTCTATACATAATTTTTCTTCTTTGCTTTCGAGTTCTGTGGTTTAGCTATTAGGACGGTATTTGTCTTTTAAGGAGTTCAGTAAAGTATTCTCTGTTTTTGATAATAACTTTGGTAGTATTAATACTAATTCCTCTTGAAAACTTTGATAGAATTCTTGTGTGAATCCCAAAGGACTAGGAGTTTGTCCCTCTCTTCCTTTGGTAGCTCCTTTAAAGGCTGTTCTATTTCCTTTTCTGAGAATGGATAATTTAAGATCTCTATTTTGTTCTCCATCAGTTGAGTGTTCTATATTGTTGAAGATTCTCAGTTTTGTTTGCACAGCACATTTGGAAAATTCTTTTTTTCTTGTTTTGTTGTAATTTCATTTTGCTCATTTACTACTGTGTTGATTTGATTTTTCTGCCCTATTTTTTTAAATAAGATTAGCTAAGGGGCTATCAATTTTATTAGCCTATTCATAGAACCTTTTGTGCATCACTTCCATTATGGTCCTTTTGGTTTCCAGTTTATTTCTCCTCTAATTTCAATACCTCCTCTTTTGCGCTTATTTTAGGTTTATTAATTGGCTTTTTAATTTTTAAAAATGCATAGTCTCTTAATACTTTCTTTTTTTACTTTGCTAACATATGGTTTTGAGAATATAATTTTTACCCCAAGGACCTTTGCATTCCAGAAATTTGGGTATTGTTTCTTTATAGTCATTTTTGTTTATGTAATTATTAATTGTTTCTATGGTTTCTTTTTTGACCCACTCATTATTTAGGATTTCATTGTTAAGTCTATGTTTTTGTATGTGTCTTTTGTTTGTGCTCCTTGAACTGACTGCTATTTTCATTGCATTATGATCTGTAACTATACGTATTATTTCTGACTCTTTTTTTTTTTTGACACTGAATCTCACTCTTGTCCATATTGAAAGTGAAGTGACTACCCAGACATCTTATCCCAATACTAAGTCACATGGAAACTTTCATCTGCTTCATTTTTCTGATTTGGGCTGATTAATCTCTCATTAAGATTAAGCAACCTCATGGTTCTCCCTTGCTCCCAGGGGCTCAACATATTGGTGTCAGATTTAGTGTAGACAGTTGATAGGCTTTAACCCTACTGAAGATCAGAACTCCTGACTTCAAGTGATTCACCAGCCTCAGTCTTTCCCGATAGCAAGGATTATAGGTATGTGTCACCACAACATGCTATAGCTTGTCAATTTTTGTCATATAGTCAATTCACATAAAAGTTCCATTTGGTGCTAAGAAATACATATACATTTTAAAGAGGTCTTTTTTAATTTTATTTTTTCTCAATTACACATAAACAAAAATTTTTAATATTGGGGTTTTTTTAAATGTTGAGTTCCATATTCTCTCCTTTTCCCCTCCCCTCTCCTTAAGATGGCAAACGATTTGATAAAGATTATCTATGTGCAGTCATGCAAAACATTTCCATATTAGCCATGTTACAAAAGAAAACACATACCAAAAAATCTAAGAATAATAAACCAAAAAAGTATGCTTCAATTTGCATTCACTCTCCAATCAGCTCTTTCTATGGAGGTAGATTGAATTTTTCATCCTAAATCCTTCAGAATTATCTTGGATTGCTAAGATTTATTGCTGAGAACAGCTAAATCATTCACACTTGATCATTGTACAATACCGTTGTTACTGTGTGCACCACTCTTCTAGTTCTCTGCTCACTTCCTTTGAATTGTGTAAGTTTTTCCTGGTTTTTCTGAGAGCATCCTGCTCATCATTTCTTATAGCACAATAGTATTCCATTACAATCACATACCATCACTTGTTCAGTCATTTCCTAACTGACAGGGGTCCCCTCAATTTCTAATTCTTTGCCACCACCAAAAGAGCTGCTATAAATATTTTATATATATATAGGTCCTTTTCCTTTTTTGGGGGGAGGTCTCTTTGGGATATAGCCCTAGTAGTGGTATTCCTGGGTTCCAAATTGCTCTCCAGAATTTCTGAATCAGTTCACAACTCTATCAGCAGTTTGTTAGTGTTAGAAGTCTCATTTAGAAGACACCATAAATCTTTTAGCTCCAGTATTTCTAGTAATCTGTTCCTAAACTTTTCATTTTGCTTTTTCTGTTAGATGTATCCCAAACTGAGAAGGAGACATTAAAGTCTCCTGCTATTATTGCATTACTCTTCTTGTAATTCGATTAAATTTTCCTTTATGAATTTGTATGCTAAAGAATTTGAAGCATGTAATTTTAATATTGTTAATTTGTTTATTTATTGTTTCTTTTGGCACACTATATTTTCTTTGTTTATCTCTTTTTATGTTGTGAATTTGGGTTTTTATTGTCTGATAATATGATTACAACTCTTTGCATTTTGGATTTATCTGATTCATAGTAAATTTTGTCCAACCCTTCATTTTTATTCTATGTATGTTTTTGATTTTTAGGTATGTTTCTTATGAGTCAGTTTGTGAGTTTTTTTAAAAAATCTAATCTGTCACTCCTTTTTGTTTAATTGGATTGTATAATTCATACACAATAAAGTTCCTTGAGTTAATTTTTTATGTTCTTCTATTTGTCTTTAATTTTTTTCCTGAATTAAGATTTTTTTTGTTCTTCCTCTATAAAGACAAAACTTCATCTTTTAGTTATTTTTCTTAATATATTTTAGGGGAAATTTATTGCCACAAGCTCTCTCCTTACCCTCAAGTCCCACTCTCACCCCTTTCCCTAGTTTTAAGGTTTTTATCTCACATTCTTTTTTCTTTTTTCTTTTTATTTAGTTATTTAATTCTTTCTCTTTTTTCCTTTCAGTTAAATAATTAAATAAAAATCCTCTTCTCTCCTTCAACTCCTTTCTTTTGTTTTTTAAAGGTTTTTTTCATTTTTTAAAAAGATTTTTTTCATTTTTCAAAAAAGAATTTTCTCTCATTCTCTTCATTAATTCACATCTCTTTTTATCATTTTTAGAAATTTCATTCATTGATTAATAGCCCCTATCCTTAATTATTGCTTCTTTAGTACCAGTATTCCTCATAGGATTAAAATTTCTAAGGTATCTACATTGAGTTTCCTTTCGTAAATAGTTTCTATGTTATTGTCTTAAAGATCTTGTGCCTTCCCTGCTCCTTTTTTCCTGTTGTGCCTCACACTTGTAAGTAGCCATTCCTGCTGGGGATATAGAGGATAGGCGTATTGACCCATAGTAGAAATATTCCTCCATACTTTTAGAAAGACACCTCTCAATGGTCCCTTGTTGTTATTTTGTTGTTGGTGGTGGTAGTAGTGAGATTGATTTTAACTGTGTAAGTGTCTTTATCTTTCTATTTATTTTTCTTTTTACTAGGGTAATTTCCCTCTATTAATTGTAACTTCCCTGGTTGCTGTGTTTTATTTTAACCTTTCTTCTGTTTTTATCGTGTGGGGTCTTTTCTAGCCTATTTCTTTTTTCATGTCTATTTCTTTTTTTTTTTAAGGAATGCTTCAAATGCCTCTCTTTTATTTAATATCCATCTTTTTTCATTGATATTAGCCTCATGTGTGTAGGGTATGTCACTCTGAGTGTATCTTGAGCTCCCTTGCTCTTTGGAACACATTCCACTGCCTTCTGTGATGTCTGGTTGAATTTCCTTTCATTTATATTTGAAGATATTTCTCCTGGTTGTTTGCAGAATTTGTTGTTTGTCATTGTAACTGTGAAATTTAACCACTGGGAGTGTGAATCACAAAGATTTTTTTACTGGAGATGATCTGTGGATTCTTTTGATTGGCACTTGGCTTTCTGTGTATAGAACTTCTAGTCAGTTTTCTTCTTTTATTTCATGCATTATGGTGTTAAGATTTTCTTGATTTGCGTTCTTCTAGGGAGATTTTTAGTTGTCTCTATGCATCCCGTTTCCTAGGTCAATACATTTTGCTTACTTAGAAATCATGTTGTTGTTTTTTTTAAAACGTCATTGATTTTTGCTTTTCTTCCAGATTGTCCTTCATGTCTCTGTATTTGTTTCTTTAGTGAGTCTGCCACCTTGGATTTAAGTTTCTCTAATCTGCCAGTTGTTTTTTCTGTTATATAGGCCATAAATTCTGCTTTCATGATTCTTTATTTCTCTGTTGAACTATTCTGGAACAGCCTACTGTGGTCCCATGTTCTCCTAGGAATCACAGGGTGGGGCCTCTATCTCATCAAGTATTGATACATTTTTTCTTGTCTTGCTCTCTTCATTCAGAAATGTTTGGACTCATTTAGATGCCCTAGAGTTCATCTTCAATTCTGCTATCTTTAGTAATTTCAGTCTTTCCCCTTCATATTTCTCCTTCACTCACTCTCCTACTCCTTTCTCTTTGATGGTGGCTTCCCGGAGGGCTGGATCTCAAAGCTGTCTCAGTCTCCTTCCATGATGGGGAATTCACTTTTCACTGACCTTGGTCTTTTTACCAAATGACTTCTGGCCAGAGTACTGGCCCCATCTGAATGTTAGTCTCCTTTCCTTCAGGTCTGGTGTAGACACACACCCACCCAACACTGGCCCCTTGCCCCAGTTCCCTCTGTTCTTAATTCTCTGCCTGAACAAGCTTCTGCTTTCCTATACTTCCATCTCCTCCAAATAGGGGTATCAGTGGGAAGGGCACTGAATTCTGCTGCTTGCTTCCACAAAATGGTGGAGTGAAGGCAGTACAGGGTTTTCTGACAGAGACTCCAGACGCAGCAAGTGGATGCCAGAGCACAAGTCTGGAGGTCCTCTTGGGTAACCCTTCCAGAATGGGGGAGTGGGTAGGTGAGGCGGTGCTGAAACAAGCATGTTGGGGATGCAAGATTAGACTTCTCTGCCATACCACCATGTTGTTACCTTTTTACGATTCTTGATGTCTTTACTTGCGGAGATAGCTTAACTGTTGTTCATAATTCTTATACTGGAAATTTTGATATTTCTGAAGGATCAAAGAAGATTTGGAGTACTCTGTCTTATAACCACCTAAAACATCTCCCAGTTTGGACCTTACTGTCCTGGGTTTCTGATGATAGTTTCCATGTCCTTCCACGTCTGTGTGCCCACACCAAGTTCTGTAACTAGCTTACCCTGATCAGGGCACCACACGGTCTGTCCCTTTTTGATCAGGGTGCTGGACAGTCTCTTGTTCCCCTTCTTCTCACCCTTCCCCACGTCCTGATAAGGTGCCATTTTGTCCCCACTAAGGCTTCAGGGGACACACCAGTTCTTTCTTCCTGGTACTTGCCCAGTTAGGGTGCTGGGTGGCCTTTGGTTACTCCCTGGGACTTCCCTGTTTTGTGCTCTGCTGCTTTTCTCATTCGCCCTCTGAGGTTATTTCAGTTGGCACAGTGGGTGCTTCCAGTATTCCCTGGGGCTTCCACAGTCAGAGCTTTTTGCCTTGGGCTTCCCCTAATGGCACCACTACAGATTTCGAGTCTGTTAACCTACACTCATGCTAGGTTCTCTGACAGTTCTCTGCTTGCAGTGTTCATAGCGTTTGGCTGTTGTGTGTATAGTCCTGGGCTGGATAAAGGAGCTTACTCTTTGGATTTCTTGCTCATTGTTCAATCTAGTGCTATTTTTATGTTATTGCTAGAGCAGAAGTCAGAGAGTTGGGCTGCTGTGTGACCTACTATGCCACTGTCAATAGATGGAAGTTTTCCATTCTCTTTTCAAATTATTAATGACTGTGGAATTATTCTGGGCTACTGAATTGATCATTTCAAGGTTTTCCTCCTGTCATGAAATTTATTGTTACTGAAGTTATGAAATTTAACCATTATATTCCTTGGAGTCTTAAGCACAAGACTTTTTCCTCTAGCTGTGATCTATGGATTAACTTGGTCAATGTCTTGCTGTCTCTTTCCAAAGGTTCTAGTTGGTTTTCTTGTGTTAGTATGTTAATATTCAGTATGGCATCCAGGCTATTTTATTTATCTTCTGGGAAACTTGTACAGTTCTTAAGGATCAGTTGCTTTGTCAAGTTTCCAAGTCAGGTGTTATTTTTAAATTGACTTCTTTTGCTTCTCTTCTGCCAAATTTTCTTTCCTTTCTATGTTTTTTCGTTACCAATCTAATCTCTCTCTTTGTTTCTTTGAAGAGACCATCTGTTATCTTTTAAGTTCTATAGCTCTCTCTCTCTTTTTTAAAATTTTGTGTTGAGAGTTTTTGTTTCTGGCCTAATTTAATTTCTAATTTTTCTTCTAAAATTTTTATTTCATTTTGTGACATTCCAGAGTTTTTTGTTCCTATTCTAAGATGTTTAAAGAGTCTACATAAATTATCTTTTTCTTTTTTTAAATCAGGGAGTCTAGATTAATTTTCTTTCAAAGTATGACATTTTTTCACAGTGTTCTGGCTTCTATTAAAGTTTTTGCTCATTCTTGCTTCTATTTTTATGAGGCTCTCTGTTCACTCCTGACCTAGGATTTTACTCAGTTTTCATCCTTAGTGTTTCAATCTTTGTTTTGTATTCTTAGTTACTTGTTTCTCTCAAAGCTGGACATCTTCAGCTTTCCTTGCATTGGAGGTTGAGGAGGACAGGAAGGAGGCTGACTGGTTAGCCCAGGTCCCGGTCCACAATAAAATGTAGGGAGCAAAAACTGACGCTAGCTGAGTTTCCGGTTCCCCATCTCTAAGATAAGGAAATTCTTTCCTCATATAGCTGGCTCAATGATTCCCTTGTCCTACACAACTCACTCCTCCAGTTGTTCTTCAGTGTCTGTCACCTCTCAGAGGCAGAGGGGGGAAGGTGGGGGAGTTTCAGGCTGAGTTGACTATTGTAGGGGAGTAGCTAGAGACCCTCCCCCATCAGCCAGATCCTGAGGCAGAAGCCTGCAGGGTTGCTTGTGTTCACTGTAGTGGAAGACTGGGGGTGGGTGAGGTGGGGATGTTTACTAAGTATATAAGTTCTATTACGTTATTTCTTTGAGATGTTTACCTTGTGCAGTGTTTCTGTCTTATCTTGTGGGTTCAACTTTAGTCACTCCGTAACTGGTTGATAATTTTTTCTGAGGTTTAGGTGGTGGAAAGGTTTGAAGAAAATAACTACCGTTTTTGCCATTTTGTCGGTCACATGACCATGGCAATACCCATACCTTCTAAAATAGAAATGACTGACACAAAAGCTGATGATTTTGAACTGTGGTGTTAATATTTGCTACACTGTAGATCTTTGTTTATTGAGATAGTCATGCCCGTCAACATAACCTGATGGCTAAGACTAAAAGAGAGACGCTTGTCCAGTGGACAGAGTATTGGACCAGCGTAAAGATTAGATTCACCTTTGCAATTTTTCTTTCTTTTTACTATCTGCAAAGATTACTCTAAATGCAATGAAAAAAGTACTGGATGGGGAGTCAAGACACAGGGGTTCTCATCTTAGGTCTGTCACTAAGTTGTCACACGACCCCAGATTTCTAATATGCAAAATTAGGTGGTCAGGCTAGATAATCCCAGACATTTTTTTCCCTCCAGATTTAACATTTAATACTCTCTGTACTTTCATTTCTCAGTACTTTCAGATAATGGGCACAATGATATTTGCCACTAATTTCTTGGGCAATATAGAAAAATCTTAAAATTTCCCTTTAATATATAGAGCACCTACTTCGTAGATTGATTTAATTTTATGGTCATAAAGTTATTATTCAAATTAATCTGACCTCCAAACATAATTATCTAGTCTCTATTAGGTAAGGACATAATAAAAATATATTTTGCGGAAGAAGTCTCAGTTATATGACAAGTTTCTAGAAATAATGGCCTCCAAATAGACAACAATGATTAATGAATCCCAATGTTCTCAATATATTTCAGCTACCTTGCTTAGATGACTAGCTCTTCTGGATATTTGTTGATCTCCACATCAGTTTCATCTTCTCTGTCAGATACAGTATTCTTTCATCTCTTATAGGTTCTCATGCTATTAAGCAGAACAGCTATATCAATAATACATTAATTTTATTATGTATCAGTATACTCTATAATTAATAACAGATAAACTAAATAATAAAATTCTACAGTGGAAAAATAAAACAATATGTACTGAATGTCCAATCAGGAGCCCTGGGCTCCGAGCCCAGCTCTGTCACTCCGCAGCTATATGGACTTGAGCAACTATCATTTAATATCCCTGGGCCTTGGTTTCTTCCTCATCTGTAAAACAGGGACCTCAAGAAAGAAGACAAGATGATTTCCATTCTAGCTCTAAAGCTCTCTGCTTTATAATTCCAATATGGAAACATTAATCTTGGCAACTATGTGATTTTCATACTGTTGTGCTTTTTATGGAACAGGGATGGAACTATATAAACCTATAGTTTATACTTTGGTGATAATTCAGAAAGGGGAACTCCAGACATTTGCTATAACACCAGGAAATTTTACTGACCTACTCTTCTGTTACAATGAATTTGCTACAGATTCATCTAAGTGATGAAAATAAAGTAGAATAATGAATAATAGTCACATTATGGAGCATTATGAAAACATAACACATTGTTATTAAGCCTCTTCATTTCCCTTGGAAGGATGTCAATGTTATTAAAAGGAAACCGAAATAAAGAGAAGGAAAGTGACTTGCTTAAGGTCATACAATGAGTCACCAGAGGCAGCACTGGAAGGGAAGAATTCTTCCCTTCTGCAGGCTTAGGTGCTGCTGGCTCCTTAACCAATCCCAGGAGCTGCTGGGAAGGAACTGCAAACAACTATTTATGACAATGATTCCTGCTCTACCTGCTTGGCAGCACCCTTAGTTCTAGATTAATAAAACATTAAAAATGAGTGAACTCTCTCTAGGGCATCAAGAATTTCCTTAAGCCAGCCTCTAAGGGAAGGAAGATCCCTAACAGCAAAAAGCAGAAGATGGTCATCTGTACCCCAGTTTTTTTCTTGACTAAAAAGCAGTTTTCTTCTTCTCCACCCTCCCCCAACCCATCAAAAAAAAAAATCAGCACATACACCTCAAGAATATGATGAATTTACACAGCAGTAAACTCTCAGTTTAAAAAGATCCAAATAATATGGTTATTGCAAACAATTTCCAAGCAAGTATGAGCTGAAGAGAAGCTGAGAAAAAAGAGCAAGAGATGTGTGGAGACAGAGAGGGAAAAGAAGAAGAAGAAGAAGAAGAAGAAGAAGAAGAAGAAGAAGAAGAAGAAGAAGAAGAAGAAGAAGAAGAAGAAGAAGAAGAAGAAGAAGAAGAAGAAGAAGAAGAAGAAGAAGAAGAAGAAGAAGAAGAAGAAGAAGAAGAAGAAGAAGAAGAAGAAGAAGAAGAAGGAGAGGAGGAGGAGGAGAGGAGGAGGAGGAGGAGAGGAGGAGGAGGAGGAGGAGGAGGAGGAGGAGGAGGAGGAGGAGGAGGAGGAGGAGGACTCAGGAAAAGAGAGGGGGAAAACAAAGAGAGAGAGAGAGGAGACACAGAGAGAGGGATAGGGAAAGAGCTGACAAGCAAAGTTATGGAGTGATTTGGAAAGGAGAAGAGAGAAAGAGGAGGGGATAAAGTCCCAAGAGTCTATGGTATATACATACATACACACACATATCTTTCATACATGCATACATACATACACATACACACACATTTACACATATATCATAATACATACACACACATGTGTGTGTGTGTATATATATCTACATATATATATATATATATATATATATATATATATATATGTATATATGTATATGTATGTATTTCTCTCTCTCTCTCTCTCTCTCTTAAAGCAACATTGTCCAAAGGGGTGAAAGGGAACAGATGGCTGTGGAAAATGTGCCCTCAAAGCTCTGAAGACAAGGGCAACGTTGACAGATCTCAATGTTCCCCATTCAAGCTTCAATGTTCTGATGTGCAGAGGGGAGGCCAAGACAAAGGTGAAACCTCTGCCCCCAGTGCCTCACTAGGGGCCACTGATGCTGTGGCTCTCTGAGAAAAACACCACACAAGAGGCAGAGGGAAACAAACAGCTGTGGCAGGAGCCCAACACTCATGGAGGAGGATGGAGGGGAGGGTGCGGGAGGACACTGATAACAAACCCCCAGAAAAGCTGGAACAGCTGCCTTTCTCTGGTCACAGAGCCCAGCTTTGCGGAGAGGGGTGGGGCTGGATGTTTGTAGCCTTTCACATCCTTCTTTTCAGCCCCGGGGCTCTGTGGAAGGGTCGACCCCAAGCTGCTGGTCTTTGCCCCACGCAGAGGTGAAGGAAAGGACAGTTCCTTGCAGTTAAGCTTTTTACTTGATCGTTTCTAATCATCCTGTAACCCCTAGCGAGGGAAACAGCCCCTGGGTAGAGGATAAAAATCTTTGTCTCCTCCCCACTCAACAGAGAGATTTCTGAGATGAAACCCTGTGGGAGAAGGAATGAGATAACAACTGAAAAGACTTTAATGCTATCTATAAACTTCAAGGACAGGAGTATTCAGTGCTGGAGAAAGGGCTGAGGGAAGGATGAAACGATTGCTGTGACCCCTATAAATTTGATAACACATTCATCTTGGAGAAGCTTCAAGCACTTTACCAAATAAATACATTCTCCCACTCCCTGGAGGCCCAGAGCAGAGAAGTAACTTGCCTGTGACAAGACAAACAAGTTGGTAGAGTTGGGAAAAGACAGAATGGCCTCCCTACCCTGGCTCTATCACAGGTTTAGCATTTGAGTAGCCAGAAAGTATTCAAGAGAGCCAAATAAACAGACGCTGAAGGCAAATCTGTCTTGATACACAGTACATATTTATGCATATAAACTAGGCACATGGAGACTGTTTGGGAGCCAATTATTTCTAGTTGCGCAACGTCTGGGGTTGGTTTTTTTTTTATTAGTGACTCACAAATCATTTTTAAAAAATAGTATCTGGAACCTCGGGCCAATTGATGTTACAGCCTGTTTGGGAGGGAAATGCCAGACAGCTAGCTCTTGCAGATGGATTCACACAGAGAGAGGGCAGTGAGGATTAGGGAAGAAAGGACTATGAAGGGGCTTATAAATTTTACATGGCTAAGATGCAATCAGTGCAATTTCCTTAATATGATTTTGTTCTAGAAAATAAATTTTCAGACAACCTCTTGACATTTTCCTTTACAAAAGAGCCTGAAGATAAAATTTGGTTCTACTCCTAGCATAGTCCAAAGTGTAGTATACCCTTCCTGCATCACTACTAATAAATCTATCCACAGCTCAGTTACATAAGCACTAAAATCTTTCATACCCTTTCTTTCTTTGGCCTCAAAAAAAATGAACTATTCAGGACTTGAGGATCTCACAAAAACAGTGTAACAGATTCCACATCAGGGACTGTATTTCAAATCATGGGACAGGTGCCCTCATGAGCATTTCCCCACATTCCAGGCACTTTTAAATGACCCACATCTGTCATCTAAAGTTGCTTTAGCTTTCTGTGGGAACAGTGAATGTTAAAAAAAAAATAAGAAGTGTGCTGCTTTATGTAAATACACTCACTGATCTCTGCAGGCATTCATCTTCATCCAAGAGTGGGCTTTCTTTTCAACATAAAGGAAGATGCAATAATAGAGCTCAGGCATTATGTACTGTGTTCTACATTGAGCATCACTGAGAAAATCCACAAATAAGACAGTTTAAAAAAAGATCTAACTTGTGATAAAAACCTTGTCTTTTATTTCCTTCCATCCAAATTGGTCCCTAAATTTCAAAGCTTCACTAATTAACCTCATAACTACAGTCAATGCGTATAAATCACTTTTAGTCTCCCAAAGGCAGTCTTTTGCTGGGGAAATAGCCTGCTTGACAACTGCCCCAACAACGTAACATCTAGAACTACATAGGAACAGAAGTCAATCAGCCACTGACACTCTTACTGAAACTCCAGTATAGTTGGAATATTTAGAGTCAGAAAAAGGTGCTTCCTTTTCTTAGCCTGATGTTATTCTGAGCATGTTAGAGAAATAAGACATCTATTAGGCCTAATAATCATTTTCACATGCAAACAAAGGTCATTCCTTAGATGGATATTCTATTATTCACACTCAGAATAATTGCTAAACATTTCAATCAACATGCATTTCCAGTGAATATTTTTTTAACTGATCTAATACTGTCTTTCCCCTTCCCCTCCTCCCAGCCCCAGAAGCTCAAAGCACTTTATAAACATCACTTCATTATTCTTCACAACCCCCCTGAAAGCCTGAGGGGTAACAGGGATCATTATTCCCTCCCGACAAACAGAGAAAACAAGATGAGAGGAAAGGGACTTACTCAAGGCAATAGATCAAATGGCAAAGAGAGAAATAAAAATCTAGGGATTTTCCTGACTACCAATCTTCGAGGCATACAACAGGTAGTAAAGATATCTCACTAACAGACTAGGCTTTCCTGACTTGTAGAATGTTTTGTAATCAATAGATCCATAAATAAGAAGCAAGCTGAGCTTGTCATGGAAAAACCCCTGGATCTGCAATCAGGACACCTGGGAGAATCCAAGTTTGTCACCAATTAGTTTTGTGGCTGTGGGAAAATCAGTCATGCAATAATCATTTATTAAATGCTTACTACGTGCCAAGCACGGGGAATACAAAGAAAAGTTTCAGCTTTCAAGGATTCTACATGCTACCAAGAGGAGATAGCAAATACAAATAACAAGGTACATGCAAAATAAATACAGAATCGATGGGAAGTATCTGAAAGGGGAGGTCACTAGCAGTTCGGTGGGATGGCAAAAGGCCTCCTGCGGAAGGTGGGATTTGAACTGAGTTGTGAAGGAGGTCAGAGAAACTAAGAAGCAGAGGTCAGGAGGGAGGAACATTGTAGGCATGGGAGGGGAGTATAATATAGAAAAACTGGAAAGATTGAAAGGGGCCAGGTTGTAGAGGGCTTTAAATGTCAACAGAAGAATTTATATTTTATCTGGAGGTAACAGGGAAGTATTAGAGTTCATTGAATTAGGGGTCTGTAGAGGAGGCTGTGACATGGTTAGTTCTATGCTTTGGGGAAACAGCCCTGGCAGCTAAGCAGAAGATGGATTAGAATGGGGAGAAACTGAGGCAATTAGATCAATTAGAAAACTATTCGTATGGAAGATGTGTCCCATGATGGTGGAAGGGGAAGTGTATATGAGAAATGTTGCGAAGTTAGAAACAACAAGATATAGCAATGGATTGGGCTATAAGAGGAAGGAGTCAAAGGTGATGCTGAAATTGCCAGTGTGAGTAACCCAAAGGAAAGTGGTACCTTTAACAGTCATAAGGAAGTCCAGAAAAGAAGAGGGTTTGGATAAGGGTGAGACAGAGCTCTGTTTACAGTTAGCTGAGTTAGTCTGTCAGTCAATAAGTATTCATTAAAGGATTAAAAAAAAAAGGCAACAAAACAAAACAAACTAAAATCCCAAGAAGCTCAATGCAATGGGGAAAAATAACACAAAACCAACCATGTGCAACACAAATAAAATGCAGGATAAAGTGGAAATAACAAACAAAAGGAAGGTGGTTAGGAAAGGCTTCAGTACAAGGTGGGATTTTAGCTGGGACTTAAAGTAAGCCAGGAGGCAGAGATGGAGAAGGAGAGCATTTCAGGCATGAGACACAGCCAGGGAAAACGCACAGAGCCAGGGAATGGAGTATCTTCCGTGAGGACCAGCAAGGAAGCCCACGTTGCTGAATCACAGAGAATGTGGGGATTTGGGGGGTAGGGTGGTAATAAGCTAGGAAGACTGGAAAGGCAGGAAGAAGCCAGATTAGGAAGAGATTTAATGAGTAAAAAAAAAAGGATTTTATAGCAGGTCCTGTAGGTCGTAGGGAGCCACCGGAGTTTATTGGAGAGGGGGTGACGTGCTTTAGGAAGATCATTTTCACAACTGAGTGGAAGGACTGGAGTATAAAGATTTGTGGCATGGAGACTGATCATCTGGCTATTTCAATAGTCCAGGTGTAATAAGGGTCTGTATCAGGATGGTGGCAGTGTCAGAGGAAAGAAGGGTGTAGGGATATATGAAAGATGTTAAAAAGTTAAAACTGACATAACTTGGCCACAGATTGCACATGGGGGTGGTGAGAGAGAGTGAGGCATCAAGGATTACACCTAGGTTTTGAACCTGAGTTACTGGGAAGACGGTGGTATCCTTGAGGAGAGGGTTGTGGGAAAAGATTATAAATTCAGTTGGGGACATGTTGAGTTTAATATGTCTGTGGCACATTTAGTCACATTTAGTTGGGCTTGCAAGGCAGAGGGAGAGGTGGAATAGTAACAGACTGTGATCAGATTAGGGAATTTCAGAGTTCATGAACGTGGAAGTGGTGCATCTGTGGGTGATCACAAGATCAAGGGTATGAGTTTGAGAAACCTCTGGAGACATCCAGGTAGAGAAGTGCAAAAGGCAGATGGTGATATAAGATTGGAGGTCAAGAGAGAAAGTAGGATTAGATATGTACATATATGTATATACAGGCTTGTGTTATATGCATATGTATGTGTATATCATACACACACACACACACACACACATATATATAATATGAATCATTTGCACAGAGAAAATAATTGAATCCATGGCAGCCAATGAGATCACTAAAAGAGATAGTGAAGACTGAAAAGAGAAGACAACCCAACACAAGTCACTTTCTCTCTAAGCCTTAATAAAATAAGGAGATTAGACTAGAAGATCTCTAAGTTCTTAACAGTTTGTCTTCATTTAACAAGTGGTACAGTGGTACAAGTTAGAAGATTGCTGAATTCAGAGTCATACGAGAGGTCTTAGGCTTTTTCTGGGTCACTTTATTACTGTTTCCATCTTGTTTCTTTAACTACAAGGTAGGGCTGGTCGGGCTTGTTACTAGAGCATCGTGGGCTGCTTGAAGTAGTTCACTGGTTGCTCTACTTCTCCACAATGGCTGGAGAACAAGAGTCCCGCATTGGAGTGTTACCATCGTGATGACCTTGGCAAGTGACTTCGTATCAGCCTCCATTTTCCCATCTAGAAAGTGAGGAGGTTGCACCAGATGATCTCCATCTCCCTTCTAATTCCAAATCTAGGATACTATGATTCTATTGTGTTTAAAATGGAATCTCACAATAGAAGTGAGAATAATTTTAAAAAGTGAACATTCTATTCAATGAGTTCCAGGCATCCATTTTGCAGAGGGGTACAGGTGGGCCAAACTTCATTCTGGATTTTGATACCTTGCCCCTTGGGTAACTTCCTTCCCCCCCAACCCTTTCCAGCTCTCTTGTGTGTTGTCTTGCCTCATTAGAATGTAAGCTTCTTGAGGGAAGGGACTATTTTTCTTTTTGCCTGTATTTGTGCCTCCAGTGCTTAAAGTAGTGCCCAGCAAATAGTAAGCACTTAATAAATGTTTGTTGCCTTGCCTTGAAGCTATTTCTATGTCTCAAAGGATAGCACATAGTAATAGTACTAGGCTGATCAAATTTCAACAAATTCTATTAACCAAACCAAAAGCAAAAGTAGCACCTTATAGAACAGATACATTCACAAAGGCTTGTCCATGTGGCCATCACCGTAATTGATAAAAAATAGTTTTGTTTCAGTTTTTTTGCTTTTCACTACACTCAGATGAATCTGTGATCTCTTCACTTGAGATATTCTCTCCAACAGTGTAGATCACTCAGCCTGTGCAACTTTTTGTCCATATCCTGCCAGAAGTTCTCCATACAGGAATCCACCAAACTGCTGGATGCCTTCCTCGCATTCTTTTGAGATCACAAGGATACCAAGAAGAACACCATGGTTATCTCCATCCTTCATCCCTCACCCTTGTCATGTGATGAACAGATCTTATTCTGATATTAATTCCTCTGATGCCATCTTTTACTCCTCATTTGTTAAGAGGTTTCATAATCACATCTTTATGGACCAAGCTACAGAGGAGGGGCACAAATTTCAAGATACAGAGGGAGGAAATGAGAGCTGGGCACAGCAGCACTGTTGTAATGGCCTTGATGCAGCAAGTAAGTGGAGCAGAGTGACTATACCATTGAAACCCAACAGCAGTAAAGATAAACAGAGAAAAAGACTTGGATGCAAGTCTTATTTGTTTCTCAGCCTTAACCTGCACTGCTCTCTGAATTCTAAGGAGCTGAGAAAGGTTTCCCAAGTCATTAAAATCCCCCCAACAATAGGACATTTTTCTTTTCTTTTTCTAATAGGAGGTACATTAAGACACCTGCTGTATTTAAACAATTCCAACTATCCAATTAAATACTCTCCTTGATGTATCTTGTAGCACCATTTAATTACAACTCAAACTTAACACAATTATTTGGATGTCCCTTTGTAATGTAAGCAAAACAGAATTTTATTGCTTCTGTCAGATGTGGAATGGAAATGATGGCCTAGGAAATGGCCAGTGCCATGGAGAACAATGAAGATGGCAGTGGAGGGAGCTGTCCAGCTGCAGTAAATTTTAAAAGGAGGCTGTAGCTGGTACCAAACTGGTACATACCAGAAAAAACCTGGATGCAGCAAACTGAGGAAACCTTTAATTGTTCTTGTTGCTTATCTCAGTATTGATTCCATGAGCTTGACCCTAAACCACATCTCTTTTTTTTTTCTTTTTTTGGGGTTAGGTGACTTGCCCAGAGTCACACAGCTAGTGAGTGTTATGTGTCTGAGACCAGACTTGAACTCAGGTCCTTCTGACTAGAGGGCCAGTGCTCTATCCACTGTGCCACTTAGCTGCCCCTAAACCACACCTCTTTGCTTGCCTCTCGGGAATCTGTTCTCGATCCTGGTATTGACATAGTTTTTGCTACACATACTTCTGGTCCCTGAGCTCAACAACCAGTAGTAACCTGATGGGCATCTCTGGCTTCTAATATGCTACTCCTAACCCTGAACTAAATGGGAACTTCTCCCAAACTCAAACTGGACAGCCAGCTCAGCCTTAATCCGGAACAGATCACATCCCATGCCTGGCAGAACAGTGCAAGTTCAGGACCAGGTGTTCAGAAAACCTACACTGCTTTATCTTTAACCTTTCCTGCTTTCCTCTTTTAAGTCATGCTTTTGCAAGGAAGAAAGGAAAGAAGTAAGAAGGGAAGGAGGGAGGGAGGGACAAGGAAGGAATGAAGGAAAGGAGGAAAGGAGATAGAAGAAGGAAGCAAGGGAGGACGGAAGTAAGGAAAAAACAAACAAGCATTTCTTAAGTGCTTACTCTGTGCCAAGAGCTATGCTGAGCACTTTACAAATATTATCTCATTCTCCTCACAACCACCTTGGGAGGTGAGTAGTATTATTATCCCCATTTTGCAGTCAAGGAAACTAAGGCAAATAAAGGTTTGGTGACTTGTCCAGAGTCACACAGCTAATATGCATCTGAGGCTGGATTTGAAATCTAGTCCTTCCTCATTTCAGGCCCAGTTTTCTATCCACTGTATCACCTGGCTGCCTCTTTTAGTAGATGGAGATAAATCTTTTGACATGATGAAAGTTGGAAGGAAAGGATATTGAGTAAAAACCAACATTTGTTTAAAGAGAGAATTGGCCCCCGCATAGAGAATAATGCTTTCAGAGGGAGGTTTGGGTGATAGGACAGATTCCAGGGACTGAATATAAAGGACTCACTATGCTGTGCCAGGGAGAAAGACATTTTTGTAATATCTGAACTATTTCTATTGACCTATTCTTCTGTGTGTTCACCACAGGAACTGAGTTAACAAGCTTGCTTGCTTCCTATCTAGTGACTGAGATGTTATTTTTTAAAAATTTCTTTTAATTTTTATTATTTTTCCGGATTAATTTTTTTAAAAAATGTTTTTCATAAATGCTGGAAAAAGGGAGTGGAGGGCAGGTAAGTGTTCTCTTGAAGGACAAAGGACTCACAGGCCAAAGAACTCATGCAGATTTATTCATCTCAGGGGATGCTGGGGAGACAACTAACTGATCTAAGCTTTCCCTTCCTTTCCTTCTCAGTGTTCTTGCTGACCAAGTAGAACCTTCTGTCCGGGAGGTCAGATGGCTTCCAGGCTTAGCCCAGGGCCTGAGCTTGCCAACTGTGACAAACTGTAAGGGACCCTCAGAGGTGGTGATTCAGATCCCTCGGCTGCTCAAGGCCAAACTGGTATGCAATGATTTGGAAATTTTCTGTTTTCCACATGGCCAGGAGGGAAAGACCCTAGGCCTGTAAGCTTAGCTCATCACTTCTTATATATATGGTTGACGGGTTGAGAGTGGGTTAAGGAAAGGTTCTGTAACACAGTAATTCAAGTGGATTTGGAACACTAGAAATGAACAGTTCAGAAGAAACACTCTAACCTCTCCAAGAGCAGAAATGTGAAAGATTACAGAGACAGAATAGTGTTTATGCTATCATAGAAGTTTGATTTCTTGATCAGTATTACTTCACTATTTTCTTTAGTCCAAGGAAGGGTTCATTGGGAATAGAAAGCATACTGGCAAGTTACTATTATGTAAAAACAAATACAAAAGACACATGTTTTAAAAGAGCTTATCAGAAGATAACTAAACAAATATGAATGAACAAAGTATTTATTAAGCACGTACCAAATGCAGAACACTGTGCTAAGCTTTGAGGATATAAATGAGAAAATAAGGAGTTTTACATGTTAGTGGGGGAGATAGCACAGTAGCAAGTCAAGTGGAAAGACTCCAGGGTCCTTAGGATAGAGAAGCAAAACCTTTCTTAATGTTGCTTCCACTGATAAAGTCATATCCATTGGTGATATTTACCTATTTGCCCCTTTGGAGATCTGCGGCATCAATAACTTTCTTTTCTGGGTCTTTAGGAGTTGTGGCTGCTGAGATGGCAAGGGCTGCCCTACCCACAGTGGTGTTTGCCAGTTTTCGCTCCACAAGGATCGCTATCTTGGACAGTGGTTAATGGGCGAGGAGCGCATTGCTATCCCTGGAGCTGTTGCACTTATCTAACCATCAGCAGCCATTAGTTAGTGGTGGTTGGTGGTGGTAGTGGGGATGGTGGGCCTCTTTTCTATAGGAAATATTCCTCTTGATGATAGCTGCTGAGGCCAGGCAAGAAGCAGGACCAGTGGTCTGGGAGGCATTGCTATTCTTGGAGCCCTTGGGTTCAGGGTCGGGGGTTCTCTCCACCAGGGTCCTTGGAGAGGCGTTCTGTTTTGTTTTGTTTTGTTTTTAAGGTGACCACAGTGGTTTAGCTTGCCTCGGCATTTACTTCCTCACGTCTATTCTTCAGGGTGTCCTGATGCTTCACCTAGGCATGCGGGTCTGCCCTATTGGTGGGAACTGATCAACAGCATTGGTAATGGCAGAAATGATGGCTGTTTTCTCCACAAAACTACTCCCCTCAATGCTGGCTAGAAGGCCAAACTTTCCAATCTGGAAGAAAGGAATCCTCTATTAAATCTATTAAATCCTATTAAATCTATCCAATCATCCTATTCAAACACTTATGCAGAAGGTGAAATTGCCAATGACCTTATTCAAACGGAGTTAAATCCCCCTGAGTAAACTCTTACTGAAGCATCCTACTGGAAGGCAGTCTGGTACAGTAGCTTGGCGAGGTAGGAAAGAATTCAGGGAGAAGATACCTTTACCACATACTACCTGATAAGAGACCTAACCTAAGTGACCTTAGAGAAGGGCATGGATTTTTTCTTCTATGCTATGTCCAGTTGGAGCAGAGTGGTGGTTGTAAACATGTTCTCAGTCAGCACTGAAACGGCATGATATTTTGAGTGGGAAGAGTGCAACAAAGAGTCAGGAAACCTGGATTCTAATTCTAGCCCTGTGAAACCTTGGGTGATTTGTTTAACCTCTCTGGGCCACAGTCTTCTCTTCTGTAAAATAGTTTCTAAGGCCTCTTCCAAAGTTAAAATGCTGTGCTATTCACTTACTAGTATCTCATCTAGTAATTAACATTACAGTTGGCTCCCTCCACCTCTAGTTGGCTTCTCTCATCCCCAGAGCCTAGGATACTCCCTGTACCACTAATGAGTCATAAAATCACGTGCTCAAGCTCTATTGACAAACAGACGTATTTGCTTCCATCAGCCCTATATTGTGGAAACAACTTCTGAAAGGCAACAGAGAAGACTCCCCCAATGGAATATACCTTACCAGAATGGGTATGATTCAGAATTGCTATTGATGGTGACCAAAAATGGGAAATGTAAGTATATAAATAGACAAAGAATAACACATTAACTTCACAGAGATAAAAGATGAGAAAAAAATGTGACTTTTCTAGTAAGAGTATCAACACTCCAGAGACTTGGGTTACATTTTCCATTGCTCAAGATTTTGTCTGGTTTTGACATGCTCAGTCATTGGTCCCTGTGTATTTGGACCCAGTACCAACAACCACCAACCACTTGTATGATTGAGGAAGCTAGGTGGCACAGTGGATAGAACACTGGAAGAGTCTGGAGACAAAAGATCTGAGTTCAAGTCTGGCCTCTAACACTTAGTAGCTGTATGGCCCTTAGAAGCTGTATGACCACTTCACCCCTATTTGCATCAGTTTCTTGTCTATAAAATGGGGACACACTGGAGAAGGAAACGGCAAATCACTTAGTATCTTTGCCAACAAAACCCCATGGACAAAAAGCCCAGGGCATCACATACAGTCATACACAACTGAACGACTGAATGATAATAGCATGTATAACCTTGAACAAATCCATACTATAGTAGAAAGAACATGGGATTTGAAGTCAGAGGACCTGGGCTTTAAGTTTAGGAGGTACACGAGCTGATTTTTAAGGCTCTTTCCAGATCTAACATTCTTTGAGTCTAGGATATGTCAAGACCACAGTGAAGCTTCACAGACTTTTAACATAGAGACTCTAAAGTAGAGATCTTATGATCTTTACCTGAAATAAAAAGAAATGCCCTTTCTTTACAAATAAGGAATATTAAGAGACTTGCCTCAGGCTATATAATGAGTCAGAAAGGGGCCAAAACTTGAAAATAAGCTTGAGTAACCAATCGAGAGACTAAAATTTCCATTCATATAATATGTTGGGTATCATCAGAACTACCAAAATGATTAAAAAAGAGTACAGAGATGTTAAGAAAATTCATTAAAATATGACTAAAAAACCCCAGTCTTTAATAACTCTCAAGTAATAATAGCTAACATTTCTATGATGATTACTATATGCCAGGCACTAAGTACTTTATGATCATTATTTCATTTGATCCTAACAACAACCTTGGGAGGTAAGTGCTATTATTATCCCCATTATACAGATGAGGAAACTTGGAGAGAGGTTAAGTGACTTTTGCCCAAGGTCACACAGCTAGTAAGTATCTGAGGTTGGATCTGAACTCAGGTCTTCCTGACTCCAGCCCCAGCGCTCTGACCACTAAAACACTTAGCTCCCTCCAAGAAGAGTTAAAAATATATTTCCTTTGCCTTCAATAATACATACATACATACATACATACATATATATATATATATATATATATATATATATATATATATATATATATATATATATATTATATATATATATTTTTTTTTTGAAGAGGAGGTCCAGATTTGTGATTTCTTTAGAAAATTCCCACTATAGAAACTCCCTTTGTCAAAAGAAGAACTTGAATCCAGGTCTTCTCCATTCCAAGATCTACCTGCTCTCTATCTGCTGTGCCACACCATGGTTTAATTATAAAGAACAAAATAAGAGATGTTAGGAGATGTGGACCCTGGACTCCATTTGGACATGAAAGTGCCATAATGTCCTGGATCTCTTAAATTACCCAGAGGTACTACAAGTTCTTAACTCGGCAAAGAAAAAGCACTCAGATGCAGAGCAAAAACTATACTTTTACTAAGATGATCTAAGGATACAGGAACATGATCTATTAAGAGGACTGTCTGAGAAATCAGACCCAATAGCAATTGCAGATGGTTGTAGCTCTAGGCTCATCCTAGGTTCCAATAACTACTACATCAATGGTGAGAGAGTCTCATCTTTCTAACCTTTTTTGGACTTCTCGACCCTATCACCCCCCCCCCCATACTCCCTGGTCTGGCTGCTTGACCATAATTAAACTTTTTTATGCCTACCATCCTGGGAATACTTCCTCATTTTAATTCTATGTAAGGTATATCAATTGAAACTCAATGGGGCTGTAGTGGGGCCTGGCCAAAGACCACTACATATTCTATTTCTTCATCGATAAAATAAAAAGCAGATTAACATTTGACAATCTTCAGGGTCACCTTTGGGCAGCTAGGTGGCACAGTGGATAGAGAGCTGGGCTTGGAATAAATCAGGAAGACTCATCTTCTTGAGTTTAGATCTGGCCTTAGACACTAACTGTGTGACTTTGGGCAAGTCACTTAACCCTGTTTGTCTCAGTTACTCATCTGTAAAACGAGCTGAAGAAGGAAATAGCAAACCACTCCAGTATCTCTGCCAAGAAAATCCCAAATGGGATCACAAAGAATAGGATGTGATTGAAAAAAACACCTTAACAACGAGGTTACCTTCAGCTCTAGCACTCTATGAGTTCAGGATAGAAAACTCTAGTCCATTCAAAAGCCTTTGGCACAAATTCACTCTCTCCATACTAATCTTTCCTGAGCCAGTGTGGGCCAATTCTGGAGACACAAGGATGCTTAACTATTGCTATGGATGCTCCCTGTCTGATGTTAACATCTAACTCTCTCCCCCCACCCTTTTCAGTCTATATCAATTCAATTTAGGCTCCAATCTGGTTAGACAGGAGCAGAGAAATGCTTTGATCTGGTATTTTCCAGCTATAGATACTTGGAATCACTATTTATAAAGTACAATCAGAATAGTACTCACACATATGCGTTGCTGAATGAAAACCCAAATTCTTACACCAGATTCACACACGAAAGATTATATCTTCCCTGTATCTTTAAACTATAGCACTCTGGGAATTTGTTTGGAAACTGGTATTTATTTTTAAGGCTGTTTTTTCCCATAATGGTTGTTGTAACACACTTTCCATAAAAATAATTCACTAGAGAAGGAAGAAGATTATCTAAAACACTATTTTTGATAAACAGGGTCTTGAACCTGACTCTGTACAAGACAAGGAAACAACAGCACACATTTAGGTCAGTGGAGGGTGGGGTTTATCTCATAGCTCCCGAGTGTTGGTATCCTTCACATCTCCTCTGGCAAAGCTCACATTTATTTAAGATGATTTAAGGTGAAAAATGTGTTTGTATTTAATCCACACCCAAGGGCTGATGGTGTTGGCCAGAGGCAGACACTGTAAGAGGGACACTCCCTGCAGACAGATGACTACCATGGCAGCAAATTGCAGAAACAGTGCTGCTGTTACCATAATTGGGAGGCAGGGCATTTGAGCTGTAAAAGGAAGAAGACAGTAGCTGCTGGCAACAGCCATTACAAGGGCACCTGTTTCTCTCTCATTCTGAGGCTACTTGCAGGAAGTTTATAAAAACAAAACAGTACAGGCCACGTTGGCTAGAATTCTCTATTCTGGCACTTACCCTGTGACTATAAGGCTAAATGTGTTGATAACAGCAAGATGGCCAGGTCCGACTTTATGGTACAGCATGCGCTTTCAGGGGTTCTGGATACCTAGGTGGCTTTCTATTTATGACTTTATTTGTGTACCCTTGTGGTATGTGTGTCCTGGGGAAAGTCTCATGCAGTGGCCCTTACTGTTAGGAACAGAATAAGCCAAAGGAATAAGCAGTCATCACTTCTGCAGGGATGTCTGTGTCACTGATTCCGGACTACAAAGAAGTAACACAAACACTTAGGGACGTTACCCCATCCCCAAATTCCATAAGTCTGGAAGTTATCCATACACTGGAAAAACACTTGCAGAAACTACAACAGGTGATTTATTGGCTCAATTGCCATAGAAATTTCCCCTTACATGCAACCATAGCACCTTCATAAACACCCCCAGTTTCAGAAGCACTGAAGCTTTCCTTCAGGGGCAGCACTGTCTTCCCTACCCATAGTCCAGGGACTTTCCCAGGCCAGCATCAGCTGGTCTTAAAGATCTGGCAAGGGTGTTATTTATTGTGGCCAAAGAGTTTTTGGGGTGATACCTCCTAGATTGGGCTATGCCTTGGGTGGAACAGCTTTCTCTACTATATTTTAAGGCAGAGATTTTAGCGATTTGAAGGGCACCTTCATTGCAAAAGGTACATGGTGACTGCTATGCTAACCATTCAACAGGGAGGATCAGCTTTAATACCTTATATAAATGAATTCTGCAAACTGAGAGTCAAGTTGGGTTGGGAGAAATGCTAATGGAAGTATTTTGAGAGGGTTTGAACCAGAGCTTAAAGGGGGTGCTTAGCAGGGCATCCTGTGCCTAAAGATTTAGAACCTTTAATTGATGTGACTACACAAATGAATGCTTATCCAGAAGAGAAGAAGAGGAAGGGGTGGGCTTAATGATAGTTAGCATTTCTTATTGCTGAGTGATTTCAGTCATGTCCAACTTTTTGTGACCCCATTTGGGGTTTTCTTGGCAAAGATAGTGGAGTGGTTTACCATTTCCTTCTCCAGCTCATTTTACAGATTGAGGACTTGAGGCAAACAGGGTTAAATGACTTGCCCAGGGTCACATAGCTACTGTCTGAGGCTAGATTTGAACTCAGGACCTTCTGACTCCAGGGCTGGCCCTCTATCCGCTGTGTCACTTAGTTGCCCATTTACATAATGCTTAATGGTTTGCAAAGCATTATACCAATATTATCTCACTTTAATCGTCACAACAACCTTGGGAAGTAGGGAAGTATCCTCATTTTACAGATGAGGAAATTAAGGAATACAGAAATTAAGTCATTTCCTTGGGGACACACAGCTAGGAAGTATCTGGACCTGGATTTGAACTCTGGTCTTCCTGCCTCCAGGTCCAGAACTCTATCCACTGTACCATGTAGCTTCAAGGACAAGGAAGACCATGCTAGGTGCTAGATACACACACACACACACACACACACACACACACACACACACACACACACACACACACAGGAGTGTTGTATAGGAAGAACAATACAAAGGCACTGTGGATTGGTCAGATTACATGGACGGAAATAATCCACAGTATGTCTGTACAGGTAGGCTACACCCAAATTATGAAGGGCTTCAAATGTCCAATTAAGCTTATATTTTCTCCTAGAAGCAGCAGACAGCCACTTTTTGAGCAAGGAAGTGGCAGACAACTGGCTTTAACTCCTTCCTGGTCCTGAATTCTCCTGATGAATGCGTGGGTGAAAACTCACGTTGTTCAACTGTATCTAGCTGTCTCTACACTTTGTTTCACATCTTATGCAGTCAGATACTAGATCAGCCGGGCCTATCCAGAAGGGAAACCTAGCTATCCGCCTTGCTGCACACTATATACTCCCCATTGACTCTTCTTACTTTTCGTGTTTGCTCTGGGAGCAATACTCAAATCAATACTACTTTTGTTCCCAGAAAAAGTTAACAACTTACTGTCTTATGACTCCACTCATAATCCCTATGACTGCCTAGATCATGGGTTCTTAGACTTTATCTGTGTCATGGACCCTTTTGACAATCTGGGGAAGCTCATGGGCCCCTTCTCAGAATAGTAGTCTGTTGCCTACATTCATAACTGAAGGAAATGCAAAATTTCAGTTAAAGTTTAGTTGAAAGAAAGATGTTATTTTTTTTCCAATTTAAATTCACTGATCCCTTGAAATCTATTCATGAGCACCTTGGTCGCCTGAAGACCCCAGGTTAAGGCCCTCTGATCTAGACCACAGCTCTATTATCTTACCCCAAATGCCTTATTTGTGTGGTTTTTTTTTGTATTGTAATCCCTATTAAAAGCAAGATCCTTGAGGGCAAACACTGTCTCACTTTTACATTTATATCCCTAGCACCTAACACAGTAGTTGATATGTAATATGTACTTAATAATACTTATTGATTGATTTAGAAATATCACTTTGGAAGCTGTGTGGAATATAGACTGGAGAGGGAAGATACTTTAGGCAAAAAAATTATATATAAACACTATATATTATATTTAGAATTATATATACATACATATACATATATACATATACAGACATACATATATATGTATTTACATATATTTCAAGAAAAGGTATGAGCTGGAGGTTTACCTTTTCTACTAGAATCCTGAAGACACAAAGAGGACATAAGGAACAAATGGGCTGTCATGAACACAAACAGACCTTTCAAAGGGTTATTTAAGAAGATCCATGAGAAGGAACACAGAGGACTAGATGAGAGCACAGAGACAGACAGCACAGGTCTTAAGCTGTATGAAAAAGCTTTTTAGACAAGCTTGCTTATCATCACCAGCCAGTTTAAATACGGTGACAAACTGCACATCAATCAGCATAGGGGATGCCCATGGCCTTGTTTGGACCAATCTCCCCAGTTACACGTAGGCCATGTTATGTATCTGCCTTAGAAAAGGGAAGAGGGGAGGAGAGGCTTTGGAAGGGGAAATGCTGCTACCATGATCAGGAAGGCAGGGCATTTAGAGAGAAGGGAAGGGGATGTTGGATTTTGAAGGAAAGGATGTAACAGGGAATGAAGACACTAATCAGAATATGCCTCTTCTTGACACAGAAGGTTCCCTGTGATTTGCTTTCAGCTCTTTGATGATTTGTGTATCTAGTCGCAAGCTGGTCTTTTCCATTTCCTTTTTGTGCATAATTCACACCAAGTTAAGTTGTAGCTTGAAATATTCCAGGGGCTTCAGCCCTGTAAATTCTGAGTCAAACAGGAGTTTAATAAGGTGCAAACATGACAAGTTATGGAGATCCTATGGACCAGAAACTGCTGCATTATAAACAAATTAAAATAACAGCTCTTCTATCAGCCAGTGCCCTACCTGTTTTAGCTCAAGGCTTGTCTTCTTGTCAACACAGAGGCACCCTTATTTTTACACATGTTTAGTTAAACATAGAATTACAGAGTAAGACAGAAAAGTGTTATTTGACTTCATCTAGGGTCAGTAGTAACTAGGTTCTGAGACCCTTCAAAACAAGCTTTGGATTTTAGTTTTCTTATTAGGTATAACAATAATAATAATAATAATAATAATAATAACAACAACAACAACAACAACAACATTTATATAGAACCTAGTATGTGCCATGCTCTGTACTAAGTGCTTTACAAATATTATCTCCATTGATCCTTATACCAACCCTAGTTGGTAGGTGCTATTATTATCATCATCCCCATTTTACAGTTGTGGAAACTGAGGCAAACAAATGTTAAGTGACTTGTCTAAGGTCATACAGCTAGTAAGTGTCTGAACCCAGATTTAACCTCAGGTCATCTTGGCTCTAGGCTAACAGGGATTAGTGCTCCTCTAAATCATAGGATATCAACGTTGGGAAGGACTTTTAGAATTATCTAACAAAAGTCTATCCCAACATCTTCTACTTGTAACTCTATCCCATTTTAAGAATCATATTAAAAAAAACCCCAAAAAACCAGGCCCTTCTTAAAGACTGGACATCACCACTATAGAAAACTTACTTCCATGCCATTCCTGGCAGTAAACAGCCTTCTGGTAGTAAAGTAGATAGAGCGCTGGGCCTGGAGTCAGGAAGACCTGGGTTCAAATCTGGCCTCAGAGACACTTGACACTTCTGGGCAAGTCACTTAACTTCTGTTTCTTCTGTAAAGTGAGGATCAAAATAGCACGTATCTCACAGGGTTGTGAGAATCAAATGAAATAATATTGGTAAAGTGTTAGCACGGTGCTTGGCTAGTCAAAAGACTGAGTATCAGCCCTCAACTTGGCTCTTTACTAGCTGCGTGACCTTATTAAGCAAATCATTTAACTTTCCCGATTCAGTTTTCTCATCTGATAAATGAGACTTGAGCTATCTACCTCACATGTTGTTGCAAGGTTCAAGTGAACCTTGAACTTGGACCTTTAGGTTTAAGTACCTAAAGCAAAGTGTTATCCATAACACTTCATAGAACTGTAAATTATTGTCAATAAAATAATGGCCAACATTTATACCACACTTGTTTATGAGACATTCAACAGATATCTCCTTTGGACCTCATAACAGCCCTGTGAGGCAGGTGCTATTAGTTCTATTTTGCAGAAGGGGGAGCTAGGGTCTAGAAAAGTTAAGTGACTCGTCCAGAATCACACAACCAGTAAATAAACGAGTGACGATTTTAACACAGGTCTCTCTTGACTTCAAATTCAATGCTCTTTCCAAGACACATTCTCAAAGGCATGTTGGAACAGGACAGCAATGAGACAGGAGTGAGACCATACTCTGTTGCAATCTTTGGTTGACAGTGTTTTCAGAGCCCTAAAAAATGAGCAAGCTGGGCAAGGACTAGCTAGCAGGAAACTAGGTGGCCAAAGTCAGGGAGACATCATACCCTCAGCGGCAGGTCTCTGTCCTTTCCATCTCCTGCATCTAAAATTCATAGATCCCTACAGACCAGCGTGTGCTCTGTGATCGAATCTGTAGGAATAGCATTTTGAAGAACTGCCTGTGCTACTCAGAGAGGTGTGTGGTATTCTGCTAGGAGTGAAGTGGGGGAAGCTTTAATTACCTTTATTTCCATGAGTCATAAACTCATAAATGACTTTGTATTCTCCATAAATCATACAGCAGTTCAGAAAACTACCCTGCAGTTTTTTTTTTCTATGTCCCATACTTTAAAGAGTTAAACAGATTACAGGCCTCACCCAGAATTTTAAGTTTTCTGCTTATCATAACTTTGGGAGAAAGGCTTAGGAAATGGAGCCCTGAATTGGGAATTAGGACTCTTGGGTTCTGCCAATTACTTCAGAGTAGCCTTCTGTAAATCATTCTTCCATGTCAACATTTCCACTTATAAAAGGGGGAAAGCTGCCACAAAAGTTAATGAGAACATTTGTGAAAAGTTTAAAAACTCTTAGAAGGAGGTGTTGGGGCAGTAGAAAAATATTATATTGCTAGAGGACTATTGCGAACTTAATCCTACACCCAAAACGTTTAATATTTGGGAGAGTGGGACTGGATCATAGTGATCAGTTATATTAACCAGCCATTTTATAGATGAAGAAAATACTCCAATTTATATCTTTTCTCTTAACGTCTTTTTCTTTTAAATGCCAGTCCTTCACTTCCAACTTACTAGCTGGACATCTGGATGTCTCCACCTTCAAGTTCAACTTGTCCAAATCTGAAATAATCATTACCCCCTACCCTCTACCTTCTCTCTCTCTCCTAATTTCCATATCTCTGTTAATGGCACTGCTATATTCACCATCAACTCAGCTCGAAACCTTGGAGATATCACTCGTCCCACATCTAAGCAACTGTCAAATCCTATTTGCTCTACGTCTCTAGTATCTCTAGTTTTTATTCATTTCTTCCTCTGTACTTCCACTGTCTCGACCCTTGTTTAAGATCTCATCGCATTTCCACATTAACTATTCCAGCAGCCTCCTAACTGGTTTCCTTCCCTTTAATCTGTTCCCTCTCCAAATCACCCTTTATATAGCTGTCCTCATATACAAGTGTGATCATACTACTCCTTTAACCAAAGATTTTTAGTAGGTCCCCTTTGCTCATAGGATAAAATACAAATTCCTTATCCTGCCTTTCAAGGACTTGGTTCCAATACATCCTTCCAGTCTTATTTCATACCTGTCTCCTCAATATAGTTTCAAAAGACTGGACTACTAGGCATTTTGCAATTTTGTTAGCAACAATTTTGTTCTCTCTTCTTGCCTCCATCCATCTGCACGCGCTACCTACCATAGCTAGAAAACACTTCTTTTCCCAGGGACGGGTTCGAGCATTACTTTCTCCAGTCTTCCCTGATCCTCCTCCTCCTCGCTGCTGGAAGTGATTTCTCCCTCCTTGAATTTGTCGTATTTCTGGACTTGTTTGTACTTAATACATCCTACAACGTCTTGCTCCCCTCATTCTCCATTAGGATGTAAGCTCCTTGAAGACAGAGACTACATCTTATTTCATCTTTGTACCCTCAGCACATGTACTGCTTCTGCTACTGTTGTTCAGTCTTTTTGTAGTTGTGTCCGATTTTTTGTGACCCCATTTGGGGTTTTCTTCACAAAGATACCAGAATGGTTTTGCCATTTCCTTCTCTAGCTCATTTTATAGCTTAGGAAACTGAGGCAAAGAGGGTTGTGACTTGCCCAGGATCATAGAGCTATTAAGCGTCTGAAGCCAGATTTGAACCAAGGAAGATGAGTCTTCCTGACTGGAGGCCTAGCACTCTATTCACTGCACCAACTAGACCTTGGTACCACACATAATACACATTCAAATAATGCGTGCTGGAATGAATTTTGATTTGAAACTTAGGTTCACTGAACTCTAAACTCCTTGCCCAAACAATGGATGCCAATGAACCTCTCTCACTACCACAGATATGAAACTGGTATGAAGTTGAAGAAACGTCCGTCAGTAAACATTTATTAAGCACCTACTATGTGTCGGCACTCTGCTGAGGCTACAAAAATAATGAAAGATAGTCCTTACCCTCAAGGAGCTTACAGTCTAATGGAGAAGCTCACAATCCCCAGAAGATCTAAAAACTTAAACATGTTAAGTGGCAAAATATGAAATCCTGGGCAAAATCCCAGGGAGAAATTTAAATATAATATCCTATTTCTTATTGCTCTTTGGCAGCTCTTGCTCTGAGAGGTGCAGATTATGGACATGTCAGAGTAGTGGGCTGTTCCTAGAATTGGTGGAAGAGAATTTATCAGAATTCACAGATGAGGTTAGAAATGGTTCATTCTTGAGTCAGACCTGAGGAATGCTTCAATAAAACCACTCTGCAATGAAAGGACTATTAGAGCCAGTTGAAACTTGTCAGGGACGGGGTTGGGGTTGTTAAAACCCTAAGTGCAGCACGTTGCCAGGAAGGATCCTTTAAAATGATCATAGGAACTGTAGATTTCCATTCCTGCCATTGAGGCAAGGCGGAGGAGGGGAAGGGAGGGCTTCATTTCAGTGTGGAGAACTGATCTCCCTCCCACAGCAAACAGCCCAGGATGACACAGCTGGCAAGCAAAAGGACTGCAGTCCAGCTGATGTAGAGGGACCGAATGGTATGTTTATCCAGAGATACTGATACTCTTCCCTTTAGGTTTGGCTCAGGTTTACTGTGAGAGGAGATGGGAATTGACACAATGCGGTGTCCTAGCAAGTAGGTTAGCAAAATAGAGACAGATGGTGATTGCGGTAATTTAACTCTCCTCTCTCTGCTCCCACCATGTACATGCTGCAAGTTTTTCAATCGCCTCCTTTCTAAACTCTCCCCACTGCTTTTCCTTCCATCACACATGCTCATGATCATATATAACCTGCTTGCATGAAAAGAAGTCATAATGAAATAATAGCATAAAGTAATTTGCTAAAGCCAGGATAGTCCACAATTCCTAAATTGTCCAGGAGTGGAAGGATTCCTATTAGTCTATTAGACGGATATCAAATTCCTGACACTAGCAAGGAAACAAACTTATTTTTATTGAGTTCTGGTTATTTTTGTGCTGATTTTTATGCTGATTTAAGATTACAAATATGTAGAACCTGGTGATGTTCTCAATTAACAAAATTAGTCCCCTAGAAAATGCCTATGATAGGTTTAAGATATCCTGTGGGTCCCTACACCCTAAACTATATCTCACAAATCTCCATCTTTTATTCTCTCGTACCTATCCTCCTCAATCCCATTCTTAACATGTCCCATTCCAATTCTGCCTGCCACTGTGCCCTTTGGAATTCCTATTCCATAATGAACAGACTTTTCTTCATAAGGGACTTCTTCCTTCCATCTACTTTCCCACGCAGGGACCTAGCTTCCCTTAGATGACACTGAGTCCTCTCCACCACTGACTAGACCTTCTCTTACAACCTAAATCACACTGGTCTTAAAAGGGGCAGTGGAATAGTTCTTGCTCCCCACTGCCACTTGTAGACATTCCCTTTACTGGCATTGCTCCACGACCTCTCATCCTTTTCAGGTCACACTGTCCAGTTCTGCATTCGTTACCTGGATTGTGGTGGCTGTTGATTACCGTACTTCAGGGCATTCTCCTTCCTTTCCTCAAAGAATTCAGTACCTAATCATTGTCTTCCTCTCCTCCCAAACGCTTACACTCTAGGACTTCAATATTTGTGCTGATGCTTCTGCCTCAAATATACTAATCTCCTAGTTCTCTAGCCTCCTCAGATCTCACATTCTAGTCCTCCACCTCAGCCCTGTACAGAGATGCCCAATATCTTGGATCTCACTATTACTCACAAGTGTTTTGCTTCCATCATTGAAGAAAATCTGATATTCCTTTATCTGACCATAACTTCCTAACCTATTCTCCACCCCTCACCATGACCTTCAGTCCCTCAATTCCTCACTGCTCTCTGTCATAGCTTCTGCTCTGGCTTCACGTCCCTTCCTCACACACGCCTTATTGTTAATCAGTTCAACTCGATCTCCTATTCTTGAATTCCTTGCTTACTCACCCTACTTCCTCTTGCTCCTTTGCCAAACCTCGACCTTGTATTACTCCCATAATTCACTTCCTCTGCTTCTACTCACATGTTTCTGATAGCAGCTAGAAGAAATCATAAAACCAAGCTGACTGGGTGCAATAAAAATTATTATCTAACTTCAACTGGGTCCTCACTGCACTAAAGCAATCATTTTACTCTTCACTAACTTATTTTCTATCCCATTCCCCATAGAATTGTTCCAAACCTTTTCTTCTCTGCTCAAGATTCCTATACCTCTTCCCTGTCCTGACTCTCTCAGCTGAGAACCTTGCTTCTTTCCTGGAAAAGCAAAAACAAACTGTTGAGGCCATTTGCTGTCAGCTTTCTTTTCTCCTTCTTATTCATCTCAAAACCCCCTGATGTCATTAAATACTTTCTTCATTTCTTTCTCTGATGTCCTCTTTGCCAAGGTCTTTCTCTATATGTGCCCTTATTCTCATTCCCTCCAGTCTTCTCCAAAAGATTACTGTTGCCATCATCCTCTCTCTCTAATCTTCATTATCTTTCCATCTACTTGTTTTTCCCCATTGTCTTTACATACGTCCAAGTCTCTCTGCTCCTTGAAAAATAATTTACAAGGACTCCCATCCCCTCAACCTGTCATCCTACATCTTTCATCTCTTTCTCAGCCAAAGTCCTAGAAAAAGCTGTCTCCAGTTGTTGCCTCCATTCGCTTTCCTTTTCCTTACTCTTTGGCCCTTTGAAGTTTGTCTTCCAGGCTCAGCTGAAAGTGTTCTTTCCAAAGTTAGCAATGAACAAGTTGTGGTATGATGGAATACTACTGTACTCTAAGAAATGAAGAGCTTGATGATTTTATAAAAACATGGAAAGAGCTGAACAAAATATTGAAGAGCAAAAGGAGAAGAACAAAGAGAATGTTGTATACAGTAACAGAAATATTGTTTTGAGAACAACTTTGAGTGACTAAGTCATTTTGACTATTATAAATACCCAAATTAACTACAAAGGACATATGAAGGAAGACACTATCTGCATCAAGAGAAAAAACTAATAAATAGAAGTATGTATGGAATGGTTTTACATGTACATACACATAAACATATACAAACATACGTATACATAAACATATATGCATATATGTGTGTATATATGTATATATATGTGTGTGTATATATACACACATATATCTTTTAGATACATATATATGTATATACATAAACACACACACACACACACACACACACACACACACATACACATATATCTTTGTGCCTTATGGTACCCATCTCTAGGGTAGGCATGAGGGAGAAAAAGGGGAAAAAAAGAAACTTACATAAAAACTTTATTATATATTTGAAAAGGAATAACATGTTGTACATAATAGATTTGCAGTTTCATGTACAATCATCTTTTCTATTCTAATATGTTATTGAAATGCTTATTTTATTTCTTAACTTTAGAATAAAATAGGTGAAATTTTTAAAAAAGTTAGCAACTATCTCATTGCTAATTCAGATGGTCATTTTTCAGTTCTCATCCTTCTTGACCTCTCTGCTACAGTTGACACTGCTGACAACCTCCTTCTATTGGACACTGCCTCCTCTCTGAGTTTCCATGACTCAACTCTCTGGAGGTTCTTCTACCTCACTAACCACTCCTCAGTCTCCTTTTCTGGATCTTCATAATATAGTCTCAAACTGTGAGCATATCCTCAAGGCCTGCTCTTCTCTCTCTATGCTCTCTTTCTGGATGACAACAATAACTTTCATGAGTTTAAATACAATCTCTATGCAGATGACTTTTACATCTTGATATATATATGTATATATATATATATACATACACATATATATGTCTATGTCTATATCAAGTCCCAATTTCTCTCCTAAGCTCTACTCAAACACTACCATTTCCTGTTACACATTTCAAAGTGCATGTCAACATGTGTCCACACCTTCTTTTCCCTCAAAACCACCCTCTACCAAGTTTTCCTATTTCTGTTAAAGGCACCACCATTCTTCCATCTCCCAGACGTATGACCTTGGTGTTCTATTCAACTTTTCCTCTTTTTCCATATATCTAATTACTTGACAGATCTTGCTGTTTCTAACTTCACAACATTTCTTGCATTCTCTTGACTCGCATAACCATCATCTTAGTTCAGGTCCTCATAGCCCCTTGCATAGATCGTTGTCAGGGACTCCTAATTCTAGATGACTCCTAAATTCTCAGGTCTCTCCCCACAAAAGTGGGCAGTCCTCCACAAAGCTGCCAAAGGGACTCTTTTTAACTGAAGATCTGACCATTTCGTTCCGAACTCAGTCAACTCCATTGCTTTCTGTTGCCTCTAGAATAAAATATAAATTCCTCACATTTTCTGTTGGCACACTCAATTCTGGCCTGTAGCCAATTCAAAGCTTTTTGTCACCATAAAATATGCCCAAAGGGAACAATCAGAGGATGCTTGTAGATGCTCTTTTAAAGTAGGGGAAAGGGTACCTCCATTACTCATTCCCAGAAGCAGGTTCACCAAACCTCCACAAGAACTATAACCAGACAGGGAACATTACACATTTTTAAAGAACTGGATTTTTACATATTATATTCTTCCTCTGGCAAAATGAGCAAGCAAACAAGCAAAATAAATAAAAATAAGTGCCCTCAGTAAATTACTGATGGTAATTTTAAACTCATTGTCCATATCACCAATCCAGAAAAAATTCTCTGGGTTCCTGGAGATGCTTAAACATTGTCTTTTCCCTTGCTTCCTCACTGTTAAACTGAAAAGAATGTCAAAACAACCAATGTGACACTGATTTTATACAGACCCATAGGTACAGGCAGAAATCATAAGTGCTCCCAAATAGAGAGTAATGTAGATTCAATAAAGATCATTTTACAAAGTTTATCAGAGGTTATTGCTTATTTAGTGCTTAACAAGGGCCTGTGTTGGTACTCAAAATGGTCTTCCCAACCCATTGGCAGCAAAGAAAATGATAAGGGGGTAAAAATGCCCAAACTTGGGATCTCAGAAGGAAACTTGGTTCCTATAGAGTTTCTCAGAATACATACAACTTTCCCTGCATAGGGTTTAAGACATGGGGTAAACTGGAATCCACCCCCTCATGCTCAAGGAAGAAACCAATTGCCTGGGTGAAAACTCTTCAGTGCACAGGGTCATCCATCTACTTATCCGGACAAAACCTCTACGTTTCCCTTTCTACACAGGGTGCACCAAAATTCCTTCAAGGGATCCTGTCCCACAAGTGATTCCCTTGGCAGTCCAGACAAATTTCCTCCACATTTCTATACCAAAGGGCACCTACGGTTTTCCCATTAGGTCCCTGTCACTACAAGGGCATGAAATGGAATTCCAAACTCAGCCAAAAATAGAATAAGCAGACTCAGTTCAACAAGAAAGAAAACAGGATGAGGCAAGTGTTTGATCTCAAACACTTGGGGTTGACGACCTGGGGGTCTAGGGGAGCAGGTAAACCATATCCTATGGTCCTTTCAGTCCAAATGAATCTTACTACAAAGAATACAGTGCAGATATGATTAAAAGTGGAAAGGGGAGAGAAAAAAAGAATATTTATGACACACCATACAAGATGAACTTCAATAAGTAGATATAGTAACACAATAGATGACATTGCAAAAGTAATCAAATAAACCAAAGTCACTGGTAAGATCAAAGAAACTCATTTTACTTCTGAGGCAACACACCAGGAAATTGTGTACTTACAGTATAAATCAAAAAAGACCTCATTTTTCTCTGGTAGACCCTTAAAAATAAGCCTTCCAAATAACAATAGTCCCCAGAAATGCAAAGGGCCTGACATTATCTCCGATGGGCTCCCACATGTAGCACCCTCCTTGCAGCTCACTAAGCCACACTTAGCTCCAATTTGAACTCTGATGGCTCTTTTGACCTTTCACAGCCCAAAAGATCATAATCTGGTCAATTCTGCCTTTGAATTCTCAGTTACCTATGAACAGGAAAGATTAAACACAAGAGACGAAAGAGACGGGAGCTATTTGTTCATGGATACATGGTGCCCAGGTGGGAGAGAGGTGGCCTTCCTCTCTCTCCTAACTCAAAAGGTACTAAGAAGAAGAGTAAGAGAGCCATCTGCTTGACCTTCGCTCTGCCTGCTCTGTTCTAGCTCAGTGGTCAATTAAGAGAACTTTTTTTAACCAACATATGATATATCAGTTGGAAAACAGGATGCTTGCACATGCTCTGAATTTTTGGGAAGGATCCCTTAACTATGTTATCAATCAATCAATCAATCCATTAATAATGCCCAGAATCAGGCATCACAGAACTAGGCAAAGCATATTATGTGTGCACCAAAGACTGATTCCTCATCTATGACATTTCCTTTTTATCTTTTTATCCCTAGGCCTAGCACATTGCCTATTACGTAGGCATAGGGACTAGATCTGTGAATCTACTAATACAGTTATCCCTTCCATATTTTGGGGATTGGGAGCGTGGCACTTCCAAGATCTGCAAAATCTGCCTAAAACTTTTTGGCCCTCCCTTATTACCAGAGAAGTCTGAATTTTTTCTTTTTGTCTTATGGGGTGTTTATAATACCTTATTGTAAAATTTGAGTTGATATTATACAATACTATACATATATTTCATGCATTTCTGATTTTATAAACTTTTTCTGCGTCATCTGCTGGCCTTCACGTGTTGTCTGGGGCTTCCGCAAAACTCCCCCAAAATTCTCATTTAATTTCTTATGCTGACGCAAGGATATATCGAAACGGTGATGGGGAAAGCTGCAATGTGGAAGGAATAACTGTATGGAGCACTCTTGAATGAGGAAACTCCCTCTACCAAAACATGTAGACAATTTTCTGCAATTTATAGATAGTTGTCTGGAATTGTGAGAGTGTAATTAACTTGCCCAGAGTCATACATCTGACATGTGCCAGAGGGAAGATGCGAAATCGGGTTTTTCTTGCTCTGAGAATAACTCTCTGTCTACTTTGCCACACTGCCTCCTACCGGTGGAAGGGACTTCACAGGTCACCTAGTCAAATCTGTCATTTTATACCTGTGTAAAGGTTGAATCTGCCCAAAAGTATACAAGCAGTGTATATCAGAGGTAGAATTAGAATCCCGATCCCTTTATTTTCAAGTCAGTGTTTTTTCCAATGTATTCCTTGCCTCTCTCCTGGTACATAGTAGGTAATTAAGACATACTTGGTTAATTGGTTGATGCGTTTACTTTTAATGGCTGGTCAGAACACAAAAAACTGGGGTATATTCTCCTAAAAATATATCCAAATGCAGCAAAAAACGAGTAGGTAAATGTAATAGAAATGTTCAGAGGAAGACATATGCAAAGAACAAGCGTGTCCAGGAAATGCACACAGGGAGGTAACATATACAGACAGGCAACTCACTGCTCTAACACTACTGGGCTACTAACATCTCCGTATGTCCAGACAATGCTCCACCCAGGTAGGTCCCCAGTGGTTCTTGTAACATCTGCTACTTTCTGCTCTCCTGAACACTGCTCAGTGGAGTCTGTTTCACTCTCTCTAACACCTGGCTCAGCAGAAATTTGTGACCTTCTCATCTTCCATGGAAAAGCAGGCACTGCCATGCTCTTTTAGGTCCATTCACTTTTACCTGCTATAATTCTTTCAGAAAAAGGTAGAAAACCTTGCCCAGGATCAGCAATGAGTCTTCTCTTGGGTTCTCTTGCCTTATGTCTTCAAGAGTCCTGGCTAGACTATGAATCTTCTGATCTTCCCAGCAGTAAATTCTCCACGCCCAGCTGCAACATTATTTTTAAAGAAAAAAAAAGGCAGGTCTTCCTAGATAACCAATGACTTAATAGTTTCTTTGTACTCAACTTTCTGGATCCTGACTTTGTGGTCTTTGTGGGCATCCAAATTCTAGCTCATGGTAATAAATTTTACAAGGTATCTACCACTTCATAGCTATTTCAAGATTTTTTTCAGCTCTTTCTCCAAAGGTCTCTATTTCCAGGCTTCACCACTCTGCAAGTTGCTACAGGGTGAAGAAAAATAAATTTTTGATGTCACTGAAGCAAAAACCAGGCCATGACCACATTATGAAATAAATTCTTGTGCTTTTGTTTCCTGGTTTCATTTTGTAAATATCTCTACAGAGGAGGAGGGATTGCATGCGTCTGTATTCTACCCCCTCAAACTTCCTCCTCCACTCAGCTTGGAAGAGTCTGTGGTGAAGGATCTGTGAACCTCCCTCAAGTACCTCTCCCACCACCTCCCTAGGAAAAAGTCCCAAGGAACCCAGGAGGGAAGTGTTCCTTACTCTCACCTCCACTTCACAACCCCTACCCAGACCAGAGAAGGCAATGGTGGAACACAGAAGGCCCAATGGATTCTCTTCCTAACATCATGGGCCTTCTCTCCACTCCACTCAGACAACCATTTGGGTGACCAGGTTCCGTCTTGGCCTTTTCCACATAACAGCACTCAGTAAAGACTGTAAACAATACAATTCATATCATATTTTTGTAAAGATGGTAACATGAAAGGGTGTGGAGGAGACCACTTCTTCCATATACATCCTAGCAAAGATCTAATGAGGATGACAGAAGCAAGAACAATATAGAAAATTACAGAGAAAAAGCTTTTGAACTCTCTCTTTTTTTTTTTTTTTGGCTAGGCAATGGGGTTAAGTGACTTGCTGAAGGTCATACAGCTAGTAAGTGTCAAGTGTCTGAGGACACATTTGAACTCAGGTCCTTCTGACTCCAGGGCCCGTGCTCTATCCACAGCATCACCTAGATGCCCAGGGAAAACATAAATAAACTGAAGAAAACACCAAATGATGAAGAGAAGCCCAACAGTTAAGCCCAAAGAGCATAACTCCACAATAAGTATAAATAGTGACTTGGGGAAAAAATAGCTTTGCCACAAGGATCATGAGGATTGCTGGAAGAAATGGTGTAAGAGATTTTTAAAAAATGAAATTAAATTTAAAAAAGATCTCTGTAGGGAAAAACAACCATAACAACAACAACCTAGAAGAAGAATAAATAGCTTCCAGCACAAAGTACCCAGATAGTGGACTCCCTGGAAAAAAAAAATGGAGCAATGAGACCTCAGACTCAATGAGACAACAAGGAATATCAGAACTAAATCAAAAGATTTTTTTAAAAAGGAGAAAATTCAAGGTATCTCCTATAAAAGTGACAGACCTCAAAAAGAACGTGAGGAGTTAATTTAAGAATCATCAGTTGATTTTTAAAAAAAGAATCATCAGACTCCTTGAAAAATGAGTCCAACACAAAAGCCTGGGTACCATATTTCAAGAAATCATCAAAGATAACTGCCCACATCAAACAGGACAGAAATCAAAGTAAAAAATAGGAAGAATTCACTGATCTCCTCCTGAAAGAAACCCCAAACTGAAAGTTGGATTATGGTAGCCAAAATCTAGAGATTCCGAGTCAAAGGAAAAATACCAGAGGCAGCCAAAAAAGAAAGAGTTCAAAGCCCAAGAAATCACAGTCAGGATCATTCTAGGCTATTCTTGGAATCTGGTATTCCAAAAAAAGCAAAAGATAAAAAGTTATAAAAATGATGAGCATCATCATCGTTGTTGTTTTCATTTGTTTCACTCATGTTTCACTCTTCACGACCCATTTTTGGCAAAAATACTGGAGTGGTTTGCCATTTCCTCCTCTGGCTCATTTTGCAAATGAGAAGCTGAGGAAAACAATTAAGTGACTTGCCTAGGGCCACACAGCTAGTAAGTATCTGAAGCCAGATTTGGACTCACATCTCCCTGACTCCAGGTCCTGTGGTCCATTCACTGCGTCACCGTGCTTAGCAAAGCACTTTCCACATGTTATCTCATTTGATCTTCATGACAGTCCTGTGAGATAGGTGTTATTATGATCCCCATTTTACAGATGGGGAAACTAAGGCTCAGTTAGGCTAAGTGATTTGCCCAGGTCAACTGGTCACATGTCTAGTCATGGCTCGTAATCCCTAGAGAAAGGATCCGACCTCAGATCTTCCTGACTCTTAAGTCCAACAATCTAACCACTTAAGCTTAGTACCACTTAGTTGCTAAGTATAACTGGCCCGACAAAACAAAGAATCATCTCACAATGGGAAAAAAAGAGCTTTGAGTAAATAGATGACTTTCAAGCATTCCTGATGAAAAAGATTAGAATTAAGCAGAAACTTTAGAATGCAAACACACAGTCCAGAGAAATCTAGAAAGGTAACTGTTGTTCATCCTTTGTTTTGGAAGAGGACCAATGACATCACAGGATGATGTCTTGACTTGAGTATGAACTGGATGTAAGTTCGGCAAAACTACACAAAGTCTTCAGCCTTATTTCCTCTTCCAGAGTCATCCAAGTCCAGTAGGAAGACAAAAGTCAGCACAACTGGCCCAGGATGCAGTGGACGACCCAGGCATCTTCAATGTTGGCTTCAACAGGGCTATCATGTTGAAATATATGCCTTCAAATGGGGGAGGGGGAAGCATATTTACCTTCAGAATCCCACTGTCATAAAGTGTTTTCAGAGGCAATTAATAGAAAACCACAGGAACTGAGTGTGGTTTTCTTTTGTTTTATTGGTTTTAAGGGAAGAAAGAAAAGGGATAGCATAGCATTATTTTTACTTGAATTATTCTTCTTTAATTGAAAAGTTAATCAAATGTTGGGGAGAAATAGATAACAACTATGGACCTCGCTTTGCTCCCATTAGACTTAGACAAATCTAACAAAAAGATAAAAGAAGAAAGAAGTTAAGGTACAGAATTTTCGAAAGATTAGATAATTGCTCGCAATTGTTGAAAGGGAATATAAAGAAATATATAATTTCTTGGCTATGCATGCCATCTTTGCAAAAATTAACCATATGCCACGGCATAAAACCTCATTAACAAATGCATAAAATGATCAAGGTAGAAATAGGAAAAGATGTCAGGGTTGGAGGAAGCCCAGCTCTCCTCCATCACTACTCCAACCGATCTAGAAAGAACACCAGACTGAGTAGTGAACAAAACATCCAAAGAAAAACCACAGTGAATCATTTTTCCAGCTCAGGTTAGCACAGGGAGACAAAGGCATGAGGGAACTGAGGAGGGGCCAGAAAGGCCCCAAACAGAACCTCCTAAGATTAAATTGGGGCCTAAAGCTACTAGGGCAAGGAAAAATTAAGAGACTCAACAGAGAAGGCACCTGAAGTTGTGCAAGAGAGTAGGAACAGGAGTCAGCCTGTGACAGTGTTGCTCAGACCCCAGAGGAGGTTCCTGGAACCACCTTCAGTGGCAGAGTGCTGGGCCTAGGCTCTGCTGACCTGCAGCTGCATACCAGGCCACAGAACAGTCGTGATCTTTGCTCCAGCTCAGACTGGGCCTAAAACTTTACACCGGAAAAGGAGCAGGAACAGAACTGAGCAGCATCAGGGTCGTGGGTTTAGCCCATAGACATACCGAAGCTAAGGCCTGCAGCTGACTGATTAGGGCAGGGAACTCAGACCAGATGAGCTGCAATTTGGCTGGTCTGAACCTGCTGAACCCTCCAGCCAGCTATCCTATGCTGGGACTCACAGTAATCTCAAAACTATCTAGAGGCAAGCCTATGGTTGCACGGCTTAAACACAAATGAGGTTCAGGAGCTTTAAAAACCCAAACCAGGAGGGCAGTATTCAGCCTTCAGCATAGATCTGAGCATTTCGGATACACTGAAAGTTTGCAATTCTCTAGCCTTAATCTCTCCTGAAATACGTGAAAAGCATACTACTCAATACCCAGAAAAAGCAGCGGCAGGACCAGATAATATGAATTAGGACCAAATGAAGCCCAGACATTCCCTCTAGGCATGTGTAAAAGCCAGACACTAACACAAAGTCCCGATTTGGGAAGTAAGGCTCCAAGAATGAGTAAACAAAAAAAAAGACTCCCATGATAAAAAGTTATTATAGTGCCAGGGACAGCAAAGCACAAACTTAGAAAAGGAGGAAAATTCTAACATGTTTATAAGCAAATCTTCAAAGAAAAATACAGCTGGGATATGAGGTCAACTAGAATCTCTGAAAGATAAAGCAAGAATTAAGAAAATGAGTTTAAATTATTTTACAAGTGAAATGAAGGGGTTATAGTAAATAATTTGAGAAGAAATGAGAGTTTTAAAGGAAAGACTTGTAAGGAGAATCAAATAGCTTAGTACAAGAGGCAGAAAGACTTACCCAAGTAACTAACAGTGACACAGGAAGAGACCCATGGAGGGTACCCATCAAAAAGAGCAAGGATGGACAATTGAAAATAAAGTTTTGGTGGGCATACCGCTTTGGAAATTTGTTTGTTTGGCTGGCTGAATTATTTTGTCGTCCCCCTCCTCATCCACTGAAATACAGAAACTTTTGTAGTAGAGTAGGTGTTTTAGCAGCAGTAACAATACTGATATTATATTGATATATATGATATTATAACATAATATTATGATATGATATACATGATATTATAAAGCAGAGAAGGAAAGGAAGATACCAGAATACCATCTCTAGTTAAAAATATAGGAGAAACTGCAGAAGGTATGATGATTTTCAGGGTGGCCAATTTAATCAGCTAGTATTTATTAAACACCCACATACATGTGGTACTTTACAACAGACCCCTTCGAATACACCAAGGCATTCATGGGTCTGTTTTAAATGGGCCACCCTGTACAAAGTGGGAACCTGGCCAGGATGCTGGGGCAATCATTTCAGTTCATATGAAAGGAGGGTGGGCTCTCAGACAACCACAAGTAAAGGATAAACCTCTAGTTTTGTATCTCATCTGAAAGTCAGAAAGACTGCAGGAATCTGTTTTCCAGGAGTCTGGCTGCACAAAACCAAGGATACATTAAACCCTTCCCTTTCCAACCAGTAACATCCTATACTACCTACATTCCCAGACCTTTACCCTGCAATTTCCCTGGGCAGATTCCCCCTTCCCCTTCTTACAACTGAATCCAAGTTCGTTATGAATATTCCCACATAATGACTGAAGTATTATGACCCTTGTGTTACTTATAATTAGCCAATCAAGGATTCTGGTCACTTTTGGCTCTTGGATAATGAATTCATTGTAGCTAGAGAGAGCATTCTCTTACCAGTGCCCTGCTTAACCTGCCAGGAACATTTGCAGTCTTTGCTGATTTATCAAGCCACTTTTGATTGCAATCTCACAAGAGAACTGACTGGGCTTGCTTTCCTGACATTCCCCAGTGAGCTGGGCTAAGCAAACTTCTAGTACTAGGTGGTCTTTGAATGCAATGTCTCAGAGTCAACCCAAGTGAGTCATTGCCCAAGAGAAACACTTTCAGAAGTGTTGGCAGGTACTATGACTTTTCTAAGAAATCTCCGATACCTACCAAATATTTCAGCCCGCACAGGAGGATGTCAGAATAATGTGAAGGGCTGGAAAATGTTATCAGATAATAAATAAATGCTTTATTATAGAACCAGGTTTCTGTAAAAGCCAACGTGTCTGGTTACCTTAATCAGAAGGATCCAGAAAGTTCAAGAGAAGACCAAAATGTAATCTCATAAGATTCCAGTGATACATGTCTTATTGCCAATTGATTGACGGGCTGGCTTTTGTGAGGCTATTCCACTGTATGGTTCAGGTCAGGGGGAGCAGGTAGGGGAAAACAGAAGAAAGAGAAGGCTTGATTTAGCTTAGCTTCTCATACCTCAACAGATGCCAACAGAGAAAATTTTAGTGACACCATCAGTTTCCGCAGACTCCTTAGTTGGCATGGCATTGCTATATGCTATACACATTAAATCGACAGCAGGTGGCTACTTGGCATGCCACGCCTGACTGACACATTATCATAACAACCAAGGTACTATTAATAAGACTTGAATTGTGATGTGTTGGGAAAACCTGATCACATAATGTGGAAGCAGGAGATGAAAGATCACATGCCTAGACTACCAAGTCAACAATACCTGAAGATTTAGAAGCAAATCACCTTCAACACTGGTGGTGCAACTGTCACCCAGGACTTGGAATACACTGAATTTTGGTTTGCTGAAATAGCTCCATCTATGCTAACCTACACAAGCCGTGACTGTGTCAATTTTTCCAAGTAAGAGAAATGGATGGAAAGTCAGGTCACATCTTAATAGAGACCCAGTGAGCTAATGGGTGTGATTATTTCATTGTCTCGGATTCACGCCAGCTCAGGCTCATCAGATAGAAGAACAATCCGGGGGAAAGATGACCTCACTTTCAACACAGGACTGCGTCGTCAGATGCCAACAGGAATTTAGCGATCCCTTGGCGCAGGTAAAACTGAGTTCTTTACAGTCTAACTAACGAGAAGCATACCAAGGTTACCTAAAAACAGTAAAGCTAATATTGACATTAACTTACTAGACACAGTTAGGGTAAGAGAAGCCAGAAAAAACGAACCAAAGCCATCTGTGCTAAGCGTGTCACAACATCCATTATAGGAGAATATTTCAGACAAATTACCATGTCCTTAAATGATTAAGTACCAGATTTATGGAGAGCTACAGCATTAACAAGACTGAAGCAATGTTCAGTGGTTATACCTGTAGGAAGAGAATCACAAGGCCCAAGTTCGACAGCCAAGCCTTCTACGGACTTATGAGGTCTTTGAGTCAACTTCTGTCCCTTTTCTTTTCTAAAGAATTGCAATCCTGTCACCTGCCAAGTTCTAATATTGCTAAGGTACTGGTCTAATTAATAACAGCGTTTATGTAGAGCTTTAAAGGTTTGCAAAAAGTTTCATGAATATTTTCTCATTTTATCCGCGGAACAACACTGGGAAGTTGGTGCTATTACTATCCTAGCTTTATTTCTATTTTTTATGAATAATATTTTCTTTTTTCTCAATTACATGTAAAAATAATTTTTAATGTTAAAATTTTGAGTTCCAAATTTTCTTCCTCCTTTCCTCCCCTCCCCCCTCCTTGAAGAAGGTGAGCCATTTGATATAGGTCATACATGTGCAACCATATAAAACATATTTTGATATTAGTCATATTGCGAAAGAAAACACAAACCAAATACACACACACACACACACACAACACATACACACACACACAAATAAAGAAAGTGAAAAATAATATGCTTCAATTTACATTCACACTCCATCAGTTCTCTCTCTGGAGGTGGATAGGACTTTTCATGATACGTCCTTCAGAATTGTCTTGGATCACTGAATTGCTAAGAATAGCTAGTCATTCACAGTTGTAAAACATACAATTGTTGCTATTACTTTGCACAATGTTCTTGTTCTGCCCACTTCATTTTGTATCCGTTCATGTAAGTCTTTCCAAGTTTTTCTGAAATTATCCCATCTGTCATTTCTTATAGCACAATAGTATTCCATTACATTCATATATGACAACTTGTTCAGCCATTCCCCAGTTCATGGGCATTCTCTGAATTTCCAATTCTTCGCTACCACAAAAACTGCTGCTATATTATCCCTGTTTTAGAGATGAGGAAACTAAGGGAGACAGAGATTAACTGACTTACATAGGGTCATGTAGCTAGCAAGCATCTGAGGCAAGATTTGAATTCAGTTCTTCTGATTCCAGGTCCACTACCTGATCCACGATATCATGTAGTTGCCTATTTATTATTAGGTAACAGCCATAAAGCATGATTCACTATAGGCAAGTGATTCGGCATTATTTAGGCTTAGGAGCTTTGCTATGAAAGGAGGAAAATGTCATTTAGCTGCCTCTAGGGGGGCTATAAGATAAAGGCATATTTGCATTTTGCTTGTTTTTCATTTGAAATACAGAGAAAAGGAAAAACAAATATTTAACATTACCCTAAGAATTCACTAAGAGTAGAGTTCAGAGCACATTGAGATTTATGGAGAGATACACTGAAGAGCAAGGATTTTCACTTAATTGGGAACAAAAATGTAGGAAAGGGTAGCTTTCATTTTCATTACAAAGGTTAAAGAGAAAAGTACAAATACGCAGGAATCCCTGGACATCCCAGGATAACTGGTACTGGAAAAAAGGTAACAAAGTTAATCCACATAAAATGGGGACCAATACTTCATAATGAATAATGAAAAAGGTTTCATTAGGATTTTTAATGGACATCTAAAAATGAAACTAAATATTAAGAAAAATAACATTTAATATTATAGAGAAGAAAATTTGTTACAACTGCAATTGTGTGCTCAAGAGTTACTTTTCCTCTGTCTAATTTTCCTTACAAAACGGGACAACAGGATCAAAAAACATCTCTCAACTTTAATTTTCTCAGCAAGTCTCTATCATAGAAAGGATTATTGTTGCAAAAATATTCTTCCAGCTTGATCATTTTCCCCAAGTCATATCTCAGTCCTCTGATGATTCATTCTCTTTTTTCCTCTGGTGAGGCAATCAGGGTTAAGTGACTTGCCCAAGGCGACATAGCTAGTAAGTGTCAAGTATCTGAGCCCAGATTTGAACGCAGGTCCTCCTGACTCCAAAGCCAGAGCTCTATCTACTGCCCCACCTTGCTGCCCCTCATTCATTCTCTTTTGAAGCACCGACAACCACTTCAAGAGGTGGCTTCAGAATCACAAAGACTTGAGTTCAAATCTCACCTCTGAAATATAATAGTTATGTGACCCTGGAAAGATAGTTAACCTAACTCAATAGGTATCTCTCTTAGATTCTGAATTGCAAAATAGTGGTAAGTTCTTCATTGGTAGAGAACGTTACCTCACTGGGAGGTCCTCACACCAATGAAATACTATGTAGAACAAAGTAAAATGCAGCCTCATAACTGTGGGGTCCAGTAACAAGGATTTCCTGTGCTTCCTTCTAATGGCTCTCATTTCTCATCCCTTCAGATTGCTCAAGGAAAAAAAAAAGCATTTGTGTTTTACAATCACTCTTCCTGATTTACACGAAATGATGTGAAGGGAAGTAACAAGGAGCTCAATGACTATAACAATGGAAAGACCTGAATGATACAAAACTATAATAAACACGTTTGGTGCCAAAGAAGAGAAAGGAGAGGGCCTTTCCCCAACTTCTTTGAGAAATGGAGGTTATTGTTATTGTCGTTCATCCTTCGGTCTCAAAAAGGACCATAACACCAGGGAGGCACACTTAAATACAAACATCAGAATTGGCCACATAATTCACCGACTATCCTGACACCTGTGGATGCATTTGATGTCTTCTTGGTATCTTTCTCTGAACTTATAATGCAGAGCCAGAGAAGTCTTTGTTCTCACTAAGTTTCTTTTCTGAACGTTAATTAGGCAGGGAATACTCAATGGGGAACAGGACTTTTCAATTCTGACCTTAATTGCTGTAAATGAATATGGGTTACTGCATACTTCATAAAGGGCATGGCCTTTCATTCTGATTAATACTTCCAATTATAACTTTCATGCCATAGTTTAGCTGACATGCAAACCCCCTGACTCCAAAAAAGATGCGGGAATTCCTTTGCAAGAAGGAACAGCTGGCTTGAACATAATCCTAGGACATTTCCATATCCTGTGGGATGACTGTCAGCTGAAAATTTGTTTTTATAGCATAAAAGGCCTAACATCACGTAAAAATATACATTGAATAAAGCCTTTCTTGACCAGAAGTAACATCTGGATGACTTAAAGGAATTGGTCTGCCAAAGCATCCCATACTGAAATGCTGAAGGGACTGTCTTTGGGGGTAGCTCCTCCTTCCGCTTGAGTGCAATAATCTCTGGAATGGAATAGGGCAGCTGTCTTAAGACACACAAAATTAATGTATGACATCTCAGGATGGGAAAATGAAGGCTGTGAAATGCATTTAAAGGGCTAGAGTAATTCATGGAAATAGAACAATGTCACTGACCAATGTTACACCACCAGAATTCAGATCCCAGGGGACAGCACATTGGGCCTTGAGAAATTTGTCACAAAGGGCTTCTGGTTAGACCTTCTACTTGATAGCTCTTCCTAGAGACAGCAGTGAACTCTGCATGAGCCAGTGGGATTCCAGGGAAAAAAAGAGCCCTGGCTTGCCCACCATAAACACCTTACTGTAATTCCCCTATTTTCCATAAAGGTTTTTCAAAGGAGGACTCCACAGATGCCAAGTCAAGGTATCATGGATGTGCACTGTCCAAACATCCTGACTGTAACTTTAAGAAAACATCTTTTTGTAATTTTCAACACTTGTAGTTGGGCTTCCAAATTTCCTAAACAGCCCAAAGCATCTGCACTGAAATCATTCCCCTTAAATGACTTCTCTTTGGAAATGTGTATCAAACACTACACTGTCTCTGAGAGTCCAAAGATTGAAATGATGTGCCCAAAGGATGATACACACTCATACATGATATCAACACAAAGCCATGTTTCATATCCCAAGAGAGATGAATCACCCGGACTCTTCAGGACAAGCAAGTGAGGGCTGAAGGGAGGAGAGCTACGGACTGCTGAATTATATAGTCAAGGGACTAAGGAAAGATGTTCTTTGTCTTTAGTTGCCATCCCATTACATGTACAGAAAAACAGAAGCAAAAATTATGTTCCAGGAAGCTAGCCTGAGCTGAAGATATACTTAGTCCACACCTTATTTTGTCTGTCTCACTTTTAAGCACAGTCTCCTCCAAGCCTGCCATTCCTTATAGCACATCTCAGACTTTTCTTTGCTCTCCTGATTTCTTCATTTAGCAAGCAGCATTTTCTTAGCCAGTGAATGCAATCTGGGTTCCTCAGTGCAGTACTTTCAAGGACTCTGCTTCTTCCTCCATTGAGGAATTTAATAAGAATTGAAGAAACAGGGTAATCTGTATCCATTATTCAGGAACCTAAATCATTGATGAATTGAATTAATATTTCTCTTTCAGGAGTATATAAACTTGTAGAGACTGATTTAATTGATAAGATATCGATTTTAATTTCATGCCAATAAAAGTGCTGCTAGATTTCTTATTTTGATTACCTATCATTTCAACATGGAACATAGTCATTGACTTGAAGTTGCTTTGGGTTTCTTATCAGTAATCTTGTTTCTGTTTTACATGTATTTATGGTTCCAGTACCTAATACAACAACAACAATAAATGCTTATTAATGTGACTGTTTATCTTCCAGTAAAATATCCCCTTTGAATTATAACATAAATGAATTGCAGAAGCGTACTAGTTATATTTAGCAAAAACCACAATAGTACCATAGTAATTTAAGGCAAGGGCCATTTCTAGAACTCTCCCCAAAATGCAGTCCCTTTCTTCCTTAACTATCTTTAAGGTACTATTGGACAGAAGACTTAGAATGAACATGTGACTGGAAGCATTCCAATTGGTGCCTTCGCAAATCTTTCTTTTCTTTCTTTATCCTTTATAACCAAGCGATGCTACCCTATGAGTGATACAATTCTCTGCAAGTCACAAACACTACTTGGCATCCTGAGGAGTGAAGAGGACCACCTTGAAATTGTTCCTTTGCTCAAGGAGAATGAGAATGAATTGAGCATCTGAACCACATCTTTTGCATCGAATATACATGGCACCAACTTGGCCCATAACACTCCCTTATGCTTAACAGAAAGAAGTATTCTCATTTCAGTTATCCTTCAACAACTCGATGTTAATGGGATTGCGCGGGTTAGGAGGGGGGGACGACTGTAGATTTAGAGCTGGAAGGGAACATTGGAAATCCTCTAATCTAGTACCCTCATTTTACAGATAATGAAAGTTGAGGCTTAGAAGGCTTAGAAGTGAAGTGACTTGCTCATCTACACTAGATAGTCAATATCAGGGATTTAAAACCACATCCTTTAACTCCAAATCCATATTCTTCTGGCAATTCTGTTCCGAGATAGTCCATCTCCCTTCTTTACTAGAAGAGCCTCATATCTAATTAAATAGCACCAAATGTTCAGTGGTCCATTTCTCCTTCCTTCCTTGTATAATATTTTCCCCTTCTTCAATCTCCTGATATATCTTCAGATTTTTTCCTTCTTTTTTCCCCATATTTTCCCTTCTTCCTTTCCTTCTTTCCTACCTAGCTCCTTTTCTTCCTTTCCTTCCCCCTTTCTTTTCCTTCCTTTCTCTTTCTTCTTCATCCATTCTTTTAATTAATACTCTTTTCATTCCCTCTGATAAGCTATAGAGAGGATCTTTCCAGTCATTTAACCTTCTCTTCAAGTAAATAGACTAATCCATCACTGCATATGCCCATGTCATAGTGACACTTCAGGACATTGGCCTGACATAGGTCTTAGGAGTATACAAAACTAACCAATAAGATGTAAAAAGGTTAGTTTTTCAGTTGGTATGCCTAATTCTCTGTAAATAACAACTACATTTGAAAAGACATTATAATCATAATGCCTTTTTTGCCCATTAAAATATTACACATATATGGAAAGTGTGGCAGTGATGACCTGGGTTGAAGTCCTGCCTCAGACACTTACTTGCTGTAAGACCAAGGGCAAGTCACTGAACACTTTTGGCCCTGACTTTCTCATTTGCAAACTGAAAAGATTAGATGAGATGGCATCTTTAGTCCCTTCCAGCTCTAATATTATTTTCCTATACTTTTCATGGGAGGAGGCCTTATCAAGCAGGCATTTTTTTCCCCCAGAAGATGGATGACTTATACTTTCTCAGGCTGGACCCTATGCAATTATAAGGATTCCATAATAGTCTGAAACCCTTTTCATAAAGAACACTTCAAATGTTCACAGGGAAAAAATAAAATTTGAAAAAAATCTGTTTTCACATCTTATAGCTCCTAAGAGTGAAATGTTACAGCTGAAAGTTACTTGAAGCTCATTTATACACTGATGTTATTAATCCTCGTCTTATATGTTCGATATAAGCCCTAGGGCACTTGGGAGGGTGATCCAATTACCCAATTCAGAGAATTGCCCTTTTCTTTCAATCAAGTTCAGAGCTCTAAATTTTTGTTCCACCAATGACTTTTTGTTTCCATCAAACAAGGTCACTGAAGAGGCCAATATCTGCCAAGGCCAACAGGGGTTTCATTTACATGCCTGCTAAATACAAGCAACATAAGAACCTCTTGAGAGCATTAAACTAGGGTGTGGGACAACAAGCCTGTCATTTATTTACCAGCTCCCAAAGCTTGTTTTCTGCAATTTTGGTCACCATTTTGGATTGAGTCAAACACTCTCCTGTGCCTTTGGAAGAAACGTGTGCGATTTATCATTCCCTCTGGGGAGATCCTCAAGCCACCCCTGGAGAGTGCCTAGGGGGTTCACAGAAAAGCAGAATAGTAACATTTCATATTTCCTTTGAGCAACATCTCTGAAATCAACTTACTAAGCAGCACGCAATAATGACTGGTGTTTTGCCATTACTCTTTCTGGCTTTCTAGGTCTCCTGTTAGTGTTTTTTGTTTCAGATCTCTGCTCCTATCCATCCCACTTCGTCAAATGTGAAGAAACCTGATTGACTCAGTGTCGATCAAGAAAGGCTTGATTACATCATTGACTAAAAGGAAAATAATTTAGTCTATGCTGTGCTGTCATTGGAGACACAGGATATCTGTGGGAATGCACACTAGGGTATATGTTATTTGAAGCTGCAAAATAACATTTCATATAAACTTTAAATAAAAAAACCCATAAAAGTACAAATTAACATTTCAGTAGAAATACAATATTTAACAGACGGTTCAGGGGAAATAAGGCAATTTGTCAATTCATTTATCAAAAGCTTCTAGGGCTTCCAGCCAAGGTCTATTGATTACTAAAAGGATAATAATAATTTATAAAGCAAATATTAATATTAACCTGAGAGATTATCAATAATTGGGAAATATATGTTCCTTCACATTATTTCATTTTAAAGTATTTTATTGGTGTTATTTTCTTTTCTTAAATCCTCTCTCTTCCCGCAATGACTTGTGTCATAGAAACCTCACTTGCAACAAATGAGTACAGTCCAACAAAACATATTAACACATTGACCATGTTTGAAAATGTATGTTTTGTTCCATGCTTACTGTCTATCACTTCTCTGTGGAGAAGTAGAAGGCAAAAGTCATTCCTGAGCGCATGACTGCTCACTGCGATTTTTCAACGTTCTGAAGGCTTTCAATATTGTTTTCCTTTACATTATTATAGTCATCTTATACATTGTTTTTATTTTGCTTACTTTTCACTCTCTTTCAAATAATACAAGTCTTCCCAAATTCCTCTACATTCCTCAAATTCCTCTTTTCTCATGGTAACAAAATATTATATTACATTCACAGACCAAAATTTGTTAAGCCATTACCCAAATGATGGATATGCCCTTCCAGTTCTTTGCGACTACCAAAAAGGCTGCTATAAATATTTTCATACATATGAAATTTTTTACTCTTTTTTTAACCTATTTAGCATGTATTAGAATAGAAGTATCACTAGATCAAAGCATTTGTTTAATCTCATTTAAAAATTAAAATTTCAAAATGTTTTAGAGCAGTCAGACCAACTCACAACTCCACCTAGAGTGCATTAGTGTTTCCATCTTCCCATTTTATCTTTTGTCATCTTTGAAAATTTGCAGCATATAGAATAAGACCTCAGACTGATTTTAATGTGCATTTCTCTTGTTAAGTGATTTGGAGTATTCTTTCACATGGTTTTTCAAAATGTATGATTTGAAATTTCAGATTTCAAAATGTATGACCCATAGAAATCTCAAACTCAAGTCGAAACAGAATTTATTACCTGCCCCCAAAATAATACACACATGCACACTCACGCATGCACACACATACACACACCCTACCTGAACTTCCCTATTTCTGTTAGCAGCACCACCATGTTTCCAGTTTCCCAGATTCACAACCTTGATATTTTGATATTGTACTTGACTCCTTACCAGCCAACACTAACATGTATGTATATGAGTGTATACATACATGCATATATACATGCATACATACGTGTGTGTGTGTGCGTCTGGTGTGTATAAAAACAATTGCCAAATGCTGGCATTTCTACCTCTACAATATATCTTACACCTACCTATACCCATCTCATTGCCCTCATAATCACCTTCTCAGTCTAATCAGGGTCTAATCATCTCTCTACCTAGGCTATTGCAATGACCACCTCATTGGTATTCCTGCCTCAAGTCTCTCCCCACTACAATTCTTCCTCCACTCAGTTGCCAATGTGCTAGTCTCACCATGTCACATTCCTATTCAAAAAACTCTATTGGCTTCTGATTGCCTTTAAAATTAAATAAAAACTCTTCTCCTTGGTTTTTAAAGACTTTTAATGACATGATTTCAATATGTTTTTTCCAGAGTCACTATACGTTGGCCCCTTCTAGCTAACCAAACTAACCTTCTCTCTGTATCTACTACATGATCTCTATGCCCTTTGCACTAGCCATCTTCCAACCCTATAATATACTCCGTCTTCATCTCTACCTTTGAGATACTATTCACTATCATCTACATGAAACTTTTCTTGATTCCCCTGAACTAAGTTACCCTGTATTTATTGTATGCATGTATATATCTATAAATATCTTCCCTAATAAAAGCTAAACCCCTTTAGAGCAGGGATTGTTTCATTCTTCTCTTTATATCCCCAGCGCCTAGCACAACACCTGTCCTATAGTAGTTATTTAATAAATGATTGCAGATTGATTGACTGTTAATAGTTTAGATTATACTCCATTGAAAACTGCCCAGTCATAAACTTTAACCATTTTTTTACTGGTGATTGGCTTATGTGTTTATATATTTGCATCAATTTTCTATATATCTTGGTTGTCAGACCTTTTGCCGATATTTGTTGAAGATTCCTTAGCTGCACTGATTTTGTACAAATTTTTTTTAATTTTATAAAATCAAAATTACCCATTATATTATTTATAATTCCCTCTATCCCTGGCTAAATTAAGAATTTCCCCCTTGCACAAAGTACTTCCTTCCACTGTCCTCTAGTTTTGATAAATGACAGAACCTCTTATAATTAGGTCATGTATCCATCTGGAGCTTATTATAGTATATGGTGTAAGATGTTAGTCTAAACTTAATTTCTGCCAACTGTTTTTAGTTTCCTTATAATTTTTTGTTAGAGAACCCAGGAGTTGGTGCCCTTGGGTTTATTAGGTACCAATTGCTTTTGGTTTTGCTTATCTAATCTGTTACATCAATCAACTTTTCTACTTTTTCTGTATTACTAGATAATTTTGATGAATACTGCTTCATAAAAGGGCATGATAAGTGCTAGGTCCCCTTTATCCCTGCTTTTGTATTATTTTTCTTGAGACTTTTCACTTTTTGTACCTCTAGATAACATTTGCTATTACTTTGTCTAAATCTAAAAAATACTCATTGGGAGTTTGATTAACTACGACACTAAGTCTATAAAATAATTTAGTTAGTATAATCATTTTAAAATTATATTGCCATGGCCCAAATAAGCAAAATGCGTATCTCTCTGAAAATCTTTGTCTTCTTTAATTTGTGTGAATGGTGTTGTATAACTATATTAATGAATCTTAAGTGTTTATTACATTTGGAGCTATTTAAAATTGTTTTCTTTTTCTATGTCCTGTTAGATTTTAACATAAAAATAGTGATGCTTTATGTGCTTTTATTTTGTTACCTTGACACTGGCTGAGATTACTAATTAATTTTTTCATTGAATCACCAAAATTGCCTATGTAAACCATGCTATCATGTGAAAATAGAAACAATTTTGTCTACATTTACCTCAGGTACTATCTCAGGTTCTGCTCCACCTATTCCCCCACTCCCCATTGCAATAACCAGAATGTTTGGAACAATGTCAAATACAAGCTGAGATGATGGACATCTTTGCTTCACCCCTCATCATTTGGAAAAGGCTTCAAGTGTTTTTCCGTTACAAATAAGGCTAGATCTTGGTTTTAGATAGTTACTATTTATCCTATTTGCTTTTCCTGTGCTTTTTAGACTTTTTAAAGTTAATGAGAGCTGCATTTTTTCAGACATTTTTTGCATCTTTTGAAATAAGCATATACTCTTTTATTTATTATTAATATTGGCTATTTTTTAATAGTTTTCCTAATATTGAACCACTCATTCATGACTAGCACAAATCCAACTTGGTCATAGTTTATAGTATGTTAAATATATTGCTACTATAACCATTTTGCTAAGATCTTATTCAATATTCATTAGTAATAGTGCTTTCCAATGTTCTTTCTCTGATTTATCTCTCCTTGTTTTGTGTTGTCAAGAAGATATTTGTCTCATAAGAGGAGTTTGATAAAGCGCCTTTGAGCTTTCATTCTCTATTTTGAAACATATTTTATATAAAGCAGACGTTATTTATTCTTGAATGCTTGACATAACGCACATACAAGTTCCCTTGGGTTGTTTTTTTGTTGTTGTTTTATTTTGTGACTTCATTTATAACTTGTTCAATTTCTGTTTGTGAGATTGGTATGTTTAAATTCTGTATTTCTTATTCTACTAATCTTGATATATTTTATTTTCCCCTACAATTAAGTAAGAAAGTCTGACATTCTTTGAATTTCTTTGGTGTATTCTTGAAAGTTTCATCAACATAAACATCTAGAAAACTCATATATTTGCCTTTATATTTTATGAAAAAAGACAACAGTTTTCCATGAAAATTAACACTGAAGGACAGAAAATTAAAAGATAAAAGGAAAATTATTGAACTCTACTAATCAGAAAAACTAGATTTTTCCTAGGCGAATAAACTTATCAGAATTAAAGTTCCATAAGTAAGTTATAAAGGATTAAAATATAGTATAGAAAAATATTTTTCCATATGATTTTATATTATTGAATTTTTCTGACAATGCCTTGATCAAATGGGCAAATAATATCTTGATTTAGTAAGCATGGATGGAGATGATCTGTGGGAAATGGACTCATGCCAACAGAACGCTGAGTTGGAAATGAAAAGACCTGGGATTTAATTTTCAGTTTCATGGTTAATTTGCTTTGTGACCTAGGGCAGAACATTTCATTTCTCATTGCCTCAGTTTCTTTCAATGGAAAATTATGATGATGAAGTATAGCACTAGCTACACATTACGATGTGCTAATAATAATATTCATGTTCAATGACATGTTTTGAGGATTAAAATATTTTTAGGCAGTTTGCAGACATAAAACAGTACAAAGAAACAGAAATAGAGCAAATAGGTCAGTTGTTCTAGCAGTCTTCTAGTAGTGATATCAGAGTTTAGCTACAAAGAAGCTAAATACAAAAGAGAAATAGAAGCAAAGCCTGAGCTCAATTTGTCCTTTCTATAATCCTCGCACTTACTGTATATTCCACTGAAGTCCTGACTGTCATAATTTATTGGATATTTTTAGGACATTCCTTTCCATTGAATTCAAAGTCAGTACAAATCATCATTTTTATTTTCTTACTAATACTAGCTCTAGATTTTCATTTTCAAAGACCTTTCTTGGATCTTACGCTGAGATGGGAAATTTGAAAAATTACTATATTCATTTAAGTGCTCTTTCTTCCCTAAACTCCCAGGACAGCCAGATGCCAGCATGGGGTGTGTGTGTGTGTGTGTGTGTGTGTGTGTTTTACTGTGGGTGAGGGGAATGCTTTCCCAACACCTGCCAAATGCTATGTGTATCTGCCCAATGGACTGTGGCCTCTAGAAAATGTGAAAGGAGAGGGGAAAAAAAAAGATTAATGCGTAGAGCTGAAAACATACTTCTGGTCTCAACATAGCAATAAAATTGAAATTAAATTCACACACATAAGATTCTTTATGTCAACTGAAGTTGCTTGAGTACGTCACACTAGAACTATATGCAAGAGGATTCTCTGAAAAACACACAACAGTCCTTACTGCTCCCTTGAAGGGGCTTATTTAAGACTAAACAGGGCTTCAAACCATAGCTGTGAGAGATCATTATTCCTCTTGTTGCCACGGCGCTCTGTGAAGCTGTGGGAAACAAATGACCTCAGAGCCACTATAGTATGTGTCACTGCAAAAGAAAAGAGAAATGAGGGGCTTGGGGGGAGGAGGGAGGGGAGCTACAGCACAGTCAGAGCTGGCCACTGTTCTCTCTTCCAATGATATCTCCCCCAAGCACAGCAGGGAATGGCTTGTATGCCTCTGTCCCCTTTGCAATTGCCCTGGGAGACTCAATCCAGCCAGTAACGGGATTAAACTCCTGTTCCCCAAAAGCAAAGCGGTCCTTTTGGATGTCCTAAAGCTTGCCCTACTCAAGCCACTCAATTGGTTAGCCCTACACAGTGTTCTGATGATTGCTACTGTCTCGTTCTCTTTAATGGGTTTCTTAATACGGTTGAGTGTTCACTAATGCCAGAAAGAAGGGAATAATAGTAGGGCTTGGAGAATAGGAAGGCAATGAAGATATTGCATAGGAAGGTTGGAAGGGACAAACAAAACATGTGAAATGAGTGAGGACAGAAAAAGGAAGGGGGGGGGATGAGTTAAAGTAAAAGGGCATGTGCATGTGGAAGTGAGTCACTCACAAAAGTAAATGAGCAAGGGGTAAGAGTGACCAGTCAAATTTGGACAAGAGAAGTGGGGGCATGTGCTACAAAAAGTGTGTAGACCAGCCAATTGAGTGAATGCATGTTTTTGTAATGGAAAATGGTATACTTATATCCCAAGGAACTTGAAGTCCCTCATATATCTCATCTTATCTCATCTCGCAGGATCTCTGCAATACAGACCAGCAGCTGTTGAGGCCATTCTCATTTTCCAGATAACCAAAAAGCACTAAGGTGAAGGACAGCCTGGGGTCAGTCAGTGGCAAAGAAAGGAAAAGAACACTGAGCTCTTTGTGTCATAGTTCAGTTCTCAGGCCAGGGGGCAACACTGTCACCGTGCATATTTTAATGTTTCATCACACGTAATGTTCAGAGTCCACAACCCACTATCACTCTGCCACCATCTATACTTGGGAAATGACCTCTCCAGGAAAATTATACATTGTGAGAGGAAGGCTAAAGAACAGGAAGTGTAAGGTGAGATGCTATCAGCATGGAAGAAATTGAAGAATAATATCTCACACTATCATTTGCTTTTGACTTTGTTACTTGGTAAAGTGCCTTGCCAGGTACTGTGCTAAGTGTTGATGATACAAAGAAAGGCAAAAGACAGTCTCTGGCTCTTAAGAAGCTTACAGGGTAATGGGGGAGACAATATGCAAACAACTACATACAAACAAACCATATTCAAGATAAAATGGAAATAATCAACAGAGGAAAGGCACTACTAAAGGGGATCAGGAAAGGCTTCCTGTAGAAGGTGGGATTTTAGCTACGACTTGAAAGAAGACAGGAGGTCTAGAAAAATTTTCCATATTCATTGGGATGCTTGTTTTCTACAGAGTACTGTGTGAGGCACACAATTTTCTGAAATCATTACAGTTGTTAAATTTTTGTTTGCTTATACGATTTCCTTTGCAAAGAAGCCCAGCACTCCCCTATTTTGAAGGAAATGAGTACATTTAACTCTGTAGGGACACATGGGGTTAGGGATGTTCTACCTATATGGAGGTTCCCATCACAACCTAGTTTATGTAACTTTGCACCCAATTCCATGGTTAAATGTGGTCCAAGAAGCTCACATATTGAAGGAAAATTCAAAGAAACAAGGGCTCAACTCCCATAGAAAATCATTTTGGAATTCACAAAGAGGAAGGAAATTCTTTCTGAAATTTTGGCTTGAAACTGTGGATTTTCCATTGAGTTCCTATGGTAGCTTTCAATATATGGAAGGCCTGAGCTCAATGATAATTTCTCAATGCTTTCCTTTCCCTTTGTAGTCAGCAAGTAGCCATCAGACCATTGTCACCCAAAAAAGCTCAATAAAAACCAGTTTATTAATATGTCAAGCTTTGTACAAAAACAGTACCCCAGCATCTTAGAACATTAAAGCTGAAATATATCTTAGAGGTAATCATTTTCTTTTTTATTTATTTGTTTATTTATTTGGGTTAGGCAACAGGGTTAAGTGACTTGCCCAAGGTCACACAGCTAATAACTGTTATGTGTCTGAGGCCACATTTGAACTCAGGTTCTCCTGAATCCAGGGCCAGGGCTCTATCCACTGTGCCACCTAGCTGCCCCTGGTAATCAGTTCCTTCATCTCTAAAATGAAGGGTCTGGATTGACTGATATGTAAGGTCTCTTCCAGCCTTCAAATCTGTGATCGTATAATTTAATGTAACTTGATTTTACAGATGAGGCCCAAAAATATAAAGAAGTCAGCATAGAGTGAAAAGAATGCAGACTCTTTCCAGAGGGCGGAGGACCCATGTTCAGATACCACCTCTGGCACTTTCTACTTGTGGGACTTTGAGTAAGTAACTCAACCTTTCCCTGGGCCTCAGTTTCCTCATCTGTCAAGTGAATAAATTAAGCTAGATGGCCTCTGAGATTTCATTCAGCTCGAAATTTATGATCCTCATTGACTTATCCAACATCACCTCAGCAGTTGGCTGTAGAACCATGACTAAAACCCAGGTCTTGTGACTCTCACTCCTGAACTCTTTTCATACAGTTATGAGAAATGCATGTGTATGTTATTTGCTGGAATGACCCTCCTCTGGGTAGTCACATAGTGTGCTATCCATCTTCCCTCAATCCCTCTAAGGAAATAGAAATATCCCCTAACAAGCTTTTTATGACAAATAGGATGACCTGGGATTCACATTCTGATCCCTTGGTAACCCTTCTGGGAAGGGTTCCAGGGTTTCTGTGGTCCCACATAACATACCATTTTTGAGTTACATGGGAGGTTACTGTTCCCTCATAGCTTGTGAAATAGTGTTTTCCTACCTCAGGGGATACTAGAGAAAGCCTGTGGTGGACAAGTGTAGGTATATAAATCCATTTTATCCTGAGAATCTTTTGGTATCAGACTAGCTTCTCACTTTGGGTATTCTTGGCTTTTGCACCAAAGTTTCCTGCTAAGAAAAAAAAAATGTGGGAAAAATATTTTTGGTGCAAACTTAACACTTATCTGTATGTCACAAAAAGAACAGAAAGACAACAGAGTCAGGATATCTACGTCCTACTCCCGAATTTCTACTAATTTGCCACAGGGCTGGCTGTGTCACTTAATTTCATTGAGCCTTGGTTTTCTCCTCTGCAAATTCTAGAAAAAAAGTCTTAAGTACATGATCTCCAAGGTTCCTTTTGGTTTCAATATTCTACATCTATGACATAGTACTCCTTACCTTCTAATCATTCTAGTCTTAACGGAATAATTGAACAGACAGACCTACTTTTAATCACAGGAAAATGTAATCAAAAGGGAAGAAAAGAAACCAAAGAAGGCAAAACAGAAGCTATTAAGTTTCTTTAAGGACTATCATTTTATTGCTTAATTACTATCTAGACCATTCTAATGTGTTGTTTATTTGTTTGTTTTTGGCCCTTGAACCAATGATTATTTTCAAGGTTTTTCCATTTCAGCATTTATTTTAGATATTTAGATGTTGGAGACACATATACCTTCTCTCTATGCATTCTCCTGATGACTTCGTCAGTTCCCATGAATTCAATAATGACCTGTATGTAGATAACTCCCAGATCTATGCATCCATCTAATCCTGGTATCTCTCCTGAGCTCCAGTCCTGCATCAACAGGTACCTATTTGGTATTTTGAACTGGATGTCTCCCAGGCAAACTCAATGTGTGTGGAGCTCATTATTTGTGTTCCCACTCAAACCCCATCACACACACCTCCCCATCAACTCTAACCAAATCCACCCTTCCTCCTAGCTTTCATATTTTCTTTTAGGGTACCATCATCCTTTCAGTCACTTAGATATGCAATACTAGAGTCACGTTTCACTACAATCTCGCTTATGCCACATAGCCAATCACTGGTACCAAGTCTTGTCAATTCTACCACCAGAACATCTTTCACATCCAATCTATTCTCTATTCACATGGGTGCCCTGCTGGTTCAGGCCCCTTGTCATTTCTTTTGTGGATTATTACGATGGCCTCCAAATATGAAGCATGAATTGTGGTGCTTTTCTTTGTACACTGGCATAACCCTCCTACATTTTAGCGACATCTGTGGCTATTTGGGGCCAGGAAAATAGCTTCCATACTAAATCTAGAGTCCTCTTTTGACCCATATACTTGGCACCAACTATTTCCTGGTACCATGTGTTGGATCAGTGACAGTCCATTCCAGGACTCTATTGCACAACTCCAACTTCTGCCATTGTCTCAACAGTAGGGTACTTTCAAAGGATTGGAATGTAAATCCTTTAGCCTTGTGTCACTTCTTGGCTTATCTCACTTCTCACAGTCCTTCATCAGCCATCTGCTTTCACTGCCAGTCATCTATAGACAGCTAAGTCAGAGAAGATTAGCTCAACGAAACGAAGTTCACATACGCTTTGGGCAGACTATCTGGTGGATGTTACAAATTCTCAGTGGTACTGTGGTCTGGTAGGAAACCAGCAGACTGTGTATCACCTATAGTCTTTACTCCTCCTTTAGTGTGACTGCAGTTTCAGTGCCCCATGGCCTTTGGGAAAGGGCATCTGTATTCACGTTAATATTCCCTGGCTATGTTGACATTATAGTTGGCTATTTCTGCTACTCAACTCTGGAAAGCATCCCCTAACATGGCATTGTGAGGAACAGAGACAAGCTCAGTTTGTTAGGACAACTGAGTGTGGAAAAATGTGGCAAAGTATAATGTGGATGAAAAGATAGACTGGGGCCAAGTTTGAAGAGATTTAAAATCCAAAGGAGTTGATATTCTATCCTAGAGGGAATAGAGAGCTATTGGAATTTATTAAATGAAGGAGTGTAGTATGATTAGATCTGTGCTTAAAAAAATCACTGGGTGAAAGATGCATTGTAGTGGGGAAAGAGCTGAGACAGGGAGAGCAATTAGGACGCCACTGCAGTAGTTCGGATAAGAGGTGATAAGAGCTTCAACTGAAGTGGTGGCTGTGTAATTAGAAAGAAGTGGTCAGATATGAGAGATATTGTGGAGGTAGGCAACACTATGTTTCCTTTTTCAAATTTTTTGTTTTATATTCACAGTGTATTTCCAAAAAAGTATTGACCAACTGAATCAAATAGTCTAGGAGTCATTTCATGAAGTAGATCATGGGAATGTGTTCAAGCTCTTTTAAAAGAGCACAGTGTCTGCAGTAGATTTGAATATATATCTTCTTGGGAGCAAGGGGGAAGTCTAGTAGATCTTTCTGGGTTCATTTAAGCTCTATAAATCTGTTTCCTTTAAAACTATGTCTATAAGAAGTCACCAAAGCTGACCACAGAATAAAAGACAGGCCATTTTTATATGAAATACTGATAATTCTCAATTCCCACCGATTGCCGAGATTGTCAAAATAATTGTATATGTTACTATTTACAAAATAATATGTTCTTTTAGTTTTCTGTTTTTCTTTTAAATTTTTAATTAATAAATTTCTTTTGCTTTCGGTCTTCACTTCCATATGCTTTTAAGTTTTCAATTCCTCCCCTCCTTTGCCATCTCCTCCCCAAGACAACATGCAATCTGATATAGGCTCTACACATATATTCATGTTAAACATATTTTCACATGAGTCATGTTGTAACGAAGTATTAGAGTCAATGGGGGAACCACAAGAAAGAAGAAAGAAAACAAAACAACAAAAGAAAAAAGGAGATCAAATAATACGCTTTGATCTGCACTCACACTCTACATAGTTCTTTCTCTGGATGTAGACAGCATTTACTATCACGAGCCTTTTAGAGTTGTCTTAGCTCCTTGTATTGCTGAGAAGAGCCAAGTTTGTGAAAGCTAGTCATCATAGAACGTGGCTGTTGCTGTGCACAATGTTCTGGTTCTGCTCATTTCAGTCATCAGTAGTTCATATAAGTCTTTCTAGGTTTTTCTGAAGTCTGCCTGCTCATCATTTCTTATAGCAAAATAATACTCCAATACATTCATGTACCACAACTTGCTCAGCCATTTCCCAATTGATGGACATCCCCTCAATTTCCAATTCTTGACCACTACAAAAAGAGCAGCTATAAATATTTTTTCACATTTTTATGATCTCTTTGGGATGCAGACCTACAAGTGGTATTGCTGGGTCAAAAGGTATACACAGTTTTATAGCCCTTTGGGCATAGTTCCAAATTGCTTTCCAGAATGGCTGGGTCAGTTCACAACTCCACCAACAATGTATTAGTGTTCCAATTTTCCCATGTCTTCTCCAACATTTGTCATTTTCCTGTTTTGTCATGTTACCCAATCTAACAGCTGTGGTGTAGTACCTGAAAGCTGTTTAGATTTGCATTTCTCTAATCAATAGTGATTTAGAGCATTTTTTCATATGACTATAGATGGCTTTAATTTCTTCATCTGAGAACTGCCTGTTCATATCCTTTAGCCATTTATCAGCTGGGGAATGACTTGTATTCTTAAAATTTCACTTAACTTTACATATTTAAGAAAAGAGGCCTTTATCAGAGAGACTGGTTGTAAAAATTCTTTCCCAATTTTCTCCTTTCCTTCTTTGTTCCGGCAAAAACTTTTCAATTTAATGTAATCAAAGTCATTCATTTTGTTTTCATAATGTTCTCTATCTCTTTTTTAATCATAAATTCTTCCCTTCTCCATTGATCCGACAGATAAACTATTCCTTGCTTTCATAGGCTGCTTACACTATCACCCTTTATATCTAAATCATGTACCCATTTTGACTTTATCTTGGTGTAGAGTGTAAACTGTTAGTCTAAACCTAGTTTCTTCCATACTATTTTCCAGTTTTCGCAGTAGTTTTTGTTAAATAGTTAGTTCTTATTGCAGAAGCTGGAATCTTAGGGCTTATCAAACAGTAGATCACTATAGTCATTAACTACTGTGTCTTGTGTACCCAACCTGTTCCACTGATCCACCACTCTATTTCTTGGCCAGTACCTAGTAGTCTTGATGATTGCTACTTTATAATACAATTTAAGCTCTGCTACATTTAGGCTACCTTCCCTTGCATTTCTTTTTCTTAATTCCCTGGATATTCTGGACTTTTTGTTCTTCCACTTGAATTTTGTTATTATTTTTTCTTGCTCTATAAAATAATTATTTGGTATTGAATGGTATGGCACTGAATAAGTAAATGAATTTAGGTCGAATTGTCATTTTTATTATATGAGGTCAACCTAAACATGAGCAGCTGATTTTTTCCCAATTACTTAGATCTGACTTTATTTGTGTGACAAGTGTTTTGTAATTGTGTTCATGTAGTTGCTGGGTTTATTTTGGCAGGTAGACTCGCAAATATTTTATAATATCTACAGTAACTTTAAAGGGAATTTCTCTTTCTATCTTTTGCTGTTGGGCTTTGTTACTAATACTAGAAATGTGGATGAATTATGTGGGTTCATTTTATATCCTGCAACTTTTCTAAATTTATTTATTATTTCAAGTAATTTTTTACTTAATTCTCTAGGATTCTCTAAATATACCATCATTTAAACTTCAAAGAGCAATAGCTCTGCTTCTTATTTGCCTATTCTAATTCCTTCAATTTCTTTTTCTTTTCTTATTGCTAAAGCTAACATTTCTAGTACAATATTGAATACCAGTGGTGATAATAGACATCCTTGTTTTATCCCCATTCTTACTGGAAATGCTTCTAGCTTATCCCCATTACATATAATGCTTACTGATGGTTATAGATAGATGCTACCTATCAATTTAAGGAAGACTCCATGTATTCTTATGCTCTCTAGTGGTTTTAATAGGAATGGGTGTTGTATTTTATCAAAAGCTTTTTCTGTATGATTTCTGTTAGTTTCGTTGTTTATATGGTCAATTATGCTGACAGTTTTCCTAATGTTAAACCAGCCTTGCATTTCTTGTATAAATCCTACCTGATTATAGTGTATTATCCTTGAGATAAGTTGCTGTTATCTCTTTGCTAATATTTTATTGACAATTTTTGCATCTATATTTATTAGGGAAAGTGGTCTATAATTTTCTTTCTGTGCTCTGACTTTTCCCAGTTTAGGTATCAAACCTAACATTTGTATCATATATATAATATGTAAGAGATTTTACAAAGACAGAAACTTGGCAACTGCTTATATATGGGGATGAGAGAGAATGAAGAGCTGAGTATACTATCTAGGTAAAGAACTTAGGTTATTGGGAGGATAGTGGTATCCTCGATGGTAATAAGGAAGTTAGGAAAAGAGACAGGTTTGGGGAGAAAGATAATAGATTCAGTTTTGGACATGTGTTTAAGATGATTGGGGGCTTGAGACAAAGGCGGCAGACAAATGAAACCCACCGACTCCTCAAAGCATCCTAAAATGCTAGCTTTACTAATAGGACAAAAGAAAGAAAGAATAAACATAGACAAAGAAGAAATGAAATTATTGCTTTTTTGCAGATTATATGATGTTTAGAGATTTTTAGATATTTAAATGTTACAAACTGAAAAAAAAACACAATAGCTTCAAAATAATGTAAGAGGATGTAAAACAAACCCACAAAATCAACAAACTATACACAACCAAGAAAGGTCAATAAGAAGGGATAGAAAATAAAATTAAATTGAAAATAATTTTGGAATGTAGAAAATATCTGTGAGTATACATACCAAGACACAAGAAGGAATCTATGAATACGACTAAAAAATTTTCTTTACTGAAATAGATACAGAAAAATAATTGCAGTGGCATCGCAAATAATTGTAATGCAAACAAAACAACTCTGAGGTCCCACTTCACATTCATCAGATTGGGAGAAATGACCAAAAAAAAAAAAAGAAAATAACAATTTTTGGAGGGGTTATGGAAAGATAAATGCACTGTTGATGAAGCTCTGAAGTGGTCCAACCATTATGGAAAACAATTTAGAGCTATACCCTTTCCTTTGGCCCCAAAATAATACTGCAAGGTAAACATCCCACAGAGTTCAAAGATAGACTGAAAAGACTCATAAGAACACAAGTATTTATAGCAGCACGTCTCTGCTGTCGCAATAAACTGGAAACAAAGTGGGTGTCCATTACTTGGGAAATGGCGGAACAGATTATGGTATAAGACGAAGACAGGCTTTGATCTGTTGATGGATGGATTCAGAAAAACTGGATAAGACTTGTATGAATTGATGCAGAGGAAAGCAAGCAGAAGTGCATGAGCAATTTATATGACTACAATATCGCAGAGGAAAACAACTTTGAAAGACTTAAGAACTCTGGTCAATGTAATGTTCAATCAAGACTCCAAAACACATATGATCAATCATGCTTCACTCCCCTTTGCAGAGAAGTGATGGATTGTAGGTTATCAGTCAATACACATTTATTAAGCTCAAAGACAGTCCCTGTTCTCCAGGAGTTCATAGTCTAGTGAAAGAGACAGCATGCAAACAGCTATGTACAAGCAAGCTAAATCCAGGAGAGGCTAAAAAATGAGACTGGCATTTTCAGATATGACCAATGTATAGATCTCTTTTGCTTCATTATTTGTTAGAGGAGAGGGCTTTCATTTTGTTTGGAAAAGGGGAGTAATTTGGCAGGTGGGGAGCGAGGATTTGGGGTTAGTGATAATGCTGTGAAAAAAAAAGAAAAGAAAACGCATTAATGTCACATTTTAAGACACATGACAGAGAACTGAATAAAGGAGAGAAAACAACGCAGACAAGTCTGGTGATGTGGGTACTACTGTGCTAAATGTGAGCAATACCTTAACAAATCAAGCTGTGCGAAACAGAGATTCACAGTTTCACGTAGGATCCTATTTTTTTTCTGTTTGTTTAAAAATTTAAATATTAATGCTTGCCAAGTCCGTCATAGAAAAGCTTTTCTTTTTTTAAAAACAGTTGACTGCTGCAAGTTTTGGTGGGAGGTATAACTAATAGTGCAAGAAGCACGAAGAAAGGCAATCCTGCTCTAAATTCACTGGCTATTTCTTCTTCTTTAATTCACAGGACTTCAAAAGTTATACAATCAAGATCCACGCACTGGTGAAGGAAGTGGGGCTATACTAGCTTACTACAGAAATCTAACTAGTAGACTTAGTTCTTGTCTTCCTGACATCCATAATCGAAAAAAGATAATAACAGGCAGTATTATAAAAGTAAGCTTCTTGACGGCCGAGATGATTTCATTTTCTCTTTTTATTCCTAGCACCTAGCATACTTCCTTGAATATACAATATTACCTTAATAAGTATGGGTTAATATTTTTTCCTGAAGAATGTGAACAAGTACAAAAATAATTACATAAGTTACATAAAAAGAATGAATAGATTCAATAGGGAAGTGATGGAAATGGGATTGGGACAGCTATATATTTTAGGGCAATTGAAAGGGCAAAAGACCTGGGTTCGGTGTGTGCTAGAGATGGCTCCAATAAGTGTAGCTCCCAAAGCGATTGTTAAATTTTCAGTATGAGCAATTAGACCTTGGAAACTGACAAATACCACAAATCAATGCTTGATCTATTATTCTGTTGATTGCCTAGACTTAAGAAACTGGTGGGGGGTTAGCTAGGTGGCACAGTAGATAGAGCTCTGGCCTTGGTGTCAGGAGGACCTGAGTTCAAATCTGGCCTCAGATCCTTGACGCTTACTAGCTGTGTGACTCTGGGCAAGTCACTTAACCCCATTGCCTAGCCAAAAAGCAAAAAACAAAAGTGATGAAAAAAATGTTACTAATACAGATCAAACTTACAAGTGTGTCGGGAGTACATTCCTCCCCCCTAGAAAGCCGGTTGTTAAACATGTACCAGTCTATGCCTGCCTGGGTTCCACATCAACTAACTATTACATAACCCTGAGAACATAAACATGCCTCAGATTGCTTCATCTGTTAAACAAACATAAAAATGCTGGCAACAGCTACCTCACAGTGCTATGAAGTAAGTACTTTGTAAATAGTACACTATTATAGAAACGATCGGTATTATGATTGTTATCATACTTTAATTAGTTGGGGAAAGCTGCATCTCTTCATTCAGCTATATTTACGTCACAACATATGGTATGACAGAAAATTATTTTATTGCATCCACCTGTCATAAGGTTACCATATAGCAGCACAGCTTTGAAATAAAATTCTTCATAAATAAGGACCACACAGGCTATTTCACACTCAGTGTAACAATGAATTATGCGAACCACCTAGTCCCTACCAGAAATAGTTAGCCAGCAGTTTTCCAATTGGTGGGCACTGAATGCTTTCTCAAAGTGTCACATAACAAACAGATGTGGATTCTGCGCCAATTACATCTGGAAAGGGCTCCTCCAAGGGTCACATCTTCTCTACTATACCAAGGAGATCTGAAACTCCAGACTGTGATTCCCGGCCCAATCATGGTGATAGAATACTAATTTTAAAAGGCCCTCTTTTGCTCAGCCCTCACTCTGCAAACATCAGAATGCAATTTGTTGGACAGATGCTCTAATCCACAGATGAAGGTAGTTATAGGGCTCAAGTTTATCCAGCGTTAACAAGCCCTAATAGTCTCATTCAGCTCAGACATAACAAACGGAAATGGCTTTAAATTATCCTTCCCTAGAGACATGATTTCATAAGAGAACAAACTCTATATGCGCACAGAGAGATTTCCAATGTAAACATGAGGTAGAAGCTAATAGCTGCAGTTGGGTTTCAGGCATGGATATGCCAATAGCAGGGGTATTCAATTTCAAAGACACTGGTTTCCTCCCAGTGCAAAGGCATTTTTTCTTTTCTTTTCTTTTTTTTTCTTTTTTTTTGCTGACTATATTTTGGGCTGCAACATATACCCACACTAACATACATGAGAATGTTTACGGAGATTTCTTTTTAGCTATGCAATTAATCGATTTTATTCTGCTTTTTCTATTCATGAGCAAGTCTGGGCTACAAATGCTCAAGTACTGCATCTTCCTACCAAGAACACAAGGCTGGTTCTACTCCTAGCTACGTGAAGTTAATGTAGCCACAAGAAGAAAGTCACTTAACTTCTGAAGACCTCTGTTTCTCCCTGTATAACATGAAGGGGGTTGACTAACTTATGTCTAAAGTCTCTTCCAGATTTATGAGTCTATGATTTTACTTAGCTTATCAAACTCTAGAGATCTTCTGGAAGTTTTAAAAGGTCTTCCTGTGCAATGGGACTGTCCTATTCTTCTAAGAGGCATTGAACCTATCACTTTTGATGACAGGCACGGTATAGTAGTGGAAAAAAGTCTAGCCTTAGAATCAAGAATAGCTAGCATTACCAGCACTTACATAGCATTTGAAAGTTTGTGAAGCAATTTACAAGCATCTCTCATTTTATCTTTACAACAACCCGAGGAGTTAGGGACTACTACAACTCTCGTTTACAGATGAGGAAATGGAGGCTGAAAGTTGCTAAGCAACTTGTCCAGAGCCACACAGCTAGGAAGTATCTGAGGCTGGATTTGAACTCAGGTCTTTCTGACTCCAGGTCCAATGTTACATCCATTGTTCCACCTAGTGCCTAGAGTCTTGCACACATGAGATCACTTCCTATCTCTATATACAAGCCATGTGAAGTTAAGCAAATCATGTAAGTTCTTAGTGCCTCCAAGAAAACACGCTGACTTGGTGTTATAAATGAGTTTCCAATCTGCTTCAGTAGAGGAAATTTCTTCCCTCATAGTTGCCTACACTGATCAAATCATGGGTCTGGACACTCACTTCTCCAACTTCAAGGAAAGGAAAATTGGGAAAGGAATAGGAATTGTTTCACACAGAAAACAACAGCCAACCCTTACTTTCTGCTTTGGCACCTGACAAGTCAAGAATATGGCTTCCCATATTCATTCAGTCAGACACTGAAAACAAAGCCAGACCGAAGCGAAAGGCTTGTCACCAGCTCAGGCGATAAATGTTCATCTCCACTCATTTCACAAATCCAAGCCTGGGGGCCCTGAAGCTTTGCCATGTGGTACTGTCCGTTTGGCCCTGTTTATAGAAGAGGGCAATTATCCACCGAAGTACTCATGCAGTTTTCTCAAACACCCAGAAACTTATCCAGAAACCATTTAAATCCATTAGCATATCACAGACCCATCACTTTTCAACCATTCCAAGCTGGAGCTGTTAGTGCATTTGAAGAAGGTGGGAATTTGACCCTAATACTTGCTTCATTGACATGTTGGTGTGAATTACTTGTATTTCATATGGAAGCTTATAATTTCATGTAATTAACAAAATATGCTCCCCTTTTGTATCTACCTGTCTTGTTAAACCTACAAATATCTATACGTGTGTACATACATGTATGAAGAATATATATGTGAGTATGAATATATGTATATGTCTACACATATATATGGTATATATGCACATATATATGGGGAGAGACAGAAACACAGAGAGAGACAAGAGGCAGCTTGGTGAAGCAATAGATAGAGAGTGGGCCTGGAGTCAAGAAAACCTAAGTTCAAATCTGACCTCAGGCACTTCCTAGCTGCATGATCATGGGCAAGTCACTTAATCCATTTGTCTCAGTTTCTTCAACTGTAAAATGGGGATAATAATAGGAACTATCCCTCCCTTTCCCCCCTCCCCCCGGCCCCAGAGTTGTCTTAAGGATCAAATGTAATACTATTTGTAAAGTGCTTAGTAGAGGGGCTAGCTTATAGTACGCATTATATAAATGCCTGCTTCCGTCGTTCCATACACGCGCACACACACACACACACACACACACACACACACACACACACACACACACACACAAACAGAGTTTCCCCAAAGTCTCAGTAAATTCTTAAGTTGTGTTTTTTTTTTAATATGAACTGCACTAAAACTTTTGGGATACCCTGTACATGGCATCCTTTTAATAGTTCCGTATTCTCAGATCTGAGGGGGAATCTTTTACACTTATTATTTCCTATAGCAATGTGGTATGGTAGAAAGTGCCCTGACCTGGGAATTGGGAGACAAAGGTTCTACACCTGATGCAACCACTTATTTCCTCACTGTATGACCTTGGGCAAGTTATTGACCCTTTTTCCCTCAGTTTCTTTATCTGTAAAATGTGAAGGTTGGACTAGATGAGTGTCCTCTAAGTTCCCGTTCAGCTCAAAAACAGAAAAAAAACAAAAAAAAAACACCCAACCAAACTGTAGTTTTCATATGCTATTTATTAACTAATAACCTAATTTTATTTGTCTTAAATTTCTGAGAACATTTTTGTAGTCACAATGTTCAGAAGGAAGGAGATGATAGTTCTGGCCAGACCACAGAATAGGAAGAAAGCATTTGGAGGGGGGCCACCAGAATGGGGAAGGGCCAAGTGGAGTCAGCAGCCTTGGCAGGTGGTATGCTTCCCCTCATTGGACGTCTTCAAGCAAAGGCCCAGTGATGATTTCTTGGATGTGCTGAAGAGAAGATTCTTACTCATGACTAGGCTGGACTACACAGCTTCTAAGTTTCCTTCTAATTCTGAGAGTCTATTATCTAATGAATTCCCTCACTGCCTCTTCCTTTTCTTCATCTCTGCTTCCCTCTGTCGCTCCTTCCCCCCCGTCTTTTTCACACACACACACACACACACACACACACACACACACACACACACACACAAAATGAGGCAATGGACCTCTGAGATATATTTAATTCTTCTTCTATCTTTCAGGCAGAATCATTCTTAATCTCAGATAAACTAGTATCTCTAATAGTTCTGAAGGACTGTCTCCATATATGCTACTTTCCTTTCTTTGCCTCTCAAGCTGATGCTACTGAGATACATCATTGACTCATTGACTGTGCTGGAAGGGACCAATTTGTAACCACTGGTCCTTTCCATACTGCACAAAAATAAAGTATTGTGTCTTTCACACATTAGGTAGGTACTTAATAAATGAGCTGGACTGCTATAAAAAATGTAAATTGGTGGTGTTATTTACAGACCATGTTGTTTGTTAAACATTATTTCTTAAAATCATGGTCTCCCTAAACCTCTACTACTTAGTCCATAAGCATTTACTATGTGCTAGGCACTGAGATATACAGAAGGGCAAAAACAGTTCCTGACCTCAAAGAGATCCTATTCTAATAAGGGAGACAACATGTAGATATCTAGGTATCTACATAATAAATGCTTGCTCTTCCTTACATACATCTCCATGCCTTTGCATTCACTGCTCCCTATTGCCTAAATGCTCTCCCTTCTCCATCTCTGACTGAGAATCCTTGGTTTCCTTTAAGACTCAGCTCAAGTCCACCTCGTCCAGAAAGACTTTCCTGGTACCTTCAGCTGTTAGTGCCACCGTCCCTCTAAGGTTACCTTCCATCGACTCTGTATTTTTCTAGAATGCATTGATTTATTTTTCTTATCTCCCTATTAGAAGGTCCTTGATGGAAGAGACTGCTTTTTCTTTTTCTTTGAATTCTCAGTACTTAGCAGAGTATTGGCACACTGTGAATTGATTCATTTAAGTATCTGTGCCAAGCATAGCAGTAGGCATTAGGTATACAAAAATAGATGTAACACACCCTTTCCTCAAGTAGTTTATAATCTAATGGGGGGGGAGGTGTGCCATGTATATAAATAACTATAATAGAAGGCAATGTGAGGTAAATGCAAAGGAGAAATGCAGACAAAATGTTAAGAAAAATTTAGGGGAAATAAGAGAAAACAATGGATAGGTGGCACCTGAGTTGAATCTTGAAGGAAGGGTGGGACTTAAATGGATAAATATAGGATGGAGGTGGGGAGCTCATTCTAGGCATGGAGCATGGTTGTGATAAGTATGGAGATGAGAGAAGACAAGAAGAGAATGATGACAGATGGGAGAGGGAGATCAGAAAGTCATAGAGTGTGCCTGGAATGTTGAATATGTGAAGGGGAATCATATGACATAAAGCTGGAAAGGTCAGCTGGAATTTATCTTGGCTTAGGTTGCCAATGATCCAGTCCCATCTCTACAGAGCTACAGAAGGAGTGGGGGCGGGGATCAGCAGCACCAGGAGGAATCCAATCATGAGGGAAGGGCACTCACATTCCCATTTTGTACAAATGCATCAATCCTAAGAAACTCCCCTAAGGCACCAAGTACAGCAGAACTAAAAGAGATTTTAAAGGTCACCTAAGCCAAGAGGGGAGGTCCAGTGAGCTGAAACGCTTAAACTCTGAGTTCAAATCTGGTTTTCTTTCTACTAGCCTTCCCTACCTTTGGCACATTCACAAAACCCAAGTTATTTACTGTTTCTTTAAAAACTTAAGACTTTGACCTTGCATTTCCTTGCCATTGAAGAAAGAAAGCACTAGAGTGAACCAAGAATCTCAGGATCATGACCTCAGGCATTACTCAACGTATGATGCCATCCAGGTTGGCTTGTTTGTTTTCCTACTGCCCCACCACTGTGAGATGTGTTCTGGGAAAGGAGTACATATATCCTATGTGAAGTAAAAAACCAAGGCTAACACATTTTTGCCCTTCATCTAACATTCTGGAATTTGGACCCATCTTCTCCTCATCTACTCTGACTACCTCAATTCAGCAAATGCTTATGAAGTGTTTACAGCACTGAAGAGGGCATTGGAGATACAAAAGCCAAACGTGAAACAGTTCCTGCTCTCAATGAGCTTACATTCTGCTGATGGGATATAATCTATGTACAAGTAAATATGAAGAAAATACTACATAAATACAAAGTAATTTTCAGAAAAAATAATGTGAACAAGTAGAGGAAGGAAGGGTATGAATGAGAAAGAATAATTATGTACCGTACTAAGAATGCATGTATTACAGAAGTAGACATGGGCACTCATTGGCTGTCTTCTTGTATTCTTTCTCAATTTTTCCTATTTCCCAGAAATAGATTTCTTTTGACACTTTTAAAAATATTCATTAATATCCATACTACTACAGGTTTGAAGGAGGGAGAACTGATTAGACATAGATATAACCTAACTTTTATCCTGAGACATATTACACATAATACATGTAATACTTATATACTCTTGAAATCAAGTCATTTCTGGAGTAACAGGAAGGAAAGAAGAGTGGAAATAAGAATTTATAATACATAAGGCACCAGGCTAAGTGCTTTACAAATATTATCTCATTTGATTCTTACAACAAGCCTGAGCAGTAGGTACTATTATTGTTCCCCTTTTATACCTGGGGAAAATAAACCATAGTTTCCTTATACTTTGTGAACTATATGTTAACAAAAATATGTTAAGTGACTTGCCCAGGGTGATACAGCTAGTAAGTATTTGAAGCTGCATTTGAACTTAAGTCTTCCTGACAGTAGGCCCAGCTACAGAGTGCCACCAGAGTGGGGCTGGAAGGTAGTATTCATATACATGTACATACAAGTACATAGCACAGGGCACAAAAGAGAAGGAACGGGGGGTGGGGCAGTGATGAGTGTTAGGGGAACAATGATAAATGGTAAATAAAGAATGAATAGGACCCCATAACACCCAAATAAAGCTTCCATTTGATATTTAATCAGATTCCCTCCAAATCCAGTAAACCGTTATCCACTTCATTTATCCAGCCTGGAAGGATGGAAACATCAGAAGTTTTATGGTTCCAAGAGGTCTAAGTATTTCAGGCTTGAGTCACAGATCACTAAACTATCCCCTGTAGTTTTTAATCTAAATCATTTTGGGGTCTGGGAGCACTAAGTCTTAAAAAATATTATTTAGGTAGACAATTATAGGTTGTGATGGACTGGGGTAGGCATTAAATGAAAATAAACAGTGGGTATGTGCAAAAGAGGCAATTAGATAGGAATTTTGTATAAAATTCCTCCCAGGACAGGAAGGAAATTGATACCAAAGGATGATTGTATTCATCCAATGGCAAGGTTAACACCCAAATTAGAGAGAAATTAGTAAGTAAATGTAAAAGTGAAATCTCCCCCACCGCTTTCCCAAAGACACACAAACACTTAAAAAATAACAACAGCTGGGACTTCCAGGAGCCAAGATGGCAGAGTAAGCAGCAAATCGCGGTAACTCTCCTATATTCACCTCCAAATAAGCATAAAACAGAGCCCCAAAATAAATCCTGGAACAGCAGAACCAGAAAAGATAGTGTGAAACAACCTTTGAGCCTGAGAAACTTGGAGGATCAACAGGAAAGGTCGGTCTCACTAAAGTAAAATGGGGGGCACAGTCCAGGACAGGAAGCATCCCAGCAAGCCAGTAATAAGCCCTACGTCAGCAAACCAACAGTAGATCCTGAGCCACAGCATGGTGGAGCAGGCAAACACCAAAATCAGAACCCCCCAAATGCTTCAGTGTAGCCAGGGAACAGGTAGACTCCAGCCGTGAGAACCACCATGTTCTTCAGTGTAGAACTGGGCAAACAGGTAGATGCCAACCCTACGTGTGCCTAAGGAAACAGGCAGCTGGCAGCACCAGCCCAGCCACTTGCTTCAGCACAGCCTCTGGTGAAGAGGCGACCATCAGTAGCCAGACCAAGATGTGCTTCAGCATGGCCCCGGGTAAACACAGACACACTTTACAATACTTGGACCATGCCAGACACCAGCACTAGGACCCTGGCTCAGCACCAGGTAAGCTTCCAGATCCCTATGGCCTCCAGCAGTGTCGGCAAACCTGCACTGTATTATAAAACCACCTTCCCTCCCACCACTGTATTATTAAGCATAAGTCATTAAGAGGAAAAAAATGGTCATTCAGTGAAATAGAAGGATTTCAAGGTTTCATAAGGAGAAAACCAGAATTGAAACAAAAATTTGATCTCTAATAGCAAGACCCAATAGAAGCATAAACAGGTAAAAAAGGAAAAGAAAACATAGGGGATTCCTATGTTTACATCCCTACATGGGAAGATGATACTTGTAATTCTTTAAAAACTGTATCACTTAGAGTACAGCTAGAAGGAATATATATAGAGGTCACAAGTATAAGGGAATTTGATAAAAATTAAGGGATGAGAAAGAGGAGTACACTGGGTACAGAAGGAAGGCAGAGGTAGAATGGGATAAATTATTTCACATGAAGAGTTACAAAAAACCTATTACAGTGGAGAAGAAAACAGGAGAGTGAGTGATGGACATCACTTGAAACTTATTCGTCACTACTGCCACAAAGAGGGAATAATATACACAATGAGTTGAATATAGAAATCTATCTTACCTGACAGGAATGTAGGAGGGGGGGAGATTAAGTAAAGGGGAGAGGGACTGACAGAAGGGAGGGCAGGTCCGAGGAGATGATAGACAGAAACAAAACAGTGGTGAGGAGGGAAAGGGTAAAGGAGAGAGAAGACAAACAGTAAGAAAAATAGGATGGAGGAAAATACACAGTTATCAAAACTCTTCCATAGAACAGAAGTAGACAGCAGAATGGATCAAAAACCAGAATGCTAAAATATGCTGTTTACAAGAAACATACTGGAGCAGAGAGACACATAGAAGAAACTTACAGGGCTGGAGCAGAATCTACCATGCTTCAGCTAAAGGAAAAAGGAAAAAAAGGGGGTAGCGATCCTGAACTCAGACAAAGTAAAACCAAAATTAGACCTAATTAAAAGAGATAGCTAAGGAAACTACACCTTGCTAAAAGGTACCATAGACAATGAAGCAATATCAATACTAAAGATATATGCAACAAGTAGTATAGATTCAAATTCTTAAAGGAGAAGTTGAGTGAGTTACAGGCATTATGAAAGGAAAAACTGATCATTTTGATTATATTATAATAAAAAGCTTTTGTACAAACAAAATCAATGTGAGAAGGGAGATCAGAAGGAAAGCAAAAAGCTGAGAAATAATCTTTACAGCAAGTGACTCTAATAAAGGCCTCATTTCTCAAATATATGGAGAACTGAGTCAAATTAATAAGAATAGAAGTCATTCCCCAATTGATAATGGTCAAAGGATATGAACAGGCAGTTTTCAGATGAAGAAATTAAAGCTATCCATAATCATATGAAAAAATGTTCTAGATCACTTTTCATTAGAGAAATGCAGATTAAAACAACTCTGAAGTACCACCTCACACCTATCAGATTGGCTAATATGACAAAAAAGGAAAATGATAAATGCTGGAGAGCACGTGGGAAAATTGGGACACCAATGCATCATTAATGGAGTGGAAAACTGATCCAACCATTCTGGAGAGCAATTTGGAACCATGCCCAAAGGGTAACCCGACTGTGCATACTCTTTAATCCAGCAATACCAATACTAGGTCTGCATTCCAAAGAGATCACAAAAAGGTGGAAAAATGCCTAACCATGCAAAAATAATTATAACAGCCCTTTTCATGGTGGCAAACTATTGAAAATCGAAGGGATGCCCACCAATTGAGGAATGGTTGAACAGGATGTGGCTTATGAATGTAATGGAATACTATTGTGCCGTAAGAAATGATGAGCAGGCAAGCTTCAGACAAACCTGGAAAGACTTTAACGGACTGATGCAAAGCGAAATGAGCAGAACCAGCAAAACATTGTACACAGTATCAGTAACACTGTGTGATGATCAACTACGAATGACTCAGCTTTTCTCAGCAACATAATGATCCAAGACAAGTACAAAGGACTCACAAAGGAAAATGCTATCCACATCCAGATGAAGAACAAACAGACCAAATGCAGATGGAAGCATATTTTTTTCAACTCACTTTATTTTTCATCTATTGCTTCTTCCCAACTGTTACTAACAGGGAAATATGTTTTACATGATAGCAGACGTATAACTTTTATCAAATTGCCTGCCATTTAAGGAAGAGGGGAGGTGAGGGAAGGAGGAACTCAAAACTCCTTTAAAAATGAATGCTAAAAAGAGTCTTGACATGTAATTGGAGGAAAAATACTATTAAAAATAACAACAAAAATAACCATAGTTTATTAAATTAACAAAAGGATTTGCTCCAGGTTTAGAGAATAAATCCTTTCTCAAAATGAATGGGACAGAACATTATAATACTGCACCTGAGGTTTAGAGGTAGAATGGACCTTAGAGGCCACCTCCATGTAGTCCAACTAGATGAGGAGCTGAGGCTCAAAGGTTACAAATGGCTTGGTCTCACAGGTATGAAGCAGCAGCGCCAGGAATCAAACCCAGGTCCTCTTGTTCCAAACCCAGCACCCTTTAAAAGCAACAACAACAAAAGTAACTCTAGAAAGGAAATCAATTATATTCGATTCCTCCCTTCCTCCCTAAATCTTTGAAAAACATATTATTTGGGAGGAATATGGACACTTAAGGAAAAGCAGCCAGTTAATCAGACTCCCCAGAACTGTCCTACTCTACCGTCATGAAATCTCTCAGCAGATTCTCTTGTTTTCTCCCCTTGCAGTGCCACAGTTCAACAGGCAGATCACTTACCTCAAAGGTTCAGTCTCATGCCACTGATGTATTAGAAAAAATAGAGAGAATAAAGACGAAATCAATTATTTTGGAAACACCGATAATGTATATATTGATAGGAATTTCAGGAAACCGATAGTTTCTGATTTTGGACTTGGAAAACTTTCCAGCATCATCAATTCAAATGTAACAAGGATCAGGTCTCTGATTTACATTAAGGAAAAAAGGTGTTGATTTTTTAAAGTCCTTCAGCATTACGGGAGGTTCATGAGAGAAATGGGTTGTGTTTTATCTATCTTTCATGCCTTGTTCCATACCTAGCACAATGATCCACACATAGTGTGTGGATTAAAAAAGTTTCTTGAATTGAATTAGGGTAGGGGAGATGGTATTTCCCAATTTTAAAATTTTCAAATATATTCTAAGTTACCAGCTAACAGATCTAGTGGATAGAGCCCCAGGCCTGGGGTCAGCAAGACATATCTTCTTGGGTCTGGCCTCTGACATTTACTAGCTATGTGACTCTGGGCAAGTCACTTAACCCTGTTTGCATAACTTTCCTCATTTGTCAAATGAACTGAAGAAGGAAATAGCAAAGCACTCCAGTATCTTAGGCAAGAAAATCCCAGATGGGACCACAAAGAGTCAGACACAACTGAAAATCGTTAAACAACAGAATGTTACAACTGTGAAGGCAGGACAGTTGATGTCTATAGCAAGGTGACAGAAGTTGTTTTCTTTCTGTACAGGCAACAGGCTCCTTCCCACTCTGAGGCTACATGTAAAAGGCACATACAACCTATGGATCATAAGATTGAAAGAGTCCTTAAGACGCATCTAATCTATTCTCCCCAGCCCTTTCATTTTACAGATCAAGAAACTGACACACACAGCAGCTATGACTTGTCTACCAAAGGAGCTGAGATTTAAAAACTAAAGACCGATGGCTCTTCATTTAGCATTTTTTCTAATGTATCAGTAGAGTGAGACTGAACCTTTAAGTATTTGAGCCGGCATATTATTTTGTTGAACTCTAACACTGCAAAGAGGGAAAGCAAGAGAGCCTCTAAGAGATTTCATTATGGAAAAGTAGTGCAGTTCTGGGAAGTCCGATTAAGTGGGTGGTTTTCCTTATGTGTCTATATCCTTGTTCCTCCGAATGTATATCCTGCTTTGGAAAGCCTCATGCATTAGCCTGTTCTGTGAGCTTCTTCACATCATAGGCAAGAATATACCAAAAAGACGGACAAGGATGACTTTACTATAAAGTCAGCAATAGCCCCATGCTTGACACCTTTTGTATCTTTCCCCATTCTCTTCCATGTCTCTTTCAGGTGTGGCAGAATCCTGACACTTTCACATTTGTTTGCCTAGTTTCATGATAGTCCTTTTTTGTGGGTCTCAACCTTTGATTTCTTTGGGATGGGGATTCCTACTGAAATTCCCTCCAGTGAGGCAGACTGGCAATTCATCTGTAACTTCGAGGTCTGGAGAATTGTCTATAGGCACAAGTGACTTATCCAGGATTGTACCCCACATTACTTTGTATTTAATAGCACTTTCCCCTCCCTCACTTTGGACTGAAGATGTGATTATATTTGTGTTGGGGATTCACAATACAGAAACTGCCTCTACCAATGTAATGTCTGTGTGAAACAAATATTTTAGAGAGTTGTTTGGGGGCATAGAAAGACACTGGGAATACGTGGTATTAGATTATATACTTTCTGAGGGCAAGATCCTGTTAGCTGCCCTTTGAACTTGGAAGAGGAGGCTGAAGCAGAAATTGAGAAAATTTGAAGGCTTAGGATGACTATACACACCCCAATGTAGAAAAACCTCCATCTTGCTACCTACTCACAAAGCAAGTATTATGAATTCTGATTACTCTTTGTCTGGTTAAACAGCCTTGCTGTATGTTAAGCTACTGCAGATGAAATTCTAAATCCCACTCCTTTGCTGATCCTTCTTGGCCTGTTATAATTCCTGGTTGTGACGCTACTTCTACCTGATATTGAAACTTCTTGTGAAACAGTAGGTTTATAATGGCATGATTCTGGTTCCTTGTGGCTCTCTGACCTGTTCTACAATTTCATAGGACCCATCACCATGATAAGTCAAAGAACCTGTTCTAGGCAAATGAGTAAGCCTCAGTGCAGCCTGAATGGCTTTTTTGATGTGACTGAAAATTCATCATGCTTCCAGCTGAAGCAGAGAACAAAAAGGGAGCAGATGAGGAAATATATCATGAACAAAATACTTTGACGGTTCTAGTCAACTGCATGGGTGACCAGTACCTTGAGATGGTACTTCATGATGCTTTAGCACCATTCAGGGGTCACTGTCTGGTCCAGACTACGCCCAAAAGTCACCTGATTTGTTTGCTGGAAGGGTAGAGAGCTGACATATTCTATGTGCTCTGAAAGGGAGTGGACTTCCACTGAATTCCAAAGCTCACAGTTGGTACCCATGAATAAAGAAGTAATACAACAAGAGTGTAAGAGGCTACATTCTTCAGTGACTATTCAAAGCTACTGGGTTTAGTCTCTCAGCTGCAGAGAACAGAGTTCTGGAATAAGAGTTAGTTATGGATCATAGGACTGAAAGGGACCTTAAGACTCATATGATCTATTCTCCCCACCCCTTTCACTTTACAGATGAAGAAACTGACACCCCGGTAAAGGAGCTGCTTTTAAGCTGTGCATTTTTTACTTTACTTATCTATACTTCAGTTTCCTCATCTGGGAAATGGGAATAGTATACTTTTCTTCTATACCTTGGGGTAAACTGGTAGAAAATCTGGAATTAAGAGAAATATAATCACAATATCATCACTTTCCACCTGAATGCTCTGTAGGACTTCTCAACTGTCTCCAGAAACTGTTCAGTTTCCATTGAAACTCACACTTCCTCAGCACCTTCCTACTTCTGATTAGAAATGGTGGAGGGCAGACATTGCAGAGCTCCTCCCAGATCCAATATTTAAGGAGGGGGACTAGGGCAAGGATCTCATCATTTCCCATGAGTCCTCCTCACTTTTCAGCTTCTTTTTATGCACTGTCTTCCCCCATTAGATTATAAGCTCTTTGAGGACAGGAACTACCTCTTGCCTTTCTTTGTATCCCCAGCATTGTAGCTGGCAAGTACTAGTAATTTCTTAATATTAACGGAATATTGACAATAACAGAAGCAAAATCTTGTCCTTAGTAATGTAAGTGAAATGTGCCTCATTACCCAAGAGCCAAGATCTAGCCAGAATCTTTTGAGAATCGAAATCTTCTGCTATTTCAACCACTGTTTTGTTGTTATTGTCGTTGTTGTTTTTCCACTGGAGAGCAAGTACGGCCTCCTTGTTTGATCCGTAATATTCTGCAGTGGTCAAGACATGAAAACTGAAAGGGTTTACAAAAGAAAACACAATGTGAAAAGCTGCTTATTCTGCTTGAGTTTTACCTTACACCATGCCTGTAATGTTAAAAATGGATTCGATTTGGATTAATAAGATAGATATTCTGTTAAAATATATTCATATATTTGCAGTTAAACATAATCTATGTGTATGAATAAGGGTGTGTGTTTGTGTCTATATTGGGAAAGAAAGATACATCTGTTTCAGCCATTTGTATTTGGGGGGGGACACAGTAAATTCTGTTGAAAGGAAATTGTGGAAGAGAATTTGATATTCTGAATTTTTTGACAAAAGAGATTTAAGAGGTCAAGTATGGTAATAAACTCAGAAACTAACTCCTTATTTCTACATCAATAAAATAAATTAAACATAGACACAACATAAAAGCCTATTTTTTGTTTCCCCTTCTCAGCTGGACAATTAACATGAGGAGGGATCAGTTCAAGGCAAGGTAAGACTGCCCACTACAACTACCATCATATCCCAGTTTCTCTTTACTCCATGATTTGATATTCTCCTCCTCTTTTATTCCCAATCACTCCCATTCATTACAATTTTCACTTCAAACCTGCAAACCTAGAAATTATTGTTAGGATCTAATCAGAATAAATTCATTTCAAAGCCATTTAGTCTCTACTCATTAGCAGCTTTTCTCAATGGCTGGAAAGTAACCTGGACAAATTGATCTAACGTTACCACATAGGCTCCATGAAGGGGAAATGATTGCTAGTACATAACATGCAGAAACTCCAGAGTCTGAGCTGAGTGACAAAGGAAATTGCAGAAGTCAATTATGGTGCTAATTAGTGGATATGGGGATTTCATGAAAACTATGAGCAAAAGAGTTTTTACCTTGTACAAAGTGTGCTTAGTTTCCACAAAGAACTATTCAATAGTCGAGGTAGTATAGAAAAATGTCAAATAAACCCAGTTTAGTGAAGCAACATCTACCTTTTAAACTTTGAAACAAGCCTCGATTTTCAATGCCAAGGCTATTGTTTTTTAATATGGCTTTTCCATACATAAAACCTGGAATGATTTCCTGAGAAGAATCCATTTTCCAACATCTCACTTTGAAGTCTCTGGATCCCAGATTAGCCAAGTCAACTCACAACAGGAAATTTGCGAGATACTTAATTGATATGGCCAACAATTGAACCCAACATGCAATGTCATGAGTTAATATGGAATCCACACATTGAATTCTATACTCTAAGAGTGCTGGCACTGATACCTAGATATCCCATGACTTGCATCATCTTGATGATTATTGCAGAAACTCTGAATCATGGTATAATGGTCAAACGGAAAGAGGAGGAAATCAGAAAATCTTGATTTTATGACTTACGGTCACTAGCTCAAATGAGTTTACTGTTCTTTCCTTCAGTTTGCCCATATAAGAGGATTTCTGCTTCACTAGGGTATGATGAATCTAAAATCATGACATCTTAGAACTGGAAGTAACTTAATCATTTAATCCAAGCCTTTGTTTCTAGGAAGAAAAGAACATAAACTACCCTCAATAGATGGCTATCTTTGAAAGACCCAAACGAAGGACTTCACAAGTATTTCATGACCAGTTCTAGTATCTGACAATCAGTAGAAACACAAATTCAAAAAAGGAACTTGGTGGTCAATGTGTCCAACTTCCCATTCAGTGAGGAAATCTTTGTAATTAAAAAATTCTTCCTCTGTTTACGCGGAAAAGCTAAGTCCACGTTTTTATTGCTGCATGCTCCGTGAAGGTATAAAACATCTAGCCAACTTCTTCCCTGGTGGAAGCCATCTGGTTTTCCTCCTTGGAGGCCATTATTGTCACTCCCGTATCCTTTTGTTTTTAACTTAAAAGATAGATTTTCTTTCACCTTTAGTCATAGATCCTAATTTCCACACTTTGAACCATTTTTGATTGTTTGTGACATTCTCTTAAAATACAAAAATAAAAACTCTACATGGAAGTTTAATAAAAGATTCACTGCAAAGTATTCTAATTCTGAATATGATGGAAAAAATATTTAACAGGATTGGTCTCCTGATACTATATACCATTATCATGTTTGCAGAGTTATATTGACTCATATGATTAACTAGAAAAACATGATTAATTGTCAGAATATCTCGATAACTTTTCTATGGAAAAAATTGGACTTGAACAAGCATTTAGTTAGTACCTCTTAGGTATCAAACACTATGGCAAGCACTACGAACACAAAGATAAAGATGAAATAGTCCTGCCCCTGAAGGACATTACGTTCTATGGGGGAGGGGAAAAAAAAAGAACAGATGAGTATATGATAAAGTACTTTCAGAGGATAACACAATGCATAAAGTATGTGGAGGTCAATTTACCAATGCATATTCAAGATATTCAATCAATCAACATTTATTAAGCGCCACCTCTAAGTCAGGCAGTGTGTTATGTGCTGTATATGCAGAGATACAATTACAAAATGTTTCTTAGGTAAATAAAGGACAACTTAAATTACCGCAAAGTTATCCCATACTCATCATTGAACTTCACCAATTTAATAAAAAGTATTATACTACCTAATGAGTTTATAGATTTGATGCCATAACTATCAATCAGCCAAGGGGAAGTCATAACAAAATTCATTAGGGGGAAAAAAAGGCTAAAATCTTAAGGGAAATTATGACAAAAACAAGTAGGAATGAAGGAGGAACAGTTCTTCAGTAAACTCAAACTGTACTATACGAAAAAATGTTATCAGGGGCAGCTAGGTAGCATAGTGGATAGAGCACCGGCCTTGGATTCAGGAGGACCTGAGTTCAAATCAGGCCTTAGACACATAACACTTACTAGCTGTGTGGCCCTGGGCAAGTCACTTAACCCCACTGCCTTGCCAAAAATAACTAAATAAATAAATATTTAAAAAAAGAAAAACATTTTCATTAAAACTATTTCTATTAATAACTAGAAAAGCAGATTAATGGAACACACAAGACATGGAAAATTAGAAACAAATCAACTCAGTAACTTAGTGTTCAACAAACTTAAGAATTATTTGTGAAAAATTGCCTATTTGATAAGAATTGCTGGGGAAACTGAAAATAGGTCTGTCAGAAATTAGGGTACAGCAACATTTTATTCTAAATGCCACAATACACACACAAAAAGTGACCTGGATATTAAAATTCATATCATTAAGAAATAAAACATAACTAGATCATGTGCTTTTCACATCTATGGCTAGGGAATAAATTCTTAACCAAACAAGATGGAGAAGACTGCAAAAGATAAAATAGGTAATTTTTGTTTCATTAAACTAAAAACCTTTTGTATTAACCAAATCAACACAGTAAGGATAAGGGAGGTGGTCAACTGGTTAAAAGAAAAGCTTTGCATTAATTAATTATCTCGGATAAGCATCTGATATCCAAGACAAACAAAGAACTAACAGAAATACATAAGCTCAAAAGTCATTATAAATGAATAAGTATTCAAAGGTTATGAATAAATAATTCTCAAAAGAAGAAAGTCAAACTATTAAAAACCATTTGAATTACCTCTCCAAATAACTAAGAAAAGAAATGCAAATGACAAAGAGGTTATGGAAAGAAAAGCACACTGCTGACCAAGTTATAAATCTTAAAAGAATTGGAACTACGCAAAAAAAGTAAATAAAATATCCATGTGCTTTGAGTAACTGCTAAGCACATGGAGGCCAATGATAAAAGAAAAGATCCCATATACACCAAAATATTTGTAGAAGGGCCTTTTTTTCTTTACAATAAAGAATAATAAACAAAGTAAATACTCATCAACTAGGGAATAAATAAATTATGGTATAGTATCATAAAAATGCTGAATATGAAGAATTCACAAAAGTAATTGAAGACCAATATAAAAGAACTTATATAAAGAGAACTGACATAAAATGATATGAGCGGAATTAGGGAACAACATACAGAACAACTGAAATGATGCAAATGAAGAGAACAATAACAAAATAAAAACTGAATGCTGTAAAATTGTAATGGCAGTCAGCCAATAAACATTTAGTGAAAATCTGGTATGCACCATGCACTGTTCTAAGTACTGGGAATACAAAAAAAGGCAATATACAGTTCTTGCTCTCCAGAAGCTCACAGTCTAATGTGGGAGACAATAAGCAAATTCAATTGTATAAACAAGCTAAGTGCCAAAATTATAAGAAATAATTTTTTTTAAAAAAAAGCACTAGAATTCAGGGATTGGGAAGGAATTCCTGGAGAAGGCAGAATTTTAGTTGGGACTTGAAGGAAGTCTAGTAAGCCAGAAGGCAGACATGAGGGGAAGGAACGAGAGGGAGCTCTTGGGGGGATTGAGGGAGCATGAAAAGATTGAGAAGAGCTGCCATGGAGAGTGAGATACTAAGTTGATAAAGGAGGTAAGTTAGGATTCGTCAGCAGCAGTGAGGGTCTAGCTGCAGTAACATAACAAATTTGTAGTGGACCTAGTCTGAATGGTTGTGTTATTTTCTCCACCTTTCTTCAGTAGCATGTGTGTAGGTGTGACTGGCAATAGATGGTAGGAGCGATCCAAGGCTGAAGCTTGGCAGGGCACAATCACTGATATGATAAAGGAGACAGGCACTCTAGAGAAGAGAATAGTGTAGAGCCGAACTTGTTCACCAGATGATCAAAATGGGGGAAAGAAAAGAGACTACCTAGCATAGGGGTGATTAGCCTGGCAGAGAACTAAAGGGTCAAGGGAATGGAAGTCACAACGTGGATAAAGAGTAGGGTTTGCAGGGTGGGGCCAAGATGGCAGAGAAAAGGCTGGAAGTTGCCCAAGCTACCCCCAATTCCCTTCAAAGCAACTTTAAATAATGCCTTTAAAGAGTAGGTTTGGTATGGGAAGGCAGAAGTAGAGGTGGAAAGCTAATAAGTTATGGTCAAATAAGGGGATTTCAGAGTTCTTGAACACAGAAGTGGCGCACATGTGGGTGATAGCAACATCATGGGTATGACTATCTTTAAGTGAAGCTGAGGTAAATTAGAAGGGTAGGTAATGGGAAGTGAGTAGATTGAGAAACTCAGTAGTTAGATTTTTGAGCGAATATCAGTACATATGCCCAAGTCCCTGAGTTTCACGGCAGGGAAGACTGGGGAAAAGATCAAGAGATTATGACTCAGCTACTAAACTTACTGAATAAGGAAGGAAAATGTCCTGGAGGTCTCTAGACCACAGCTACCAGGATTTTGATTAAGTGATATATGTGGACTGTATTGATCTCAAAGGAAGAGAGGTTACTGCATGATTGTGATGGGGCAGAACACAAGTGTCAATGGGGAGCAAAGAGTATTACAATTCTTTTGCCTTGGGCATCCCCTCAATTCCAATACAATGCCACCACAAAAAAAGAGCTGCTATAAATATTTTTGTACAAATAAGTCTTTTTCCCTTTTCTTTGAGCACTTTGGGATACAGACCTAACAGGGGTATTGCTGGGTCAAAGTTTTATAACCCTTTGGGCATAGTTCCCAATTGTTCTCCAGAATGGTTAGATTAGTTCACAACTCCACCAACAGTGCATTCATGGTTCAATTTTTCAACATCCTCTCCAGCATTTGTCATTTTCCTTTTCTGACATGTTAGTCAGTCAATGTGGTAGTGTCAGGTGGTATCTCAGAGTTGTTTTATTTGCATTTCTTTAATCAATAGTGATTTTTAGCATTTTATCATGTGACTACTGATAGCTTTGATTTATTCTTCAGGAAACTGCCTGTTCACATCCTTTTGACCATTTATCAACTGAGGAATAGCTCTTATTTTTATAAATTTGAATCAGTTCCCCACATATTTAAGAAATGAGGTCTTTATCACAGCAATTTGCTGTAAAGTTTTCCCACAGTTTCCTGTTTTCCTTCTAATTTTGGCTGCATTAGTTTTGTTTGTGCAAAACATGTAATCAAGGGGACAGCCAGGTGGCACAGTGGATAGAAGACAGGCTCTGGAATCAGGAGGACCTCAGTTCAAATCTGGCCTGAGACACTTGACACTTACTAGCTGTGTGACCATGGGCAAGACACTTAACCCCACTGCCTAGCCAAAAAACAAAACAAAAGAAAACAAAAACATGTAATCAAAACTATCATTTTATTAACTGTGACACTCTCTAGCTCGTTTGTATATAATCTCTTCCCATATCCACAGATCTAACAGGTACATTTCCCCATGATCCCTTTATCTATTTATGATATCACCCTTTCTATCTACATCAGGGTTTAAGAATCTAAGGCGTCAAGGCCACGTGTGGCCTGCTGGGTCCTTCAGTGTAGCCCTTAGACTGAATCCAAACTTCATAGAACAAATTCTCTTAATAAAAAGATTTGTCCTGTAAAACTTGGCCTCAGTCAAAAGACCTCACCCAAGAACCTTAAAGGCTACATGTGGCCTTGAGGCCACAGACTCCTCACTCCTGGCTAATTCATGTACCCATTTTCATCTTACCTTGGTATTTGATATGAGATGTTGGTCTCTGTGTCTAGTTTCTGTCAAACTACTTTCCACTTTTCCCAGGAAGTTTTGAAAAATGGTGAATTCTTAACTCCCCAAAGCTTAGATCTTTGAGTTCATCAAACATTGGATTAATATACTCATTTACTACTGTATATTATGTACTTAATCTATTCCACTGCTCCATTACTCTATATTTCTCAGCCAGTACCAGATTGCTTTGATGATTACCACTTTGTAATATACTTTGAAATTCAGTATTGCTAGGCTACTTGAAGAAATTGATTCCCTTGATATTCTTGACATCTTGTATATAATAAATTTTATTGTTTTTTTCTAGCTCTATAAGATAATTCATTGGTAATATGATTGGTATGGCACTGAATAAATAAGTCAACTTAAGCAAAATTTTCATTTTTATTATATTGGCTTAGTTTACCCACAAGTAACTAAAATTTCCCCAATTGTTTACATCTTTCTTTATTTGTTTAAAAATAGTCCCTGGGTTTGTCATGGTAGGCAGAATCCCAAGTATTTTATATTGTCCACAGTTATTTTAAATTAATTTCTCTTTCTCTCCGTTCTGCTAGGTTTTGTTGGTAGTATATAAAATGTTGATGGTTTATATGGGTTTATTTCCTGAACCTCTGCAAAAGTTGCTAATTATTTCAGCTGGCTTTTTAGTGTATTCTCTAGAGTTCTCTAAGTGTACCATCCTATAATCTGCAAAGAGTGATAATCTTGGTTCCTCATTGCTAATTCTTCTTCCTTCAAATTTCTTTTTCTTGCCTTATTACTACAGCTAGCATTTCTAATACAATATTAAGTAATAAGTGGTAATAATGGACACCCTTGCTTCACCCCTGATGTAACTGGGAGGGCTTCAAGTTTATCGCTATTACAAAAAATGCTTGCTCTTGGTTTTAGATAGACACTACTTATCATTTTAAGAAAGGCTTCATGGATTCCTATACTTTCTGATTTGCCAGGAATTTTTGATAGGAATGGGTATTGTATTTTGTCAGTCTTTTTCTGCATCTATTGAAGTAATCATATGATTTTTGTTGTTTTTGATATACACACATACATAAACAAATATATGCATATATATCCATACATACATACATATACATATATATGTGTGTTTGTGTGTGTGTGTATGTGGGTAAAAATATATAGTCAATTATGGTTTCCCTAATATTGCACTAGCCCTGTATATCTGGCATAAATGGATTTGGTGTTCAAACAAGGATTTTTAATTTAATTTGTCCTTTTTCTAGCTTTTTTTTTAATTGCATGCCCAATTCTTTGATCTACTCTTTCTCACTTTTACTGATGGATGTATTTAGAGATATATATTTTCTTCTAAGTACTGCTTTGTTTGCATCCCACATACTTGGGAATATTTTCTCATTGTTATCCTCTTCAATGAAATTATAATTTATTTGATTTGTTCTTTGATTCATTCATTCTTTAAGAATTAGATTGCTTTCTTTCCAATTAATTTTTAATCTATGCTTCCATGGCCCTTTATTAAATATAGTTTTTGTTTCATTATTGTCTGAAATGGGGCCATTTAATATTTCTGCATTTGGTTGTGAAGTTTTTATGCCCTAAATACATGGTCAATTTTTGTGAATGTAACATATACAGCTGAGAAAAAGATATACTCCTTTCTATTCCCATTCAGTTTTCTCCAGGTCTATCATATCTAAATTTTCTGAGATTCTATTCATCTACTTAACTTCTTTTTTATTTATCTTAGGGTTAGATTGGATAAGTTTGGATAAGCAGGTCTACTAATTAGATCTATTTTTCTTTTGCTTTGTCTGAGATCATAATTGCTACCACTGCCTTTTTTTACTTCAGCTGATGCACATTAGATTCTGTCAGAGCCCCTTATTTTAATTTTGTGTAATTCTGTTTCAAATGTCTTTCTTGTAAACAACAACTTGTTTGTTGGATTCTGATTTATAATCTGTTCTGTTAGCAGCTTCCCTTTTATAGGTGAGTTCATTCCATTCACATACACAGTTATGGTTACTAACTGTACATTTATCTCCATCCTATTTTCTTATCTATGCTGCATCTCTCTGTCTCTCTTTATATCCTGTCCCTCCTCTAAATTCTGCTTCTAACCACTGCTTCTTTTATCTACCCTCCCTTTTACTATCACCCTGCCCCCCTCAGTTTCTCATATTCTTTTCCCTTCCTACTTTCCTGTTTGGTTAGATAAGAGTTCTCCTATGAATGGAGTGGATGTGTGTGGCGTGTGCATTTTCCCCTCTTTGGAACAGTGGAGATGTGAATGAGGGAAAAGCTCTTCCTTATGAATCTTTTTTATGTGAAATAATTTTCCCCATTCTTCCTCTCCTTTTCCCCTTCTCCCAGGGTATCCCTATTTCTCACTTATCCATTTTTTACATCATCCTAACATAAGCAATTTATTCCCATACTCTTATTCTATGTAGACTTCTCCTAACTGCCCTAAAAATGATAAAGTTCTTAGAAGTTATATGTATCATCTTTCCATACAAAAACGGAAAAAGTCTAACCTTCAGTCCCTTATGACTTCTCTTTTATATATAACTTTTTGTGCTTCTTTTGAGTTTTCTATTTGAAAGTTTAATTTATATTCAAATCTGGTCTGTTTATTAGGAATGCCTGAAACTCCTCTATTTCATGAAATATACATTTTACCTTCAAGGATTATACTTAATTTTGCTAGGTAGATTACGATTGGTTGTAATCTCAGCTCTTTTCCCTTCCGAATTTCATTTTGAACCCTCTAGTTTTTTAACACAGAATCTGTTAATTTTTATGTGATCTTCAATGATTCTTTCTGACTGCTTAAATCATTTCCTTTTTTACTTGGAAGCTCTGGAATTTGGCTATAATATTTCCTGGAGTTTTCATTTTGGGATCTCCTTAATGAGGTGATTGGTGGATTTAATCCATTTGTATTTTATCCTGTGGCTTTAGGATATCAGGGCAGTATTTGGTTATAGTTTCTAGAAATGTGATACCTATGTTTTTTCTTTGATCATGGCTTTCAAGTAATTCAATAATTCTTAAATTATCTCTCCTTAATCTATTTTTCAAGCCAATTGTTTTTCCAATGAGTTATTTCACATTTTCTTCTCTTTTGTCATTCTTTTCACTTTGTTTTTATCGTTTCTTGATGTCTCATGGAGTCATTAGTTTCCAGTTGCCCAATTCTAGTTTTTAAGGAATTATTTTCTTCAATTATTTTTTGTACTTCTTTTCACATGTGATCCATTCTGTCTTGTAAGGTGTTATTTTCTCCAGCATTTTTAATTCCCCTTTACCAATTTGTTAATTCTCTTTTCATAATTTTGCTCCTTTGCCCTCATTTTGTTCCCTAATTTATTGTCTACCACTCCTATTTGATTTTGAAAATACTTTTTTAGCTCTTCTAGGAATTCTTGTTGGGCTTGTGTTTAATTTACTTTTTTTTTCGCCTTGAGGCTTTGCTTATAGATGCTTTTACACCATTGATTTCTTCTGAGTTTGTATCTTGATCTTCTCTGTCACCATAGCAGCTTTTTACGGTCAGGATCTTTTTTGTTGTTGTTCACTAATTTTTCCAAGTTATCTCTTAATTTGGAATTTTATATTAAAGTTGGGCTTTGTTACCAGTACTGTCAGAAACTTTAGGCTTTTTCACAATGGTGTTTTTACAGCTAGTTCTGAAAGTTTGGAAGTTTTTGATGCTTCCAAGATAGTGTGTTAAGGGGAGAGGTATGTTCCCTGCTCTCCTGGTCTCCCCTCTGTTCCTTACCCAGAAATGGCCCCTAATCACTTGGGGACAGAAACAATATTGAAAAGATCTCTGATCCCTTGGGATTGGAAGTAATACAAGTGCTCCCTTGTGACCTGAAGTGATACTGCTCCTCAGGATCCCCAATCTCTTATGACCAAAAGCAACACTGCTCATCAAGACTCCCACTCCCTTTTGACTGAAAGTGCTCCTTTTTGCCCCTGAACTATGACCAAGAAGTGGGATTTGCCAAGCACCATCTGGTCCTGCATCAAGCGCTTCAACAGGGGTCCCCTGTAAACTATTTTTTGACCAGTTGCCAGGTCCTCTTACCATTTTTGGCTTGAAAGCTCCAGAAGCTGTTGCTGCTTCGGTAGACATCACCTAGTCCCACCAGTGTTATTTCATCCACATGTGTTCTAAGCCAGTCTCTACCTCTGTGGCATAGATCCCTCTTTCTGACGTCCTAAATTATCTTGGCCCCGAAGAATGTCTCATTTTTACCTTTTATTGGCTCTACCACACCAGAATTTTATTTGAGGCATTGTTTTAAAGTTGTTTGCAGGGGAAAGTTGTGAGAGTTCACCTGGGTGCTTTCTCTATACCACCATCTTGGCTCCACCTGAGAACTCCTCATACTTAGTTTATAATTCTGATTGACCCATTCAATTGAGAATCATTTTCACCTGATAACAGTATTAGCACCAAGGAATGGAATGATCGATTGGCTGATTGACTCCATCAACTCTTACTTTACATATAAAATGAGAAGTATCTTCCAGCTCCAGATATATGGCCCTATTATTTTGAAGGCAGGAAAAAGATTGGGAGGGCTATTATATGTAACAAGATCATAGGCTGTAATTTTCAAGGGACCTTAGACCTTCATTTCATATATGAGGAAACTGAGGCCCAAAAGAGGATGTGACTTGTTCACACAGGGAGTAGCAATGAGAGTAGTTGAACTCTTTGAACTTCTAACTAAATCTAGCCTCCTACTACATAAAGAGCAAGGTGCCTAAAGCGATTCCTAAATCAATCAGTCAAAAGCATTTATTCATTAAGCTCTTAAAATATAAGACAGAAAAAAGAAAAATGTATAAGACATCAGAAAGTCTCTCTTTTCAAGGAATTTATCCTTTAATGGGGAAAGCAGCATATATAAATCAATACATGGATTTGGAATTGCTTCCCTTTTCATCTTCAGAATTTCATTCCTGAGCATCTCTTATACCCAGGCAAGGTCCCATCTTAAGGACCCATGCCTCAGGGGGATTCCATGCTTTGGATGACCCTACTCATCATAACTACAAAAATTAAAAATGATAAATATGAAATATGCAACAGAATAAAACAAACTCATTATGAATGACCTGGACAACCGAGAAAATATTACCTTATTTGCATGGCATGTATTGTATCGGATGCAAGAAAGTCTAAATACACCTAAATTGAGCCAGCTAGATTATACAGAATATATATATACACACATACACACACACAAACACACACACACACACACACACACACACACACACACACAATCCAGTCCTAGATTATATAGAATAGTTTTGGATTCTAATACTCCAGACTCCTCAATGGTAAAGAGTTCCAGAAAATATTCTACATGTGCCCAATGTGTCCTCCTTGCCCTGCCTTGAGTTAAGTGCTCATAAATTTATCACTCATTATTAACTGTCATGAGTCACTTGAAAATACAGTGCATACTAGTGACTGAATATATTGTTGTAGATGGTTAGTTTAATAATAAATAACGTAAATGTGCACTAATGTGCAACAACATGGGCAAAGATGTTCTACACTGTTAAGGATTTTTGTTCTTGTTCAGTTATGTCCAACTCTTCATGAAGCCACCTGGGGTATCCTTGGCAAAGATACTGGAATGGTTTGTCATTTACTTCTCCAGCTCATTTTACGGATCAGGTAACTGAGGCAAACAGAGTTAAGTGACTTGCCCAGGATCAGACAGGTAGTAAAAATGTCTAAGGCCACATGTAAACTAAGGTCTTCCTAACTCCAACTCCAGTGCTATATCTACTGAACTACCTAACTGTTAAAGATACTTAACTGCGGGTCAGCTTGCAACTCACAGTTTAAGAAGCGCTAAAGGGGTTGTGACTGGAAAAAGCTTAAGTAGCGCTGTCTATACCCTATAGGACAAACGCAGTGTGAATGATGATTCTGTGCCAGCAGTCAGTCTCAATCAAAACTTATATTATGGACAGTACTGACAGTAATATTCTGATTTTCTGACCTGCAGTAAATACCAAAAGCATCATTATTGAAATTAAAGATCTTTTTCACAACTCACATACATTTAGGGTTTATAGCACAAAAAAATATATTTCAGATTCAGAATATTGTTAAATACTGATATTAGTAACATACTCTCTGCTCTAAGTAAGTGCTTTTCATGTTTTATATTGCGTCGTAGAACTTCCAGTATGCCTACATTGACTGCTTACAAAAAAAATAATTAAATAAACAATAACTAATACAACAAATAAATACAAGCAGATTAAATACTAAATGAATGAAAAACAAATATATTAAACTTTTTAAAAAAATCACAAAATAAGCTATTATTTCTTTAAATTTATTTTAAAAAATATATCATAATCTTTAATGATAGCCTCCCTGGCCACTCTTTCTAGCACTACCTGCACTTTCTTTCATTTTCCCTGACTTATTGGTTAAGCTGAGGGGTTGAATACTCCTTGCTTTCCCATTGCCACTTTTGGCTTCTCCCCCTACCACTGCCATTCAGTATAACCTCTCTACATCTTCCACCTAGTCAAAATCCTGGTAGCGATTTTTTTTTTAATTTTTTTTTAAATATAAATTTATTTATTTTTAGTTTTAAACATTTACTTCCACAAGACTTTGAGTTCCAAATTTTCTCCCCATCTCTTCCCTCTCCCCACCCCAAGATGGCATACATTCTGAATACCCCCTTCCCCTAGTCTGCCCTCTCTTCTATCTCTCCCCGCTTGTCTTATCCCCTTCCCCTTCTATTTTGTTGTAGGGCAGGATAGACTTCTGTACCCCATTTCCTGTATTTCTTATTTCAAAGTTGCATGTGAAAACATTTTTTTTAAAACACGTGTTTTCAAAACTTTGGGTTCCAAATTTTCTCCCTTCCTCCCCCCCACCCACCCTCATTGAAGAGGCAAGCAGCTCAATATAGGTTATACATGTGCAATTATGCAAAACACTTCCATAGTACGCATGTTGTGAAATACTAATTCTATTTTCCTTAAACCTATCCTGTCCCCCGTTTATTCTACTGTTTCTTTTGACCCTGTCCCTTCTCAGAAGTATTTATTTCTGATTACCCCTTTCCTAATCTGCCCTCCTCTTTATCATCCCCCTACTCTCCTGTCCACTTCTCTCCCTATTTTCACATAGGGTAAGACAGAGTTCCATACCCAATTGAATGTCTATGTTATTCCCTCCTTAAGCCAAATCTGATGAAAATAAGATTCACTCATTCCCTCTCACCTTACCCCGTTTCCCCTCCATTTTAAGAGCCTTTTCTTTTACTTTTTCTGTGAGATAATTTACCCCATTCTACCTCTCCCTTTCTTCTTCTCTGAATATAATCCTCTCTCATCCCTTAATTTTATTCTCCAGATATGACCCCTTAATCTTCAACTCACCCTGTACCCTCTATCTATCTACATATACATACAGATAATTTTCCTCCTCCAACTACGCTAATACTGACAAAGGTCTAATGAGTAATAAATATCATCTTTCCCTGTAGAAATGTAAACAGTTCAACCTTAATAAGTTCTTATGATTTCTCTTTCCTGTTTACCTCTTCATGTTCCACTTGAGTCTTATATTCGAAAGTCAGATTTTCTATTCAGCTCTGGTCTTCTCATGAAGAATACTTAAAAGTCCTCTATTTCACTGAATGACTATTTTTTCCCCTGAAGGATTACACTCAGTTTTGCTGGGTAGGTGATTCGTGGTTGTAATCCTATGTCCTTTGCCCTCCGGAATATTATATTCCATGCCATGTAGTCCTTTAGTGTAGAAGCTGCTAAATCTTGTGTTATCCTGATTGTGTTTCCACACTACTTGAATTTTTCTTTCTACCAGCTTGTAAGATTTTCTTCTTGACCTGGGAACTCTGGAATTTGGCTACAATATTCCTAGGAGTTTTCCTTTGGGGATCTCTTTCAGGAGAGATCTGTGGATTCTTTCAATTTCTATTTTGCCCTCTGGTTCTATATATCAGGTTTTCCTTGATAATTTCTTGAAAGATGATGTCTAGGCTCTTTTTTGATCATGGCTTTCAGATAGTCCAATAATTTTTAAATTCTCTCTCCTGATCTATTTTCCAGGTCAGTTGTTTTTCCAATGAGATATTTCACATTGTTTTCTAATTTTTCATTCTTTTGGATTTGTTTATAGTGTCTTGATTTCTCATAAAGTCACTAGCTTCCAATTGCTCTATTCTAATTTTTAAGGAAGTATTTTCTTCAGTAATCTTTTGGACTTCCTTTTCCATTTGGCCAATTTTTCTTTTTAGGGCATTCTTCTCCTCATTGGCTTTTTGGACCTCTTTTGCCATTTGGGTTAGGCTTTTTTTAAGGTGTTATTTTCTTCAGTATTTTTTGGGTCTCCTTTAGCAAGCTGTTGACTTGTTTTTCATGATTTTCTTGCATCACTCTCTTTTCTCTTCCCAGTTTTTTCTCTACTTCTCTTAGTTGCTTCTCAAAATCCATTTTGAACTCTTCCAAGGCCTGGGACTGATTCATATTTTTCTTGGAGGCTTTGGATGTAGGAGCTTTGACTTTGTTTGTCCTTCTGGTTGTATATTTTGATCTTCTTTGTCACCAAAGTAAGATAATATAGTCTGACTCTTTTTGTGCTGCTTGCTCATGATCCTAGCCAATTACTCGAGTTTTAAACTCTTTGTTAAGGTAGGAGCCTGCTTGCAATGTGGAGAATGTACTGTCCCAAGCTTCGGGGGTTTGTACAGCGTTTTTCAGAGATACCTGTAGGGCCCTGTAAATTTTCAGTTCTTCCAAGATGGTACGATACGGGGTGAGGTGTTTACTCCTTTCTTGGCCTGTACTCTGGTCTATAAGTGACCACAAGCACTCCTTTCTGTCCTGGAACTGTGAGGAGGGTTTTCTCTACACAACCACTACAAGCTTCACCATGCCAGCACTCCTGCTCACCCCAGGACTGCTGCCCAAAACTGTGACCCAGATCCAAGCACGAGCAAAGCAAGAGATTCCTGCCTCAGCACTGGCAAAGAGATCCCTGCAATCCACCTCTGCTCAGCCACTGGATTCCCCCTCAGTCTGTGGGCTAGAAGCTCAGGAGACAGCCGCCAGCCCCGGGCCCCACGCTCCGCACTCTTGGGGAAATGGATCTGAGACGCCACACTCCAGTATTAGCACCACAGAAACAGACTTTTCCCACTGACCTTCTCAGGTGTTCATGGGTTTAGAAGTCTGGAAACCTCCACAGCTACCTGTGATTAGTTCCTCTAAGGCCTGCTCCAGGTTTCCTGCAGCCTGCGCGCCCATGTCAAACTGCGCTCCTCTACCTGCCCTGCACGATACACCTTTCTAATCAACCATCCAGGTTGTCTTGGGCTGGAAATTTGCCTCATTCTGTCTTTTTGTGGGTTCTGCTGCTTTAAAACTTGTTTAGAGCCATTTTTAAAGGTATTTGGAGGGGTTTGGGGGAGAGCTCAAGCAAGTCACTGCTTTCACTCCGCCATCTTGGCTCTGCCTCACCTGGTATCCATTTTCTAGAGATCTCCAGGACACTCCTGTTCCTTCCTCAATGAATTCAGTAGCTAGATCACAATCTTTCTCTCCTCCCCAACTCCTGCATTCATTGTAGAGGACTTCCACATATACACTAACACTCCCTCCAACACTAATCATTCAGCTCCTCAATCTAACCAATTCCCATGACCTAATACTCTACTCCACCTCAGCCACACACAAAGATGGTCAACTCCTAGACCTATTATCACCCATAAGTGATAACCTCCTATTCAAGAATTCTTATCAGACCAAAATCATTTTGGCTTTCCACCTTCTTAATAGCAAACTGTACTCTTCATTCCCAACACAACTTTCAATTTTTTGACCCCTCAGTTCTCTTCCAGGCCGCCACCCCTGCATTAGCCATACTCCCCTCCTTTCCCCATCTTGGCCCCTTGATGAACTAGTTCAATTCTACCCTGTCCACTTCTCTTGAATGCCTAGCCGCCTGAACATATCCACAACTGTGCCCTGCCAAACCTCCACTTTATATCTTTAGTATCATCTGTTGCTTTCATTCCTACACAAGTTTTGCTGAATAAAGACGGAGAAAAATCATGCAATCATTCTGACCAGGTTCATTACAAATTGGTATTACATAATCTCAATTGGGAAATCATGCAGCCAGGCAATTCTTCTACTCCTCCAATTATCTACTCACCATCCCCCTTGGCTCCTCATACCTCCACCCTCTCAGCTGGAATCTTGTCTCATATTTTCCTAAAAAAAAATTAAGGCCATTCTCTAGGAACTCCCTCTTCTTTCCTCTTCTTCATTTCACATCACTTCAATAGTTCTTCCACTATCTCCTCCTTAACTCATACTTCCTATGAAGCAGTGGCCATACTCCTTGCCAAGGCAAATCCCTCTACTGCATAAGCAATCACATTCCTTCCTGTCTCCTCCAGCACATTTCCCCCTCTATCTTTGCCAGTCTCATTTACCGTAAATCTCTTGCTGTTTAAAGGCAACTTTCCTACGGCCTATAAACATGAGCATGTCTCCCTCATCCTCAAAAACAATCTCATTCGATCGTTACATTCCCACTATATTCCTATCTCTTATGCCTTTTGAGGACATCTAAAATAAATGCCTTGACTTCTTCTTCTCTTACACTCTTCTTAATTCTCTATAAGCTGACTTCCAATATAATCATATCATCAAAATTACTCCATCCAAAATTAACAATGATTTCCTAATTATCAGATCCAATGGCCTTTTCTCAATTCTTATTTTTCTTGTTCCCAAAGCCACTTTTGACACTCTCTTCTCCTTGATATTCTCTTTTATCTGGGCTTCTGGGACACTATTCTCACCTGCGTTTCCTCCTTCTATACGATCTCTACTTCTCAGTATCTTTTGCTATAGATATTCATCCGGGTCACACCCCAGAACTGTGAGCATCCCACAGGGCTCTGTCCCAGGCACTCCTCTCTTCTACCTTTTCACCTGAAGATCTCATCAGGTCTCATTTATTTGTCATCTCTCTGCCAATGATTCTCAAATTTACCTACCCAGCTCCAACATGTCTGCTGTCCTCTAGTCTTATATCCTTAGATGCCTTTCAGATACCTAAAACTGGATATCTAGTAGAAATCTTAAATTAAAGATGTCACAAATTTAACTCATTATTTGTCTCCATAAACTTTTCCGACTTCAAAACATTCCTATTACCATCAAGGGACAGTTCCCCAACCTCCGCATTCCCCGAGCTTGTAACCTAGTTCTCATTCTTCAATCCTCATGATTTCTCACATCTCCCATATCCAATCTCGTCAAGGCCTATCAATTTCACCTTTGTAACATCTCTTCCACATGTCTCTCTGCTCTGAGAGTGACTTCCAATACCTGGTACAGACTCTCACGCCTTTCCTTTTGCAATACCCTCCTAGTTTTTCTGTCTGCTATAAGCCTTTTCCCACTCCAGCCCATCTTCTATTCAGTCATCTAAGTGACCCTCCTAAAGCAAAGGTCGAACTATCTCACTGCCTCCTCCTACTCAGAAAACTCCAATGGCTCCTTATAATCTCCAAAACCAAATAGAGAATCTTCTGTTGGGTATTCAAAGCCTTTTGCAGTCCTCTCCATTACTATTCCATCTTACACTTTACATCCTGTTCTACCTCTTCCCCCTATATAGACTTCATTCCAGTGACACTGTCCTCATTCCTATTCTTCAAACACGACATTACTTCTCGTGATTACAGGCATTTTCTTTGGTTTTCCCCTATGTTTGGAAAGCTCTCTCTCCTCATCCTTACCTCCTGCCTCCCCTGGCTTGCTTCAAGTCCCAATTAAAATCCCATCTATAGGAAGCCTTTCCCAATTGCTCTTAATTGTAGTGCTGTTCCTCTGTTAATTATTTCCTATTTATCCTGTACATAGCTTCTTTGTACATATTTTTTGCTTCTTGACTTCCCCATGTGTCTGTGAGCTCCTGAAAGGCAAGAATTATCCTTTCCCTTTCTTTCTTTTTCCAGTACTGTGCCTGGCACGTAGTCTGACTTCACTAATGATACGATGGTAACTATAATAAACTTAAATTATAAAATTCTCCCCTTTAAAGAAGAGCAAAGTTGACAGTTGTCACCAAAGCCCTCATTTATGATAGTTCATCATTACGTGCATGAAGACATCATTCATTACACAGCGTTTTATTAGAAGGTATATAGCTTGTGTATAGACTGTAGTATTTTAATTTTATACTTTGCCTGTTTATGTGTATTTAAACTTTTGTAAACAAGAAAGGTGTAAATCAAGGTATAGGGAAATTTTGAATATGAAAATAGCATTATAAGTTTCTATCAATAACTGAAATTTCAGTTCTATTTGATTTCATTTTTTTAAATGATAATCTTGAGGTATATAGCATATTTAGAACAAACTGATTACTATTTTAATTTTGAAAAAGATAGTTATTATAGCTGAGTTATTATAGCAGGTTACCATGAAATGTAAACACAAAATCAACATCCCATTATCCAGCTTATCTGTGCTGCCAATATAAATATATATATATATATATATATATATATATATATATATATATATATATATATATGTATATATATACATATATGAAACATTTAAACTCTACTGTAAGATACAAAAATCTATCTTTATAATCTCTTTCAGGGAAATGAAAATTATTATCATAACCTTTTTAAATTTTTTTTTTATTTTTTGCATACTCAATGACAGGCAAAGGGCCTGGCAGTAAAAACTGTTCAAGAAAGGTTTGTTGAATTGAATTATAGAGCTAGGTGATGCATAATGACTGTGCACACAGAGAATTAGACTCATTCTCCTTGGCAGAATCAGGAAAAATTAGTGAAAGAGAATGAAACAAATTTAGGTTTCATTTAAGGAAAAAACTTCTTAACAATTAGAGAAATTAAATGGTGGGAATGGGCTATGATCACAGGTAGTGCATTTCCCTCCACTGGAAGTCTTCAAGTAAAAGCTGCATAAACATCTGAGTTTCATTATGATTCTGTGAATTTGACTGAATTGCAATTTGGTTCACAGAGCCTTTGTTGTTCTTTTTGGAGGGGTGTCTAGATTATAATAGTAATCAAAGTGTTGTAACTAGTTATTTTGAGATTAATTGAAAATAGGAGAATTTCAGGGTGTGTACTAGGAACAATTTATTGGTAAAACAGTATAGAAGACTTCAGAATGGACACCTTACAATGTTAGAACCTTCTCAGAATCCAGTACACTTCAACTATAATAAAATTTCTCCTTCCTGAATTACTGCTGAAAGCCTCTGAGAACATAACCTGTTGACAGTCCTCTAAAAACCCTATTTCCAAAAACTAAATGAAATAACAAAGATCCTATGTCCCCCTTCCTATCCCTCCCTTGGAAAAGATTATACTCACACACACACACACACACACACACACACACACACCGCCCTACACACATTTTCCCCCTCCTTTTCCAAATGTATGGTGGCTAAGGATGGAGGCCAAAACATATGTAAAACTTTGCCTAGTTTCGCCCTTCTTTTAGCATTTTCCAATTGTCTTAGAAGCAATCTGATAAAGAGAAGCACAGGAGGCTCTTAAGACCAAGCACTCAATCTATCTAGAGCTAGAAGGAACCAAAGTTTTCTAGTCCAACTCATTCACTTTACAGATAAGGAAAATCAGGCTTGGAGACGTTAAGTGATTTGTCCACAGTGACACAGGAAGTAAGTGGCAGAATCAGAATCGGAGCAACACCAAGGTGAGTGCTACGAAATCTGTTTTAGGCAGAAGGCCATTTTGAATTTCAAAAATATGGCAATGCCTGCTTTGTGGCTCTTTATTAGGAATGTGAAATGAATCAGCCAATCCGTCCATTCCTCTGTGTTCTGCACCTCTACAAGCATGTATGATGGGGAGCCTCTCTACACATTTCCACTCATGCAATAAACTGAGAGCTTGATAAATTCCTGGGTTGGAGCTGACTTCGACAGTTATAGCATCCCTGTGTCTTCAAGTGTCTACCTCACCTCTCCCCTTCTGCCACTAATGCCTTTATGACTTATACTAGGTACTCAGGGAGCTTCAGAGAGAGCTGAGAGGGACTACAGGATCAGACCATTAACTTCATACTCAGCCTTGACATTTTATGGTTCTGTTGCACCCTAAAGTAGGAACTAGTATAGTGCGTATATTATCTGTATAACTGGTTTTTACACAAGCCTGGGGAAGTTTGCATGCTGCTGTATTTGCAGGACAATCCTAATTGGTGGGAAGAATGCTGATTTGAGGCTTCACATCTATGTGAATATTAGAGACATGCTCCTTTTGGAGAGGAATGACATTTAGAATTGACTCTACGTACACAAGGAAACAGAGAAAGACGTTGGAAGCTACAGCCATACAGGGAAAGCTGGTTGATCATCATGTTCCTGATTTCTGAGTGTCTCTAGAGACTTTGGGAAATTTCCCCTTAGGTAAGAACAGGGCAGGAGTATGCTGCTAAAATATCTAAATACTGGCTCTCGAAAAAGAAGTACACATAACACACTTACAGGTTTTAGCCGTATTATCAGGACTAGCACCTCTGGTGTGAAGGCCTCCTGAGCCCTTTTCAGGGCTACTCATCCACCTTTGGTGTCCACCTTCACTCAACTCTCACCTGGGGTAGCTGTAGCATGCACATCAGTTACATCCCAGCAAACCGTCTCAGTAGATAAGCTAAATCAGGGTAAGGGTAACTAATTGGCCTCAAACCTGTCAATGAGTTAGGGACATATCTACCCCAAGCACGTGAAGACTTCCCCTGGCAGGTCTGGTGAAGGAGAACAATTTCTTGGCCACGAAGGGGCTGTGGAGCACTTAGAGTTCGGCCAGATGTCAAAGACATCAATCAAGATCATCCACTGTATCCTGGTGCCATCACCAGTCAACTTGACTTTTGTCCCGCCACTACACTTGAGTGAGTCTGATGACTTTTGTGCAGCTCTGCCTCACTCAAATCCAATTCAAAGAGGTTGAGACCTCGCCCAGGTTGTCACCTGTCCTCTTTACAAACAAAGGATGAACATTTTTTCCATCACTTTCTCAAGTCTAGACAATCAATGAAAGAATAAATCAATTTGTAGCATTTGCCAATTTCCAAAGTGCAAATGCTCACACTGAAAATCTCACATTAGGCTCTGGAAGACCAGATCTAGCATGCCACTTGATCATAGCCTCTCTCTTGGTTTGAGTTGAAATGCATCCCTCTCAGCTGGCAGACTCATTCACACAGTATATTTTCAGGTATAGCTTAAGTAATAAAACTTCTTTGACTTCTATTTGTAGGTCTATAGATAAAAGGGTTTACTTGTTGACTACTTCTGTTTGTCTTCTGTTTAACTAGCATTTCCTGGGAAGGAGTCAAATTGAGAGTTTAAATAATCTAAGGGCTTCTGTTGTTCAGTTACTTCAGTCATATCTGACTTTTTGTGACCCCATTTAGGGTTTTCTAAGCAAAGATACCATAGGGGTTTGACATTTTCTTCTCCAGCCCATTTTACAAATGAAGAACCTAAGGCAAACAGTGTTAAGTGACTTACCCAGGGTTACACAGGTAGTAAGGCCAGACTTGAACACAGGAAGATGAGCATTTCTGACTCCAGGCGTGGCACTCTATCCACTGTACCATCCAGTTATCCCTAAGCCAAACAGCTAGCAATCATGGATGTGGATTTCGTTTTGAACCAAAATTTTGCCTCTAGACCAACATTATTAATAGGGGGACAGATAGCTAATATTCCTAGTCTAGTACCCCTTTCAGAGAATAGAAAAAACTCTACACCTCATGGCCCATTCCAAAGTCTCCTCAAGACAGGGAGTGAATCAATATTTCTCAGATATCGAATGCCTCCTGAGAACCAGATTAATATTTTACATGGACACATAAACAAATATCTTGGAAACATTTATAATTAGCAGTACCTTTAATTTGACCACTTTTGTTCATCCTCTATGGCTATGCCTGTTCAACTCTAGTTACTATTATCTTTGCTGACATGGTCAGGAAATGATCCTCAGGGTAGTGGCACCCAGTCTCAATTACTTTAGTAGGATGATCAAAAGAAGAGGAAGAAAGGGGATTTTTGAAAACCTCATGACCTAGTGATCAGAAATATCCTTTCTGTCTTTGGAAAATAAGGATGGATACCCGTACTAAGAAGCCTATCTTGGCATTGATACTTGTATCCCAGCACTGAATCCTACTTCTCTTCATTTAGAAATCTTCCCCAGGATATGAGCAGTCATTTGAATAGGGAAAACTAAACTCCTATCACTGTTTAATTTTGGTAATACTTATGCACTGACATTTTGACTGTCTTGCTTTTAAAATATAGGATTGGGAGACTTGAAAGACATTCCCACCCCACCGAAGGGCAGACTAGCACTTTTCATGCACAATCACTGTAGCCACAGAATTTACAAGTTCTCAGATAAACAGAACTTTAATACTAGGGATACCCCTTGCAAACCATTCCAACTGCTTGGAATGTTAGCTCTAGTTAAGAATAGCTACCTTCATGAAGAGTAGAATTAGCGAAGATCAATAGACTCAATATAACTATTAGTATGTGGCCCTAATATATGGGGAAGGCGGATTGAACGAGTTGAATTATGTAAAAATTAGAAGTTGAAGAAGTCACTTTAGGGAGAATATAATTTTCAATTAAAACAAAAAAAGCCCTCCTTTGGCCAATCATGCTACCTTGCCCGGTGTCTCCGAATAATGAATGTGAAATTAATTAGTCTATCCACTCTCTATTTGGTCTTCTGTAGCATTATAAATATGTGTTTTATGCAGTGATAGAGAGCCATTTATATGGGGATATTAGGATAAACAGTACTTAATAAATTCCTTTGTTGCTAAAAGCAACAGTACTTTTCCCAGTGTAACCCAAAAAGCTAAACCTAAAAGTTAGAGTAACAAGAAAATAAAAGGAAAAAATAAAGCACAATCAGCACTCGAAGTCAAAAGAAGTGAGGGGTACAGGGACATACCATAAATGAAGGGAGAGAAAGGAAGAAAAGAGTTGGCAATTCCTTCATTATGTGTCTATACACTCAATCCTCTGTAGCTACAGACTGATTTTCTTCCTATCACGGACCCTTTCTCAGTGGCTCTGACCATGCTCTAGGAGTAAAAAAGAAAGAGAGGGAGAACAGAAGGGTAAAAAAAAAACCCTGAGGTGACGGCAGTGTTCTTATGTGACCTACTGAAACTCTTCCAGACCTCTAAGGGTCATTACCTATCCTCAGTTCAAGAAATATTTTTCTAATGTGTTAGACCACACCTTTAGGGGTGTGTATTCAGTATTTCATACTGAATAGCATTGTGTGTGGTGGATAAGAAAGGAATGTTTCTCCCACAGAAGGAAAAAGTTGTGCGTGGTTTGTTTTTGGGGGGTGTTTTGAGTTTTAAAAAGTGCTGATTTATGATACTACCCCTTTGAGGTACTGCCTTTTTCATTTATTAAGTGTCTATTTTGCGTCATGCAATGTGCTTAATGGGTATAGAAAGAAGGGCAAAAGGCAATTCCTGCCCTCAAGGGGCTCATAATTTAACTGGGCAGACAAAAAGCAAACAGATATCTACAAACAAGCTACCTGAAAAATAGGAAATGATTGACAGAAGGAAAGCATTAGTATTAAGAGAGATTGGGAAAGACTTCTTGTAGAACATGGGATTTTTGTTCTGGACTTGCAGGAAGTCAAGGAAGCCAAGAGGCAGAGAGGGACGCATGGGAGCAGCCAGAGAGCCCAGAGCTAAGAGACCCAGAGAGTATTTTATTCATGGAATAACAATGAGGCCAGGGTTACCTCACAGAAGAGTACTTGGAGAGAAGTAAGGTATAAGAAGAGGGGAAAGGTTGGAGGGGCTAAATTATTGTTTAGACAAAGCAGAGAACAGCACTAGGTTATGAAGGACTTTGAATACTTAAGAAAAGAATTTTGTATTTGATTTGAGAGTATTACAGACACAGCAATTTATTAGGTGTGTTGGGGGGGGGGAGGTGACATGGTAAAATTTGTGCTTTAGAAAAATCACTTTGGCACTTCCGGCAGCCAAGATGGTGTAGAAAGCAGTAAATCACCATTAACTCTCCCAGATTCACCTCCACACAAGCGCAAAATATCTCCCTAAAACCAATCTTGGAACAACAGACCTAGCAAAACGATAGGGTGAAAATCTTTTAGGCCAAGAAATCTGAGCCCACTCCAGGACAGGAAGCACCCCAGCAGCCCAGAAGCAAGCCCGACCTCAGCAGAACAGTGGTGAATTCTGCATCCTGGGAGGTGGAACAGGCGAACACCAACACCAGGTCCCCCCCAAATATCTCAGCATAGCTAGTGGACCAGGTAGACCCTCGTGCTGAGGACCACCACAAGCTTCAGTGTATCCCCAGGCAAACAGGTAGATGCCAAGCCTACAGGTGCCTAAGAAAACAGGCAGCTGCCAGCACCAGCTTGCTCCGGCATAGCCCTGGGCAAACAGGCAACCTCCAGTGGCCAGACCACCATGTGCTACAGTGTAGCCCCAAGGAAACACAGAAACATCCCACAAGTCTCAGCACATGCCAACACACGACCCTCGCTCAGCACCGGGTAAGCTGCCGGACCCCTACAGCCTCCAGGAGTGCCAGCCATCCCCTATCCCACCCCATCCCCTCAGTGCACCACCAGACGGGAGGGTCACAAGTCGGCCCCAAGGTAACAGCAGTGCAGCCCCAGGCAAATAGCCAGCACCTGCAGCCCCTACCACCCTGGGGAAGCAGTGCTCAAATTGAAAAGAGAGGGAAAGGCCAAAAAAGGTGAACAGCAAACAATAGCAAGAAAAGAATCTGATTATAGAAAGTTGTTATGGTGACAGGGAAAATCAAGATACAGACTCTTCAGAGGACAACAATGTCAAAATACCTATAGGCAAATCTCAATGAAAAACAGAAAGTTGTCTCAAGCCCAGAAAGAACTCAAGAGGAAGAGCTCAAAAAGGAGCTTAAAAATCATAAGAGAGATGGAAGAAAAATTGGGAAAAGAAATGAGAATGATGCAAGAGAATTACGAAAAACAGTCAACAGCTTGGGGGGGGGGGGAGAGAACTACTTAAAAAGCAGAATTGACCAAATGGAAAAGGAAGTACAAAAATCCACTGAAGAAAACAATTTCAAAAATTGGCCAAATGGAAAAGAAAGTTCAGGAGGTAACTGAGGAAGACACCTCCTTAAAAATTAGAACTAGGCAAATGGAAGTTAATGACTCTATGAGACATCAAAAATCAATCAAACAAATTCAAAAGAATGAAAAAAAGAGAATAAAATGTAAACTATGTCATGGGAAAAACAACTGACATGGAAGATAGATCCAGGAGAGAAAATGCCATAATCACTGGACCACCTGAAAGCCATAATCAAAACGTGGATCTGGACAGCATTTTTCAAGAAATTATGAAGGAAACCTACCCTCATATCCTAGAACCAGAGGGCAAAATAGACAATGAAAGAATCCACCAATCATTCAGGAAAAAAAACCCAAAATAAAAAGTCCAAAGAACATTACAGGCAAATTGTAAAACTATCAGGTGAAGATAAAAATACTTCAGGTTTCCAGAAAGAAACCACTCAAACATCAGGGAACCAAAATCAGGACTACACAGGACTTAGCAGCTACACATTAAAGGACCAGAGGTCATGCAACATGATATTCCAGAAGGCAAAGAAGCTAGAATACAACAACCAAGGGTCACTTACCTGGTGGAATGAAGCATAATACCTTAAAGGGAAAAAATAATCAGTCAATGAACTAGAAGGATTTCAAGCTTTCATAAGGAGAAGACTAGAATTGAACCAAAAATTTGATCTCCAATATCAAGACCCAAGAGAAGTATAAACAGGTAAAAAGGGAAAAGAAAACATAAGAGACTCAATACAGCTAAACTATTTACATCCCTATATGGGATGTAAAACTTTGTCACTTAGAGTCCAGCTAGAAGGAATATACATAGAAAGTACAAGTATACGGTGAATTTGAGGGAATGACATAAAAATTAAGGGATGAGAATGAGGAATACACTGGGTACACAAGGAAGGGAGAGGTAGAATGGGGTAAATTGTTTCACATGAAGAGGCAAAAAAGTCTTACTACAATGGATGGGAAGATGAAAGGGTGGGCAATGGGTATCACTTGATCCTTACTCACATCAGTACTGGCTCAAAGAGGAAATAATATACACAATCTGTGGAATACAGAGATCTATCTTACGCAACAAGAAGTAGAAGGGAAGGAGATTAAGTAATGGGGAGTGGTGGTGGGGACTTGACAGAAGGGAGGGCATATCAGGGAAGGTGTAAGAAAGAATCCAAACAATGGTAAGGAGGGAAAGGGTGAAAGGAGAGAGAGGACAAGCAGGAGGAAAAATGGGATGGAGGAAAATGCATAGGTAGTAATCATAACCGTGAATTTGAATGTGAAGACTCTCCCATTAAAAAAAAAAAGCAAGCAGATACAGTGGATCAAAAACCAGAATGCTGCAATATGTTCTTTACAAGAAATACACTTGATAGCCTTGGAGTCAAGAGGACCTAAGTTCAAATCCAGCCTCAGATACTTGACACTTACTAGCTCTGTGACCCTGGGCAAGTCACTTAACCCCAACTACCTCACTAAAAAGCAAAAAAAAAAAAATACACTTGAAGCAGAAAGACACACATAAAGGTAAGGGACCAGAACAAAATTTATTATGCTTCACCTGAAGTAAAAAAGCAAAGGTAGCAATCCTAATGTCAGACAAAGCAAAAGCAAAAATAGACATAAACAAAATAAGAAAGGAAGGAAACTATATCTTGCTAAAAGGTACCATAGATAATGAAATAATATCAGTACTAAACATATATGCACCAAGTGGTACAGCAAACAAATTTTTAAAGAAGTTAAGTGAGTTACAGTTTCATAAACAAACAAGAGATAGAGAACATTACAAAATATAAAACAGATAATTTTGATTTTATTAAATATGAAAGCTTTTGCACAAACAAAACCGATGCCACCAAGTTCACATAAAGCTGGGAAATAATCTTTACAGCAAGTGTCTCTGATAAAGGCCTCATTTCTCAAATATATACAGAACTGAGTCAAATTTATAAAAATATAAGTCATTCCCCAACGGATAATGGTCAAAGGATATGAACAGGCAGTTTTCAAATGAAGAAATTAAAGCTATCTATAATCATATGAAAAAATTGTTCTAAATCACTTTTGGTTAGAAAAATATAAATTAAAACAACTCTGAAGTACCACCTCACCCCTATCAGATTGGCTAATATGACAAAAAAAGAAAATAACAAATGTTGGACACGAGGTGGGAAAATTGGGACACTAATGCACTGCTGTTGAGTGGTGAAATGACCCAATCATTCTGGAGAGCAATTTTGAAGTATGCCCAAAGGGCAACCCAAGTCTGCATTTTCTTTGATCCAGCAAAACCACTACTAAGACTGCATTCCAAAGAAATCATAAAAAGGGTGGAAAAGAACTACATGTATAAAAATATTTATAGCAGCCCTTTTTGTGGTGGTAAAGTATTGGAAATTAAGGAGATGCCCATCAATTAGAGAATAACTGAACAAACTAAGGAATATAAATGTAATGGAATACTATTGTGCAGTAAGAAATGATGAATAAATTTCAAAAAAACTTGGAAAGTCATGTACAAACTCATGCAAAGTGAAATGAGCAGGACCAGGAAAACATCGTACACAGTATCAGCAACATTGTGTGATGATGCCCTACGAATGACTCTGTTGTTCTTAGTAACACAATGATCCAAGACAAGTACAAAGGACCCATGATGGAAAATGCTATCCACATCCAGACAAAGAACTGATGGACTATGAAAACAAACTAAAGCATATTTTTCTCAAATACTTAATTACATTATTTTTTGGATTTTTTTTTCCTTTTGATCTCTTTCTCCTTTCACAATTGTGACTAATATGAAAATGTTTTACATGATAGCACATGTATCACCTATATAAATTGCCTACCATTTTAGGAAGAGGGGAGAGAGAAAAATTTGGAACTCCAAATCTTGTAAAAATGAATGCAAAAAGTTGCCTTTTTATGTAATTAGGGAAAAATAAAATACTATCAAAAATAAGTATAAAAAGACCATATTTTCTTTTAAAAAAAGAAAATTTACTTAGGATGCTAAATGGAGGATGGATGAGAATAGGGAAAGACATGGAGAAGGCAAGCTCTTGCAATACGGAACAGTTTAGTGCTCTGCCATTTAGTGCAGCTAAATGGCACAGTGGATACAGTGTTAAAATAGAGTCAATAAGACTTATTTCCCTGAGTTCAAATCCAGCCTCAAACATTTACTAAATATGTGACCTTAGGCAAATCACTTAACCCTGTTTGCCTCAGTTCCTCACCAGTAAAATGAACTGAGGAAGGAAACAGCAAACTGCTCCAGTGTCTTTGCCAAGAAAACCCCAAATGAGGTCACAGAGTTGGGACATGACTGTAATGGCTGAACAATAATGTTATAAGATACTTTTGTGTGAAGAAAAATACTTACATTAACTAGTAAAGGATTTAAATATTGCCTCCATTATAGATTAACATTTTGATGCCCAAAAAGGAGGAAAGAACTTAGGTTCAATACATGTATGAAAAAAATCTTTTTCAGATGGGATCTGAACAGGTTTGGGCAAAAAATACAGAATAAAAATCACTCATTTCAATTAAAAAAAGTAGGATACTACTTCATTTGTATGTCAAATGGTTGATGGCTTAAAAGTGACAAATAATTTTTATTTCTCCAAAACTGAAAAAACAACCCATGAGTATAAATAAACACTTTCAAGGACCCAAAAAGAGATGGAGAACTTTGTTGGCAACCTAATGCTGCAGTATACTATGGTCCTGCAAAGCATCTGGGCAGGGATATTTTAGGGCTTTAGATGGTAAAGCTCAATAAAAATGAAAATTCATATAACTACTTTGAGTTTGGAATATAATTAAAAACAACTGCTGATCTCCTAGGGGAAAGTTTGCGAGTTGTTACATTTTTTTTAGTGAAAAGAAAGCCAGTAACACTCTGATTTAAGCCACTGGGTAATATAGAAAACAGAAGATAAGGAGCCTGAAGAGGTGCATTTGCTGTTGTTCAGTCATTCTGTTGTGTTCGACTGTTCATGACCTCATGGTTCTTCTATCCTCCACTATCTCTCAAAGTGTGCCCAGGTTTCATGTTTGTTATTTCCAAAACACTATGTATACATTTCATCTTCTCTCCACTTCTCCTTTTTGCCTTCAATCTTTCCCAACATCAGGGCCTTTTCTAATGAACCCTGTTTTCTCATTATGTGGCTAATGTATTTAAGCTTCAGCTTCAGTATCTGACCATCCAGTGAATAGCATGAATTAGTATTTTAAAGTACTAACTGATTTGATCTCCTTGCTGTCCAAGGGGCTCTCAAAAGTCTTCTCCAGCACCATAATTTGAAAGCATTAATTCTGCAGACCTCATCTTTCCTTACAGTCCAACTCTCATAGCCATACATTGCTACTGGAAAAATCATAGTTTTAACTCTACAGATCTTTGTAGGCAAAGTGATGTCTCTGCTTTTTGGTATGCTGTCCAGATTTGCCATAGCGTTCCTTCCAAAAAGGAAGAGTCTTTTAATGTCATGGCTGGCTGCAGTTACCATCTGCAGTAATCTCTGTGCTCAAGAATATAAAATTGCTTCTACTTCTTCTCCCTCTATTTGCCAGGAAATGATGAGACCATTTGCTAAGATCTTACTTTCTTTTTTATGTTAAACTTCAAGCCAGCTTTTATATTTTACTTTTTCAGAGGGGGAAAAGCAGTCTTGTTGGAGTTGTCTGAACAGACTGGTCAATAATTAAATCCTAATTGGCTACAAAGCTCAATCTCATTGAACCAGCAGTGGAGTTTGAGCTATTATTCTTGACTGTCTGTCAGAGCTGAAGAAAGGTGAAGCTGGTTACAACATGTATTTTTCTTTGCTATATCCCTATGATTTGGAACAGCTAGATGGCTCAGTGTTGTGCCTGGAATCAGAAGGATTCAACTTCCTGAGTTGAAATGTAATGTCAGATACTTACTAGCTGTGTGACACTGGGCAAGTCCCTTGCCCCTCAGTTTCCTCATCTGTAAAATAAGCTGGAGAAGGAAATGGCAAGCTACTCCAGTGTCTTTGCCAAGAAAACAGTATGGACAGTATTGGTGTGCTATGGTTCACAGGATCATGAACAGCTGGACAGAGCAAAAGCAGAAAAAGGTTTCTGTTGCTACTTTGCTGATACTGAGGCTTAACTGCATTATATATAATCCTGGTGAATAAGGAGACGGCTAGGCTAGTTTGCCATGCTCAATGAGTCAATCTAAGCTGTTTGATGTGACCTTTGAAGTGACTGGACACTAGGGCATCCTGTGGAGTGAGTAACTGGTGGTAATAACCAAGCTGATGAACTCCTACAGTTTGCAGGTTGAAAGACTGTAAAACTTTGCCAATACCCTTTTAAGAGCAACTCTTAAGTTGATCATAGGATCACTGATTTAGAGATGGAAGGCATCTTAGAGTCTATTAAGTCCAATGTTCTCATTTTACAGATGAGAAAATTGAGGCACACTTAGTTTAACTGACATGCCCCAGCTAGTAGGTGTTTGAAGCAGTATTTTAAACTCAGGTCTTCCTCATTTAAATCCATTACTTTAAATTCTCCATTAGTTTGAGCACAAAAAAAGAATATGGTGCAGGCCAGCAGATACGCAGTCAACGCCGAAGTAGCTTTGTTTGTGGTAACTGTTACTGAATACACCAGTAAAATCAGAAATGTACAACAGAACTATGAGTTAACACCACAACACTGATCTTCAAAGCCAATTTGATTTCCCATCATGTTTCTATAAATATATGCTCACTCTTCCCCCTGAATGCATTGGTAGAAGATGGAAGAGCCCAGATTTATGTAAGGATTTTAATATATATTATGCCTACATTTGATTTGCTGTATAAGTTCCTGTGATACTGTTGTCTGTTTTCCCCTTAATATTAAGTTAATGGTTAAGTTTGAGATAAAAAGTGTCATCATTATGAGTGACTTTTTTTGTAAATGGATATGGATTGGTGGGGGTTGAAATACTAAAAAGGTGAAAAAAGGGAGTATGTTCCTTTCACAGAGTTACTCTTAAGATGCTAAGAAAATTTGAACACTACCTTGTGAAGGCAATACTTCTTTGGGAACCCAGGCCTCCCAATAACACAGTTCAATCTAGTGGGTGAGTAGGAGTCCACAGGCCTAGGTAAGAAGCGTAAGGTGTTACATTGTGGGTGGAGACATAACCCACTCCCATATATACCAACATGCATTCATTTTATTCAAAGCATCCTAGATAGTTTGAGGGCAGGGAAGAAGAAACAGAGAGAAAAAGACAGAGACAAAAAAAGAAATACATAAGGCTGGGAGGTTTTATTTCATTACAGGGCAAGAGCAGTGGAAAAGGAAGCAATCTGGGTTCGGTTATACAATTAGCGGGGCACTGCAATGTTTTTGTAAGTTGTGGATATGGCCAATTTCATTTTGAAACATTCATGTGATTCATATGGAAGCTGACCATCCCATGATGTAGCTTTTAGTTATTTACAATGCAGCTCTCCAGATTCTCTCATTTTCTAGATCCCATCAGGGCTTTCTTAAGAATATTAAAACGATGACACATTTTAAAATGTTGTAATAAAGTTTCTAAATTTTTTTCCCCTTGGTTGAATCATTTTTCATAGAAAATAAGAAGCTGCCAATACTAATATCTTCCAACTCCCAGATTTCTATGTCATTTACAAAGTTGCATGAGACAAACATTCAGTGACAGCTTACGGTAATTCAGACATGAAAAGCTTTAATGATTTCCAGCCAGCAAGGTATGATATAGAAAAGGGCTGGTCTGACAGCAAGCCAAATGCTGAAGGAGATGAAGAGCAAAGACTATTAAACCACATTTCCAGAGGCTTATCCAATCACATGCCTCCTCTGGAGGTACTGGCAGGCCCAACACAGGATTGAGGAACTACTGTGTTCTACAGCAACCCTGGGTGGGTTGGCTTGGAGCACCTGGGAATTCCATGTGAGTTGAGTTTAGCCTGGGACACCGAGGCCTGATGTGAACCTTCAACCTCTCTTTAATATGCATGCCCAGCTACAAGCAGACTACTCTCTATAAGCTGAGAATGAGATACCTGGTCCTTCTCCTCTCCCACTGCCTAAACCCGATTCAATTACATATCAGGCACAAGGGGAAGGAATTTTGAATGAAGCTTTTTACTTTTACATAACTGACTTGGAGATGCAAAAATAAATTAATTTAACATCTATTTGGTAACTGTAGGGAACGGAGTATCAGTGCAACCTTTTGATGAGATAGTTATTTACTTCATGAAATAATTTCATAAAACCTAGCGCTCACATATAACTACACAATCACAGACCCTGCATAAACCAGTGACAAGATACATGGCAATAATTCTTTCTAACATGTAGAAAAACAACATAAATTTAATCTCCTATAATGAGCATGTCACTGGAAAATATAGCAAGTCAGTTTCCAGCACTGTAATTTACCCTCAGATATTTAAATTCTCAGACAGAATGTAAACACACACACATATATGCACAAAACCACATTCATGAACGTTTCCAGCTAAGGGGATTTTTAAAGGTCTCGAATAAGTATTAAAAAAAAAATAACAATGGAAGGGAACTTCCCTTTCGGTGGCATTTGAATAAATTTTAATACACTGGCATTTAAGAAGATGCTGTTTGTCAGAATATCAAAGTATTCACCTCTTCAAATTTTTTTAAGTTTGTCACAAAAAGGCCACTAAGCTAACTAATATTCATCCAAATAGTCTTCTTATTCTTTAGAAAATATGTGCTTTCCCAACATGACTAATGAGGAAATATGTTTAAGATGACTTTACATGTATAGCCTATATTAAATTGCATGCCATCTTGGGGAGAAGAGAGTGAAAGGAGGAGCGAAAATTTAGAATTCAATATCTTATAAAAGTAAATTTTGAAAACTAAAAATAAATAAAAAAGACAATATATGGTTTCCAAAATAATATAGCATCATTTTGTGTGGTATTTAATATTCTTTGTCATTAAAAACCATTAAACGAAGATGTAGTCTGACCAAAGGGCACTGGTGAACAATAAATACCAGTGTCGATCTGGCTACAGCTGCTCTTTGGACATTCATGATGACCCCACCACTAAAGGCCAGATGGATAATGAACAAGGCTACACAGGGGGTAGAATATCCAAAATAAAATAAAATAAAACCTTTTCTTTCTTAGGTTATAACAAAACCAGCAAAGTTTTTATTTTTTGGTTGTTATCTAACACAATTCCTTCCTTTCAGAAATATCCCCAAAGAGTCTCAAGTTCATAGCCTTATAATTGGCTTCATTTCAGATTTAGGCAGAGCTCTACTTTGAAGAATATGCTCTTTGCTTACAACTAGTCCAGATGACAGTCTTTTTGTTGTGATTAAATTTGTACAGACTTTAAGGACAATAAGAATAATTCATTGAAAGTCCTATGTGAGTGTCTGTGTGTATGTGGATGTGTGTGTGTGTGTGTGTGTGTGTGTGTGTGTGTGTGTGTGTGTGTGTGTGTGTGTTTAACAGCTATCTCAAGTTCAAGATTCTCTGTAGGTCTGTATTACCCCATAGCTCATGAGCCCCCACTGATATGTTTACTTTTTTCCTATTCAGTCAGAAGACATAATTAGTTCAAAACAAAGGCATTTAATGAAATAGGATAGTAAAAAAATAAGTAGCATAAACCTGGGGCACACCCTCCTATAAATATACATATCATCAGTGGGAAAAATGAGCTCACCTAGGAATCATCAATGAAGAGCACACACAGAGGGAATATGCAGAAAGAGGGAATATTCATAAAAGGATAACTCACACTTCCTTTCTTGGTTTGTTTCCTTTCTTATATTTTTATGTAAAGTTTTGAGTTCCAAATTCTATCTCTCCCTCCCTCCCCTCACCCCTATGTGAGATAATAAGATAGGTTATACACACACAATTAAGTAAAACATTTCCATGTTAGTCATTTTGTATAAGACTTCAATAAAAGAAAAAAGAGAAAGAAAGAGTGAAAAGTAGCATGCTTTAGTCTGTATTCAAACAGTATCAGTTCTTTGTCTGGAGGCTGATAATATGCTTCATCATTAGTCCTTTGGGATTATCTTGGAACATTGCACTGCTAAGAATAGCTAAGTGATACACAGTTCTTCATCAAACAATATTGCTGTTACTGTGGACAACACTCACCTGGTTCTCTTCACTTCACTATGTCAGCTCACGTAAGTCTTTCCAGGTTTTTCTGAAATCATCCTGCTTGTCATTTCTTACAGCATAATAATTACAATCATATATCACAGCTTGTTTAGGCCTTCCCTAATTTATAGGTATCCCTTTGATTTTTAGCCACCACAAAAAGAGCTGCTATAAATATGTCTGTACAAATAGGTCCTTCTTCCTTTTTTTGGATATCTTGGGATACAGACCCAGTTGCGGTATTGCCAGATCAAAGCCGTTTGGGCATAGTTCCACACTGTTCTCCAGAATGCTGGATTATTTCAGAATTCCACCAACAGTGCATTAGTATCCCAGTTTTCCCAAATCCCTTCTAATATCCAACATTTTCTTTTTTTTTTGTCATGTTAGCCACTTTGATAGGTGTGAGGTGGTTTTTCAGAGTTGTTTTAATTAGCATTCTTCTGATTAATAGTGATTTCAAGAATTTTTTCATATGACTAGAGATAGTTTTGATTTCTTTCTCTGAAAACTGCCTGTTCATAACATTTGACCATTTATCAACTAGGGAATGACTTGGATTTTTTTATAAATTTGACTCAGTTCTCTATATATTTCAGAAGTGAGGCCTTTATGAGAGGTATTTGTTGCAAACATTCCCCAATTTTCTGCTTTCATCACAATTTTGGTTGCATTGTTTTCTTTGTGCAAAAACTTTTTAAATTTTGCATAATCAAAATTATCTAATTTATATTTTGTAATGCTCTCTATGTCTTCTTCGGTCCTAAATTCTTCCCTTATCTACAAATCTGACAGATAAAGGATTCCATGCTTTCTTACTTTGCTTATGGAATCACTCTTTATGTGCAAATCACTGGCTCATATTAATTCATCTTGGTATTCGGTGTGACATGTTGGTCTATACCTTCTTTCTACCATTCCATCTTGCAATTTTTGTTAAATGATTAGTTTTTGCTCCAAAAGGTTGTATCTTTGGGTTTGCCATATACTAGACTACTATGATCATTTACTATAATGTAATTTGTATCCAACTATTCCACTGATACACCACTCTGTTTCTTAGCCAATACCAGATTGTTTTCATAATTGCTGCTCCATAATACAGTTTGAGATCTGGCACAGCTAGACTACCTTCTTTCACATTTTTTTCACTGATTCCCTTGATATCATTGAGGTTTTCTTCTTCCAGATGAATTTTATTACTATTTTTTCTAGCTCTACGAAATATTTTTGATAGTTTGATTGTTATGACACTGAATGGATAGACTGATTTATTTAAAATTTCATTTTTCTTACATTATCTCAGCCTGCCCATGAGTAGTTAATATTTTTCCAATTCTTTAGATGTCACTTTATTCGTGTAAAAAGTCTTTTATAACTGTATTCACATAGTTTCTGCATTGGTCTTGGCAGGTAGACTCCCAAGTATTTCATATTGTCTACTGCTACTTGAAATGAAATTTCTCTATCTCTTGCTGCTGAACAAATAGAAATACTGATGATTTATATGGGTTTATTTTGTATTCTGCAATTTGCAAAAGTTTTCAATAATTTCAAGTAGTTTTTTAGTTGATTCTCTAGGATGTTCTAAGTATCAATATCATATCATCTGCAAAGAGTGATAGTTTTGTTTCCTCATTGCCTATTCGGATTCATTTAATTTCTTTTTCTTCTCTTATTGGCACAGCTAACATTTCAAGTACAATATTAAATAACAGTAGATGATGGACATCCTTACGTCACCGCTGCTTGTATTAGGATGGCATGTACATTATCCCCATTACATATAATGGTTGCTAATGGTTTTAGATAAATATTACTCATCATTTTAAGATAAGCTCCATTTATTCCTATGCTTTCTAGTATATTTTTTTTAGTAGGAATGAGTGTTATATTTTGTCAAAGGCTTTTTCTGCATCAATTGAGATAATCAATTATATATGGTTTCTGTTGGTTTTCTTATTAACATGGTCAGTTTTCCTAGCATTAATCCAGGACTGCATTCCTGGTATAAATCTCACCTGGTCATCGTGTATGATACTTGTGATATATTGCTGTAATCTCTTTGCTAGTATTTTATTTAAAATTTTTGCATCAATACTCATTAGGGAAATTGGTCTATAATTTCCTTCCTCGGCTTTGGCTCTCCCTATTTTGGGAATCAGCACCATATTTGTGTTGTAAAAAGAATTTGACAAGGGAATTAATGAGAAGAAATGCATTGGAAGGTGGCCTAGACATTCAAGATCTTAAATTGTATTATGAAAAAGCAATCATAAAAACTACGTGGTACTGGTTAAGAAATAGAGTGGTGGATCAGTGCAATAGGTTAGGTATGCAGGACACAGTGGTCAATGACTATAGTAATCCAGTATTTGATAAACCCAAACACTCCAGTTTCTGTCAGTATTTGACAAAAACTGCTGGCAAAACTAGAAAAGACTACGGCAAAAACTAGGAATACATCACACTCTCATACCATATACCAAAATAAATTCAAAGTGGGTTCATGATTTAAACAAACTGGGAGAGCAAGGAATAGTTTACCGGTCAGATCTATGGAGAACAGAAGAATTCATGACCAAACAGGAGATAGAGAACATTATGAAAAGCAAAATGGATAACTTTGATTACAATAAATTGAAAAGTTTTTGCACAAACAAAACCAATACAACCAAAATTAGGAGGGAAGCAGAAAGCTGGGAAACAATTTTTAAAACCAGTGTCTCTCATAAAGGACTCATTTCTAAAATGTATAGAGAATTGAGTGAAATTTATAAGAATACAAGTCATTCCCCAATTGATATATGGTGAAAGGATATGAAAACACAGTTCTCAGATGAAGAAATTAAAGCCATCTATTGTCATAGGAAAAAATGCTCTAAATAAGTATTGATTAGAGAAATGAAAATCAAAACTACTCTGAGGTACCACATCACACCTATCAGATTGGCCAACACGACAAAACAGGAAAACGATAAATGTTGGAGAAGATGTGGGAAAATTGAAACACTAATACATTGTTGGTGGAGTTGTGAACTAATCCAACCATTTTGGAGAGTAATTTAGAATAATGCTCAAAGAGCTATAGAAATGTATATATGCTTTGACCCAGCAATAACACTTCTAGAGCTATATCCCAAAAAGATCATAAAAATGAGAAAAGATCCCACAAATACAAAAATATTTAGAGCAGCTCTTTTTCTGTTGGCAAAGAATTGGAAATTGAGAGGATGCCCACCAATTGGGGGATGGCTTAACAAGTTGTGGTATGTGAATGTAATGGAATATTATTGTGCTATAAGAAATGATGAATAAGTGGACGTGAGAAAAACCTGGAAAGATTTTTATGGACTTATACTGAGTGAAGTAAACAGAACCAGGAGAACGTTCTACATAGTAAAAGCAATGTTGTGTGGCGACTAACTTTGATAGACTTAGCCCTTCTCAGCAATGCAAGGATCAAAGACATCTCCAAAAGTTTCATGATGGAAAATGCTATCCACATCCAAAGAAAGGACTATGGAGTTTGAATGCAGATCAAAGCACACTATTTGCTCTTTTTTCCTCTTTTGTTTGCTATTCTTGTGTTTCTTCCTATTTGTTCTAATTCTTCCTTACAACATGACAAATATGAAAATATGTTTAATAACAATATATATGGATAGTCTATATCAGATTGTGTGTCATCTTGGGGAGGGAGGTGGAGAGAGAGAGTGAGAAAAATTAGAAACTCAAAAGCTTATGGAAGAAATTGTTGATAAATCAAAATAAATAAACAATTTCTTTTTTAAAAAAAGAATTTGGTAAGGCTCCTTCTTTGATTATTTTTTCATATACTTTATATAGGATTGGGATTAATTTTTCTTTAAATGTTTGGTAGAATTTGCTTCTGAATCCAAACGTCCTGGGGATTTTTTCTGAGGAAGTTCATTGACTGCTTGTTCAATTTCTTTTTCTAGTATGGGGTTAAGTATTTTTTTCCTCTTCTATTAATCTGGATACTTTATTTTTTGTAGATATATATCCATTTCATTTATGTTGTCAAATTTATAGGCATATAATTGAGCAAAACAGCTTCGAAGAATTGTCTTAATTTCCTCTTCATTGCTGGTGAAACCACCTTTCATTTTTGATACTAGTAATTTTGTTTTCTGCTTTTTTAAAATCAAATTAACCAGTGGTTTGTCTATTTTTTTCATAAAATTACCTTCTAGTTTTACTTCCTAGTTCAATAGTTTTGTAACTTTCAATTTTATTCATCTTTCCTTTTATTTTCAGGATTTCCAATTTGGTGTTTAATTTTTAATTTTTCCTTTTTCTAGTATTTTAATTGCATATCCAATTCACTGACACGAATTTGGTCTGCTTTATTTATTTATTTTTGCTTTTTGGTTAGGCAATGAGGCTAAGTGACTTGCCTAGGGTCACACAGCTAATATCAAGTGTCTGAGGCCAGATTTGAACTCATGTCCTCCTGAATCCAAGGCCAGAGCTCTATCCACTGAGCCGCCTAGCTGCCCATCTACTTTATTGATGTAAGCAATTACACATAAAAAATTTCAGCCAAGTACTACTTTGGCTGCACCCCATAAATTTAGATATGTCGTTTCCTTGTTATCATTTTCTTTCAGGAAATTATGGATTGTTTTCATGATTTGTTCTCTGACCCACTTGTTTTTAGGATTAGATTATTTAATTTGCAATGAATTTTTAATCTCTCTTTGTATTGTCCATTATTGAATGTAATTTTTATTGCATTATGATTTCAAAAGGGTGCATTTGCTATTTCTGCTTTTCTGCATTTGGTTGTGAGGTTTTTCTGTCCTACTACATGGTCAAATTTTGTGTAAGTACCCTGTACTACTGAGAAAAAAGGTATATTATTTTCCATTCTCATTCAATTTTCTCCAGAGATCTATCATATCTAAGTTTTCGAGAATTGTATTTATCTCCTTCACTTCTTTCTTGTTTATTTTGTTCATTATCTACAATACCTTTCAGCAAGATGTAATTTCCTTCTTCATCTCTTTTAATTAGATGTATTTTTGCTTTTGCTTTCTCTGAGATCATGATTGCTACTCCTGCTTTCTTTGTTTCAGCTAAAGCATAATAGATCCTGCTCCAATCCCTTATCTTTACCCTGTGTGTATCTCTCTGCTTCAAATGTGTTTCTTATAAACAACATATTGTAGGATTCCAGTTTTTAGTCTACTCTACTATCTGCTTCCACTTTATGGGTGAGTTCATCCCATTCACATTTATACTTTGGATAACTGTGTATTTACCTCCATGCTATTTTTCACTTTTTATCCCTCCACCCTTTCTTACCTCCCAACCTTTCCCTCCACCATTTTGAATATACCCTTTCTTTTATCAGTGCCCCCCCATCCCTCTTCTATTATCTTCATCCTTTTTTACTTTCTTATAGGGTAAGACAGATTTCTATATCCAACTGAGTGTGTATGTTGTCTTTAAGACAATTTTGATGAGAGTAAGGTTTTAGCTTTGCCCACCATCCCCACTCCTCATCTTCCTGTCCATTATAATAGCTCTTTCATGCTCCTTATATGTGGGATAATTTAACCCATTCAATCTCCCCCCTACTTCTTCTTCCAGTGCAGTTTTCTTTCTCATCCCTTTATTCTGTTTTTTGGGGGTATAATCCCATCAAACTCACCTTATATCCACACTCTCTGTCTGCATATACTCCTTCAAATTTCTTTTATAGTAATACAGTTATTAAGAGGTACAAATATTATCTTGCTATATAAAAATATAAGCAGTTTAATCTTATGGAATTTCTTGTGTTTTATTTTCTTACCTTTTTATGTTTTTCTTGAGTTTTGTATTTGGAGATCAAATATTTATTCAACTCTGGTCTTTTAATTAGAAAGGCTTGAAAGTCGTCTATTTTGTTAAATGGCCGTTTTTCCCCCTGAAAGATTATACTCAATTTTGCTGGATAGATTGTAATAGTAACTCCTTTGCCCTATGGTATATCATATTCCAAGCTCTCCACTTCTTTAAAGTGGAAGCTGAAAAATCTTGTGTAATCCTGACTGCAGGTCCACAATATTTGAATTATTTCTTTGTGGCTGTTTACAATTCTTTCTTCTTGATATGTGAGCTCTGGAATTTGGCTATGATGTTCCTGGGAGTTTTCATTTTGGTATCTCTTTCAGGTGGTGATTGGTGAATTCTTTCAATTTCTATTTTGCCTTCTAGTTCTAATATATCAGGGCAGTCATCTTTGATAATTTCTTGAAAGATGTCCAAGCTTTTTATTTTTAATCATAGCTTTCAAGTAGCCTAATAATTCTTATAATATCTCTCCTAATCTATTTTAGAGATCAGTTGTTTTTCCAATGAGGACTTTCACATTTTCTCCTATATTTTTAAACTTTTTTGATTTTGGTTTATTTTATTTTGATGTCTCAGAGTCATTAGTTTCCAATTTTTCAATTCTAATTTTTAAGGAATTATTTTCTTCAGTGAGCTTTTGGGCTTCTTTTTTAATTTGGCCAATTCTGCTTTTTAAGGAAGTTATTTTCCTTGGTAAATTTTTGCACATTTTTTCCCATGCTATTGACTCTTTTTTTTCCATGATTCTCTTGTATTACTCTCATTTGTTTTCCCAATTTTTCTTCTGCTTCTCTAATTTGCTTTTGAAAATCCCTTTAAAGTTCTTTCAGGATTTCTTTTTGGGACTGAGATCAAATTACATTTTTTTCTGAGGCTTCACACTATTTTCACACTATTGTCGCCTTCTAGGTTTACGTCTGGATCTCCCCTATCACCATGGTTAATTTTCTACAATCAAGCTCTTTTTTGTTTTTTGTTCAATTTTCTGCCTTTTTTGTGACTTGGTGTTTTTATGTGAGAGTTGGGCTCTGGTCCTATATTGCCTCACAGTTTTTGTGCTAGGGCTCTGGGTCGTAGTGCTGGCTTTCACTGGGATGCAGGGCTTCACTGATTACTTTCTCTCAAGGGTGGGCTTCCCTTCTGATTTGCAGTGGGGGGTGGGGCCTCCCTGTTGGCCTCCCTTGGGTGTGCGGTTTCACTGTTTGCCTGCTCCAGGAGTGGGCCATGCTACAGGGCTGCTATGGTAACAGGGTCTTTCTGGTATCTGACCCTCGAGAAGGGATCTTGCTGCTGGGCTTCTATACGGTCTCTCTACTGGTAGGCTAGGTCTTGCAATAGGGTCTAGACCTCTTGGTGGCTTGCGCTGGGGTGCAGCTGCTGGTGTAGGACCTTGAAGCATTGCATACACTGCTCATTTGCCTAAGGGGCTGGTTTGCCGGAGGATGAGACCTCACTGGTGGACTACCCCAGACTGGGAGGCTCACTCTCGTCCCCTGCTCTGAGGCTGGCAGCTCCTGCTCTTGGACCTCACTCCCGTCCCACCCCAGTGACACAGACCTTTCCTATCATGCTGGTAAGCTGCTTCCCTGCTCCTACATCAACTGGACGGGAATTTGGGAGGGCTTCAGGAGGTTCCTCCCTCACCGCACCATCTTAGCACTGGAAGTGCACAACTCATACTTGTATGACTATAGAACCTCCCAATGTTTCCACCATCTTCTCCCCACTCAATTACCATCCCAGTGCAGGCCTTTATGAACCCCTGAAACACTGCAGGAGCCTTCCAATTGGCCTCATTTACTAAATTCTCTACCCTACTCTAATCCATCCTCCACAGATCTACCAAAATGATATTCCCAAAGCTCAGGGCTACAAGAATACAATTGTACAGTAGTTACTTCTGTACTAATAGGTTTTTTTTTTTGGTTTTTGTCTTGATTTTTTTTTTTGGCTAGGTAGTGGGAGATTAGGTGACTTGCCTAGGGTCACCCAGCTAGTAAGTGTTATGTGTCTGAGGCCAGATTTGAACTCAGATCCTGCTGAATCCAGGGCTGATGCTCTATCCACTGTGCCACCTAGCTGCCCCTCATTACTTCTGACAAAGTAGAAATCTCAATAACAATAATTTCTTCAACTCATTATTAAACAACTAAACAATATGCAGTGATAAGTGAGAGGTAGGAAAAAGGAGCTGAGGAAGAAAAGAAATCCTCATGTTTTCTGGTATAAGCTGTTCTTTGAGACACATAGGAAGTCTTCCTTGATTACAGCAGAAGGGAAATAATAACTCATTTCCAGCAGCAATTCAACCACTATTCCTCCTGTGACATGACAGGAAGGAACACACACAGAAGTTAGCACACTATGCAAACACAACTAGATGACAGTCAGCAAAGCACAGTGGACAGAAAGCCAACCTTGGAGTTAAGAGGACCTGGGTTCAAATCCCACCTTTGATTAGCTCTGTGATCAAGGGTAAGTCACTTTGTCTAAGTGATCAAGCGACATCCTCAATGTCAATCAATCAATTGACGTGGATGTCAATACATTCACAAGAAGTAGGAAGACGTGTACATTTAAAACACATACAAAATAAACAGGTTTTACAAATGCAAGGTAATTTGCTGGCTCCTTGGAGGATCCACTTAGGAGATGGTACTTCAGGTGGGCTTTGAAAGAACGTTGGGATTCTAAGTGGAGGAGGCAATGAGAGAATGCATGCCAGGTAGATAGGCGTTTGGACAGAGGATGGCCTCTTACATATGTGAGGATGTCCAAGGCAGTGATACATGACAAGGACAGAAAAATACCTTAGAGCTAGGTTGTATAGAACGCAATAGAGAAGTCTGAATTTGAGTCTAGAAATAATAGGGAACCACTGGAATTTATTAAGAAGGGGAGTGACATGGTCAGACTTCCCTTTTAGGAAAAATCATTTCAGAAGCTGTGTTGAAGATAGGCCGCCAAAAGGGGCAGCTGGGTTGCACAGTAGATACAGCCTGAGTTCAAATCTGGCTTCAGACACTAGATACTTACTAGCTGTGTGACCCTGGGCAAATCACTTAACCCCAACTGCCTAATCCAAAAAAAAGACTAAAGAGGGAAATCTTGAAGCAAGGGGACCAAGTAGGAAGCCACCACTATAGTCTAGGTGAGAAGTAGGGGAGGGGAGGCCACCCTGAACTAGGGTGGTACGCATATGAATGGAGAAAGGGGAATGGCTATAAGGGATGTTGTGGGGTCAGAAATAACAACACTAGGTGGGGTAGTAGATAGAGTGCTGGGCCTGAAGGCATGAAGACTCATCTTCCTGGGTTCAAATCCAGCCTCAGACACTAGCTATGTGACCCTGGGCAGGTCATTTAACCCTGTTTGCATCAATTCCTCATCTTTAAAATGATCTGGGGAAGGAAATGTCAAACTACACCGATCATCTTTGCCAAGAAAACCTCAAATGGGGTCTTGAAGAGTAGGACATGACTGTAAATGACTCAGGTGAATTTTTCAGCCTATAAGTTACAGATAAGTTGTTGATCTGCCTCAGTGGATGGAGTTTCCATATCAGAAGATCCACACAACAATGACATCAGAGGCTTGGAGATATTTTGTGTGCATTGCTCAGGAAGTTATTTCCTTTATTCGAAATAGCCTGTGTTCCTTTTGAAAGCAGCACCCACATACATTGGTTCTTTTCTACCCACATCCCTTAATGTCTTTCTTCGGCATTAGCCTTATATGAATATTAATTGATAATGACTTCACCCAGAACCTACTGAAAAAAATATTAGGTCAAGTTCGGGGGAAATCCTCTCTCAGGTCACTGAAGAGCAAACAAAAATAGTGTGATTGATTCCAAAGAAGAAACATCACTTTTAAGCAGAAATGTCACAGACTCTAGTGGACCAGGAACCTTGAGAACGTGGCTAGCTGCATTCCCTTCTGAATCTACATTTCATCTACAATCTAACTGCTATTACAACTTTCAATAGATGAAACACTTGATAGTTTCAAAATGCTTTACACCACCAATGAGAGGAAAATAATTTAATTTTGCATGTAACCTTCCAGGTCTACAATAGTAACAAATTGCTGCAATATCATTACAAGGTACTGGTTCAAACAGGTCACCAAATATAAAAATTTCTGGAGTGAATCTCACAAAAACCCCATTGTGCTATCTCTTAGCAGAAAGTCAAAGTAGTAAAACAATACCCGTGTTCTCTAAAATTCCTAATAAAAATATGTACAATTTGAACCACCCAGACAAAAAGCCTGTCAAAAGAATCCTTTTTCTTTTGGCCTAGTGCTACATACTAATTAGTGGCAGTAAAGAACTCACACTAGGCTTCCACATCAACCTACTTAAAAGTTATAAAAGGCCACATCAAAACATCAATAGATTTCCCCAGTGATCTAAAGAGATCTCCCTGATTAACTACATAATATGTGGCCAGGTTGCAAACTGGAACCATTTATATCTTGTTACCCAGACCAAGCAGGATTTGATTCTAGAGCTTCTTATGCCCTGCCAAACCCTACCACCTATGAAACAATCATCCTGGCCTTCCCTGCAGTATCTTTAGGGCCAGAAATGCAATGTTTGAAACCTTGAAACAAACACTTTCAAATCATTACTACCAAAGTCTGACAGTCTTGCTTTTAGTCTATATAGAGCTGGGATACTTGTGATTCACATGAAAGACTAGGGGGGAGCATGACATAAGGGATAGAAAAACTGGTCTCAAAGACAGGAGGGGTAATGGTCAAGTCCCATCTCTGACGTATTTCACCATATAACTGTCATATATATTATGCCAAATTCTTTTTTGTTTTTTGGGGTTTTTTTTGCAAAAAGGTAGGTTGTAACTCTTACGAGAAACTGTTTTTTAAATCTGTGTCAGTATTACTTAAAAGGCATTTATTACAGGGCAGCTAGGTGGTCCAGTGCATAGAGCATCCGCCCTGAAGTCAGGAGTATGTAAGTTCAAATCCGGCCTCAGACCAAACACTTAACACTTACTAGCTATGTGACCCTGGGAAAGTCACTTAACCCCAATTGCTTAAAAGAAATCATTTCTTACTAAACTATTGCTGGCAGAGGAACTGTACAATTTAGCTAGCACAAAAGAGGCAAGTCTTACTATGGTGACTTACTACATGACTTACTCATGGCAGCTTCACTTACCCACCTGCTGACCCCGCTCCCAGCGCCTACAACTGTTCATTAGGTTGACTGACAATACCATTTGTACTGCAGCACTCTAAATAAACGATGCAAGTAGGCTTTGGAAATATACTAACAACGTGCGTGTGCTTTACACGACATGATTAACAGAATGATACCACGTAACGGTATGTGATGAAAGTTTATCAACCAATTTTGGCCTGATAAAACATGTTGCAACAATTATGTGTTGAAATATCGTACTGGCTATGGGACCGATCTATGCTCCACAAAACTCTGTGGAACAATTGCTAATTTTCTTTAGTAAATGTTATTTCACTAGGAGTTCTTTTAACTGAAGAAATTGCAAGTCTACTCCAATAAACAAACAGAACAAAATCTTGTCATTTCCCAAAGCTGGTGCTTCAGATTCTCCCTTCATTTTGGGAAAGCAAACTTCAAAGCATTCAGAGAAAAAGTCAGGTGGAATCCTACAGAACCACATGCTTCAGGGGAAATTATTTCAGAAGAAATAGGAGAGTCTTAATAAAGTAATTCTAAAGATACAAAGGGAAATAATTCCAATAAAGAAAAAAAGTGGGATTTTTCTGAGGAGAGCAAGGTGAGGGCATGGGGAACTCAGAAAATAATTTAAATTTTAAAAAGAAATATATCCCAGAAACAAGGTCAAAAATTCAAAAATGAATATAAGAACACAGTAAAGTCCTATAAAAATAGCATCAGGAATGCTAAAATTCAAAATAGGCAGAGTCTAGAAAGGGACGCTAAAGATGACAAAAAAGGATTTTTTTACAGCTATACTGAGAGTGAAGAAGATAATATAAAAAGGGAGAGAACTTTTGCTTAAGAAAATATCTAAATGCATTTAATGAATGTCACTCATCTGGCCATGATGATCTACGCATTTGGTTCCTGCAAGAAGTGGGAGATATGATTGCTGAGTTATTATCTATGACATGTGAAAGAACATGACAACTATAATAGTAAGTTACTTCAATAAACCCCTTTCAGCCTTAGACAAATCTAACAAAAAGATAAATAAGACGTTAAGGAGCAGAAGAGAACGTTAGAAAAATACTTCAGAAAAATCAGAGACAAGAGATTCCTGGTGATTACCTGGGAAAAGTAAGGACCTTAGAGGTACATGGCACCTTTTCAAAAACTGGCCACGCATTAGGGCATAAAATTTTCGAAAAGGAATGCAGAAAATACTAAATGCATTCTCCAATTAGCATAATAAAATAAACATATATAATAAAGGGCCTTTGAATGGACAATTAAAAATTATTTTCACATTAAATAACTTAGTTCTAAATAAGTGATTGGTCCAAAGACAAATAATATAAAAATAGAAAATTTCCTCAAACAAAATAGGTCAAGATTTCTCTGATATTTATAAACACCTTCATGAACAAAAGAAAGAAGAAACAGATTAGGTATGTAACAAAAAAAAATTTGAAAGACAGCAAATTAAAAACGTCAAACCAAACACCAAAGGGCCTTGAGTCTATGCCATGTAAGGGTCAGTTAGGGAAACTAGGTATGCTCAAGGTGGAGAAAAGAACATACATGGGGGATGTGATAGTTACCTTCAAGTCTTTGAAAGGTTGTCCTGTGAAAGGAAGATTAGGTTGGTTCTGCTTGTTTCCATAGTACAGAATCAGGAGCAATGGGTAGAAGACGGAAAGACAATTTAGACTGGATCTCACCACAACAAGGGCTGTCCAAAACCGGAGTGAGCTATAAATTGTGGATGCGCCTTCCATGAAGGTCAATGGCAAAGGCTACATGACGACTTGGCTATGTTATACTTGGAATTCTTCTGGTGTATCATTTAGAGTTACGTGACTGCTTAGGAAGGTGCCTTCAGGCTCGAATTCCTCAATTCAATGATCCCATATGCAAAATGGAAAGAGTATCATTGCTGTATAAACTACCGCATGGGGATATATGAAGAATAGGGGCAGGTCCAAAATGGCAGAGTAAAAACAAGAACACAACCCAACTCTCCCAACATTCTTCTCCAAACGTTAAAATAATGCGTCAAATCAAATTCTGGACTGCCAGAGCCAACAAAAGGTTGGGGTGAGACATTTTTACACCCTAAGACAATTTCAGACATTAACGGGGAGATCTGTGATACCGGGGTGAGGGCCAGTCTGGAGTGCATGCAACAGCAAGACAGGTTAAGACCCTTGGAGGCAGCTGTGACTTTCATCAGAATTGGTTCAAAGAGGGAAGAATGTATAATATTCAGTTGGGTATATAAATTTATCTTACCCACCAGGGAAGTAGAAAGGAAAGAGGATAAGGGAAAGTGAGAAATAATAAAAGGGAGGATGGATGAAGGGAGTCTGTGGTCAGAAGCAAAACAGAATTTTGAGTAGAGACAATGTAAAAATAGAGAAAGAAGGCCAAACAGAAAATAGGACAGAGGGAAATACACAGATAATAAATATAAGTGTGAACATGAATGGGATGAACTCACCCATAAAATGGATGTGAATAGCAGAATAGGTTAGAAACCAGAATCCAGAAATATATTATTTATAAGAACACATGTCAAACTGGAAGGTACACACACAGTGTTAAAACAAATGGCTAGAGCAGAATCTATTATGCTTCAGCTGAAGTAAAAAAAAGATAGGGATAGCAATCATAATCTCAGACAAAACAAAAATAGACTTAATTACAAAAGATTATCAGGGAAAACTATATTTTGCTAACAGATACCACAGACAATGAAGTAATATCAAAAACTTGTACAGCAACTTTCTTTGCTAAAAGCCTAATTTCTCAAATATATGGAGAACTGGGTCAAATTATAAAAAAAAAAAGAGCCATTCTCCAACTGATAAATAGTCAAAGGATATGAACAGGCAGTTTTCAAAACAAGAAATCAAAGCTATCTATAATCATATGAAAAAATGTTCAAACTCATTACTGATTAGAGAAATGCAAATTAAAACAACTTTAAGGAACAACCTCACACCTATCAAAAATGACAAATACTAAAGAGGATGTGAGAAAACAGGAACATTAATCTACTGTTGGTGTAGTTGTATATTGGCCCAATCATTCTGGAAAAAAATAAGAACTATGTCCAAAGTGCTACAAAACGGTGCATATCCTTTGACCCAGCAACACCAGAACTAGGTCTGTGTCCCAAACAGATTAAAGGAATAGGAAAAGTACCTATATGTACAAAAGTATTTATAGTAGCTATTTTTTGTGGTGGCACAGAACTGAAAATTGAGGGAATATCTAAAGAATTTCTAGTATATGATTGTAATAGAATACTACTGTGATATAAGAAACAATGAGAGGGATGGTTTCAGAAAAACCTGGGAAGACCTATGCGAACTGATGTATAGTGAAATGAGTATAACAGATCGTTGTACACAGTAACAGCAACAATTCTCATAATGATCAACTGTGAAAAAGTTAGCTACTCTGATCTGAGCTACAATGACCTAAGGCAGTTCCAAACAACTCATAATGAAAATGCAATCCACTTGCAGAGAAAGAGCTGATGAAGTCTGAGTACAAGTTTAAGTACACTTTGCTCTATTTCTTCTTCCTTTTTTTGTGGCATGGTTAATGTGAAAATATGTTTCATGTGATTTCATATGTATAATTAATTTCACATTGCTAGCTTTTTCAGTGAGTGGAAAGGCTTGGAGGGAGGGAGAGAATTTAGAACTTAAATTTTTAAAAACTGTTAAAGATAAATAATTTAAAAACAAAACAGAAAGAATGCTAAGGTATCTATACGTTATTTTAGCTCCTTCGATGATGCATGACATAAATATGAGGCATTATTTATTATTAGACTACTGAAACACGCCCGACCCATTCAGAAAGCATTAGTTAACATCCACATCATTTCAAACTCCAGGAGACTGGCATGTTTTAGAAGCAGAAAGCAGAAATAAAGTTAGGTCTTGCTTTGCTACCCATGTAAGCCTGACACACAATCAGGAAGAATTATTCACGCACATCAGTCTGTATTAAGTTTGCTTTTTAATGTAGAAAGGGATGCATGGAAAGCCTTTTAGGCTGGGCCCACATGGGGCCTTTTTGCAAAGATCAGATTATCCAAGATATGTGCTTTGATCTGACCAATGAGGGGGTCCTTAAGGTCCTGTGAAGAAGAATGCTATAGTCTTTAGATTTATTACCCAGCCACAGATGTATTGCCAAACTACTCTGTTTTTACTCCTAACTTGAAATAAAATGGTCATTTACCTTTAACCACTTGGGAGAGTCTAGATGGGCCAAAGACTTCGCATTCCTTCTACACTCTTACAAAGATACATGAGAACCCTGGGCATCACTCATATTACCCAGAAGCAAAGTTCCTCATGCTGAAAGTCACATATAGGAAGAGACTTCCAGAAGTTCCTTCCAAGGATTTCCCACTGAATGCTAGCGGGAATAAATTTTAGAGAGATAGGCAGGCAAAACATTTATAAAACGTTTACCATGTGCCAGATACACTGCTTAGCAGTTAGGGTACAAATTTAATCACGTAAGACAGACCCCTCAAGAAGCTTACATCCTAATGGGGAAGGTAATACCTACAGGGGACCTAGAAAGGAGACAAAGATTATTCATGAAGGCATGGCAGGGAGATAGTGGGAAAGTGTGGTGGAGGCCTGGATACTAACAAAATAATGATGTATCATAAATATCTGAGGGAATTCATGGGCAAAGACCAAGTTGGTAGAAGGTATTGTGTGAAGGTGGCTAGCAAGTGCTACCATTTCACACAGTTTGCTTGTGGAAGACTCTATTTCCTTGATCAGAATGTAACACTAATATGAGGCAAAGAATTTATTCTTTCTGAGTAGAGATAACGCCATTAGCCAGCCCTCTTCAAAAAGATCCTTCAAGTTCTGGGAGTTTTCAGAGAAGAGAAAGCCACAACCTAACAGATATACATAGTTAAATTAGATATAGTTATCATGGATTTGGTGGTGGTGGTGGTGGTGGTTACCATTAAGGACCAGAGAACCAAGAATCCAGGGGTCCTCTCTCAGTCTGCCACAGACCTGGGTCACTCTGTCCATGATGCTAAGCTTCAGTATGCCAACTATCTCACCTATAATCAAGATTCAGATGGTAATAACACCTACCCATTGGAAGCAAAATAAGGTTTTATCCCTTCTTTGGCTCCATACGCATGAAATTACCTGTTAATATCATATCCACTCTGTTAGACCAAGTCAAAGTTTCTAGCTTCAAATTGACATGAGTGCCAGCAACATTACTGCAATATAAAGGCAAAATCACTCTTTGAAATACAGAAAACGCTTAAACAACACCCCCACTCCCGACCCCAAGAAGATATAGCTCTGTCCTACTGCTTAGTCCTAAGGGGAGACAAATCAGATAGTTTGTCTTTATTCTCCCTTGTTGGTTAATGGTTGCTCATTTGTATCCATGTTGGAATTGGGAGAGAGGCGATCATAGGGAGAGTTTGGGAGAAGGAAAATGGGATGGGTAGTTGAACTATCCTTTGAACAAAGGCAGAAAGATCATAATAAGTAGGTTGTCATCGGTCTTGGAACTGTTCTTCCCAGATGCTTTTCAGAAGAGTAAATGGTTGCAATAAACCTCTCCCTAAAAGAGCAGTTGATGAGGAAATGAGGTTAAGGGAGCAGATTGAGTATTTAACACCATTATGGGATGTATGTACACACAACATCTCAGAACCATTAATAGCATGTTAGATATTATATAATTGTTCTCTTTCCCTACATTTGGGCCAACAACCTTCAGAAACAGTAGCAGTTAAGGGTCCTAGGCCATGGAATTCCAGGTTCCCTAATTTCAAAGAATTTAAAGAATAAGGGAGAAGCCTATCAAGTTGCCTAGGTATTACATGATTTCTAGATGAAATAATCATCGTATAAACCTAATTGTTCACACTCCACTCCATGCCTTAATCTTTGTTAATAATTTTTCTCCTAACCTTCTTTCATTGTAATACAGAGGTAAAGGTCAAAAGGGATGGCTCCTTCCAATTTCTATTACAGTATAACATATGGTTCTTAGTGCCACAATAAAAAAGACCCACAAATTGTCCAGAAGGCTACAAATGAAAATCTACATGATGGAGCCAAGTCTGCGCAATATTAAAGAGACGATGCAACCCATGTTTGGAAGTGGAATACTTAGAATCTATGATCAGCAGCAAAAGTAAAGAGAAGCCTCTCCCCTAACTCAGCTAATGGGAACAAGACTACATCAAGATTTAAAGTGGTTCTCCTATGCATCCACTAAGTTCTCTATGAAAGACAAAACTGCCATACTAGCAGCAAAGCAAAGGAGCTGCTAATCAGTAGAAACTTCAGATTTAAGAATGGGATTCCAGTCACCATTCCCAGAGAGATACAGGTATCAGCTACAGACCCATTGGAAGACATAGGATGCCGAACCCATCTTTGATGAAATCTACCTTTCATCTGCTTCCTGGCATTGTTTCAACTCCACAGAACAAAAATCCCCTCTCAAGATAAGGTCATCACTTCTAAACTCACTACCATGTGACTAACTCAAAGCCTCGGTTGACTCCATGCCCCCTTCTCTCCTCTGATACATCCATCAGCCTGGGGCAGGCCCTCATCACCTCCCACCTGGACTTTTGTAATAGGCTGTTAGTTGATCTGCCTGCTATAAGTGTCTTGCCGTTGTTTTTTTTTTAATTTTTTTAAATATATATTTATTTTGAGTTTTCAATATTCACTCCCACAACTTTTTCAGTTCCAAATTTCTCACCCCTCCCCCCACCCCAAGATACCATGCATTCTGAATACCCCTTCGCCTGGTCTGTCTTCTCTTCTATCTCTCCCCCCTCGCTTCTCTTATCCCCTTCCCCTTCTATTTTCCTGTAGGGCGGGACAGACTTCTTTACCCCATTTCCTGTATTTCTTATTTCCCAGTTGCATGTGAAAACATTTTTTTTAAAACATGTGTTTTTTAAACTTTGAGTTCCAAATTTTCTCCCTTCCTCCCTCCCCACCCACCCTCATTGAAAAGGCAAGCAACTCAATATAGGTTGTACATGTGCAGTTATGCAAAACACTTCCATAGTAGACATGTTGTGAAAAACTAACTCTATTTCCCTTAATCCTATCCTGCCCTCCCATTTATTCTATTCTTTCTTTTGACCCTGTCCCTCTCAGAAGTATTTGCTTCTGATTACCCTCTTTCCCAATCTGCCCTCCTCTCTATTACCCCCCTGCTCTCTTCTCCCCTTCTCCCCCTATTTTCCTGTAGGGTAAGACAGATTTTCATATCCAATTGAATGTGTATGTTTTTCTCTCCTTCAGCCAAATCCTATGAGAATAAGATTCCCTCTCACCTTCCCCTGTTTCCCCTCCACTGTGAGAGACTTTTCTTTTCTGTTTTTTTTTTGTGAGATAATTTACCCCATTCTACCTCTCCCTTTCTTCTCCAGTATCATCCTCTCTCATCCCTTAATTTTATTCTCCAGATGACCCCTTAATCTTCAACTCACCCTGTGCCCTCTATCTATCTATCTTATACATACATACAATTTTTTTCCTCAACTACCCTAATACTGACAAAGTTCTCATGAGTTACAAATATCACCTTTCCATGCAGGAACGTAAACAGTTCAATCTTTCCTGTTTACCTCTTCATGTTCCACTGGAGTCCTGTATTTGAAAGTCAAATTTTCTGCTTAGCTCTGGTCTTTTCATACAGAATGCTTCAAAGTCCTCTATTTCACTGAATGGCCATTTTTTCCCCTGAAGGATTATACTCAGTTTTGCTGGGTAGGTGATCCGTTGCCCTCCAGAATATTATATTCCATGCCCTGCGGTCCTTTAATGTAGAAGCTGCTAAATCTTGTGTTATCCTGATTGTGTTTCCACAGTACTTAAATTGTTTCCTTCTGGCAGCTTGTAATATTTTCTCCTTGACCTGGGAACTCTGGAATTTGGCTACAATATTCCTAGGAGTTTTCCTTTGGGGATCTCTTTCAGGAAGATATCTGTGGATTTTTCAATTTCTATTTTGCCCTCTGGTTCTAATATATCAAGGCAGTTTTCCTTCATAATTACTTGAAAGATGATGTCTAGGCTCTTTTTTTGATCATGGCTTTCAGATAGTCCAATAATTTTTAAATTCTCTCTCCTGGATCTATTTTCCAGGTCAGTTGTTTTTCCAATGAGATATTTCACATTGTTTTCTAATTTTTCATTCTTTTGGATTTGTTTTACAGTGTCTTGATTTCTCATAAAGTCACTGTCTTCCAATTGCTCTATTCTAATTTTTAAGGAAGTATTTTCTTCAGTAATCTTTTGGACTTCCTTTTCCATTTGGCCAATTTTTCTTTTTAGGGCATTTTCTCCTCATTGGCTTTTTGGACCTCTTTTGCCATTTGGGTTAGGCTATTTTTTAAGGTGTTATTTTCTTCAGTATTTTTTGGGTCTCCTTTAGCAAGCTGTTGACTTGTTTTTCATGATTTTCTTGCATCACTCTCATTTCTCTTCCCAGTTTTTCCTCTACTTCCCTTACTTGCTTCTCAAAATCCCTTTTGAGCTCTTCCAAGGCCTGGGACTGATTCATATTTTTCTTGGAGGCTTTGGATGTAGGAGCTTTGATTTGTTGTCTTCTTCTGGTTGTATTTTTGATCTTCTTTTTCACCAAAGTAAGATAATATAGTCTGACTCTTTTTGCTGCTTGCTCATGATCCCAGCCAATTACTTGAGTTTTAAACTCTTTGTTAAGGTAAGAGTCTGCTTCCAATGTGGAGAGTGTACTGTCCCAAGCTTCAGGGGTTTGTGTAGCTGTTTTCAGAGATACTTGTAGGGACCTGTAAATTTTCAGTACTTGCAAGGTGGTATGATAAGTGGCGAGGTGTTTACTCCCTTCCTGGCCTGTGACCACAAGTATTCCTTTCTCTCCGGTAACTATGAGGACGGGTTCCTCTCCACAGCCACTACAAGCTCCACCATGCCAGTGCTCCTCCTCACCCAGCACTGCCGCCAGAACTGTGACCCAGATCCACACACAGGCAAAGCAAGAGATTCCTGCCTCAGCACTGGGAAAGAGATCCCTGCAGTCCCTCTCTGATCAGCCACTGCATTCCCCCTCAGTCTGTGGGCCGGAAGCTCGGGAAGAAGCTGGGCCCGCCAGGGCCATGCTCTTGGGAAATGGAGTTGAAACCCTGCCTTCCTCTCTGATCACCGACAGAAGCAGACTTTTCCCACTGACCTTCTAAGTTGTCTTTGACATTCGTGGATTGAGGAGTCTGGAAACCTCCACAGCTGCCCACGATTCAGTCCTCTAAGACCTGCTCCAGGTTTGCTGTGGCCTGCGCACCCACGCCGCGACATGCTGCATTCCCAGCCCAGAGTGATATACCTTTCCGATCAATCATCCAGGTTGTCTTGGGCTGGAAATTTGTTTCACTCTGTCTTTTTGTGGGTTCTGCTGCTTCAGAATGTGTTTAGAGCCATTTTTTATGAGTATTTGGAGGGGTTTGGGGGACAGCTCAAGCAAGTCACTGCTTTCACTCCGCCATCTTGCCTCTGCCCCTCTAGTCTCTTGCCATTCTACTCTATTCTCCATGCATCTGTCAAAAGGATCTTTCAAACGCTCAGATATGACCATGTCATCACTTCTTCCCCCTTACATACTCAATCAACTTGAGCAGTCCCCTATCATGTCCAGGGTCAAATGTAAAATCTTGGTGTTTAACATGCTTCCTGACCTGTATGCCCTACCTTTTCAGTCTTATTAAAACCTTGCCCTATCTCCAAACCCCATGTCTTCTGGGATTCAGTAACACTAGCCTCTTTGCTACTTCACAAAGAAGACACTCCATCTTCTGCCTCTGGGCATTGTTATTGCCTGTTCTCCATGCCTGAAATGCTCTCCTTCCTCATTTCCATCCCTTGGCTTCTTTGAAGTTGCAGCTAAAATACCACTTTCTGCAGCAAAAGCTTGTCAATCCCCTTTCATTGTAGTGCCTTCCCTCTGTTGATCACTTCCAACTTATCCTGTACAAACATTGTTTGTAAAATGTTGCTTTCCTCCTACGACTGAGTTCCTTCACAGCAAGGACTGTCTCTAGATTTTCTTTGTATCCCCAATGTTTAGCAAAACACCTGGCATATCATAGGTACATATTAAATGTTTATTGCCTCACTGGTTTTAGAGGGAGAAACAAGGGAGAAAAGACAGATTTTGAACCTATCTTACAGTAAGTTACAATTTGGGGTAAGAAAAGAAATTAAGCTGACTAGACACAGCAGAATTCTCCGCTACTTACATATCTGAGTAGTTTAAGTGACCAACTTGTCATTGAAAGAGAGTAATGCCTTTTTTTTCCCTCAGTGATCTACTATGGGGTGCTATGAGTGAAAATAGCTTTTTCTTGCTTTGGTTCAAAAACAGACTGGATATTGCCCAGTCAAAGAGTGGTAAGGACCTGAAGAGGATCAGCTAGCAAAGGAGCTATGTGATATCCATTTTTCCTAAAAGGACCAATGGGCAGGTAGTCCAAAGATTTGAGTTATCCTGAGCAAACAGCTTTCCCCAGTCAAGTGCATCCCTTCTAGGTTTCTAAAACGGTTTGTCCTCTCTTCCGCAAGGCCACTTTATGAACTGGTGGGAGAGTATTACCTAGGTTTATGCACAAACTGTAATGTTTTAATCATTCTTGCCTTTGTTATCAATTAAATGACTATTCCTTTTATTACTTTCTAGTGACAATAATTGTTATGATTGTTACTTTATTTTCCTTATCATTTAGTAAATGTTTTGTGTTTAAGAATTAATCGTTACAAAATATTTATAGCAATTCTTTTTGTGGTTGCAAAGAATTAGAAATGGAGGGGATGCCCATCAATTGACGAGCGGCTGAACAAGTTGTGGTATATGAATGTAATGGGATACTGCTGTGCTATAAGAAATGATGAAGAGAAGGACTTCAGAAAAACCTGGAAATATTTGAATGGACTGATGCTGAGTGAAGTAAACAGGACCAAAAGAATGTTGTACATAATAACAGCCACGTTGTGTGATAACTAACTTTGATAGACTTAGTCCTTCTTAGCAATGCAAGGATCTAAGACATCTCCAAAAGTCTTATGATGGAAAATGTTATCCATATCCAAAGACAGAACTATGGAGTTTGAATGGAGATTGAAGCATATTATTTGCCATTTTTTTCTTCTGTTTTGTTTTGTTTCCTCTTTCTTGTGGTTCCTCCTAATGCTTCTAATTCTTCCTTACAACATGAGTAATGTGACAATATGTTTAATAGGAATGTATATGTAAAGCCGATATTTCGCATGCTACCTTGGGGAGGAAGGGGGAAAGAGAGGGAGGAAAATTTAGAACTCGAAAGCTTATGGAAGTGATTGTTAATAAATAAAAATAAATTATTAAAATTTAAAAAATAGTAATGAGGAACAGGTGATTTCAGAAAAACCTGGAAAAAATTATATGAACTGTTGCTGAGCAAAGTGAGCAAAACAAGGAGACCATTGTACACAGTAACAGTACCATTGTGTGATGATCAACTATGATAGACTTAGCTCTTCTAAGCAATACAAGGATAGAAGACAATTCCAAAAGACTAATCATGGAAAATGCTATCCAGAAAAAGAACTATATCATCTGCATGCAGACCAAAGAATACTATTTTTACTTTCTTTTTGTTTTGCTTTTTTCATGGTTTTCCCCTTTTATTCTTTTTCTTCTTTCACAACACGATTGATGTGGAAATATGTTTAATATGATTGCAAATGTATTGTTTGCTGTCTTGGAAAGGAGAAAAGGTTGGAACTTAAAATCTTACAAAAATGAATATTGAAAACTATCTTTACATGTAATTGAAAAAAATTAAATACTATTTACAAAAAAAAGAATTAACGGTGTGGCTGTGACTGATATGTTTTTGTGTAAGTCATAAACATATCAGTGGGGTCTAATAATAGTTTATCCCTATTCTCCCCACAGGAGGATAAACCTTTGGACCCTGAGAGTTATGAATAACACCTTTGTGGTCACATGGTCAGGGTCAACGCCATAGCCATCCACCCACACTGAGGGTAAAACAAAACAAAAACAAAAAACTTCACAGACCTTCTGTTGTGAAAGCAATTTAAAGTGAGTGATCCATACCCAGAGACAGAAAGGTAGTGCAAGAGCCACATCCATGAGATACACTTAGTCTGCTTATTAAACCCATGCTACATAAGAGTCTTTTCCCTTGAAGACTTCATAGGGTTTAAACAGGACAATATTTGTAAAACTGCTTAGTATAGTGCGTGGCATGTTGCTTCTTAAATCCTTCTTCCCTTCTTCTTTTTCCAGATGGGAGACTACTGAGAAACAGCATGCTGAGTAAGCTTCTTATATGCATCTATATGCACATAAAACAAACAAAGGGTCCTAGAGAACTGAATTTCTCTCATTTACTAGTTCAAGTCATAACAATTTAGACCAAGTGATTCTATTAATTACTTTTCTATAGAACACCTTCTCTAATTTAACTTTACCTGGAGGCACACTACTAATTCTATACAATTTTTTTCCTGGGGTACAGAAGTCAATCCTGCCCTACAGGAAAATAAAGGGGAAGGGGAGGAGAAAAGGGGGTGGAGGGGAGAAGAGACAGAAGAGAAGACAGACTAGGGGAAAGGATATTCAGAATGCATGCCATCTTGGGGTGGAGGAAGGGGTGAGATGGGGTGAAAATTTGGAACTCGAAAACTTCTGGAAGTGAATGTTGAGAACTAAAAATAAATAGATTTATATATATTTTTTTAAAAAGAATTTTTTTTTCCTTCTCAAGCTTTAACATACCTCCAGAATACAACTCAGGTATCCCACTGCATCCATTTACTCTTCTCATGGAGGATCAACATGAATACTCAGTACCTAGCACACATCATTGATGCTATTTTGGGAATGATATGAGAGAAAAAGGAGCAGTCATGAATTTAATTAGTAAGTAAATTGCAAAAGGAACAGGATACACTTTCAAAAAAGATTGCAAGCTCTCCATTAGACCAAGGAAGCAGGATGTCCTAGGTCATGTTAGTTTCTCGTGGATTCCAACAAAACAGTGACCAGATTTCCTGGCAATAAAAATGGCATTTTCCCCCCTGAACTTTTTCCTGATATAAGCTATTACCCATTTTAAAGAGATAAGGGGGGGCGGCGGATATACACTTATACAAATGATCACAGGGCCTTCAGAACAGCTCATTCTCTGCTAACATATAGCTATTTAATTCTCCTGACTGCTCCTGCAGTAATTCCCTTATCAAACTTAGGTGTCTTGTAAATGGCCTGCTCCATCTTCTTTTGTGGGTTTTCTCCTCTGGAACACATGTCAGGTTGCCTTTAACGAATGATTAAGTGGTCACAGCACAGTGCCATTCTATTCTGATTTCCATTTATGCTTTAAAACTTTCTAGGGAGACTAAATTTCAGTCACATAAAAAGAGGAAAAGTGATTGCCCAAAATGAAAAGCAGGGAATATGGGGAAAAAAGGAAAGAAGTAAAGGCTATTAGCTAGCTGTAATCAGTTTTATGTAAACCATTCCAGTATTGCAAAAGAGCCTGTGTGAGGTCAGCATATTAATCCAACTAGAACTGCTAAGCGCAACCAATATGGAGCTGTTGCTTTCCCTGTGATATTTCTGGAGAGATATGGGGGGCGAGGGAATAAATGAAAAAAGAAAAAGAATCAACTAGACCAAGTGGTACAATAAAACAGACACCAGTTTCGCAGCCAGAGAATATGGGCTCAAATTCTATTTCTTCTATTTAGTATTTGTGTGACATTGGGCAAGCCACTTCATCTTTATGAGATTCTTCTAGTCCTAAGATCCTTTCCAGTTCTCAAATTCATAAACGCGTGGGAAAGCTGGAAAGAATATTCAAGGGAAGATTCAGGAAAGAGGTGGGATTATTAGGACCAAAAGGAGTTCACATTCCCCACAAAACCTCAGTAACACTCTAAAAAACAAAAACAAAACAAAAAAAGAAAAATGAGAGAGAAAAACAAAGGGAAAAAAGAAACAGCAATAAGTTCTTCTATTGGGGCCAGAAGTGCATAAGACTGTCAGAATCCTGTAGTAGATATGAGTGGACATAGACCAGGGAAACTGGAAGGCAAAGGCTGAATTCCACAGCAGAACCAGAGCCCAGTGTGGAGCCTGACCCTGAGCCATAGCTGTAACGAGAGTCTGGGATAGCCCAGAACATCCACAAGAACCCCTCCTGAACACCAGCCACAACACAAGGTGACAGGGACAATTCAGCGCTCAGACAGCCCTTGCCTATGTCAGTATCCCATACCCAAAATAGAACACAAGCAGCCTGGCCCTAAAGTATATTAGAAGAGAAGGCCAGGTCAATCTTCTCAGTCAAGCTTCCTACACATCCACACTCTATACCTGAGCCACAGCAGGAAAATTCACAACTGAAGATGAAACAAAGTAGGAATCATTAACCTATTTTGTGTCATAGACTCTTTTGGCACCATGAGGAAGCCTATGAACTTCTTTTCAAAATAACGTTTTTAAATGCATAAATAAAATACTTATCATTGCAAATGGATTCAATCATATTGAAATAGTTGTTACTTTTTTAAAAAAAGCCAAGTTCATGGAATCGAGGCCAGAACACTTAAAATAAGAGAATAATTGGAAATTATTTTGCTTACTTACATGCCAATAAAGTTGATAACCTATATGGAATATATATTTATTAAAAATATAATATACTCAAATTAATAGGAAAAAAGATTATGTAAAGACTCCAATATCAGAAAAAGAAACTGAATAAATCATAAACAAACATCCAAAGGAAAAAAAATCCCAAGATGAAATATATTTGAAAGTGAATTCTATCAAACATTCAAAGAATACTTAATTCCAATATTACATAAACTATTTCACAAAATAGGGGGGGAAAAGATGCTTTCAAACTTTTTCTTATACAAATATGTTCCCAACAACTAAAACACGTAGAGACAAAACACAGAAAATTATAGATCAATATCTTTAGTGAACATTGATATAAAAATATTAAAATATTAGCAAATAGGCTATAGCAACATATTTAAAATATTAAACAATATGACTACATTGGATCTATTTTAACAATATAGACTTCGTACAATATTATAAACATAATAGAATATTTAGAACAAAAATAATTTTCAGAACTATACGACTATATCAATATATGCCAAAAAGCTTTTGACAAATCTACTTTTTCTTTTTGTTTAAAAATAAATAGAAAAGATAGGAATATATAGTCCTTTCCTCAAAACAGCAAAACTAAGAGTCAACATTACATCTAACAAAGAAAGGTTAGAAGCCTTTTAAGTAAAATCAGAAAGAAAGCAAATATGTCAATTATCTTCACTATTTTTTCACATAGTAACAAAAATGCTAGGTATAGCAATATAATAAGAAAAAGAAAGTGAGAGAACAGGTGCAGGCAAAACGGAAGGTACAACCATAGTTTTATTCTAGAGACCTCAAAAAAAAAAGCTAACAAATTAATTGAAAAAATAAATTAGCAGGAGTGTACAATAAAAAAGAATCCACTCAAATCATCATTACTAGCAAAAACAGCAAGAAGGAAACTCTACTCAAAATAATTATATAATGTATAAAATACAAGACATGCAAGAACTTCACGAACTGCTATGAAACACTCTTTACTAAAATAAAGACAATTACAGTAATATTAATTGATCATGAGTAGACTGTATTTTGTTTTTAAAAAGAAAATATTGCCTAAATTAATTTACTTATTCAATTCTATGCCAATCAAACAATGAAATGTTTATTTTACCTCTCTAGGAAAAATAATAATGAAATTAATCTAAAGAAAGAAAAGGTCAATAGCTTTAAAAGAAATAATGGGAAAAAAGAGGTAAGAAGGGGCCATTTTAAAAAAAATATACGACAAAGCAACGATCATCAAAACTATCTGAAAAGAAAAGTTGATTGATGGAACAGATTATGTACATATAAAGAAGCAAATGAGCTAAGTAGGTTTTGGTTTTTTAAACCCATAAACACCGATGAATTGGGTAAATCTTTGCTATCTTGATATCCCAAGAATTGTTGGGAAAACTCGAAAGGAGAATGGCAGAAATTAGAAACTGAACAACATCACACATTTTTTACTAAGATAAACTCTAAATAACTAGGTGACAAAGACAAAACTTCATAACCTTTTATATCACAAATACATTGGAGGAACAAAGAAGAAATTGCCTTTTGGGTCTATGGATGAGGAAGAGTTCACCACTAAAAAGAGGACAGAAAGGATCATAGAAGAGAAAATGGCTAATTTTCATTACATAAAATTAAAATTTTAACATAAATAAAATGAATACAGCTAAAATTAGAAAAGAAACAGGTAACTAAGGGGGGAAATTTCTGCAGTAAGTTTCTCTGATAAAGATATTATATTCATGATTTATAGAGAACTGGTTCAAATAGGTAAAAATGACCATTATTTTCAAAGAGAAAAATGGTCAAAGGACACGTACAGACAATTCTCAAGAAAGAAGTCTAAACTATCAGCAGCTTTATGAACAAATGCCTTAAACTATACTAATTAGAGAAATACAAATTACAACAACTATAATGTTCTGCCGTATAATGCTCAGATTGGAGAAGATAGCCAAAACAAACAAGAAATAAATACTAGTTGTGAGAAGGGCTACGGGAAGGCACATACACTAAGGCACTGCTACTGAAGCTTTAAAGTGTTCCAGTCATTCTTCTAAACAATTGGGGAGATGCTCCCAAAGACACCAAATTGTATATACTTTTTGACTAAGTGATACCATCATTAAGGCCTGCACCATAGAGATAAAAGACAGTGTGAAAATGACCCGTAAATACAAGAATATTTAAAGCAGCTCTTTCTTGTTGTTATTGTTTCTATAGTAAAGACATGGAATCCAACTGGGTGTACATTAACTGGGGAACAGTTAAACAGCTTATTATATAAATGGAATGGAATGCTACTGTTCTTCATGAAATGATGAAAGAAATGGTTTCAGAGAAACCTGGGAAGGTTTAAGTGAACTGATGCAGAGTGACATGAGCAGAGCCAGGAAAACAATTTACACAGCCATAACAACATTGGAAAGACAAACAACTTTGAAAGACTTATGAACTCCAACTAACTGTGACTCCAGAGGACCAATAATGAAATATGCTACCCACTTCTTGATAGAGAGATGATGGATTCAAGATATACAGAATAAAACATACATTTGTGGGAATGCGTTGAGATTGACTATGCATAGTTACAAAGGTTCTATTTTCCTTTTGTTCAGGAGAATTGTCAGAAAAAGATGGAACAAAAGGAGGGAGTAGGGATAGTTTTGTGAAAAGAGAGAAAAGAGGGTTATTGATGGATTTTTTAAATGAATACAACAGAAAGAAGGAATCACAGACCAGCAGGACAGGTTTGAAATTTACACAAGGAATGCATTATATACTCAAAAATAAAAACAAGGTACATAGATTTGCAGTTTTCTATACAATACTCTTTTCTATTCTGCTATGTTTGTGGAAATGTCTCTTTTGTGTTTCCTAAGTTGAAAATAAAAATACACACATGCGCGTGTGCACACGCACACACACACACACACATACATATATGAGGAAAAAAAGCAAGCAGAAAAGTACAGCAAAAGGATGTAACACACAAAACAATATTTGGCTGAATTTCTTCAAGCTTAATCTCGTTGCCTTTTGACAAAGCAACCATTAGAGAAAAAGAGAGATGGTTTTGTCTTAGAAAATGATTATAACAGGTAAGAGAAATGAACAAGAGTGAAACTCATTATCTGACAAATATACTCAAGCAAAGAAAGAGAAAAATAGAATTTAATAATTTGAATGTCAGTCAAAAAAATATCAGGTGAAAAGAGGAAGTCAGATTTGGGGCTTGAGGTGAAAACAGCCCTCTACACAGCTTGGATGTCATCTTTTCCACCCGAAAGTAAATAGGGCATCTGATTTCATTTCCACCCAATACCACACTAGACTGAAGGTGCCAAAACAGGAGGAAGTCATGAGGCCAAGAGGCACCCAGCAATTTTAAGTGAGACAGATGTGGCTGGCTTAGCTACATTCTTTTTAAAACTACAGAAGCCATTTTTGAGATTGTTTTACACACCACTTTTATTGTACCTAGCACTTACATTATGAGATGGCAGAAGACTAGGTTTAATAAATCTTACACCTAATGATGGCTCCAATCTCTAATATCAATATGATAGGCCTAAATAACACCTCAAAACTCCAGAAATTCTTCCCTATTTCAGCAAAATCTTACTTTCCCATGAATTCCAGTAAAACGAAAACACCATGTGTTGCCATGTGCAATAATACAGCATGTCTAATACTGTGGCTTGCCAAGTAGGAATAAAATGTATTGAAATTCCACAAGAATTGCAGTTGAGTCAATAATTTCAGTCTTTAATTTTTTTCTTTTTATTAGCAGCACCCTTTTAGAATTCAGTATTTATCAGTAGATCAATTACTACTTTCTGAATTAACAGTAACATTTTCTAGCAAATGGCATGGACTTTGATCACATTTCAACCTTCCGTCTCTCCTCTGCAAAAGGAATTTCATTGCAATCATTAGAAGAGGAACTTGAGAGGCACAGGAGGGAGCTGACTTTTTAAAAAGCATACATGAACCTAGCAACGGGTAGAGTAAGAAAGAGAATCTTGATCGTCTGAATCCAAGATTGTCGAGAGCTGAGATTTCATACCCTGGGATCTGTGAACTTACTTGTTAAAATTTTCGGTAACTTTATTTTTAAAAATACAATTGTTTTTCTTTGTAATCCTATGTATTTTTTTTTATGGATTTAGAAAGATGAAAATAGCCTTCATCATTTTGTCAGAAGACTTCATCACTCACACACACAGAGATACACACACGAATTCCTAGTTTAGAGATACAAAATATTACAGTCAGAGAAGACCTTGCAGAATATTTCGCCATAGAATCATAACACTTAGAGCCAAGAAGCACAACTTCCTCATTTTATGGATTGATAATAATAAAGAAAACAGATACATCTATGGCATTTCAAAGCGTGCCAAGTTCTTTGCATATATCATCTTGAAAATACCCTGACACCCAGCTACCATATGTGTTATTATTCCTGTTTTACAGATACAGGAAATTTAGGCTCAGCTAGTAACAGAGGCAGGATGCGAACCCAGCTCTTCTTAAGTATAAGCAAAAATTAAACAAAAAAACTGATTTCCAGAGAGAGGATCTCTTAACACTCCTTATGATGTGAAATCCTGTAATCCAACGATACACTCTCTAAGACCTCCCAACTCTGTTTAGAGGTTGTTTGACCATAGTATCACAAGTATGGGAAATAGGATTTTAAGCTGTGTGAGTGTAGCTCTGGGAATTTCGTCCATGGCCATGGCTGAAGGATCCATATGGTCTACTTGACAACTGAAGATAGTCTCTTCCTTTTTCTGTGCCTCAGTTTTCTCATCTCTTCTGAAAAACTAGATTTTTAGTCTAGTAAATAATAACCTTGGGAGCTGCCAGATCATGTGACCAACAAAATGGAGCAATATGCACAAATTCTCAAAACTTTCCCCCAATAGAAATCTGTACAAGAGGTAAGACAATTGAAGCTGTATCCAAAGGCCAAAACACCAAGAAGACTAACAAGGTGTCAACTTTTTTTTAAAATTGAAAGCAGAGAAGGCTAATCCCTAATATATTCACTTGGTAACCCTCTCTCCCACTAGACTCCACATTCTGGCAGGACTCACTGACTTGTGTTCTAGAACGCAATCAAAATTTCCCGGCTGCTGTTAAAGTCTCTACCAGGACTTCCAACCTACCCTCCTCCATCCCCAACTGTTCTATGACAATAAACAGCAGATCTCAACTCTGCCCTCTCATGTACAAAGGAGGGAGAGGTACAGGAAAGCAGATGGAGTTCTGCAATGCTTCTCAGCCAGAAAACTAACAAACAGAGGAAACTGGGGCAGTAAAAGGGGCCTGGGGTGTTCAATTCGAGCCAATTCTGTTCCTCCTTCTCTAGAAGTCACTTGTAACAGGGACTGACACTGATGAAAAGTTAATTTGCTGTTGTGAGAGGAGGCTGAAGCAGCTCTGAGGTCTAGACCCTGGGGGATCCACCATCAAAAGGGGAAGAAGTCAGAAAGTGATTGAGAGGGGAATATAAGGAAAAGAGCCTAACACACTAAAGGTCTGCAGATAAAGAAACTTTAGCAAAACAGACAAAACAAAACCAAGAACCTAGAGCATAAACAGACAAATAAACAAGAAGATATTTAAATAGAAGTGAAGATGATCACCAAGATTTCTACAGATGTATAAAGTCTATAGATAAATACTACAAGACAAAAGAAATGAAACTAAAAATTAATAAGGCAGAGGACTATATGGATTCTCAAGAGACTGTGGAATAATAGCAGCATATTGCTGAATGTTTCAAGACAGAAAATAGAATCTTGAAAGCATAATCTAAAGGAAACAAAATGGCAGTTTATGGCCTGCATAGCAGAAATAATTAGCAGAATAAAAAACCTGGATCTAAGGTGGTGAGTCTCTCCAAACAAGTGCAAAAGAGAATAGTTAATCATAAATACAAATATCCTGAAGTTAAGGACAAATTAAATAAAATACCATATCATATCATACCACACAATACCACACACATTTATTAAGTGCTGGCAATATGTAAGGCCGTACTAAGTACTGGGAACACAAGTAAGAAAAAGAAAGATAATCCCTCCCCTCAAGGAGTTTACAATCCAAAGGAGGAAGGAAACACTCAAAAAGAAGCTAAAAAGTGGGAGGGAAAGGTAAGAAGGGAAGAGAATATCCAGCTTGAGGGCATGATGATGATGGAGATAAACCTAAGCAGTGCAACTAGGGAAAAACCAAAGAGTGGTTTGGGATTCTGCTCCCTCTTTATAGGGAAGATTTGGGAAGGGTTTTTTCTCCTCCCCCCAGCCCTCCAATCAAAGGAGCAGAGGCAATTGAGGGCATTGATGAGTTGCCACTACCAAAGCTGAACAAGTGGAAGAAGAACTGCAAAAGGCAATAATGTTAAAAGAACACATTATCTCCACATAAACAAAACACATTGTTCCCAAATAAAGGATACATAGAGAAAATTTAAAAAGAATACACCCCCTTGAAGAACATGACAAATAAAACAAAACAAAACATCACCATGTAAGAAAGTGCTAATTCAAAAAATCCAGAGGTCCTCTATGGGAAAGGAGGAGGGGGGTGTTGTGGCAGAGGTGGGGAAGTGGTAAGAGATACAAAGTAATTAAATTTAATGATTCCAATGACAAAAGGTAACTTTCTAAAGCAACCAGGAGAAAGACATTCAAATACAAAGAAAAGGCAATTTGAGTAACATAAGGCTGTTTTGCATGGGCCAGAAACCACAGAAAGAACTGTAATAATATTCTGGATTGAATGAACTTCAGGGAAGGAGAAGGTGGAAGTGGCAATGGGGAATAAGGACTACATATTCTGTTTACCCACCACTACTGATAAATCTGAAATTACAAGTGAAAGAGCAATCACTACTGGAAGGGCTAGTCAGGGATCACGAGCGTGCCAGTCCTCAGTAAGTACTTGAAGATGGAAAAAATGAAAAGTAAAATTTTTAATTAGAAAGGAAATTTTTAAACAGTGGAGAAGGCATTCCAAAAAGTGCATAGATCTGGACAACATCACAGGGAGAGGGAATTGAGAAGGATCAGAGTGAAGGAACAGGGAATTAATAGGGTTTGTACATTTGTACTGGGGATTCAGAATCACGCAGATTGGGAAGGTTGGACAGGATTGGAATATGCTAACAATCATGATGGAGAATTCTATCACAACTTTTCAAGAACTATTAGTAATCATACTACACAACTTATTTTCCAAAACTGAGAAAGAAAGCATTCTATCAGATTCATTTTATGAGACAACTGTATTCCTAATACTTAAATCAGGGAAGGACAAAGGAAAGGACAACTATAGACAAATACAACTATTGAAAATCACTTCCAATTTTTTTTAACAATCCTGTCAACCAGACTGCTACATTTTCATCCAAGACAGTATTCTTTATGACCAAATTAGATTTATAACAAGGATGATTCAAGGATGATTAAACATTAGTAAAACAATCAAAATAGTCATATTAAAAACAAAAACATCCCAAACTATATGATTATCTCAACAGCTGTAGAAAGGTCCTTTGACAAAGTAAAACATTTATTAATCCTATAAAAATATGCATAGAAGTACCTTGTTTAATGTTGTAAAAATTATGTATCGAAAACTAAAAGGAAGCATCATATACAATGGGGATACTGTAGCTTTCCTGAAAATACAGGAATAATTGCAAGAAATAAGACAAGACAAAGAAATGACAGTTGTAAAGATAGGCAATGATGAGATAAAACATGCTGGTTTACTCAGAAAATCTTAGGAACTCAGCAAAGATATTGAGACAATAACTTTGAGCAAAGTTGCAGGCTACAAAAATAAAACCTCAAAAGTAAACATTAATAATAAAATAGAAAAGATAATAATGAAAAGGGAAATATCATTCAAATAACTACAAATGCGTAAAATATTGAGGTAGGAGACCATATACTGAACCACACAAATACTGGTACAGTTTCAATTACAAAAATCTTCATTAAAGAAATAAAGAGCAATTTAAATACTGAAGGAATACTCAATGCTTATGCCTGGACCATGCTAATATGATAAAAAATAACAATACTACTACATTTAATCTGCAACTTTAGTGTTATACACTGGCAAACGTATACTTTACAAAAATGGATAACAAAATTCACTCACAAAAACAAAATATATAGAATAGGAAGAGAAAAACTTGAAGACTTAGGGATGAACAGAGAATGGTATTTCCAGATATCAAATTATATTATAAATCAAGCCATCAAAATCATTTGTAACTGGTTTCGGGTTTTTTTTTTTTACAGAGAAGTAGATCAATGGAACAAACTAGACAACGGAAAAACAGAAATAATACAACTCAATAATCCATTGTTCAATAAATCCCAAAACATAAATTACTTAGGAAAAATTATTTGATGAGAACTCCTGGGAAAACTGGAAAGCAGTACGGAACAAATTATGCTTAAATGAAAACTTATATTACGGTCCATAATAAATTCAAAATGTATATATGACTTTGATATTAAGGATCATAGCATTGAAAATAAAGAACATCATCTTTCATAGTTGTACATGGGGATGCATTCTTAATCAATTACAAAAGATAAAACATAATTTTGATTACGAGAAATTGAAAGCGTTTTGCATAAACAAAATTAACATATGTAGGAAAAGAAATATAACAGCTGAGTAGGGAAAAAATCTTTGGATATGTTTTCTTGTTTGGTATCTAAGACACTGAGGCACAATACAGAAATGATCAAAAGCCCTTCCCCGAAACATACGTGGTCAAAGAATATGAACAAGCATTTTTCAAAAAGGAACTGCAAATTGTTAAAAACCGTAAGAAAAGAATGCTTCAAATCAGTAATGTCAAACTCAAATACAAATGAGGGCCAATAGATCACGCACAAAGAAACCTGTGGACAACATATTGACTTAGAAGACATATTTACATATCTTTTTTTTTTTGTTAATACAGCATATAAAAATTGCATAGGAAGTACATCTTATTCTGGTTCAGGTAGCACTTAGGAGTTTTCTTATAGGCCATATGTGGCTGTGTGTTTCACACCTTTACTCCAAAGAATCATAAAAGAAATGAAACTCAAAATAACCCTAAAGCTATACCTAACACCCTGAAAAATTGCAAAGACGACAAAAGATAGCAAAAATCGATGTTGGATGGGTTGTGTGATGATAGGCACACTATCTTGCTCTTAGTAGAACTGTGAATGAGTACAACCATTCTAAAAAGTAATTTAGAATAGTTCAATCAGAGTGACTAATAGGTTCTTATCCTTTAACTGAGAATTTATGCTACAAGATATATCATCCCCTAAGGAAGTTGTTGGTTATAAGTCCTCATATGCAAGAAAATGTTTATAGAAGTAAATTTTGTGGGAGCAAAGAACTGGAAACAAAGTAGACACCTATTAATTGAAGAATAGCTAAACAAATTGGGTACATGAGTACAGTGAAATATCACTACGATGGTCAAAATTATGAATACCATGAAAACAAAGAATCATATAAAAACTTAAATGAATTGATACAGAAGTGACATATGCAGATGCAAGCAAACAATATACACAATGCCCACAGCAATGTAAATATAAATAACTGTTACAAAACAATTAAAATCAAATGTTACAAAATAACAAAGAACTAGCTTGGCCACAAAAAGGAGATACCAGAAGAATCTCATTATTTTGCAGATGTAGGGGGTCTAAGGTGTTACATATTGAATACATTTTGGGACTTTTCATACTTTATTGATCAGTTTTGCTGATATTTTCTCTACTGTTTCTTTTCTTTTTAAATATTCTTTGTTATACAAGATGACTTTCTGGGAGGAGAGGAAAGGATTCTGGGAGAAATCTGGATAATTTTGTTAAGAACCCAAAATACCAATAAAATTTATTTTATAAAAAATTTAAAACTCAGCTTAAACTATTTGCCACTTGTTTTACTTGAAGGAATCTGATCCCCACATTTACCCTTGGCTTTGCCTTCCCCCTCCCTTGCCAAGCCCCACCCCATATCCCTTGATTTTACTTTTACTGATATGATAATTTTTATACTTCCTTTTTTCAGCCTACTTAATTATGGTTCATGACACTCTTACCTTATTTTTCCAATACATCCACCTTTTTGTCTGAATGACTTTCACCTTTGGCATCCCAATTTCAAAAATTTATAAGTTACTTCTTTCCCTCAACTGTCCTTCCTGCCTTTCAGTCTGAACACCTTAACAGCTATTCTCTCTCAGTTCACTTAATTACCCTTAGAAAAGATGAGACTTTTGAGTGATAAATAGTCATCTCCTCCTGGCAGAAATTCAACAATGAGTCACCACTTGGTCTTTTCAAGCTATATGTTGTTTGCCTTTATTAAGTTTCTTCTGTTCATTGTTTGTATCTCAAAAACTCTGCTCATTTTTCACTTCCTTCAGAGAAGTGACTGGATCTCACTGATTCTGTTGAAGAAGATATCTTTTTTTCTTGGAGAAATGTACTCATCTTCACAGATTAAGTTATCCTTGGGTCCTTCCCATTCTCTCTTATTTTCAATATGTCATATGCTAGGCCTTTCTCTCATGTCTCATCTTTGAGCATTCCCGCATGATTTCAAATGGAATTTCCTGCTATGAAACCTACCTCTTCTCGGCAAGTCTGCACACTACTGATGAGATGTCTACATGAGTTAGGCTTAATGTTCCTCTTTGCAGGAAATCTCGTAAGTTTTACTGATGTGTACTTTGTCCTCTAAGTCCAATGATTGCTGGTGATTTGTTTGAATTCTTTCTTGAAATGAGGTATTCAAACTCTTTGTTTCGCTGTCTTTTTTTTGCACCTCCTGGGAGAATAATGGTCTTTATGTGGTATATATGACCTGGTTTTACTCTCCCTATTCCCATTGGCAGGCAGTATACAAATTGCTGCTACTTCTCTCCCCAGGGCTCTATGTGTTAACTCTGAAGGATTAGGGGTGTCTAACTGGTACCCTTACACGTGTACTTCTTCTCATTCATTATTAATTGACATCAATTAGCCAGCCAATAATGTTTAGCTTTCAAAAGGGGGTATTTTACCACAAATGATATAAATGAAGCATTTTCTCCCTTCTCCAAAAGAACATCTGTGACACATTCTCCTGCCAGTGCAGACAGAGTCCAAAGGAAAGAATTCAGAGACCTCATTAGGCAAAGGAGTAAATTACCTTTCGTGGTTACTCAAAGTCCTTTTCTTCTCTTCATAAGATACTCATAAAGTTCTAAGATAATGTACCTTTTCTGCTGGGCTCTTCTTAACATCCTGAAGCTACCTTTGCTCAATGTATCCAATTTGACCTTAGCTCACAATAAAGACATTACCAACAATCACTGCTACTTGGAGGACATTGATCATATGCTGATGAAAACATCCAAATCTTTCAGGCCTCTGTCCTTCACAAAGTGTTCCTCTGGTCAGAGGGAGAGGAGAGGAGAGGGAAATTTTTGTCCTCTCCACACAAACAATTCCATATTTGGGGCTCAGCTGGAACTCCCCTCTACTGGCATAGTACTAGAATGCCCCAAACAATTTTTGCATGGCATTGTTTCACTTTCACTGCCCCACATTCCTTCCAAATTGATCACAGACTTTTTTTTGTACCTCATTAAAATGTTTTTGATTGCTTCAACAGAGATCCCTAGGCCTTGTTCACATCTCTGATTGACTGATTCAATTGAGAAATCTGGGCTCTCCATAATGATTTAAATAGTGATATAAGACTACTTTCTTAACACTCAGTCTCACCTTTCCTTCAAGATCAGTAGCATTGTTTTGTAAGATAACCACAAAGCAATATTTCTGTACTTTCAATTTGTTTTCACATTTCTACACGAATCTCTCTGTTCTATCTCTTCTATGTTTCTGACATTTTCTTTTTCAAAACCCCTACTGCCTAATTAGAAGTTTTCACCTTGTCTTAAAGCACTAATTCTCTTACCTTTTCAAATTCTCCTCTAAGAGCTCAAATTTTGATGTTCATTTTCTTCCTTTATTTTATTAAGCTTACATAACACTCTGAGCATTCTTATACTCTTTCAATACTCATTTCTAGAGGTTTAGTTAGAACTATTTTTCTATTTTTTATGCAGGTTCAGCCTCACTTTCTTTTACCCCATTGTATCACTATATTTACTTTCTTTTTTTGAAACTGTACACTATTTCCACCTTCTTTTACCCCATCTGAATCCTTTAAAAAAAATCTTACTGATATCTTTGCTTTTTACATCACGGTCATTTCCAAAATGTCATGGGTTCATTGCTTTTGTTGAGTCAATTTTTCAGTTGTGTCCAACTCTTTGTGACCCTATCTGCAGTTTTCTTGGGAAAGATACTAGAGTGGTTTTGCCATTTCCTTCTCCAGCTCATTTTACAGATGAGGAAACTGAGGTAACCAGGGTTAAATGACTTGCCCAGTGTCACAAAGCAAGTAAGTGTCTGAGGCCAGATTTGAACTCATGAATGAGTCTTCCTGACTCCATATCAACTGTTCCATTGGCTCACAGATTCAAAATTAGAATTTTTATCTGGTTCAGATTTCATATATATTTTGGTATGATAATTATTCTGTTAAAAAGCCACAATACTTTGGGATTCAATATTATCTCATTTAAGGCTGTAAAAACCTTTTAAAAGTAATTCATTAAACTGCCCATGAAGTGATATGTCCACTTGAAAAATGGAAAAATGAGTTAAAAGTGAGATTAAATAGTTAAAGATCACATAGCATACTTGTGAAAGAAGGAGGGATACAACAATCCAAGCCCTTTCCACCTGGCAAAAGGAAATGCTTGTATCCATAAACCATGTTCTAACCACTAGAAACTCCTTCTCAATTTCCGTAATCCCTTGAAAAACACCAACAATTATGTTTCTTTTTCTCATAGTGATTAAGAAGAAATCATATTGGCTTAATTGACCCAATACGAGACCTCTGACAGACAGAATGTCCCAAAGAAAGGTCCCCCAAAGAAGGAAAAAAAGAAAAACAAAAGGAAATGCAAATAGGGGCATTATGTAATACCACCCTCAGGATTTTTCACAAAATACAAGGGGGGAAAATACCATTCATTGTACATTCTTAGACAACCCGGAATCAAGCACTCTAACATAAAAACATGTTTCCTGACTTCAGACTTCCTATAAATAAATTTAATAAGAAGGAAAAAAAATCCTGCATCATTTACAGTTTTCTCAACTCCTAGTGACCAGAGCCAATCCAGGACTTTGTTTTACAGGAACAGCAGGAGCAAGTCTCAGTCATGACCCTAGAAAGCCCATAAGGATTTTCTAAAGAAAAGAAGAGCAAGGTGGGTGAGGAGGGTACAGGCAAATCTTGTTGAAATTTGATCCTGTTTTAACAGAAATTCAGTAATGAATTTATTTTATCCCTAAGAAATTCAATTTATTATCTTCTCCCCCACTTCATTCCCACTTTCAAAGCCACAGAGTCTTGGCTGGGAAAGTCTGAAATTGTTGTTCCATAACCTCTGCTTTTAAATTAAACAAATGACTTCAGGTTTCAGAGCAGTTGTTGACTCAAGGAAAAGTATGCCATTAAAAGTGTGCCAGAAACAGATTTAATTGGTACAAGTCCCAAAAAATGCTCATAAGAGCACAGACTTCCCGCATATAGATTTCAGGTAAATTACTCAAAGGCCTCAGAGCTTTCTCAGAATTTGAGATGTGAAACAAGGCAGCTGAAAGACTTCATATCAAAAGGGTAAATTCAATTCAGTAGATATTAATCTGATTACCTAAGGAGGTCTGTGAATTGGATATGCTCCATTGTGCACTTATGTCCAACCTGGACAGATGGAGGAGCCAATGGGTTCCCTTTCTCTGACACATAATTACATTTTAAGACATGATCAAGTTACAGATAAAAAGTTTTAAGAAATATTTCATTCAGGAGTGGCACTTACAATGCTCACCAGTTGCAAGAAAACATTGTTCACTTTATTTTTCTGAGTTATGCCGGGGAGTTGGAGCCTAGTGTTTGCATTACAGGCTACAGTAAATGCTCTCTGTGCACCTGCCTGGAGGAAAAACCAGTTCAGCCTCCTCCCCAGACAAAAGGCCCCTGTACTGAGCACAGAAAACCCAGACGTGAACTGACCCTGTCAAGCTCTAGTCAGCAGAAAGAATATAATATTTTCACCCAAATCAGGAGAAGCTGGTTGATGGATTTCCTTTCCCATCACCGATAAGTCTGATTGAGAACTTGGTGTATAAACATAAGCTGCTCCTTTCTGATTAGTCTCCTCCACTTTCTAGACTTCTTTGTGATGGTATAATTCATTTGTCAGTAAAGAATAATCCCTTTTTTGATGTGAACGGTCTGGGCCCCTGTGACCCAACATAAGAATGTTCCCTTGCTCCTCCAGTATGCCCATTCCATCAGGATCTTATTAGCATCAGTAAGGAAATTTCATGGGAACACTACCCAGAGAGTTAAGTTTTATTAACTTAAATATTTTATGTAAGTTTCTAAAGGTACCCAATGCATGGATTTGAAGACACACATAAATTTACAAGAATGCTCATAACCAGGCCAAAAGGCTAGGAAAACATGCCTTTCCCTGTCCACGAGAACTCTTGATAAAGACTACATTAAAACTCTTGGCTTTCTCGTCTAGTTATGGTATCCTTCTTCTTAGAAGGCAACTGCATTTCAGATCATCTGCACTCATATCTGGGAGTAAGTTGAGACATATAATGCTAGACTCAAGCGGTCCAAGTGTTCTCACTGGGTGAGGTAATTTCTCACAAAGCCAAGATCTGAATTAAGTGGTGTTTCCTGTGCTTAGATTAATACCTTGAGTTTCACAAAGAGAATATGCAATTTCAGCAGAGTTCACAGAGGAATTAACATAGGTGAGTCATGTGCCACAGTCAGAATCGGAAGAACCCACAAGTTCTAATCCTTTACCCACTATCAAGGAAGAAAAAAAGAAATTAAATATTAAACATTTATTTTGGCCATCTGTTTAAAAAAAAACCTTTTTACGTTTAGGACTTAGAGCCTCTAACATCATCTAGTTTCTTAGTGAGTGAAGAGTAGGAGAGAAGCACCCAAGATTGCTACACTTGGAGGGGTTAACATGTTTTTCTTAGGAAGATGTGGTAAAGGTAACATTGCTTCTACTGCTTTTCTAGTACTGGCCCCTGGGGGCTTATAAACCAGGTGACCTACCCAGGGAAGCATGGTTTCCCCTACATAACCAAACAACAAGGATAAGCAAAATTGTTTGTGTCTGGAGCAAGCATGCAGCCAAGCGGCAATTTATCTGATTTGGTCCTCATTAAACGGCTGGCCAACAAAAACAGTTACCCAGCACAGGTGCTAAGCTATACAATGCTACCTTGGCCAGGCTGTCAAGCTCTCTGGGAAACCCCAGGCTGAGTGGGTCGTCACACAGACACCAAGGTGGCCTGCTGATGGAGATCCAGGGCACAGCAGGAGCACAGAGCAAGGTGAATACGGCAGAACTTCCTAAGGGCTCATCTTCTGATGTGAAGATTACACAGCTGTCCCAGGAATCACACCCTTTCTCTAAATTCTCTTGGCACTATCAAATATTCATGTTGGACTTTACTGACGGCTGTGTTACAACTTTTACTTAATTTGTTAGTGTCCTTTTAGAACCCTAGAACTTAGACCTGGAAGGAGTTGTCTATTAGAGTCATATAGTTCAACTTCCTTGATTTTACAAAACAAGGAAACCACCTATACTGGTTAAGTAAGATGTAATAGCTGATACAACTCTTTTAAAGGTTTGTAAAGCAAAAAGTAAACCTTTAAGGTTTACAATCTTATTTGATCTTCATAACTACCTTGGGAGGTAGGTGCTATTAGTATCCCCATTTTAAAGATGAGGAAACTGAGGCAAAGAGAGGTTAGTTGAGATGCCCAGGGTCATACAGCTAGTAGGTACCAAGCCAAATTTTAACTAAGGTCTTCCTGAGCTCAAATGCTTTCTCCACTGCACCATGAACTAAGTGTCCTAGTAAGGAGCAGAGAGACACTTGGGTGCCCTGGTTCCAAATTAAGGGCTCTTTCCTACACCATGATGCTTATGTCTTCCCGGATTGACCTTATCAACATTTTTCCTTACCTCCTCTTTGTCATTCTCTCCTTACATCTGCACACTCTTCAAGTTTCCATCCTTTGAGATCAAGTTTATTTTGCTACTGATCTACTTGGGTCATCTTTACTTTCCACCAGGGTGTGCTGCAGACAGCTCATACCAGTTGGTAAATGCTGATTATTAAATTTTCAGTGTAAAACACATGCCTTGGAAATAAGTAAATCGAGGCTTCATTGTCTTGTTGATTGTTTACATTTAAGAGAGTGATAGAGAAAATGGTAATACTGCATATTAAACTTAAAAGTGTTGTGGGTACAATTTGTTTTTTAACTGAGCCAGTTGTTAAACATTTACCAACACATCTCTGGAGCCAAAGCCAGGCAGTTTCCTTTTCACTCCCTTCTGATATGGCGTAAGTAATTTTCTAACAAGTTCCAAAATCCATCCACTTTGATTTCTGGTCAAAATTGCTGTCTCAACAGCTACCTGCCACATCTATCAGCTACCGAACTCTTAGAGTTCCTTTCTTGGGAATTCTCTTCTCTTTCTCTTAGCCCTCTCCCACTTTTCCTCTTCACATGTTATAGTCTAGAGAATTGTTCTCCCAAACCTTCCCAGTCTGAATAGCTAATCCTGGTGCTGAGCTCACTGATTGAACTATTGATGGTACTGGGAGGTGACTCTTCATGTGGCAAATATGGGCATGCCATTGGCATCTTACTGAAAGGATTCAGGACATTTCCTGGCCTGAGTGGCTTGTCAACTGATTCACAACTCAGTGAAGATGAGTGAGCCTCAGTTTCTGAGTGTGAGCTGACTAGCTTGGGTTCTTGTGGCTCAGAGCCACTCCTTTTCCATGGGACTGTTAAAGTTCAGTCACAAAGTCCTCCCTTGTCTGAAAGATTCAGGGATTGCAGCAGAGACCTCTAGGCATACCATTAATGTCAATAAGAGAAAGTGGTAAAGCTTCTTGACTTAGATGACCACAGACAGGGAAAATTCATATATTCAGTCTTTAGGACAGAGGAAGGAAGATTTCCTGCACAATACCTGGACAGTTTAGACACCCCAAATCTGAAACTTTTGGGATTTCATCTTCAAAAGAGAGAATTCGTAGATAGCAGGAACTTTTGGGAGAGAAGAGGATCTTATACACTGATCCGGACTTGAGGGAGCACCAAATTCCTGAACCATAATATATAGAGAAAACAATGATCAAGAAAAAAAGGAAAACACCAGAACTAAGAAGAGAGAAAGAAACCTATGGATTCTAAGGGTAGAGATAAGCCAGGAGGCTGAAGCCAACACAAACTGTAAGGAATGGAGGTGAAGTCAAAGGTATGACCTATTGGACCTACACTGTGGACCAAAATCAGCCCATGATAGGTCTCTACAAAGTAAGATAATAGCCAGGTAGTGCCATGTACCTAGAGACCTGAACTCAACATGATCTCTGACAAGGAGCTTGTCAGGGCTGCAGCAGGGACTGGCCTGTCAAGGAGAAAGAGACAAACAATGCAGAGAGAGGTCAACATCCCAGTTCTGCCAACATGAGATGGAGGAAAAAAGACAGGGATTATGCCACAAGACAATCTGGGCTCAGACACCCAATCTGGAATCGCATCAATAGCAGTATGCAAACTACAAAGGAGAAAGGACCAAAGGCAACCTTCCCACCCCAGTCATGAATGTGAGGAGGCAGGACAAGGCATGTTAGGGACTGGCCCCGACACCAAGTCTCAATCCAAGAACCTGTTTAATAATATGAGCATATAGGGGGAAAAGGAATAAAATGAAGAAATTCTACAGGAAATGAGAAGTCAAAGGAGTCCACTTATAAGAAGAGTAATCCCAGAATAAGTACATGCAGAGCCTCAGAGAAAACAATCATATGGTCCCAGGGACTCAAAGATTGGCAAGAAGAAATAAAGCACGAATTTTAAAAATGAAATTGAAGCTCATAAGGAAAAAAAATGGAAATAGGTCCATCAATCAACTAGAATTTATTTAGCATCTACTATGTGTCAAGCATTGTGCTAAGCATTGGAAAGAAAATAAATGGCTTAGAATAAGAGAAAAGAAACCTTAGTTGAGATGTGGATTCCTTGAAAAGTAGACTAAAGCAAATCAAAATCAATAATTTCATGAGACAGACAACCTCTTGCAAATGAGATTTAAAGCAAGAGCTAGGAAAGAGGCTGGGCCAGGTAAGACAGTATAAACTGCAAAAAAATGACCCCTGAAACCAACCAATGCTCTCACCAGAGCAAGTCACAAGCTATCACAAGGCAATAAATGGGATTCTAAAGCCAGAACCAACACTGCTCTGTCAGAATATCATTGGTTAACAGACCTAACCCTAACAGGTCACTGTGAAATGGCCCAAGGGCCAGCCTGGCAAAATTCAGGGCACTGGAAACCACAACAGGAGGCAGTTCCAGCGTAGCACCTAGGAACAAGTGCAGAAGTTACTGTGTGACAGACCCGAGACCAGAGTGATCTCCAACATCCCAACATCTGACTGTGGACTGTCACGCCACAAAATGTGGAAAACACAAAACAAAACACAAATCTGCTTGTAGAATGCCCAAGGAGAGGGATACAGACCTGCTAAGGCCAGAATCCACAGGAACAACCACAAAAATGAAACAAAGGTACAGACCAAGGTACAGGTTTGGGCCTCTTACCAACCACCCCATCAAGAAAAGTGTGGGAGTAGGAAGCAGAAGATGGGCACCTAGGTGGCGCAGTGAATAGAATGCCTGGCCTGGAGCCAGGAAGACTCATCTTGCTGAGTTCCAATCTGAACTCAGACACTTACTAGCTGTGTGACCCTGGGCAAGTCACTTTACCATGTTTGCCTTAGTTTCCTCCTATATAAAATGAGCTGGTGAAGGAAATGGCAAATCACTCCAGGATCTGCCAAGAAAACCCCAAATGGGGTCACAAAGAGTCAGAAACAAATGAAAAATGACTTAACAGCAATAATAAATTTAAATGAAAAGACTGTCCCATGTACAAAGTCCCAATCTAAATACTTCAGCTGAAAATATGAGCAAATAGAAGGAAATACCAAACACAATAAAGAAATACTAAGAGATGCTCAGGAGATAAATTCAAAACTGGAGAACCAACAATGACCACAAATTCTCCAAGGAGAAACGTCTTGGCAACAAAGACAGTAAAAATCCCAGAAGAAATAAAGTTTTAAAAAATAATAAATGAAATTAGAGTTCAGGAGGAAAAAAAGAGAAATACATGAAAAGAGAATAAACAGCTTCGACCAGAAGGTGAAAAATCTTACATAAGTAGTGAACGTCCTGAAAAATAGAATAAACTGAACTCCTGACTCCATGAGAGAAAAGAAATATTAGGAAAAAAGTCAAAACATTGAAAAAAAGAAAAAGAAAATGTTAAGGTAGCTCCTTTAAAAAAGAAAAGAACTAATTTGAAAAACAGGTAGAAGAGAGATAAAAATTATAATACAGCTAAAAAAGTATAATCAAACAAAAAAACTGGATACTATATTTCAAAAAATAACTGCCCTATACATTAGAACCAGAGGACAAAGTAAAAATACAAAGAATGCACTGGTCATCTTCTGGAAGAAACGCTAAACTGAAAATACCCAGGAATGTCACAGCCAAAATCCAGAGTTTTTAACTCAAAGAAAGAAATGCTTCAGGGTAAGCCAAAAGTATTAAAGTATCAAGGATCCACAATCACAATCATATATGATTTGGGTGCAGATTATACAAAGAAGAGAAAAATCTGGTAATACAATATTCAAAAGGGCAAACAAAAAAGGCTTGGAACCAACAATGAAGTATAATATTATGGGGGAGGGGAAAAAACTTTTAATAGACTAGAAAATTTTGAAGCATTACTAATATAAAAGACCAGAATTGGGTAGAAATATACATATGTGCGTATATGTATATATGTATGTTTGTACATATATGTATGTATGTATACATATTTGTATGTGTATTTCTCAGCTATGTATGCCAACTTTACAATGTGTGGACACAACCTAAGGTACTAAAAATTCACTAACAAATACAGAAAAGCAGAAATTTTGAATGTATCCTTTTGTGTCTACATCTAAGCAATATCATTTATAATCAATGAGGGATATTTGGGGAAAAAAAGTTCCAATTTAAAGGGCCACACAAAATACAATACAAAAGGATTAACGGATCAAAGAAATCATAGAAACAATAGAAATTTTGAATAAAGAAAATTACAATAATGAAAAAATATGCCAAAACTCTTCAGATGCAGCAAAGTATTCCTTAGAAGAAAATATATACTTCTAAATGTTTTTAATCAGCAAAAGAAAGGCAAAAAAATTAAATGGACATGGAACTAAAAAATTTAGAAAAATAACAACACTTTCCTAACACAAAAATAGATATTCTGAAAATCAAAGAAAAAAATAACCAAAACTGGGGGTGAGGTGGGAGGACAAAGGTTTCATTAATTTTTTTTTTAAAAACCTAGGAGCTGATTCTAATGAAAGATAAACTAATGGCTAATCTGACTACGGACATAGGGGTGGGGGTGGGGTTGGGGAATTTGCCAATATCAAAAATTTAAAAACATTCACAACAAATGAAGACACAATATAGTATATGGCTTAAAATTATTTTGTCGAAAGATATTCCAACACATTGATTTAAAGAAATAGATAAACATTTCCAATTTACAAAAATATAAAAAAACCAGATTAGCACAATAAAAAGTAAAAAATTCAATTAAGTCACAGAAAAAAAATGAAACAAGCCACAGATTAAATGCACCCCCCATATTCCCTGCAAGAAGCACATATGTTCACAAGTGAATCTGATCAAAAATGCAAAAAACAATTTCAATATTATATAAATTGTTCACAACAATAGGATGGAAGGATTTTACCAATCTCCTTATGCACAACAAATATGATCCTCATGCCGAAAGGCAGAAGAAATAAGGCAGAAAAAATAGACTATAGGTCATTATTGCTAAAGAATACTAAGGGAAATATATTGAATATTAGCAAAAAGGTGATGGCAATGTATTAAAATGATCATAACCAAAAAGTTATGACCAGGTTTGATTAATAACAGGAATGCAAGGCTGGTCGATATTAGGAAACTTAGCAATGTAATAGACAATTACTTAAGAAAACATTGAAAATCACATGATTATAGCAACAGAGGTAGAAAGGGCTTCTATGAAGTAACAACACACGTTTATTATTGAAAAAATTCAAAAGCATTGGAAAAATGAACTGTTCCTCTATATAGCAAATAATAACTACAAAAATGAAAAAACCAGCATTATCTACCAAAGAAATTTTACAAAAAATGTCTGTAAACCTTGCATACCCTTTAATCTAGAAATACCACTACTAAGCTTATTCCTCAAAGAGGTCAAAGACAGAGGGAAAGCACCCATATGTAAAAAACTATTTTTGTTTGTTTTTGTTGTAGCAAAGACCTTTAAATAAAGCAGGTACCAATCGAATTGGATTGTGTTCATGTTACATTCATAATTTTATCAATATTGACTCAAACTTGCATTACTGTTATAAATCAAACCTGTCCATAACTTTTAGGTTATGATCATTTTAATACGTTGACATCACCTTTTTGCTAATATTCAATATATTTGCATTAGTATCATGAACAAATCATCATAAATGAACATTATGGGATATAATTATGCCTCAAGAAATGATACATGGCATGGGTTCAGTGAAATCAGGGAAAATTGGGGAGACTGAGGAACATGATGTGAGAGAATCATTTACATGATGACAATGGCAATATAAACGAAAACAATTTTGAACAGTTCATGGACTCTGAACAATGTAATCTCCAATCATGACTCCAGAAAACCACCAAGGATGAATCTTGAATCCAACCACTTGACAGGGCAATAGTGTGGAAGGCCATTTTCAAACAAGACGAATATATGCATTTTTTTTACAAGACTATATTTATGTGTTAAAAGGCAGATTTTTTATTTTCAGGGGTGTGGGGGTGAGATGGAGTGAAAGGGGACATTGGTGGGTAGTGATAGTGATGCCCAACAAACAAACAAAAAAAGGAATGAAAGAAATAATAGAGCATCCATGAACCATTTAAAAATACACAGAAGAGAGCTGAAGGAAGTTCACAATGGACAAGAAGCTCAAACTTGATATGATTCTGTTGAATTTAATATTTAGTCTAAAAACTCCCCAAGTTTTATTTAACAGGGATCATAATCTCATATGCAATTCTCTTTTTCTGTTATTTGTACATTAAAATGTCCATGTAGGCAAATAGGTGTACCACAAGCTAGAACTCTGGGCCTAAAGTCAGAGTCCAATAACTTCAAGTCCAGTCTCAAACACATCCAAGTGTCTAAGTGTGACCTTGAACAAGTCACCCGATCTCTGTTTGCCTCTGTTTCCTTATCTATAAAATGAGGATAATAATAGCATCTACCTTGCAGGGTTATTGAAAGGATCAAATGAAATTTTTGTAAAGTACTTAGCACAATGCCTCACCCATAGTAAGCACTACAAAAATACTAGCTATGATGATAATTTTTTAATACTTATTTAGTTCATATTTAAAGAGAAAATTTATAAAAAAATTTACGGACATGATGCAGCTTACGTAGAGACAGCACTAACATTACATATATTTCAGTTTCCTATGAGTCGTCTTGCTTTCCCCAAGAGACCCTATCTTAAAAATTCAATCAACAAGACCAATACGAACCAATTAATTTACACAACCAACCTCTGGCTCCCCAACCCTCCAAACAAGCTATTTCTCTGGACTTTCTTATTTCTGCTAATGATGCCACATTGTTCTACTATTGGGCCTTGAAATCTTACAGTCATCTTTGATTCCTTCCCTTTCCTTCACCTAAAAAGCCATTCGAAAATGTATTATGGATTTCACCTCCAAAATATGTTGAAGGCCCCTCCTTTCCATTTTCACTGTCACCATCCTGGTTTAGGTCAATCATTAACATACTTTGCTCAGAGATGATGGCAATACTCTCTTAACAGAACTCTCTGTTTCTAATACATTCTGCATTTGGTAGGGGTGGAAGGTGGGTAGTTATGGGGGTCCAGACCTATGATTTCATTGGTATAGGGGAACTCCCTGATGTGGAAACTCACTTTTGTGATGCATATTATCATCTTATCTGTAACTAACAGTCATACAAAGTCGCATGAGGCACTGAGTGGTTAAATGACTTACTCTAAGCCACAAAGCTATTGTGTTTATGGGGCCAGAGCTAAGGTCTGTAGCAAACACTATACTATGTTGTTTTTCATCCTATATACATGACACTACCCAATTAATTCTAAGAACAACTCTAACTATGTAACTCCGACACAAAGAATTCTTCAATACTTTCCCGACTCTCTATGAGATACACTCATAGATCATAGACCTAAGTGCATACTCCTTTGTCCTTTACTGGTCTGCTATGTTTTGACCCCCAGCTACCTTTCCAGACTCACCTCTCACGATTCTGCCAATACCTTAAACTCTTGCCAAATCGGGTCATTTCTTTCCGCCCAAAGCCCTGTTCTTTCCCACATGCTTAGTTTTGCTAATTCTGTTTGCCCACTGGATTTGGAACATCTCCCCATCAAAACAGAATTGAGCCTGAGTGACTAGAACAGGGGTTGGGAACTTGTGGCGTCGAGGTCAATTTTGGCCCTCTAGGTCCTCAAGTGTGCCCCTTAAACTGAATTCCAAGGCTGCAGGTTTGCCACCCTGGACTACAAGAATGATATATTGCTCCACTTGTCCATGCCCAGCTTAGATACCACCTCCTGCAGGAAGCTGCTCCTGGGGCCCCAAATCATTTCCCTAGTCTCTGAAGCTTCCTCCACTTTCTTTGTACATTTCACAGCAATTATATTTTGTCTTGGATTATCCGTGTATTTGTTTGACTTTCTTTGCCACGGAGAAAGAACACAGATCAGAATAACAGAGGATGAGAGAAAATGAGCACCCGCATCAGTAAAATCACAGATTCATCGGGGCAGGAGCATTTGAGGCCAAATCTGGCCTCAGACACTTACCAGCTGCAGGACACATCACCTAAATTCTCTTTGTCTCAGTTCCCTCATCGCTAACATGGGCATAATAAGAGCACCTACCTCCCAGGGTTGTTGTAAAGATAAAATGAGATATTTGTAATGAGTTTTGCCAAAATGGTAGATGGTTTTGTTGTTATTACTATTGAAATGTAGATAGATAGTAAGTTCCTCAAAGACAGGGACTATGGCTTCTTCATTTGTATATTCCCGAAGCACTGAACACAGACTTGTTTCTGTCTAGCACAACATTCCAGCAAGACCGGCTATTTGGGCAACATCATCCGAATTAAGTCAATAAGAATCAGCAACATGAGAAGTAACTGTGAGGTATGTTTTAATGCTGGTGCTTTTGAACTATGAATAAAGATCACATGGATCAAGTTTCCATTTGACAAACCTTTCTTTCAGGGGTGTGTAGGAGAATTAAATACTTAAGACTGAAGAAGGCAAAATCCTCCATGACGGAAATGTACAGATTTTTGCATGTGTGACCAAATATAACTTTCGTCCAGTAAGACTACATCTCCAAATATATAAAAATATGATACATACATCTACCTTTCAGGAATTTGTCTATTTATAAAGGGAGGTCAGTGTGACTACTTTCTATTTACGCAATGCCTAAGGACCATAAGACTAAGAAATGAGATTCCAAAAAGAGTTAAAATCTCAGAGACCATTTCACGGCCACACTGTTGAGCCCTGTTCCAAACAATGTTTATAATGCCCCCCTCGAAAAAAAAGAGGCTAGTAAACATAACACCTGTTTTCCCCAAGCTCTGTCATACCACATTACAACACAAGCTAATTTGTCCCCTGGGGACAATTCAGAAGACAGCCATTCTTCCATTCATTATAATACTTCTTGCCTTGTGGGCCTCTTAGCCTTGGGGTAGAATTCCTAAGATGGAGATAAACAAGTTTCCTTCTCATTGAATTGCTCCCAAGCTATACTTCAGAATAGCTCCTGAGTCTATTGAACTTATGGGAGTCCCTTCTTCTGGGCCTTTTTTTTTTTAAACTCCCACTTCTCTGGAGCTTCAATAGAGACTGGTTTTTTGGTTTTGTTCTGTTTATTTGTTTATGCCTCTGTCTGTCCCCTTGGCATCCAAGCATCCATAGTGACATATGCAGATCTGGGAAACGGGCCAGTGAATCCTAGAATCTAAGAAAGGAGGATCTCGGGAAGGTGGGGGGCGGTGTACATGTGAGTGAAGAACAAGAAAAAAAGACTTTGGATCATTTGGCGTTTTCCTCCCACAAACCAACAAAAGACTGTTTTCTGTGCGGGACAGATTAGTCCTCACCTATTTTGACATCCAAATGTCAGACTTCAAATGCTTCTCCATGTGGGATGCTGTTCCTTGCCAAACTAAACTCTAGGTCAAGAAAGTCTGTTCTGGTGTTCAATTTAATATTTCTTTTCTTATTTTGATCTCATAGTTCTTAATTGAATCCTTTTGCTGAAAACCACATAATTTCCTCTCATCTTCAATGTTTATAGCCTTTCAAGATTTAACATAATAAGAAGAGTCAGAATAACTGAAATGTATATGTTGCTATTCATACATTATCCCATCTGATTCCCAGGACTATGCTCTGAGGTAAGTATTATTGTTATCTCTACTTTACAAATGCTTCTAAACTCCCACCACCCCAAGCCCATTACAAAAAACGTACTCATCCCTTGGTCATACTACACAAATTTGGGGTTCTTATTCTTCCATATATCAGGCATTTCCATTCTTCTAGAGTTGGAAGTACTCTTTGTTGGCATCTGCACAGTCCTGAGAGGCTGCAGAGGACAGAGTATAGGCCCACCATATGCCATGTATCTCATGGCTCTTTGTTTCACTCTGATATGAGTGGCAGTTTCTATGAGTATACGTTGTATGTCTGCTGCTTCAGAGCCGAAAGCAGAAGGCCATGAGCACATTCAGGCATCTTCATCTGATAATCGCTCTCTACAAGACAGCCCCATTTAAGCCTAGGATTTAAAGTCAGGAACTCTGAGTTCTATTCTTGGCACTGCCACTCACTTACTGTGTGGCCTCTGAAACAATTCATTTCCCTTCTTTATCCTTTGCTTGCTTTAGGTGGATTAAAAAATTCATCACTTTAAAGCATTTTCAAAACCTATGGAAATGCTAACGTCAGCAATTGAGATACATGGTTTCATCCTTGGTAATATTAACCCTTGCACTATGTTGTCAAAGCACAAACTAATCTATTAACCCCTAAAACACTCCAAGGAAGTGGGTCCTTAGAACATTTCCAACCACACCCAGGCTTCCCAATCTTCTTTAAACCAATTTACATTTGGTTTGCATTTTGGCTGGGGAATGGCTCCAAGGTACACTGGTGGGAGAATTCTGTTAACCTGACCCATCCATCCAAACTTTTGTGGTTAATGTATTACAAATTTGGGTAACACAGAACAGTAAATCATAACTACAATAACAAAGCTGAAAGGACACACAATTTGAGCAGGAACACCAGTGTTTTTTTTTTTTACTCAGAAATAAAAAAGACCATTGATCATAGCAACTGTCTGAGATTAGTAGGGAACCACATTTTCAAACATCCTGCAGTAAATCCAAGTCTATCCAGCTGGAAATCAACAGTGGTGGTAGAGCCCCACAGTGTGCAGCTCACTTTGAAGTCTTTTTTCGTTCACAATCACTAGCCTCCAGGTCCGTCCATTGTCTCCCCCCAGCCATCCTGAGCTGTTCTTGCTTGGTCAGATTTGTAAAAGCAGGCCATACGCTCCCATGTAAGCTTACAAACAGACTCCAACTTCTGGTCAGAATGGCTTGCCAGCTAGCATAAATCCCTGAATACTTTCTCTAGGAGATGAAATCAATTGTCAAGTACCCAGACACAGGCAGTTGGTTGAACAGATATGTCTCCAATATTAAAATAAGAACCTTCATTTCATTTTGTTGCTATTTTCTCTAACCCCTTCCCTTCCTCCCCCAGCCCTGACCCCTGCTCCAACTAATGTTCTTTTCTTTCCATGTATTTTTATTTTAGGGTTGCCTTGTGCCATGGCCTATAAAAGAATAACAAGAACAAGAACAAAGAGAGCTAAAAGAAGAAGGGGGGAAAAAAAGAGAAGGACACTCTGAATACTCAAAATGGCAAATTGGTGAATTTTTCACAAACGTCCATTCATTCAACAAACATAGTTTCAATGTCCAGACTGGGAAACTTATGGCGATCTGTAGAAAATGGATGCAAACCCATTAAAAAAAATTACAGAAATGTAAGGCTGATCAAAACCTTAGCAATGGATTCCAGTGGTTACAGCACCGGGCACGGAGTCAAGAGGACAGTTGAAATATGACCATGGGCAAGTCATTTAACTTCTGTCTTCCTCAGTTTCTTCAAATGGACATAATTACCACATGAAACCACTGTTTTGCAAGCAAAAGCAATTGTACTTCTGGAGCTATAGCTGATCTAAGAACTCTATTTCTTAAAGCTCTCCCCTAACATCCTTCCTTCTTTCTCTTCCTTCCTTCTTCCTCCCTCTCCCTGCCTGCCCTTCCTTATTCCACCCTTTCCTTCCTCTCTCCTTTCTTTACTTATATCCCTCCATCTCTTCCTTCTTTCCTCCCTCCATCTCTTCTTTCCTTCCTTGATATCTTCCTCCTCTCCAGTCTTTCCTTTCTTCCTTAATGTCCCTCTCTTTCTTTTCTTTTTTCTTTCTTCCCTTCTTTGCTTCGTTTCTTCCTATCTCCCTTCCTTTTTTCCTTCCTCCCTCTCTCCTTCATTCATTCCCTCTTCCCTTCCTTTCTTTCTTCCTCTCTCCTTTCTTTTTTGAATTCCTCCCTCCCTCCCTTTTTCCTTTCCACAACCTCTCCAGGACTGTTTCCTAATCTATAAAGTAAGGAAATTGATATCTAAGTGATTTCTAACATCCATTCCAATTCCAAAATGTAATGATCCTATGTTCTCAGAAAGACACGAAGCAATGCATCTACCTTACATTGTGCATACTGACATCTCGTATTACTCTTGCCTGCACTACATTGTCTGGCCAGATGTACGATCAGCTGTCTCTCCTTACTGCTTTCATCCCAAGTGAGTACCTCCCTTACTGATTACCTCCCAAGTAATATATAGGTAGGTATGTGATCCCTACTTGTTCAAACTTCGTCCATGAGGAAGAAAGAGATACTATCTAATATTGAGATGCCATAGATATTCTTATATTCTTATCTCTAAGATTACAAGGAGGAACTCCCAAAGAGTGTACCTTAACAAGAAATATATTACTTGGGTCAGCCTCATAGCTCACTCTAGTAAGCAAAACAGTGGTTAGTTGTACCCATGTCTAGAATGGAAAATACTAGACAGAATCAAGACTAATGATTTCTGCTTTTTAGATCTGCTTTAAAACTTTTGGTCCCCTTCTCTGGCCTTCAGAAGTTGATAACCTCCTCTAGCTGCAAAAGCAAAGGAAGAGGACACATACATTGTGACCCTAAAATTCTAGGCCAGAAGGAAAGGAAACCTACGTGTTTTTCCTTTGGGAACCCTTTCTGTAGTGTAGATTCTTCTGGCATAAAACCCTACAATTCCATAGAGGAAGGAAAGCAGAAGGGGGAGAACAATCTGAAATAAGCCAACAATCTGAATCGATATGACTAAACTCATCCAGTGAGAGAGAAATTACCAAATATAAGCAAAAGCATAGAAAACAATTTTAATGGAGAAAGCACAAAACCAAAGACAGCTCTCAACTTTACAAACACTGGACAGGCAGCAGCTGGTCAGCTGAGATGAAAGGAGCCTGAGAGAATGCCTCCCCATCTCCTGACTTCTCCTCCCCCAATGACTTCCCTCCAAGCCAGCAGGGACAAGACTTTGCTCTCGTTTACAGCAGTGTGCAGATGACCTTGTTCCAGCTGAGATAGGGGCTCTCTTTTGATCTCAGCAGGAGGAGGCTCTGGGCCTGCAGCTGACAGATATGAATGTCCCAGGATCTTCTGGGGTGGAAAGGATCTTGAGGAAGAACGGTCACTTATAGTCCCTTTTCTGCATTAAGGCAGGAGTGATTTCATTTCCCTGAACCATCCCCTCCTGAGAGAGCATCTTAACTCCACTCAAATCACTTTATCAGCCGCTACTCTTGGTCGCTGACTCTCTCCTCCATCATTGCTATTAAAGGAGAACTACTTAAAGAGGATCTTCTCTACTGCAGCTGAAACCTATTACTTGTCATCTGATGAAAAACAAACACAACTAATTTGACCCTTTGCTCCTCCTCACGTCCCTATGTTTCTTATTGGTTTGCACATGAGAGAGACAGACATAGGAAGGGACTGAAAGAAACAGAGCAGACCAGTGTATAGGGTAACCAGGAGGCAGAAGGGGCAGAAAGGAGGCATTTTCTAGGCTGATATGGGTATACAGAAGGTCTCAATATTATGCTGATTAGCCATTCAATTAAGCATCTCCACTGTGTGCCAAATACTGTGCTAAGTATAGGAGATACAAAGAAAGTCAAAAGAGGGTTCCTGCCCGCAAGGAGCTCCCATTCTAATTTGGGAGACAACATGCAAAAAATTATATACAAACAAGCTTAAAACTTGGAAATAGTCGTCAGATGGAAGGCACTAGAATTAAGGGGGATGGTTAAAGGCTTCCTGTAGAAGGTGAGATTTAACTAGGAATTGAAGGATGATTGGGAAGCCAGGAGATAGAGATGGAGAGGGATGCCATTCCAGATGTGGGAACAGCCACAAAAAATGCCCTTTATCTAGGAGTCATCTGCTAGAGCTGTCCTTTTCCAAACTCGCTGTGTACCAGTTACCAGTACCCCATAAATGGTACATAGCATATCTGAGGCTTCAGTAACTGAATGCTCCCTATTCCAATGCACACATAGAGTTAAAAAATTACTTTAAAATTATTTTTAGAACACACTTCAAACATATAAAACCATAGTAACATGTATAACCATACACAATAACCCTAAAAATGGATATCAGTGTTCTAAGGCATTCATCCATTTAATCTCATTAGCAAGTGACTTCACCACAAATCTTTTAGGTAAAAGTATCTATATGCCCTCTGTAAGAGCCCTGCTGAACAAAGAAGGGCCTAGCTTCACAAAAACAATGATCAGACCTACTCCCATCCTTAGTAGGTCATAGAACAACAACAACAACAAAAAAAAGAGAAAGAAAAACATAAAACAATACATCCATTTATACATGTCAACAGACACCTTTTCCCTATGGTGAAAGAAATATTTTTTGGGTGTAGTCTTCTCACTGTACCCTCCTGGACTTCCTTTAAGTCCCAATAACAATTTCACCTTGTACAAGAAGCCTTCCCAAAACCCTCTTAATTACAGTGCTTTCCCTCTGGTAATTATTTCCTATTTATCCTATGTATAGCTTACTTTGTATATATTTGTTTATATGTTGTCCCCCCTTCCCATTAGACTGTGAGCTCCTTGAGAGCAGGGATTGTTTGTTTCTTTTTCTATCCCCAGCACTTAGCACGGTGAGCCTGAAAAATAGTAGGCACCTAAAAAAGACAATTTCAGGGGACCCCTTATCAGCCCTTAACACATGGTAAGTAGGCACTTAATAAATGTTACGTGATTCATTCACTGATATAGTAACAGAACAAAGTTCTTCATATCATGTGATGTCCTCTTTATGCAGAATCATTATGAAGTAGTAGAAAGTACACTTGCTTTGAGGCACAAAGACCTGAGTACAAATCCTTCCTCTGCCACTGTGTGAACCTGGTCAAGTCGCAACCTTTTGGGGACTTAGTTTCCTCATTTTTAAAATGAGAGAGGTTGGACCAGAAGGCTTTTAAGCCCTAAACACATGACCCTATGACAAGAGAAGTGATAGGGCAGAATGAATGGAACAATGAAATTCAATACGGCTACTTGATATTCACACATGGAAACGGCTATAACATTGGACATTTCTATACATGAGCTTCTTCCATTAGCAGCGAGGTGCTGGAGTGGACAGTAACTGGGTCTGGAGTCTACTCAAATACAGACTCAGTTACTTTCCAATTGTGTGACCCTACGCAAATCACTTAACCTTGGCGTGACTGAGTTTTCTGATTTATAAAATGGGGATAATAACAATATCTACCTCAGAAATGTTGTGAAGCTCAAATGAGGTATTATTTGTAAAGTGTTTTGAAAACCTTTTAGAGCAGTATTTAAATGCTAGTTATTATAATAATAAACATTATCTTATATCATATCATCATCATCACCATTATCCAACTGTACTCATTCTACTTCTTCAGGGATTTCATTGAGGTAGCCTCATCCCTCCTATGACCTACCAGACAGTTTTTAAGAGTTATTGTAACAAAAACAATTAATCACTCATTAGTCAACCTGACAATAAGAGTCTCTGACCTTAACTAGGTTGTTCCTTGCATGATAAACACAAAGTTAAGTCTGTCATTCGGCATGTACCAGTTTGGAAGAGCCTTATTTTAAAATGTACAAGCCATTTTTGGTTAGTGTGCATATATACAAAAACAGATGTCAAGTTGGATTTCAGCATAGGGCCATAATTTGCTGATGCCTGTATTAGAGGATAACAGATTGCAGTTTGAAGGGAATCTACAGGTCATTGAGTTCATCTTCTTTACTGCAATGATGAGGAAAGTTAAGTAACACAAGTAGGAAGCAGCAGAAGAGGAATTTGAACCCAGACTAGTGTTTTCTTGCTACTGTAGCATGCTGCATCTCAAAGGAATATGGTCAGTGGGAAATGTTCACAGGTCAGAGAGGAAAACATGTAGCACCTGGTCTGTGCCACGTACTCTCCTAGGCACTTTATAAATATTATCTAATTTGATCCTCACAATCACCCTGGAAATTAGTCACTGGGTATCTCCATTTTGCAGGTGAGGAAACTCAGGTAGGCAGACATTAGGCGACTCAAAGACACTACTAGCAAGGGTATCAAGAAGGATCTGAACTGTTTTTCCTAATTGCAGGACCAGGGATCAATCTACTGTGCTACCCAGCTACCATATAAGTGCACACCAGGCATACCCTTGTACGGGGTATGTATTGTCCTACTACATTGGGGGTCAATAGAAAAGTGTAGCTAAGAGAGAGGATTTATTTCAGGGAATAGTAACGAAATTGCATGGTATAATGGATAGGACATGAAACTTGGATTCAGGGTGACCTGGGTTGAAATTCCATCTCCAATACTTACTGTGAAATCCTGGCCAATTACCCTGAAGGTGTTTAAGGTTACTTAAGTGCAAATTGGGAGACAGAAAAGGTGGATTTTTCTGGTGCTTACCCCTACTGGTTTTCTGCTGCTTCCTCCTATCGGTTCTAATTCTTACCTACAATATCACTACTGTGAACATATATTTAAAAGGAATATATATGTTGAGCCTATATCACATCGTGTGCCATCTTGGGGAATGAGGTGGGAAGGACCGGGGAGAAAAATTTGAAACTCAAAAGCTTATGGAAGTGATTGTTCATAATTCAAAATAAATTAATTAAAAATTAAAAAAATAAAGAAGAAAAGGTGGATTTGATGATCATGGCTCATTGAATAGAGCCCAGCGCCTGGAGGCAGGAACACCTGATTTAAAACCTGGCCCCTGACACTTACTGACTGTGCAAGTCACGTAACATATTCTGTTTGTCTTGTTGTTCATCCTTCATTTTCGAAAAACACCAATGACATCATTGATGACATCTTGACTTGTGAGTGAATTGCATTTACGTGAGGGAGAGTTGCACCAAGTCTGACTCTCTCATCCAGGGCAGAGAGATCCACTGGAGAAAGAAATGGTGAACCACTCCAGTGTGTTTCCCAAGAAAAAACCCATAGTCAGCGTTGGTGGGCTACGAAGAACTGGACACACCTAAAAAACAACAAAGTCCCTTCCAGCTTTAAATCCATGATCCCATAAAATAAGGTTGGAAAAGGGAGGTGTAGATGGATGTGAAGGGTGTTGAACTCTAGGATATGGAATTTGAGTTTTATAATTAATCAAGGGATAGCCACTGAAGATTTCCATTCACGAAAGCACGGTCTTAGAAAATTAATCTGGGGGTAGTATACAAAATGGACTGGGAGGAATCACAAGTCAAGGTAACCAGTTAAGAGAGTATGATAATTATTCAGTAACATAGTCCTAAAGTAGGTAATGTCACCTTAAACGATAAAAAATTAATTAGAAGTTAAATGTAAATTGTAAAGGAAGCAAGATATGGGGATGAGGAAAATGGAAGCACCAAAGATGACTCTAGGATTTCAAACCTTGGCAACTTCTAGAATTAGGACACTGGTTTTTTCATTTGTTTCTTTGTTTATTTTCTTTTCTGGAAACAACTCATATAGCACGCCTATCATCATCTCAGGGACAGCTAGGTGGCATCATCTTCCTGAGTTCCAATCTGGCCACAGACATGTACCAGCTGTGTGACCCTGGGCAAGTCACTTAACCCTGTTTACGTCAATTTTTCATCTGTAAAATAAGCTGGAGGAAGAACTGGCAAACCAGTCCAGTATCATTGCCAATAAGTTTACAGAGAGGTAGAAATGACTGGAAAAAACTGAACAACAAGAACAACGTAAGAATCTTATCAAGTAATTAATTAACTTCTGGAAGCTAGTATTGAAAATCAAATGCACAACTTAATGATTTGACAGACACCGTAGTAAAGCGAGATAGTCGGATTGCTCAATGGATAAAGCACGGGCCTCTGGCCTCAGACATTCACTAACTGTGTGAACCTGGGGAAGTTTGCCTTAATTTATTGGAGAAGAAAATAGCAAACCACTCCAGTATCTTTGCCAGGGAAATCCCATACAAGGTCATGAAGAGTCAGATGCCACTGTACCACGGCAAAACAGTAAAACACACGAGGTTAGGGGACATGAACGGGAGCAGAGCAGAAGCCAAAAACCACTTTAAGGCCTAATAAGATCTAAAGATTCAATGGCAATGGACCCATAAACAAGAAGCACTAAGAGATGGTGAATGATCTTAAATGTATATTTGATACCACAGTCTTTATCCTGAAAGAGGGCCAAATCTCCAATAATGATAATGATTACAACAACGGCGTTTATATAATTCTTTAAGGTTTGCAGAGAGCTTTTCAGTAGGTGGTCTTATCACTCCCATTTTGCATATAAGGAAACTGAGGCAAGCAGTGATTGTCACTTGCCCAGGGTGGCACGGCTATTTAAGTATCTGATGCAGAATGTGAACTCAGTTCTACCTGACGTTAAATCCAAAAGTGTTCACTAAAGCACCTAAAACCCTCAAACCACAAACTGATCTAATTCATCTGTCTACTAAAGCTTATTGTTACCAGCAGCATAATTTCCTGAGAGGGACACAATATTTTTACGTATAGAAGAATTTTCTCATTCTCTTTTACATAGTTATCATAAATGTCTTTGCTTTCTGCAGGCTTACATACTCATTTGTGACTTTATTCAAGTAACACGATATTCAAGTACTTCACTAAGCATAGTAAGAAAGCTTTGGAGTTAAAGCCCAAATGAAGTACACATCAAGATGGTAGGTGCACCTTGAATATGGCTCCCTTGTAACACTAAATAGGGGGTTCTCAGACACAGTAAGGGAGTCTCCAAAAACAAGGGCTTGAATACAGAGACAAGATGAAGAGGACAAATTCACAAAGCTCTGGTTTGGTTCACTGGCCAGAATTTACTAACCATGTTCCTCAACTATGAACAGGAGGGTAAGAGGCAGGTGGATATATATGTCAGTGTCAAGTTTCACCCTCCATAGGACGGATCTCTTACCTCCCCACAGGGAAAAATCATCAGCTGGAGACACCAGGTCTGCCTGAGTAGTGGGGTCTCTGCTCAAATGGGTTGTAATTTGATTCGTCAAGATAACCTGTGAACAGACAGGGGGAAAGTTGGGGGTGGGGGTAGGAGGGAGGAGGGGGAGGGACAGTAGAAGAAAGAAGGAGAAAACAACCAAATTAATTATTACAGTTATCAGAAAGCACATTGTGGACTAGGTGAAGAATGATAGCCACACAGGCAGGAAGGCCCCTTCCCTGACTTTCAGCGACTATCTCTAAGCCAAAATACATTATGGGCATGTCAGCCATTGATGACGCAGAAATACCAGGTACTCAGGTAGGTTTTTACTAAGCGTAAACCATCAAATGGGACTATGATTTCAATTATCAACATACAAAACTCCAAATTTGGAGAGGTTGCCTTGTAAATCTACCGACAGAAAACTGGCTACAAATTACAAAACATCTCTGTCCTCAATCCTGCCCACATCCGGGTTTGAAAGCAAAACAAAATTGTACCTTCTAGCCATAAAAGACAGTAATACACTGTTAAACTCTTAGGGACAAGGACTTTTTCCTCTTTGTACCCTCAGCTCCTAGCACAATACCTGACACATAGTAGGCACTTGATAAATTCTTGTTGACTAACTAAATTTAATGTGTTCGTGGTACCTAATAATAACAGAAAAGCTGTAGTATTATCAATCTTCATGGGAGAGTACCTTTTCTCATATTGACTTATCGGGCGACTAATTCCCTTCTCCTTTCACTAACCCCATCTACAAAGTGAGGACAATAAACTGCTAAATCTCAAACTTTTACCTCCCTAGGCCAGGATAATTATGCTGTTTCTCTCCAACTAACATATTTATTTAAAATGTACCTTAAAAACAATGATGTCTCCTGAGTAAAATTCAGAAGGTCCCTTATAATTTTGCTCTATCACTTTACATCACATGTTCAACAACAACCCTTCAAGCTGTAAAAGTCACATTGGTATATAGCCATGTGGTATTTTCCCACTGGACAGATTAAAAAATTACAATCCTTGAAAAGGGCTATACAAATGTTTCACTGCACGATTTAGAAGTTTAGATAATGAATGGAAATATTGGGTCATGCTCATAGCAATTATCTGACAAAAAGAGGATATAAACTGCAATGCTTACTAAATTGAGTGATCACAGATGTCCCACTGCCTTAACCTCCATAACTGTCAGTTTCCTCATCTATAAAATGGGAATAAAAATAATAATAGTAGGACATGCTTTGTAGAATTATTGTGAATCTCTTAGGATATAATGTATATATAAAAAAAGTATTTTATATACCTTAAAAGCACTGTACAAATATTATCTACTCTACAAGTTAGAGCATTCCCATGGTAATTGAAAACTCCTAGCATCTTGGGCATCACTCATGCACCCAATAAGTCAATGAATCAATCAATAAATATTTATTAAGCATCTATTAGTGCCAGTCACTGTGCTACACAAATATCAAACACTCCCTGCACTTCATCCAGAGGAAATGCTTCCTTTGAAAGGACCAGTGAACATTATTGGGTAACTCAATACACAAAACATTTAGACGTGCTGCTTCAGTCGCATCTTGAGGGTCAGTGATGGTTTCTTTTGTAACTCTGACATGAACAAAAAGGGAAATATTCTCCATTCCCTGACACCAATTTGATGTTTGAAAAGCTTTTCATCCACACTTCTACTCTTGTCTCTTGGGGGCAGTGACACATTATAAATCCTGTACCTGTGACATCTTAATGGGAGGCTGAGAGAGTGACTGGATGGCGGGGTCAAGAGAAGGAATTACAGGGAAAATAGAGGAAAAAGGAAAACATATTAAAGGACACAGCTACATTGAGTTTGTGAGTGACTGCTTCATCTATAGAAATGACTCAATGAATTGCAGATTTTTGTGGTCTTTCAGTTGATGTACAGAATTCAGCAATTAAATGTAAACCAAGTAGTTATATTTACTAAGGACAGAGCATTCCAACCATGGCTGGAAGCTGCCAACATCCCCAAAAGCACAACAGCCACAAACATTAAATTTTTACGTCCCTACAGGGTTCCTATTATCTTGTCTAATCACGGTCTCCGGAACAAATGGTTCTTCAGGAAGGAGAATCAGATGTGTATTGGTCCATCTTTAATTCATCAACTCATTTGTTTCAAGTCAGGTTGACTAGCCTTTAATAATGATATGTTTCATGTGCGGGCAGTGTAATTTCAAGTAAGAACAGAATTAGAGCAGCATAAAGCATGTTTTAGGCTTGTAAAAATCTTTAAATTTACCCTACTGACTTAAAACTGCTCCGTGTTACAAACTGATCAGAATAATTTAGAAATAATATGCAAAGGATGGAATGTTGGTACAAAGTAAAAGATGATGGAGTAGAGGAAGGAGGGTGTATGTGTGTGTGTGTGTGTGTGTGTGTGTGTGTGTGTGTGTGTGTGTGTGTGTGTGTGTGTGTGAGTGTGTGTGTGCGTGTGCTTCGTTGAGCTTCCTTCCCATGGTCTGGTCCTGAGTGCTTCATGCTTATGATTCATTTTATTAGTTCAACCAGGAGTGATCAGGGTATGGTGACTTGATTAACATTAACCAAAAATACAACTTCTTTCACAACAAAGAAGAAAAAAGTGATTATTGTAGCATGTGGAATGTATTAGAAGTAAGTGCTTTGTCTAGGGCAGCTAGGTGGCACAGTGGGTAGAGTGCAAGGCCTTGAGTCAGAAAAACATCTTCCTAAGTTCAAATCCAGCCACAGACACTTTCTAACTGTGTGACCCTGACCAAGTCATTTATCCTTGTTTTCCTCAACTATAAAATGAGCTGGAGAAAAAAATGGTAAACCACTCCAGTAACACTGCTAAAAAAGCCCCAAATGGGATCATGAAGAGTTGAACGTGACTGAAAAATGGTGATGTAGAAACAAATGATTTCAATTTTTAAAAATTCAAGGATGTCTTTCGAAAACCCAGTTTACAGTAGTTATAGTTAGCATAAAGAAAGAAGGCATCCTTCCTAGAATTTAGAATCTTACATCTCAAAATAACAGGAGCTTGAATACAGTTCCGTTGTTAAGTCAGGATTCCCATACTTATTCCAGCATACAGCATGCTTGCAATCTTTTAGGGGAGAATGAAACCCTGTACGTTTTGGTAAAATGAAGTCTTTCCCTCTAAGCAATATTTATTGCTAATCCAAATGCTACTGCAACTTCCTCTTTGGCTTGCATGTCATAAAGGAATGTAATAAAATGTTGTCCGCTCATCCCAATTCATCTCTAGATCTGTTTTTTTTTTATTCTGTTTTTTTTATTCTCATTACCCAAAGTTAAAAGGAAATACCTGATATTTTTCTATTAAAGACTCAACTGTTTTGGAGAGTCAGTTGATAAACACTTATCACCACACCACTGGATTATGTTATGCAATATTTTGTCAAAAGGAGAGGTCCTCCAATAAGTTAATGGAAACAAATCATTTTTATTTACATCGAGGTATTTTCTGCAAAGCACCAAAAAGTGACAAACATTTTATCTTTTTATTGATCTTCTCTGAAGTAGGTAAATGCCAAATACTTTTAATCTGAGACTCTGTTTTTCCATTTATAAAGTGGGTATAATATTTTTACTACCTACTTCACAGGATTGTTGTAAAAGAGATTATTTGTAAACTTTTTAAGACTATAAAAAAGGGGCTACCATCATTACTAACCTCATTTTCCACAAAGAGGAACTGGGGGAATGGGAACTTTGACCTCTTTGTTCAGGAGAAGCACTGTACCTAAGACAAGGAATTAACTGTTTCTCGTCTACCTATCTCTCCCAACACCTGCCACCATGGCAGCAATGGCACATGGTTCCCTAAGCGAAGTACAACGAAGCGCTCTGATTTAGAATTCCATGGAGTAACACTGGAGAAATCACTTCCCTGGATTTTGCTGAGATATTATGTAAGATGGGAAATTATACCTAAATCAATGCATGAACCTATAATAGAAAATTCTAACAATCCTTATGTCTTCCACATATGACCTGTGCCAGGAACTGCTTAGGAATCAAATTTTAATAGATAGAAATTAGCTGTCAACAAGTACTACAAGATGAAAAGCATGTAGGGCAATCCAAATCAAGTGAGGCAATCCAAAACATATCTTAGCAACCTTTCTGACACTATTCAGTGACCTGACTGCGTACATTTGACTCATTTGTGAGATCTGTAACAGAGTTGGGAAATAAAATTCCAAGGAGAAGAGGGATCCTTAGGCAAGCAGAGTTCACATGTTCAGTTATTTTCAGACATTTCAGACTCTTGTGACTCCCACTTGGGGTTTTCTTCCCAAAGACACTATAACCATTGGCCATTTCCTTCTCCAACTCATTTTATAGATGAGATCCTGAGGCAAATGTGGTTAAGTAACTTGCCCAAGGTCACCCAGCTACTAAGTGCCAGATTTGAATTCAAGAAGATGAGTCTTCGTGACTCCAGGCTTGGTGCTCTACCCATGCTACCCCTATCTGTCCAACAGTTCAAATAATACCCTATAAAAATTAGTGATGCTGCAGTTAGGTGGCATAATGGATAGAACACTGAGCTCCAGCATCTTTACCAAGAAAACCCCAAAATGGAGCCACAGAGAAATAGGACTTCTTAATAATACTGGCATTTCTTTGCTGATATGGTGATGTAAAAACACAAGGCAGCAATTTTTACAACTTCGAGGATGCTTTTAGATAACCCAGTCTACAGTAGTTATAGTTGCCATAAAGAAAGGAAGAAGGCATGCTTCCTAGAAGTTAGAATCTTACATTTTTCTCTCCCCACTTCCCTTGCCTTTCCTTCTCTATCTCTCTGTCTGTCTCTCTCCCTCTCTCTCTTTCTCAAAATCAGTGATTTCAGGGCAGTTTCTAATCCCTGCCAAGCATCTACTTCCTTCTTTCTTCACCTACCCTACTCTAAATGTACCAAAATCTAAAGCAAAGAGTCACAGCACTTTCAGAATCACTTTACAAAGTGTCTAGCATGACTAAGTGCACTGGTTTACACGGCTATTTCTACTTCCCTACATAAGGGGGTGGAGAGGAGAGAGGCAATGAGAGGTCGTATAGTCAAATCATGAATGAGTATCTTTCAAAAGGGGTTACAGGAGACTTCTGATTTGGAGGCCAAGAAACTGCCCAAAGCTGCAACTTTGCATTTCCTTTATTAAAATGAGAGCAGAGTAAATGAAAACTTCATGCAAAAAGAACTATACTTTGCTTTTCTGGGCAGCTGGGTGGTACAGTGGATAGCGTAGGCAGCCTGAAGTGATCAAAACATCTTCCTGAGCTCAAATCTGGCCAGTGACATTTACTAGCTCGGTGAAACTTGGCAAGTCATTTAACCCTGTTTACCTCACCTGTAAAATGATCTAAAGAAGAAAATGACAAACTACTCCAGTATCTCTGCCATGAAGACCCCAAATAGGGTAACTAAGAATTGGATATGACTGAAATGTATGGATAACAAAAAGGTGGCACAATGAAGAGAAATAAAATCCCAGTACCCTTCTACCCACAAACAACTATTTGCCAGCTAGTGTGACCTTCGGAGAGTCAACTTATTATGTTTCCTGAACTGTAAAATGTGGATAATAATAGCACCGACCTCAAAGGCTTACTTTGTGGATCAAATTAGATTATATCTGTAAAACACTTAGCTTGGTACTTAGAAGGGACTTTATAAATGCTTATTTCCTTCCTTCCTTTAACATTCAGGAAGACCTGGTTTCAGATCCTACCTATATCTCACAATCTGGGCAAGTCACTTAAACTCTCAGTGTCGCACGTGACTTTCTAAACCTGCCAGGTGCAGATGCCTTGCAGAACTACGTTGGTAAAGAGAGGATTCATGGTGGGACTTCCCCCATGCTCATGAAATCACTGGCCTTTTTAGACCTACATTAGTCCTATACATGCCTTAATGTTTCATAAAATGATGATGGCCCCTGTTGCCACCCTTAGCAGCAATGAAGCCTCTTAGTCAACTCAACTTCCTAAACACAACTTCCACGACTTCAACAAGATGAGGACACCCTCCACCAATGTAGATCACAATTCCGTTATGCTTAAATAGATCTAATCTTCAAAAGTTCAGTGGACGAAAAAAAGTCATCACCAGTGGTTAACCTTTCTGCAGCTAGCTCCACCATCCCAAAAGGACAGACATACTATCCATTGCCAGTCCTATATTTGAAGACTTTCCCACTATGCATTATAACTTTCATGAAGTCAAGGTTGGCCTCCAACCCAGTTTCAGGCATAAAAGCAAGGCTTGACTCCCAATTGGGGCATTCAGTCAGGAACTTAAGAGTTGTAATGTTATCTCTGTCAATTAACTGTTAATTACCTAACTTGCTTTTCATACACACAGAAAGCATAAAATTCAGGTATACTGATGACTTACCTCAGCATTCATAGAAGAAACATATCATAGAATTTCAGAGGATATTCAGAAACTCAAAAAAAACTAAGAAACTCAAAAAAAACTAAGTAGATGAAGAATGTCTATTGATCAGACCATGTTACAGCATGATACTATTGGCTGGACATCATGGAACTGGTCAATCAGTACATATAACCTTGGATGGACACCGCTGATAGGCAATGAAATGGAATAAGAATTAAATAGGTGGAGGAAAGGAATAGGTGACTGCAATTGGGAAAATACAGCGATTCTAATGAACTCAAGCAACTCCTGGAAATTAAAGTCCATTTTTTAAACATCTATATCCTTCGCATGTGGCTGAAAAGCATACTATATACAGTTTTTAAAAACTTAAGGTTGTTGGTAACCCAAAGGGGAGTGGGGGGGAAAGAATCATAGACAAGAGCTGACCACAGCACACTGCCAACAAAAAATGTATAAGAGAAGTGAAGTAAAAGATATTATCGAGGAAATATTTTCCTGAAAAAAAGCTGGATCCCTGATTTTTCTACAAAATAATAGATGGAGGGCTTCTGTGCATAACCAACTGCTACACCATGCCAAGAAACATAAGAAGGTAAGCAGGAATTTCTGTGAAGCACTTATATGAGGGCAGAGTCAAAAATGAAGGAAAAAGCATTTGTTAAGCACTCAATATGTGCCAATCATGGTACTAATCCCTAGGGATGCTAATAGAAAAACTGGGATAGCTCTCAAATTCTTCATACTCTAATACAAGAAACTGGAACTGCAGAGCAAGTATAGGTCCTAAGGGTTTTAGTAGTACAGCTAATGGCAAAGTATAGATGACAGTGCCCATGAGTTTGGAAGCCATAGAGGCAGGACTCATGGTAAGGCCTAGAGAATCATCGAATGCAGTGGCAGGGCATGTGTTAAAGCCTGGTGTTAATCCAGTTCACCAGATAAATTAGAGTTGATGACTCATTTCAACCAAATGTCATTTAGTTCTTCCAGGCTGGCTGTCCTCTGGAATGAAAGAAAAAGAAGACAAGAAGGAAGGGTGACCAGACTGTTGGGTTTTCCCATTCCTACTGCCTCACAGGATTTGGATGAAGAAAAAAGTCACTCAAAATGAGAAGGTATTTATAAGCTATAACTTATACCACTAGAAGGAGTATGTGCATCAGTGAAATCATAGGACCATCAATTTTATGTAAATATTTTGTTACAGAAATATTATACCAAAATATACTAAAATAGGAACATCATGAAAACAAATCTGGTTTTATTATTACTGGCTTATTTTTGCTAAACTATGGAAAACTGCAAGTCATTTATTCCTTTTAAAAAATATTTCTCTTTTACTTCATCTCTGCAAATACAAAATGCCTATGCTAGAACAAAGAACTGATGATACATTACGCCAATACACAATTTCCATCTTGAAGAATCACAAGACAATTTTATTTTTTAAGAAAATGTGATAGGTCTTGGGTTTTCCCCTTTCAAAATATTTGTGGTAAGAAAACGAAACTATGGGTTTGGCTAAAGCAGATACCTTTGTGGGTGTGGACCCCCGAGTTCTATTTCTAGCTCTGCTGATCACTTGCTATGCAATTCTGGTCAACTTTGTTAGGCTCTCTGTGCCCAGAGTCTTCCCTCTAGAAACGTGATGAACCTTACGTTGTTGCTGTTGTTTTTGTTTTCCTTTTCTTAAAATATTATTTATTCATATATTTACATATGTAGTTATATATATATATGTATGTATATATTTATATTTATATATTTAGTCACTTTTCTAAGATTTTGAGTTGATGATATTTAACTTTTCTAAAATTCTATTCACCTCCTTAACTTCTTTCTTTTTTATTTTGTGGTTAGATTTACCTAATTATACTAGGGATACGTTGAGCTTCTCCCCCCTTCACCAAATATAGTTTTTCTGTCTATTTCTTGCTGTAAGGCACTTAACTTCTCATGTAAGACTCTGGAAGCTATACCACTTGGTGCATATATGTTTAATATTGATGTTACTACATTGCCTATGGTAACTTTTAGCAAGATGTAGTTTCCATCTTTATCTCTTTTAATGACATCTATTTTTCCTTTTGCTTTGTCTGAGATTAGGATTGCTACCCCTGCTTTTTTTACTTCAGCTGATGCATAACATATTCTGCTCCAGCCTTTTACCTTTACTCTGGGTGTATCTCTCTACTTCAAATAGGTTTCTTATAAACAACATATTGCAGGATTATGGCTTTTAATCCTGCTGTCCATTTCCATTTTATGGGAGAGTTCAACCAATTTACATTCATATTATGACTATTGTATCTGTCCATCCTATTTCTCCCACCCCAGTTTATACGTTTCTCTCTCCTTGCACCCTTTCCCTCCTCAGCAATATTTTGCTTCTGACTACCACCTCCGTTAATCTCCTCTTCCCTTTATCACCCTCCTTTCCTTTTCTTTCCCCTTTTGCCTACTTCTTCTTCCCTTCCTTCTTCCTTACCTTCTATGCACCCCTTCCCCTTTTCCTTCCTTTTTCTCTTCCTACTTTTGTATAGGATAAGATAGATTTTAAAAACCAATTGAATATGTATTTTATACAATATTCCTTGGAATTTTCATTTTGGGGTCTCTTTCTGGAGCTGATAAATGGATTATTTCAATGACTTTTTCACCCTCTAGTTCTAGGATGCAAGGTCAGTTTTCCGTAATAATTTCATGAAAGATGCTCTTTTTTTTTGATCATTTCTTTTACATGGCCCAATGATTCCTCAATTTTATCTCCTGGATCTATTTTCCAGGTACATTGTTTTTCTAAGTAGGTATTTTATGTTTTCTTCTCTTTTTTCATTCTTTTCATTTTGTTTGACTGATTCTTAATGTCTCATAAAGTCATTACCTTCCACAGGCCCAATTCTGATTCTTTAATGAACTCTTTTCTTCAATTAGCTTTAGTACCTCCTTCTCCATTTGGCCCATTTTACTTTTTAAGGAGTTGTTCTCCTCAGTGAGTTTTTGTATCTCCTTTTCCATTTGGCCAATTCTGCTTTTTAAGGAGTTGTTTTCTTTAGTGGATTCCCCCCCCCCCCGCATTTGGCCAATTCTATTTTTTAAGGAATTGTGTTCTACATTGTCCTTCCCTTTCCAAGCTGTTGACTCTCTCTTGCATATCTCTCATTTTTCTTCTACTTCTCTTATTTGACATAAAATCCTTCTGGAGCTTTTCCAAGCAGGCTTTTTAGGGTGGAAAACAGTTCATCTTCCCCTTTGAGGTTTTGGATTTTGGTATATTGACAATGTTGTCTACTTCTGAGCTTGCCTTTTGATCTTCCCCGAACCCATAGAAATAGTTTATGGTCAGTGCTAGCTTTTGCTTTTTGCTCATTTTGTTTGGCTATTTCCTGGCTTTTAAAGTTGAGCTCTCCTGCTAGATCACAGGGGGCACTGGCCCAAGTTCCTTGTCCTGGGCTTCAGAGACCTGGTCATCAGCGTTGTGCCCTGTTGCCTCAGGTGCAAGCTGCTGGAGGCTGTAGGGATCTGGCAGCTTACCTGCTGCTAAGCTGCGGTCCTATAGTGGTGCTGTCTGGTGCGTGCTAAGGGTTTTTCTGTTTTCCCTGGGGCTGCACTGAAGCATGGGGAGATCCACAGCTGGAGGATGCCTGCCTCCGGATGCTGGGCCAGTTTATGTGGGAGTTCTCCAAGCTGGCATCTAAGGACTTCCCTGGCTATGCAAAGGCACATAGGAGGTCCCGGTGCTGGTGTTTGCCTGCTCCACTCCTCTGGGCCTCAGGATCCCCGCCTAGTCTATTGAGGCCTGCTGCAACACTTTCAGTTCTAAACTATGCTCCCCTTTTATGCAAGTGATACAGACGTTATTTATCAGTCCTCTAAATCTACTGGATCAATATGCAGCTCAACCTCATCATTACACTGCTTCTCTTATTCCAGGATCTGTTCTGCAGTGCTGCTTTATGGGTGTTCAGGTAAGAATGGGAGAGAGGCAGTGATCTATTGCTTACTGCGCTGTCTTGGATCCCAGAAATCTCTTCCTGTTGTGGTCCTTCAGTCATTTCAGTGGTGTTCGTCTCTTTGTGACCCCATTTGGAGTTTTCTTGGCAAAGGCACTGTAGCAGTTTCCCATTTCCTTCTTTGGCTCATTTCACAAATAAGGGAACTGAAGCAAACACGGTTAAGTGACTTGCCCAGGGTCACACAGCTAGAATGATTGAGGCTGGATTTGAACTTAGGTCTTCATGATTCCAGGCACTGAATTCTATAATATATGCCACCTAGCTGCCCTGATCTTCAAGTACTTCCAGAGATAAAATGGAAGGATTAACACAACATATCTATATATGCCTTCACATCATGGGGAAAGTGCCATATATACGTCATGTGATTGTGTCAATCACTGCAACATTTTAGTTCACCTTAATCAACTTTGTTTAATTCATATTTTCCTTCTCTAATAAAATCTTTATAACGTTTTTACTAAAAAGTAGGAGGGGGTAAAAGACAAAGGGAAAGATGGGTCCAATTTTAACAAAATAAAAATCCCATCACATAGTGCAAAGACCCCTGGTCTGTGAGGCATAATACATCAGTGAGGGGCTTGGATCAGGTCCTGGTTCAGCCACTTCATAACCCCAGCGAGAAGGTACTTTTCATCCATTTTGTTCCATAGCCTGGGTCACAGGCAGCAGGGTGGTTTGATGTTTCCATTATCAATACAACCTCAACATCCTGTAAAAGCTCTGAGGCCTATAGCAGGAAGTAATCTATCTTTGCATTAAATCAAGAGCTTATTCACAGTGACTTGAAATGAAGCTGTGTAGTTATAGCCAAGTTATTATTAGTGACCCTAAAGAAAGCCCTTTGTCTTAAAAAAAAAAAAAACTAAACTAAAAAAAGCTGACAGAAAAGCACCCAAGCTGGGGAGTTTTTAAGGCAGCAGTAGATAGGGGGAAATGTCTTTGTCTCAGTATAAGCCCACAATCACGCACAGAGAAACTGGAGTTTTTCCTGCATTTCTGTCACTGCCGTAACCATGTACATTCAGAGGAAATACACTGCAGGCTACAAATATGCCTGCTCTTTAGCCCAAATAAACAGTGAGCTGCATTAGGCAAGTTACCCCTACGGAGGAGGCCTCTCTTCTTGGCTCACTTCTCTTCATCCACACACACAGAGGGACTCAAGTGGAAAGTATCAGATGGTCCACAGGACATAACCATGTGGCATAACATATTCGGGTGTCACAGATCTGTCCCAGAAGCAGTGAGGAGACTGAGGTTAACGGTTGGGCTTCTAAGGCCTAGAAGCTGCTGACAGTCACGAGAGCCACAAACAACAGAGGGGGTGTGACATTTCAATCTTCCACATAACCTCAGCATCCTTTGAGTATTCTTCGGCCCCCAGCAGGAAGTAGCATGTACTGGGCTGAAATTGCAAGCTGTGCTTATAATGCCTTAAAATGGAGCATTTGCCTATTGTGTGCAGTTAGCAGTCAGAAGGCACCAAAAAAATATCTCAGGTCAGTAAGGGTTTAGGGGGGAAAAAATAAACAGAAGATTAATATCAGACAGCTTTGAGGTTTAAACAGACAGGGAACAAACTTTCCTACTGTAGTATGTTGCATGGTATAATTTCAAGGGCAAAGTCTTTTCAGTCTCTAGGCATCTCCATTTTTACCTTAGAGAATCTCCATTTCCTTACCTTTTATCTAGTACCCACTAATCTGAAGGAGAGAGGTGAATATCCAGCAGCACCCTGAGATTCTGTTGACTTTTGGGAGGAATATCCTAGTTATTTCAACATGCTTTCTATTCACATATATTCTCATGCTTTGGGGAATACCCTTCATTTTAGTTTGAAAAAAGAAATGAAAAGAGACAAGTCCATAATAAGTGACCATGGCAGAATGCTACTATTATTATCATCTCATTTCCTTTCTTGCTTTCAAGCATGGGGTCATCATTTGAAACTGAGAAAAAGATATGTTGAGTCACTCCCTCTTCGTGGGGTGGGCCTAGAAAATGGCATGGGGCAAGGTCACAACTTGATGAATATCAGTGACAATCAATTCTGGCAGCCTTCATCTTTTGGAGAACATTTAGTATCGATCTGAAGTCCCACAACATTCTCAGACTCTTCCTGGTATCCCCAGAATCCCAGAAATTAGAATAAATCAGATTTAGGATTCCTGTCCTGGCCTACATCTTTACCCTTAGAGCTGGGCTGCAGCAAAGTGGGCCTCCACTTGACATCAGAGAATGAGAGGAGTATAAATTTTGAGCTGGGAGGAATGCATACCATCTAATCCAAGAGTTCTTAACCTTTTTTATATCATGAACCACTCGGGCAGTCTGATGAAGCCTCTGGATACCTTTCCAAAATGACAATTTTTTAACACCATAAAATACATGAATTATAAAGAAAACCAATTATAGTGAAATATAGTTTTTAATATAGTGTTTAAAAATATGTTCACAGACCCTGGGTTAAGAAACCCTGGTGTAATCCAACTTCTTCATTTTATAAAGGAGGAACTGAGGCCCACAGCATTTCCTCAGTGTCCTTTAAGTAGTAAGTGGAAGATCTGGGATTTCAATCCAGGTTTTTTTACTCCAAATCCTACATTAGAAAGTACTTTGTAAGTCAGTAATTAAATTGATGCAGGAAATTCTAGTCTTCACCTTAATCCTCACACAAATACCTCTGAAGAATGAAGTATCCTCTGGAAAAGAGTCACACAAGTCATTGTCTATCTGTTCAGAAAGGGTACAACTGAAATACTTGTGCCCATGGTCAGGAGTCTTATAAAACATAAAAACAAACCTGCCCCAAAATGTATTTGGTTTCTTTGTGTACAAAAACCTTCTGTTAGGTACTATGAAAAGAAGGCTGAAGAGATAGGGGCACACAAGAAGAGTGGAAAGAACACTGGACTTTTATTCTAAAGACTTTGCAGTGCTATTCACCTTGGGCAGGACACAATTCCTCTGAGTCTCAGTCTGTTCATCTTTCAAATAATGAGATTGGGCTAAGTGCCTTCTGAAATTCCTCCTAGCTCTAAATCGATGATTCTATGTGGTCTCTGGCTTCAAGGGGGTTATCCAGCTTGAATGGATGATGTCAATGTAGACAAATAAGAAAAACTGATTCAATATGTAACAGACACGCGAAGACTTGGCACAGAATGAACACATTAAAATGGCTAAATATTTATGTTATAAAACATGGCATGCTTTCACTCAGTAAAGTGGGAATGAAGAGAGCTACATTTCAGGCCGATCTCGGTCCCCCATTCGCTGTGTGACAGTGAGTCAGTTATTTGACCTCTAGGCCTTAGTCGACTTCATAAGTAACATGAAAGGTGGGACTAGATGTCCTTTAATGTCCTTTCAAACTTCAGAAATTTTTTATTATTCTTCATGAATTTCGTTCCTACCATCTCTATACTGCATCCAAGGCTGAGGGTTGGCCCAGGGCCAGAACAGTAACATGATAAAGAGGCTGGGGACACAAGGGAAGAGGACAGTGTAGAGATAAACTAGGAAAGAATGGTCAAGATGGGAAAATAGGAAAGTATAGCCAGTGCAAGTACAATAATCTGGCAGAGAATTCAGAAGCTCAGGGAATGGAAAATGGACAGCATTATGATGGTTTTCATGAAAAATAAAAGAACCATGGCAAGACCTCCATTGCTTTCAGTACATCACCTTTGAAGGATTTAACGAATGTCACTGACAAAAATCACGCAGAATAAGGATTAGATGTTGGAAGCTATTTTAACAGAAAGATAAATTATCACTTAAATGAGAACACATAGCAATTGCCTTTTAGGCCCTTAAACTCTTTGTAGAATATTTTCTATGCATCTTGAACCATCACCATTGGTCTTGAACTTTGACTGGCCACTGGACTTTGACTTCTCTGGAGGAGAGAATGCAGCAGATGGCTTTGCCCAGCTCCGCCACAGTCAATTCACAAGCCAGTAAAAACACAACCCTTTTGATACCATTGGTTCTCTTTGAGAAATGAGGGTGAACAACAGTAACTGAACACAGCGCTCTAATATCAAGCGCTAGTTAGGGCACTCTCCAGACCAACCAGTATGATGATCTTTACAAGAGTAATCTATCAACTTGTGTTCTTTCACGGTTCTATAAACCCATAGAGTACAGTAGAAAGAAAAAAGGATTTAGAACTAAGGGAGCTGGTTTTGAATCCGTTCTCAGAAACTATCTGCGTGACCTTGGACAAGTCACTTCACCTTTATAGGCTGTGGTTTTCAAATTTAGAAAATGAAAGGGTTCATAATCATGTAAAAGGTTCTTTCCAGCTCTAAACCTTGTACATAATGATTTCACCAATGGGCAGCAGAAAGTCAATGCGCAGACATTAATATGACTCCAAAGTCTGAGCGGAGGCAATTAATTTCCTTGTGTCTCAAAGCCAAGGGCTTTGGTTGTTTTTCACTGCTCAGGCTAAATTATTCATAATAACTACAAAATACTATTTTATATCTTATATAGCACTTTATACTTTTCAAAACATTTTCACCTATATTGTTCTCACCCAAACTTCCCAACAACACTCAGAGGAAGCTCGCTAAATATTATTTATGTGATTTTGCAAATGAGTGAACTAAAACACATGTTGTGCACATTCGCCACTTTGTGTAACACAAATGTTGCTCTTGTTTGTTCATTCCTGTCATGTCCAACCCTTTATGACCCTGGTCGAGGTTTTCTTCGCAAAGACACTGGAGGGGTTTGCCATCTGTTTCTCTAAGTCATTTCACAGATGAAGAACTGAGGTAAACACGGTTGAGTGACTTCCCTAGGATCACACAGCTATTACGTGTCAGAGGACAAATTTGAACTCTTGAATATAAGTCTTCTTGATTTCAAGCCCAGTGAGTGCTCTATCCACTGTGCCACCTTTCTGCCATGTTTATCATAAGTGTGATGATGATTATTACTATTAATAGAGCCCAAATTATCATCCTTTTTACTGGGGCAAGAAAGAAGATGGTTGATTAAAGGGATTCAAGTCAGGAGGATGAATATAATAAGGACTCTGGGTACCCTGAGAAATCTATAGCAGATGGGAAGGCCTGCCAGCAATCTTGAAATGCTGGTCAATACGCCTCTAGCAATACCACTGACTACACTGGCACCCTGGTCACTGTGATGATGTAATGGAACTGCTCTTTTGACTCTAAAAACAAAGTGGCCAGGGGGTTATGGACTGCCGCTACTTGAAACTGCAGTAATGATCTTATAAAAATGGAGGACAGAGGAGTGAGTAGAGGTCCACTGTGTTCTAATACCACAAAAAGGGATGATTCATCAGAACAACTCAGAAATAGCAGTACTCCACATGATGGAGATGCTTCAATAAAGGTGGCACAGACTAACAACATGGGAGTGTGAAATAGACAGAAGGCATGAATATGTATTTTATGTGTCAATACTATTTCATAAAAAATAAATTGGAAAAATTCTCGCCAGTAATTGGCAAATGTTCCATACTACTGTCTATCAATGGTACCCTTACCTAATGCCTAGTAATAATACAAAATAACTTCATTTGGGGCAGTTAGGTGGTACATTGGATAGAGCTAGAGTCTTGGAAACAGGAGGACCTGAGTTCAAATATGGCCTAAGACCCTCAACACTTAATATACTTATTAGCTGTGTGTCCCTAGGGAAATCACTCAACCCCGACTGCCTCACGCAAAGCAAAAGCAAAAGCAAAGCAAAGGAAAGCAAAGGACAGGAAAGGACAGGAAAGGACAGTACAGGACAGGACAGGACAGGACAGGACAGGACAGGACAGGACAGGACAGGACAGGACAGGACAGGAAAGGAAAGGAAAGGAAAGGAAAGGAAAGGAAAGGAAAGGAAAGGAAAGGAAAGGAAAGGAAAGGAAAGGAAAGGAAAGAACTTCATTCCTAAGCCTAGACTATATGCAAAATATGACAAAATAAAAAAGCTACTAAAATCATAAGAGGAATGTTTGAATATTATGAGATTACTAAAAACCTCCTTAATGTGAATGCTAGAAATTTATGTCCAAAAACAAAACGGAGTTTTTAAAACTACAGAAAAAAATGCAAATGATTTTGAAAAGGAGGTAGGCATGCTTAGAGTAAAATTTTTAAAAGTCCTTTTTCAGTTCAATGGCATGAACCCAACTGGCAGACCAATTAAACAGAGTATTTTTTTAAAAATTGGCATCTCTTATAACCATCATGAGCATATGCATTCTCCCACAATATCTGGAAGTATAAAAACATTTTAAGAAGTATGTGCCAATAGTCATTACCGAGGCAAGAACTGTAGGGGAAAACACAGAACTTTCAAGGAAAAACTAAGGGGATTCATCGTACGACACCACACCAGAAGGGAACTACAAGAATTGTTGAAGATTTATGGGAAGACATGGGAAGATTACATCAATATGTAGCTGGTAACCACAGGAGAAAACTTGAATACCATATCACTCAAGACAATGAAAAAGTTGCAGTACAAATTCCAAAAACAAATATGTATCAGAAATTCTATGTACTTTGAAAGAAGAAATGACAAAAGTCAAAAGATTAAGGCAATACAAAGAGGAGTGAAAGGGAATGTAAGAAAGAAGCATTTATTAAGCCCCTACTATGTGAAGGCATTGTGTTAAATACTTTCTAAATATTATTTCATTTCATCCTAATAACAACCTGAGGAGGTAGGTGCTATTGTTGTGCACATTTTATTCTTAAGGAAACGAAGGTAAAAAGAGGTGCCCAAGGTCACACAGCTAAATGTCTGAGGCAGAAATTTGAAGTCAGGTCTTTCAGACTTTAGTCCCAGAAATGAAAAGAGTAGACTGAAGAACAAACTAAACAACTCAATGATAAGCAGTGTCTTTTTTGCAGAGACTTACGAAGTGAAATCAGAAGAGAGAATACTCTTCAAGGAGGACCATGTGGAAAATGTCTTGATAGCTTTTATGGTTGCAAAACGTCCGGCACAACAAAAAATTTAAGACGGATTGCTTACCAAAACTTGGGCACTCTTAATATAATAAATAATAGGATAGTTACATATAGCTCTTCTTCATCTGCCAAACCAGAAAACATTAGGGCCTGATCAAACCCACCCTTATTGGCTCTAATGTTTAAACAGGCCATGTAAACTACTAACAAAGAACTCTATCACCTTCTTCTCAGACATAAATAAGTCTGATTCCACATTGCAGCCAGTCAATACACACATATTAAGCAACTGCTCTATGCAAGGAACCATGCTAAGTGTTAAAGACTGCCTTCTATATGACAGTTTAGGCCCCATTATGGTTCTCTTCTTGTTCTTCAGATGTAAATCCATTGACTTCTGTCCATGGGGTTTTCTTGGAAAAGATACAAGAATAGTTTACCACTTCCTTTTTCACTATATCCCCTTTTAACAGATGAAGAACTGAGGTAGTACGGATTAAGTGACTTGACCAGCATCACACAGCTAATAAATCACTGAGGTTGCATTTGAACTCAGAATTTCCTGACTCCAGGCCTGGTACTCTATCCATGCACCACCTAGTTTCCCCCATTAAGGTTCTGTATAGTCATCTATCTATTTTCCTCTCTCTTAAATATAACTAAATATGCTTTCCAAATTAAAGGAGTCAAATGAAAACATCTTGTTAACTATTTGATGTATATGAGTGGCATATATTAAACAATTCACTCACCTTCTACAATCTCTTCTCAATAATTAGCCACATGTCATTTAGACGTCATAAAGTACAACTTTCTTAAAACATTCCAACGAAACACAGACTGAAGCCTTTAAGTCTGAATTCAAAGGCACCATTAAAACCATAAATGAAGTTGAAACCTACAAATTCTAGATCTCCTCCAAGCAAGACAGAAAGGATGTAAAGCTATCCAACAAAAGACTGGGGCTAAGAAATTTACTGGCACCCTGAAATCAAAGCTTAATTGGAAGAAAGCATTCAAAGCACCTACATGATACTGATCCTAATACATTACTGGAACTACAAAATGAACATGACAGACTTGGAAAGTAACCTAACAAAAACCTACTCAATATTACTGAAAAACAAGGCCTGTAGCCCTAAGGAGGCTATAGAAAGATTAAAACTTCCTTTCCACAAAGCAAGAAGAGGATTGATAGACATTTTTAGGATATGTGATAATCAAAAACCCTAAAGAAATATTTTTGGAAAACGCAGACATTAGTTCACCAATCATAGGATCATGGACAGAATCATTACTTTTTAACTGGAAGCAACCTTAGAAAATATTTACTTCAACTGCGGTACTTTACAAGATGAAGAGATCGAAGCCCTCATTTGACCTCAGGTCCCTTTGACCCTAATCTAGCGCTACTACTACTGAGATAGTTTACCTCTTGGTAGACTATGTAGATCCAAGAGTGAAATCAAAACCCCTGCATGGGTGACACCAGCATGAATTCGGCTTCAACAATAAGGTAGCAAAAGAGCATAGATCAGACACCCGAGTGGTGTGTATAGGTGTATTAAAACAAAATGGGTTTATGACGGCAATTTGGGACCAGGTAACTGCCACCAGAAATTAAAAAGAGGTTATCCATAATAGCCAGAGTTAATGTCAAACATAGCTCATACAAGGTCAACAGAAACTGTACATCTACCAAAAACTGTGAGGGTTTTGGGGGGATTTTTTAGCTTTTTGGTGAGGCAGTTCAGGTTAAGTGAATTGCCCAGGGTCACACAGCCAGTAAGTGCCAAAGCGTCTGAGCTTATATTTAAACTCACGTCCTCCTGACTGCAAGGCCGGAGCTCTATCCACTACGCCACCTAGCTGCCCCTATCTACCAAATACTCAGCAAAACATGAACTAGTGGCTAAAATTGTACATTTTAGAAGCTCAAACTCTTTGATTTACTAATACCTGACAAATCCCCATCCTATAAATACAGACACCAAAATATCCTTAAGAATTTAATCAACAAACTATAGTGGAACAACTTCATTATCCCAGAGAGAAAGAACTATCGTCCATAATCACTCAATTATAACACTGATCCTTAAAATCTTAAAAATAGCTGTTATGATACTGAATACGCACAGTTTCCAAAGTACATGCATCAAAAAGCTTTCAAAATGCAGTAAAAAAAATCAACAACATATGAAAATAGAATGAGACATATATCATTTCCACTGTCCTACTTGCTACTGGAGTTCTAGAGAGATATTTTCAGTGAGCCTACAGAGTATGAGCTTATATTACAGTGCTTTTCTTCAACTATGAAAAGCAGTTATGCTATCTACCATGTACTAGTGTGTAGGATATTAAATGTAAAATAATACCCCTATAGTGACTAGTTTGAGGACCTTAACCCTGCTAAGAATAATAACTAGATCACAGTAATAATAATAGCAAGAACAAAAAATATTCAAAAGATATTAACAGAGGTCAAAAGGGGCACAGAATAAAAAAGCATGATTTTTAATTATCATATTAAAACCTCAAAACTTCAACTTTTAAAAATAAAGAAAATAGTAGAATTTTGCAATTTATATACCATGATTTTATATCTGGTTTATATATTTGGACATATGTTTGTTGATGGTAGTCAGTTCATAATGAAAAAAAAAATGCTAAACCAAATAGATTTTCGAAAGAGTATAGATTTAGAGCTACAAGGGAATTTAAAGGTCATCTAAATCCAATCTTCTTCATTTTACAGTTTAAGGAACATGAGGACCAAAGAGGATAAATGACTTTTTCAAGGTAACACAGGCAAGCAGTAGCAGGTACACCACACTTTTTCTCAGACAAAGGCATTAGTTGTTTGATTAAATCTTTTTCTGTTTCATAAAACGTGGAATTTTATGGGTAACGTTGTATATTTTCAAGAATGAAATTAAATACGTGCCCTTAAATAGCAGCCAGCGAGACAGTTAGAACCCTGCTCACCATAATAATACTGAAACTTTCTGAAATATTTAGCAATCCAAACAGCAAGGAAGCATGCTCTAGTGGTTAGAGCGAACGACCACAAGACGAGACGTCCTGGCTTCTATTTCTGCCTTTGTCACTAACCAGCTGAATTAGCTTTGGAAATTCACTGCAAGACCATTTTCACTTCTGTTAAAAGGTGGCGAAGAGCGCTTTACAAAAGAGGTGCCAGACAATAGCAAATAGTAAAATGACACTGGACAGTTATCTGACTAAATGTGGGAGAGGTACAAAGAACACCAGCCATCTGTAAACACAGCTACGGTTGGAAAAAACCGTTCTTGGAGTTAACTGTTTTCCACCCATGCTCACACATTGAGGGAAACATTACCAATGCCATTTTAAACATGTAGGGATGATATAAAGGATATTTATAAAATAAGCTAAATTGAATTCAGTGAAAATACTCAACTTGTTTACTTTTTATCCCTTTTTATTATCCTTTTCCAGGATGAAAAGTTGCATTACTTAAAGATAATTTCATGTCTCTAAGAGTTGCTCAATATTACTTATATTTTGTGTGTGTGTGTGTGTGTGTGTGTGTACACATATATATGCATGCACATACATACATTTATACATATGTATATATTAAAACTTAATTGAGAGAATATTTGAGTTTTACTTACAATACAGAATCACAAACATTTAGGTCTATAAGGTATCTTTCTAATTGAGCTAATTCAATTCTCTTATTTACAAATGAGGAAACTAAGGCCCAGAGATGAAGTGACGTTCTCAGGGTTATATAATAAAATAATAAAATAACAACAACAACAATAAAAATAACAATAACAATAACAATAATAATAATAATAATAATAATACTGAGGATAACAATGATGAAGATGATACTAATAATTATACTTCATATGATTAAGCAAACCCAGGAGGTAGATATTATATATTCTCCATATTTTACAGATAAGGAAACCGAGGCACATGGAAATTAAGTGCCTCTCCAAGGCACCCACCCCCCCCCGAGCTAAGTGTCTAAAGCAGGATTGGAACTCTGGTCTTCCTAACTCCAAGTCCAGCACTCTATCTCCTGTGTCACCCACCTGCCTAGAAGAGCAGGGACTTGTACACCTGTCATCTCACTCTAAGTTCACTTATGTTTCTACTGTACTACATTTAGCAAAACACATATTTGGTAAACTAACTTGATTCTCCAGTGCTCCAATATTCCAATGCATCTGTGCTCTTGATGTGAGTATTTCCTCCAAAGGTAACAGATCACAATCACTCCATGTGTCACTTACCTCTTTAGATTATCTCCTCTAAGTTTATCAATTTTAGCTCTGTAACATCTCTCAAATATGCCCCTTCTTTCCTGTGACACTTCGATCACTATAGTGTAGGCTGTCCATCATCTCATGCCTGGACTATTGTAACAGCCTACTAGTAAGGGTACCAGCCTCCGAATTCTCCCCATTCCAATCCAACCTCCTCCAGTCAGCAGACTGATTTTCTAAAGCTCAAATCCAATGGTGTCATTCCCTATAAAATCCAGGGACTTCCTGTTGCCTCCAGGATCAAATACCACATCCTCTACTCAGTGTTTAAACCTGTTATGACCCACCCTCCTCGACCTTTCTAAACTTTGTATACCTTATTCCCCAAAGTGTATTCTTGCTTCCAGTGACACTGGGCTCCTCCCTGTTCCATGATCAAGATACTCCATCTCTCACATTGGGGAATTTTCTTTAGCTGCCCTCCATGCCTGGACTGCTCTCCCTCATCTTTGCCTACTGGCTTGCTTGGTTTCCTTCAGGTCCCAAATAAAATGCCATCTTCTATAAGAAGACTATACCAACAGCTCTTAATTCTAGTGGCTTCTCTCTGTTAATTACTCCGTATTTATCCTGTACAAAGCTTGCTCTGTATCTCTTTGTTTCCATGTTGTCTCTTCCATTAGCTTGTTAGCTCCTTAAATGCCCCAGAGTATCTTCTACCTGTTTTTTATATCACCAGTGCTTAACACAGTCCCTGGCACACAGAAGACAATCAAACAATGTATACTGACTGACTGATCACATGGGGTAACTGCACTATGCCAAAAGCCTTCTTCATATTTACTTCATATGACTAAGATAACAATGAAACATGTGGGCAGTCCATTGCTTACACTTAATTTTTTCAAAATGTCATATACATCATTGACAGCATCCTTTCTTTGTAAAAATCTCTTGTTTGTATCTACCATATGCCACGCCATTGCTCTTTGGTTTATTTTCAACTTCAATTAAGACAGTAGTATTTCAGGATAATCAGTCATATAACAATCACTGGAAGACTATTAGGGAATTAAATAAAAGGTGGGCCTTGACTTAAAAGAAAAGTTTAGACACATTAATTTTTTTTCAGTTTCTCACACATATTCCAACCCATTCTCACGCTCTAATCCAGTTCTGGACCCAGCTCATTGTCCATTTTCAGTGCAATATATACACTAGTAGACAAGCTTTTTACGTAGTCCATCCAACTCCAGAGAGCAGATTTGATGAGGGGCAACTTTTGATCTACGTACATTGCGTTTGTTAGTACGTAAGCATTTTGGCAAAGGTATTGATTCCTGTGATGGCCATGAATGGAGTAATGGGAGTAGGAGTCAGAAGACCTGTCCTCGGTCTTCAGTAAAGTCCTAGTAAAATAAAACGTATAAGAGGACACACGATGAACAAAGGTCAGGGAAGGCCAAAGGCCTTCCCTTTGATCCTCAAGCTATGTCATCATTAAGACTGTCTTTCATTTTCAGTGGAACAGAAGGTTTTAAGAGCAAAGATTGTCATTGTGTTCCTACTACCTGCCATAACACCTTTTCATGCACCAATAGACTGATCAAGAAGCCTTGGTTACACAGCTCTGTGCCAGGCACAGTGTGAGGCACCAAAGATAAAAGGGTGAAAAAGAAATACTCTCTGCCCTCAAGAAGCTTATGTTGTCCTGGAGGAAGTACAAGATGTTCATAGCTAAATAAAGATGAAATATATACAAAGTAATGGCACAGAGCTAATGGTAAGGGGTATCAGGAAAGGCACAGAGGTGGAAAACTGAATTTGATGTGCAAAGAACAGAAAAAGTGAACAGGTTGGCTGGAACCCCGAGAGGGTGATGCGGGACAATGAGTAACTGTCTGGAGAACTAAGCAGAAGTCATATCATAAAAGGCAACTTTTTCAATGCCAACTAGAGGAACATGTACTTTATCCTCCATTCAACATGAAGCCATTAGAGCCTTCTGAGTAACAGTGACATGTGACATTATATGGAGGATGAATGAGATGACAGAAACAAGACTAGGAAACTAATCTAGCAACCCTTGTAATAATGCAGGCCAGTGATGATCAAGGCCTCAAACCGTTATCTCAAGCTCTTGACACCTGGTTGTTATGTAGAGATTCGACAGAAATGAAAAGACATGAAAGATGTTGTGGAGGAAGAATTGACTTGGGCAGCGAGGTGGTGAAGTGGACAGTTCACTGGGTGTGCAGGGAGGAAGACTCATCGTCATGAATTCAAATCAGACCTCAAACACTTACTAGCTGTGTGACCCTGGGCAAGTCACTTAAACCTATTCTCCTCAGTTTCCTCATCTGTAAAACGAGCAGTAGAAGGAAGTGGCAAACCACTCCAGTATCTTTGCCAAGGATACCCCACATGGAGTCATGAAGGGTCATACCCAACTGAAATATTTCAGCAACAAAGGTAATTAGTAAACTTAAATTGAATTCCTTCCTCAAAAATGCTGTGAAAGGACTTTTCCATGAGGAATCCACTGTCCCATTGTCTTTTATAGTCCTAAAATGTGAATAAACCTTCGATGGAACTTACCTACTGGGAAGGAGAATAAGATCATACACAGAACTGATATTAACTCTCCCCCCAAACAAAAACTTTTAAAGGGAAGAATAAGAAAGCTTTTTTTTTTATTTCTACATTGCTACTTCGCATGGACTCCTCCTCCCCTCCTATGGACCACACTGACATGCCTAACTGGTTATCATCCTAGTGAATTGAGTCAAGTAAATAAGTCAATTCCCTTTAAGTTTGTGGTCTAAGACTCCTTGTTGGCTTATTGAAAAATTAAAGGGGACTTGGAGCACAACCATCAATCAGTAACCAGTACAGGAATAAACGCATCGTGGAATGTACCCGAGGAGAAGGGGGAAAGGGTGGAAAAGAGGGGAAAGAATTCAACCTCATGAAATGGCTATTTGTTTGTAGAACAGAGAAAATTTCACATGCAGCATCATTTAGGAAAAGTCTTATTAAAGGCTTCCTATCTCACTAGGAGAGCAAGTACAGGAATGAAAACAAAAATCCCTCAAAATGATCTGCCATTTATTAGAGCTGGGTTTTTTGTGGTTTGTGCTGTATTCCATCCGCTGGGCCAAAGATCACAGGGTAACAGACTGAGACAGTGACTCAGCAGGCTCAGGGCTATGGACAAGATCAATTCTCCTCCGCGGCTTATCATCCTTTGCCTTCCAAACAGTAATAACAATAATACCAACAACCTGGATTCTCTACCTTCTGCACCAATCCACCACCTCAGTCTTTATTCCAAATGACAAAAACAAAATAATAATAAAAAGGAGAAACGATAAAATCATAGGCTTTAGAGATATAAGAGGTCCTTCAAAGCCAATTGGTACAATCCGTCAATTTACTGATGTGGAAACTGGGTGCTAGGGAGTTTAAAGACAAGAATATGTGATATACGCAAAGTCACATAGATCGTGAGTGGCAGAACTGAGAATGGAACCCAGTTTTATTTTTGGTGCACACCCATGTTTTCATTAATATTTGGAACTCTTGGTGAAAAAAAGGCTTTCATTGATCAATACTGACAGCTATTTCAGAGCTTATATTCTCAAAGAGTTGTCTGGGGATCTTGAGAAGTTAAATGCCTTCCACAAGGTTAAAACATCCTCCTTCACTCCCTCTTCCTCTTGTCCCAATTCAAAGCTCTTCCTTCATCTGACTATGGCCACTGTGGTACATGGGGATTCCTTAATACTTACTGATGACAGAGAAAACTGATATGACCTATTAGCCACAATAACTTTCCATAATAGCCAGAATTTATATAGCACTTGAAGGTTTCCAAAGAGCTTTATATAGAATATCTCACTTACTCCTTACCACAGTCCTGGAAGGTAGCTGCTTGAATTGTCCTCATTTTGTAGATGAGGAAAGTGAGCCTAAGAGAGGTTGAGTAAAAATTCCCCAGCGTCACACAGGCAGTAATTGTCGGAAGTAGGATTTGAATTTAGGTCCAGAGCTCTATCCACTAGAAAACCTGTTGACGTTCATATTCTACACATACTGGCTTCTTCCTCCGTTTTCCTGAAATAAATAGGCTGTGGGTAGGGAAAGAAATATTGTAGTATCAGCCAACGGCTCCCTTTATTTCCCAGATACAATTAGTTCTCTTTTCTATTTCACAGATGGGAAAGTAGAAGCTTCTAGAGGCATGGGGATCTTCTCAATACCATACAACCTACCAGCTATAGACGGACAATACATAGGATACCTAACTGTGATACTGCCTACAACTCAGCACGCATCTCCATATTCAGGAGACAACGAAAAAGGAAAAAAATTGAATTCCGAATAAAAGGCAGGGGGCTCTTCAACAGGCTATTTATTTAGTTCATTAGACTGTAGAACACAATACTTGTTGTTTTATCTCAGTAGAACATGAGTTCCTTGAGGGTAGGGACAATTTTCACTTTTATCTTTCTTTTCTGGAATATCGTGAATTTTCACTATTGAAAATAGTACTTCAATGGTTTATCATGCAGCCCCCAAACTGGGGGTAACATGTAGGGGATCCTGGCCTCTTCAAGGGTTATTCCAAGTGAAGCATAAACTCTGCACTATCCTATCAAGCTGGAAAGGTTCTGGAAGATAAGCTCAGTGATGGAGTGTTTCCCAGTATGTTTTTTGGCTCAGAATATGCCTCACTAAGGTTGAGAGAGGCTCATCATTTTCGTGGCTACAGGATGATGAAATTGGGGGATGCAGCAACTTACTATAAGGGTTATGTTGTAAAGGGGTTACAATCCATCTAGATGGGAAGATGACCTCAAATGGACAAATCATGGCTCCTCAAAGTATCAGAGTACAAAGAGTCAGAATGAATGAAAACATGTTATTTATGTTGGAAAGAGGCAATTCCTACAGCTAGGGACTCAACATGTCACTGAAACAACAATGAATGTTATCTTTATAAGTCATGTGCTTTTATATACAAAAGATAAAAAGAGAATCCCATTTGCATTTAATGGAATAAACATTTAAGGAGTGCCTACAATGTGCTAGGATTCAAAGACAAAAGTAAAGATGGTCTCTACCTTTAAGGAGTTCACATTCCACTGAGATAACACAAGAGCCTAGTGAATTAATAATGAAAATAATTGTTACCGTTTATAAAGTTCTCTTGTAGGCCACGATGGCATCTTAAAAAGAGTACCATAAAGAACCATTTCCAAATCTATATAGGAATAAAAGAAGTGCTCTTTCTCCCTGATATTCTTGAATCTGGGAAATCAAAAGGAAAGGAAGGACAAAATCTAAGAAGCAACTTGAGATCTTGAGTAGAGACAAAATTCTATTTCACAAAAAGGCAGGGAGTAGAAAAGCTTATGAGGAAGGTATATCTCTTCACTCCCACAAATCCCCACCTTTCAGGGATTTCCCTGATCCCAGAATACCTAGTGGTTTTTCAAGGTACCCAGTTACCTAGGTGTGCTTTCCTCGGGCTATAACAGAATTCCAAAGCTTTGGATCCATCCTGTGAAAAACATATCTGCTCTGACATTCCCTCAGGGCTCTGTTCACTGAGTCTAGCTAATCTGATAAACGAATGTTTAATGAAATGTTAATGTTTGCCTCGACAAGTTAATATATTTGAATTTTAAAATAGCGATAGAGAGACAATCTGCTTATAAAGATATAAATTCCTACCATTCCTCTTTTTTTTAGTGAATATCTAGAATTGTGGGAATTGCAGACACTTGTGTATAACCAGTGCAATCACTGGTGGGGGGGACTTTTGAAACCCCTGAATTTATAAGATTTATGTAGTCAGTCTCCACATTTAGGCTGCTCTGCTAGAGACCTTAAAGGAAACTAAAGAATTTATACCTTTTAGAGAAGAAAACTTAGACTGTACCCAGCACAGGAAAAAAAAATCCCTACTTAGTATTTGAGAAATCTAAATGTTCCAAGTATTTGTTGTGTGACCAAATTTTAAATTCAGTGCCCTAAAATGTATCGTTCAAAGGGAGAATTACAAAGTTTTAACTCTAAAGAAAATGTTCATAAGTAGAATATCAAGCTCCTCATGATTGAAAACGACTGAAAAGTGAACAGAGCATAATTTTGTGTGGAAGCGGGGCTATTTAAGAATCAGGCATTTAGGCAGAGAATCCGTTGCTGATTAGAAGATGTTTGAAAGTAAGCATAGTAACAAGGCACCTAGCAGAGAGACACTAATGAAGGGTAGCCCTCTGAGAACTTTTTTTCCATTCAACTCAATGTATTCAGCTTTCAGAGCCTGAGCATTCCACCCTTTCAGAGAAGTGGAATACTAAAAGCAAGACATTTCAATACCCTCTCTGCCAATGGAGTGGACCCAGTACAGAAAAAGACAATCACTTGGTTGTAAAAGACAAGTGGGGTGTGTGTGTGTGTGTGTGTGTGTGTGTGTGTGTGTGTGTGTGTGTGTGTGTGTGTGTGTATGGTTTCCATCTTACCCAAATTTTATTTAAACACTAAACACGTCTGAAACTCATGAAAGTGTTGCAGGGTAAAGAGAACAAGCCTTTTACAGGAAATGGAGTTTAGGGGGAAATCTTAAGAAAAACTTTCCCATCAACCTAGATAATTGACATTCAAAATACTTCAACAACAAAAACCAACCCTCAAATGACTCTGGGTAGTTGATACCTATTTGTTCTGCCTAGCCAGCTTACAGGCAAAAGATGTACCAGGATATACTTTTGGTCGTCATCCATATGTTATAATTCTTGTCCTGCAAACAAATACTAAAATAGATAAACCACAGAATAAAAAAGGGTGGAAGTAGACTTGTCTATTCCCATACTGCAGGGATTCCGCGGACATTATGAGGTTCAGTCAGTCTCTTTGGGAAATGGTTCTCAACAAGAGTCCCTTTTTCTTCTGGCTAGTTTTGAACACTGCTGTCACTACAGGATTGCACTGTTGAGAAAAGGTTTTAAAACCTTTTCATCAGGTTTGCAAAGTTCAAAGAACAATTTAAATTGAAATTTTAACAAATGAAACAAATTAGTTAACTCTTTGCTAATTTTTTCCTCTACTGCCCTGAATAATAGAGGGTTTTACTGCCCACAGTGAAGATAGGGTGGCCAACCTTTGTTCTTTTTTTTTTTTTTGTTTTCAAGAATTCTCTTTGGCCTAAGTAGAAATGCTGGTGGGGACAAGGGCATTTCAGTTCACTGCACAAGAGGCCCTAACTGGATACCATGAGTGGCAGGGACAACTGGGCTTTAAAATATCATGGAAGAATGTTTTCAAAAAAGGTGGAAAACCATGGCACTTCAACACCCTAATTTTACAAAGGAAGAAGGATCTGAGATTCAGAAAAATGAAGGCGACTAGCTGAAAGCATATAGCAAGTCAGCAGCAGGGAAAAATTATGATTTTTCTGATTCTTAATCCATTAGAAATCATGTTGCCTTTGTGAAGAGAGGACCAGGATAAAGAAGGATTTAAGAGGTCATAATCCAGTAAACGTGGCCACTCGAACCAACTGTATTAACTTTGAATGGAGGCTGAATAGAGAGTAGATACCCTGGTTATATAAGCCCATCTCAACAATCTTCTGACGGATCCTACCGGGGAACCAGATCCAAATAGAAAAAAATATAACCACACAAAAAATAACAACAGCCTGAGCTGACAGAAAGAAAAAGAAAAAAGCAGAGCACTAACATTTGCTGCTCTTAGGCAGTTCCTTGTTGCAATTTTAAGCTGAAACAAATACCACCCAGAGACAACCCCAAGCTTTTTGTCTTTCCTCCTCTTAGAAAAAGGAGAATAAAGCCAACAAAGTGACAGCAAAGGTGATCTGCCGAGACAGGCTGAGTCGCACTCTGTGACCACAAGTCTACATGCCTATCCATCTCAAAAGTCTCCTATATAGGTGAAGTTATGACCAAGGAGATTGGGGAAATCTGTTTAGCAGACTTGCACAGTTTTAAAAAGATTGACATCTCCTCTTCCTAATGCTGTTTTTCATCATGTCAATGTATACATCCCCTAGAAAGTCTGAGAGAAATCCTCAACTCCTCTTACTAGGAACTTTATCCTACCATCATTTGGAAAACCAACATAAGTTAAGAAGTCTTGAGTTATAGGGCAAAGTCAAAGGCCCTCTCCTTTCTAAACATGCAGGGTATAACAAAAATACTGTATACCACGCTAGGTCACAGATTGAGTATATAAGTGAACAGTTGCAGAAGTGGAGGGAATAAGATGTTAAAATACTTTACCCTTTTCATAATTATCTCCTTTTTAGTTTTCTGATGATCTTTCTCATGTGATGTGGAAAGTACTTCAGACTAGCTTACTATATGTATGCTGAAACTATGAATTCTTTCAAGAAAATAACTCTATAATCCCTTTGAGGACATCAGCCAAAATTGGCTAAAATCCCCTTGACCTAGCGGTTAAACCTTCAAAGGAAATACAAAATCAGGCAGCATTATGTTTTCCCTAAGTACACAAAGACTATTTCAGCCCTCAAAGGGATCTTATTATACTGCAAGTGTCATCAGGAAGCCCCTCCCAGCACCGCTCAAATATGTGCTTTCTAATAAGCTTGCCTCTAGGTTTCATACTGGGTGCAAGTGCTTCATTTTTTTCTGTGAATGAGAATGTCATATCTAGGAGGGAAATCAGAGATTACCAAATACTATCTCTTACCTTTTGAAATTAGAAATAAGACACAGCAAGGCAGCTAGATGGTACAGTGGATAGAGCACTACCCCTGAATTCAGGAGCACCTGAGTTCAAATCGAGTCTCAGACATATAACACTTACTAGCTGTGTGACCTTGGGCAAGTCACTTAACCCTACTGCCTGGCCAAAAAAAAAAAAAAAGATGCAGAGAAGTGAAGATACTTGATCCAGATAACAAGCTCAGTTGGTTCAAAGTGGTCTTCAAACTGTACCAAATGAAGTTTCCCATGACAACCACATAATGAATACCTTCTAGCGATATCACCTTCCCAGGCCTTGGTCAAAGACACTTCATATCTGTATCTAGCCACTGGGCCTACGAGGCTCCAGAGGAGAACGTGAGGCTTGTGACTTTGCACAGCCCTCCCTAACTTAAAACTACTTCATTGGCATGTCATGGTATCGCCTCCCTGGTGTTGTGGTCCTCTTAAGAACAAACTACAAATAACAACAACATTCTAAAGCACTAAAGTTACTAGGGGGCTGCTCCTCTGTTGGAGGAAAATAATCTCTTTTAAAGGATATCTCAGAGGGGAAAATCGTTTCATTTTTTTTGAAACGTCCACATGTACTGTCATCACCACCTGTACCTCGCCTCAATGACTACTTACATATGGATTCTCAGAAATCTAATTTTTGAGAGAGCAAAACAACTATGACCCCTGCTCTTACTAAATTTTTGCTTGCTAAACTGATCACTAAAGTAGTTCCATGACTGGACTAATATGTTTCCCTGCTCCAAAGTTACATAGAGGAGTAGATAAACCAAGGATTGTGGCCCTAGTGGTTATGGTCAGTCACTAATAGGTAACGCTATCTTCAAAGTTGCCATTAACCTAAAATTAGAGGATAATAAAGAAACAGAGGAAATGACAAAGGAGTCAAAAATAAACTTAATATTTTTGAAGCAATTGAGGCTATTTACCTTCTCTCTAGCAATTCTGGAACTCATTTTCCCTTACAATTCATTCAACAGAGTTAAGGGCATCCAATTCTGTTTGTTTCAGAAAACTGAAACAACCTCTTTTAAATTCCAATTCTGTCCTCAAGCTGCCAACAGTTTGTGGATTGTTGTGCTCCCAAAGAAGAGGGAGTTAAGTCTAGTTAGCGATACAACCATCAGCTGTCTAGAAAAGGGAGTGGAATCACAGGTGTGCTCTTCAGTCGCAGTCTCATCCTTTCACCAAAGCCGGGAGGATGACATCTGTGGGAGAATATGTATCATCACATTGCTCTTGTCACAGCTGGATCATAGCAGGAACAACACTGAAATAAAATATGTCTGTCTAGAAACATGTGGAATGTGGAACAACTCCCAAACTGAATCACAATTTAGTTAGGAACAGGATGTAGTCTCGCTGCTTCAATAAGTCAGCAAATGTTGAGTGGACATCCATGATATGCCGACAAGGAAAACGTTACATTCTATACTCAAGTATTTGAGGGTCTGAGGGAGAAGACAGTACAGAAAATGTAAATCTTAAATTCTATAAGAATACATACAAGATATACCTTTAAATAGTTTTTTTTATGTACACAGATAACACTAAAGTATCCAGTAATTTGTGAAGGGAACAAAATAAAAGGTGTGAGGTCTTGGAATGTTTAGGGTAGGCCCAATGAGTAAACACAGAAATGTGTCTTGGAAGGAACACAGGTAGAGAGGCGTTGGGAGGAAATTTCAGATAAAAACTATGGTATGATCATGGCAGGGTAGGGGTGAAGGAAGCATCATGAATTGACTCAAGCTAACCTATGAAAGCCACAAACCAAGAAATCAAAGAATGTTAGAGCCAGAAGGCAACGTGGAGAGAAATGTAGTCCAGATTTTCATTTTACACAAGAGGAAACTGAAGCACAAAGAAGTTAGTGATTTAACCAAGGTCAGAGAAACTCAGTGGCAAAGCCAGGAATAAAACCTATTCATTCTTTTGACTCCCAGTCTGTTTTCTTCTAACTACAATACTTCGTCATCACACTCAAGCACCTATGAATGTCAAACATGATCAGATCATTTGCAATTCTCTCACCTATTAACCTCCAGAATGAGGCAAAGATCATCCACGAACATGCAACTGCTGATTCAACCACTTCAGCAAATTCAAATTCTCCCAACCCACCATGGGTTTCACTTCTCTAGGAATTTGGGTTCCAAAATGCCCCCAGGAGGAAGTGAGAGTGAACAGCTGGTATTCATTTGTCTCTTTGAAGATGTACAATTTATACACATACATACACACAAATACAATATAGGGTGTGTTTGCGCGTTTATGTGGATAGAAATAGATACACATACACATATTCTAATACTTCGAAAAAAGAAGAAAAACTTATACACATAAGATTGTTTGACAAGTATGTCCACATGGATATTTCTCAGAGGGAAGATAAAATTGGCCAGGTTTTCTTGGTTAATAGACAACACAATTCTTAATTTTTTCATGTTGCTCTAGGAGATGTTTTGGGATTCTGAGATTTTTATTGTCGTTAGCTTGACTTTCCACTCCAATTTGTCCTTTAAAAAAGGCATTTACGTCACTTGCTTCAAACTACAGTTAACTTATAGAAAGACTAATTAACTTGAAGACTGGTGGAAAAGCATTTGATCTGAGAAAGGTTCAGTTTCCCCTTACTAGAATACAGATACTAAGTTCTGTATGCCATAGAAGCAGGAGGAAGGTGGCCTTATTAAATGAATTCTCTAATTCATGATCATGGAACACTAGGAAAATAATACCAATTTAAAAGCTATTATCTTATTTTAATTCATCTAATGTTAACTTATCAGAAAGGTATGGACTGGGGTTGCACATATACTGGAATAATCTCTTGCTGAGATCAGCAGCCTAGGTTTAAATTCTGCATTCTCAAGCAAAATTTGTAAAAGGTCCAACCCTCTTACACCACTCACACAAATGATTTTCAATGAACGAAGCAATGTCTAGCATTGGTGTAGCAATCTTCTGACAAAATAACAAATGTCTAGGAGCACCGCTAAATGAATAGAACCCTAAGATTTTGTGTTCCCAATAAAAAAAAACCTAGAAATTGTAACATATTCCTCAACTCCCCACTTTTCTCTCCCGTGTCACATTTGAAGATAGACTACTACTTCTGAACACAAGCTCCACTCTAAATCACGAAAATTTGATATTATATTTTAAAAAGTCCTATGTGTTAAGGAAAGCAAAACGTACATATATTAAAATATCTATTTATTTATCAAGACATTAAAGTATCTCTTTGCCTTATGTATGTTTCACCCTAGACAGATATTTTCCTTAACTTCTGATCCAGATTTTGCTTATAAAACTGCCATGAAAACGTGATAGAATAACAAACAATTACCTGATATTTATTCATAAAATCACAGAATTTGAGAGTTTAAAGAGATCTTGTTGGTCATCTAGTGCAAGACATGCCTGAAAGGAATCCCTACTATAACATGTAACATGACAAGTCAACATCCAGTCTATTCTGGATGCCAGTGGCATCTTAAGGTAGTGAATTTCACTTTTGGATAGCTCCAATTTAGAACGTTTGTGTTGACATCAAATCTAAATTTGCTTTAATTTAAAAGAGCCTTTGACATGAAACTAAAGCCCTTTACCACTCTGGCTGCCCTCCTCTGAACATTCTTTAGTTTATGAAAGTCTATGCTCCAGCAACAGTGTAATCAGGGCAGGGTACAGAGACATCATCACCACACTTTTAATGGAAACTATGTATAGCAAGTTAAAGATCATATTAGCTTTTTTGCAATCACATCACTATACTGATCCAATCTGAGCTTGCAGTCAGCAAAAACTTTCTAATTTTTTCAGACAGTTTTTATCTAACCACGCCTCATATATTATACTCGAGAAGATGGGGGTTTTTTTAAGCCAAGTATGAGACCTTTACATTTAACTCTCCTGAATTTCAAAGGACTGAAATATTCCTACGCAATTTGATATTTCATACTTAACACAATGTTCTAACCCATTAAGAAATTTCTGCATCCTGACTCTCAAATCCAGTGTTTCAGGTATCCTTCCAAGCTTTGTGTCAGCCTCAAATCTGATAAACATGTCATCTACGCCTTTGTCAGCCCAAGCACAAACATAGATCTCTGGTGTAATCCATTGGAGATTTACTACAACTTGACACTGAAACATTAACAATTACTCTGAGCATATCTTACAGAGAGAGCTAGGTCTTCATAACAGTCCTTTGCTACAACTGAGAAAGGTTTTACTATCTCCATATTTAAGAAAGAAAGAAACTAATCCCTACAGAAATAAGCCCCTAGCTAACATGGCTAATAAAAGCTTAAACTAGAACCACAACCCAATTCTCCCAGATCTAGTGCAATGTATCTCCATGGTACCATGTTGGATCTAGGTGCTAACAGATATACAAAGAAATGTCCTGGTCTCCTCACTCAAGAAGCTCGCATCACAACATCTCCAAATTAGGAGTGACCAAAGAGATTATCAAATACAACTCACAACTGAAGAAGTTAGACCACACTGCAAATCAATCATCTAACTTTTTCTCCTAAGGCCTGCAATGAGGAGGAACCCACAAATTCCTCAAGCAACCATTTTTATTTCAGAGCAAGTTTAATAATTTTTATTTACCTCAAGCCTTAATTATCCTCAGATTGATCATGCACAGTTGTAATCAGTTGTTAAGGACAAAGGGAGCTAAATTGAGGGATTAGAGGTAGATGGTCTTGGACTAATAAATGAATTGCAGTCTAGGAATCAGGCCGAGAGATTTGGTACGAGGATAATGGAATCTGAGCCATCAAAATTTGCAGTTAGTGTAGTTACACTTATTATTTGGCCATCAAGTGGAGAAGGTACAGATATAGACATATGGAAAATACAAATGTATGGATACAGATATATACATTATAATGTAGTAGATAACTGGATGATGAGAGACTAGTAGTTAGAACACAAACAGATAGGCCTTTCTGGTGGTTATATAGCAAATGAGTCATGTTTCCTGCATGGTTTTAATTCAACATCTGGAACTTTTGGAAGCCAGTTTCCAGCCATTAAGTGGATGGTATTTATATAGTGATGAGGCATTTTCTAAGTGGCATCGAGTCTGAAGGGTTGATGATAGAGCCAGAACTGAGTTTATATAACAGACAAAAGATGCCATATGCCCTTTCTCCTTCTTTCCTTCCCTGACAGCTTTTGAGTGAGGAGGATTTCTATGAGCTTCCAGGTGGGAAAAGTGGAAGTTGTATTTTGCCCCTGCTTTGTTGCCATGTGTCCACAAATATAAAGTCTCTGTTTCGTTTGTATTATTCTTTCCTGAACTTAGATGAATGAGTATACAGATGCAGAATGGAAAAAGTTGGAAGAATCATCAGACATCCGCAAAGCAACTAGCTGAGACCACCAGAGCACAGAGCAGAAATAGCTAAAGTTCATGAGTGGCCAGCCATGAGGGTCAACTTATTTGACTCAGTCCAGTAACAGTCTGAGCCAGGCAAAGACAGAATTTCTTACAAGGAGACAGTCAAACACAGTAAGGAAGTGACCCTTCTTTCCATCAGCTCTACATTAAATGAAAAAGAGAACTAGATGGGGTCTCCACGAAGATTCCCAAGTCCACGATGAACCCTCAACTACACATGTGCCCTCCTCCATAAGTGCTTCAATATCTCTGTGATTCATGTTGGGCCCATTTTCCCTACCCCATTTTTTATGCCCCTAGATTAGGGGACAAAGTAAATGCCAACCACCTCAAATTTGAAGTCTTCCCTAAAAATTGAATATGTGCAAAGAAGAAAATATGCTCTCACTTTGGAGGGAAGTTTTTGTAACTTCTATCATTGTTATACCTTCTCAATGAATACCATTTTATAAAAAAGCTAATTGATACCAATTAGATAAGCAATACTAGGGTGAGTATTAGAATATCCCAGCCCCTTAGAGTTATCTAACAATAGAACTCTGAGAAGAGAAGTAGTTAGCTGGGTTGTTGGGAGTAGAATTTGGGAAAGAAGCCTACAGAGGAAGCTATGATAATGATAAGAAGAAGAAGAAGAACAAGAAGAAGAAGAAGAAGAAGAAGAACTCACACTTCTATAGTACTGTAAAAAGCTTTCTTCATAACGATCTTATGAGATAGGTCTTTTCATTCACTATAACAGTTTAATGATTGGAGTAGATGATAAATTCCAAATAAGTCATCTCAACAGTACAGCCTACCGGCATTCAGAAAAGAGGGTTCTTTGAGTGGTCAGAGGGGGCTTTCTGGAGGAGATGAGATCTCAATCACTCACTAAAATAATTGATGCCACTTTCCCATTGCTGAATTTCCCCATTTGCCTTAGTTTTGCCTCTAGACCTCAACATGAGCTTTCAAAGTCTATGCAACTTTTCTCCAGCTGTAACAACTATAGGGAAGTCTTCCTAGTTGGGTATGGATACATTCTTTAGGCTGAGAGAGACAACGAAAAGATACACAGAAGGGCAGGAAGACTTCCAAGAGTGATCCTAAGATCTACTGAATGTAGGAGCTGTCCTGCTCCTAAAAATAACACTGATGATGACAGAGGATACTCATATAGTAATTGATAGTTAGAAAAGATTTTCTGAACATAATTTCCATAGAATTAATATCTTCAGATTCTTAAAAAAATCTGTGGATAAGTCAAATCACTTTGGAAGCAAATAATTCACTAAAATATTCTTTTAAGTCTTGGTATGTGTGGAAGGTAAGTATTAATATTCTCAATTACACCTGCAAAAATCAAGGCATAGAGACGTTATAGCTTGCCAAGTGTAACACACTATAACCAACAGTGTGTGCAAATTCAGGATTCAAAGAGTTCTTCTTACTGAAAAGCAAGAGCTTTTTCTAAAACATTATGCCATTTCCAAAAATTATGCCCATCCTTTGAGCTCCTACTTGTGAGAGGTGCTTTCAGTCTCTAGGTAGCTCTCTTGTCTATACTCTCAAAGGAAGAGGAGGATAGGTACTAAAAAGTAAGAATCAGTACTTTCAGGACCAAGCCTCAGTAAGTCAGCTGCAAGAGTCTTCCTGTCCTCAGAAATTCTATTCTATTCAATTCACTCAATGACACAATGAAAAATGCCCCAGTTTAAAATGTAAACTTATTATATCACCTCATTTCACAATATTATTAATATTATCCAACGGCAGGATGTCAGGTCTAATGTTGGCCAGACTTTGATGTTCAGTTTATATGGTTCTAGTCCAATACTTCATTTTCTAAAACATTTAAATGCTTTTACTTAGAAGTCTATTTGTAAGTTAGCTCATTTGCTTAAGCACCATGCTGATAAGTCCAAGGCTATAAGTTTAAAAATCAGTTTGTCGCATGCCTACAGAAGGCACCCATAAGCCCATTCCAGATGTCTCGTAAATAAATGTTGCTCTTCTTAAGGAAGGAGGCAAAAATGTGTGGATAGATCTGAGTAGCTCTATCATCACATTTGGAAAACCCAAAACAAAGCACATGCTTGACTTACGAATGAGGTCAAAATATAGTAGGTCAAATGGTTAGCATTTGAAAGGTTGAAGGGTTTTAACAAGCTAAAGTCTCGATGAGTCAATGATATGATGTGGTAGCAGAAAAAAAAAAAAAGAAAAAAAAAGAATCATTTGATCTTAGGTTTTATAAAAAGGAGACTATTTCCAGAACCTTCTGTTGCAGTCCTTTGCCAAGGTCTCCTTGAAGCATGAGGGTAATCCTGGTTTACTGAATGCTGATCCTTTCTGATGCCAACTGCTCTGGTTGGAAAGGCTTTGAGGATGAATTTAGAAAGATACAATACACAGCCAATCTGTGTGTCTCCCTTCTTCAGATCAGGATAGTGAGTGAAAAAACGTTCATCATCACAAGACATGTTACCAGCTGATGAATTTTTCAGTCACAGAAACACTTGAAACACTTGTGATTTTGAAGACATAAAATCAGAAATCTTTCAATGTATGAAAGTAAAATAGTGTCCAGAACAAGAGATATAATAATCCCATTTCACTTTGCACTGGTTGGGCTACGTCTGGATGGCTTTCTTCTGGTATAGGGGTGATATTTTAAAAGGGACACTGACTCCTTCAACCTTTTATCAGTGTTTGGCACAACAAAGTATTCCTAAAAGAAACAACTGAGGCTTCAGGGGGAAACAATGGGATCAGATGTGCAAAAGGGAAAGAGGTGATCTTTGTCAGGATGGTGAAAAATGGAAGAAAGGTAAGGAAAAGCACAGTTGTATAATGATACCTTACAAAAGACACTTGAGGTTTTACCTGCGGAATAGTCAATTTCTTGAGTAATATATTCTCAATTACATCTGAGAAAATTGAGGCAAAGAGGGATAATGTCTTGCCCACTATCGTGTGTGTGTGTGTGTGTATATATATATATATATATACACACACACACACACACACACACACACACACACACACACACACACTTTGTATGCTATGCTAACCCTCCCCCTTCCATTTCTTTCCTCTATACCAGCAGTTCTCAAACTCGAATCCAGGTACCCCAAGAGGATGAGCCCTGAGACCCTTTCAAAGAGGGCCATTTTCATAATAATAAGAGATGTTTTAATTTCTAATTTGGTAAATATTGATAAGTGTAACCCATATCAATAAAAGTTCATTGGCCTTCCTCAGTTTTTTATTTACTTTTGTTTTGTTGAGGTATTTGGTTGGGCAATAGGATTTAGTGACTTGCCCAGGGTCATACAGCTATTAAGTGTTATTTGCCTGAGGCCAAATTTGAACTCAGGTCCTCCTGAATTCAGGGCCAGTGCACCACCTAGCTGCCCCCTTCCTCAGTTTTTTGAGACTAAAAACATTGAGAACTGCTGTTGTAGAGCTTTTCTTTTATACTTTAATGTCTTGATTCATTTCTTTAGGTATTGCAGTAGTAGTTAAGGAAAATCCTTTTTTTCCCTTTCAGTCTGCTTACAGTCATTATGTAGTTATTCTTTCCTTCTATATTGGATTTTAGGTTATTTCTAGAACCATTATAATTCTTTATAATATATTATGCTTTGTATATAACACACATAATTATAATACAAAACAATGCTTTATTAAGCACTTACTATGTGCCAGTCCCCATGCTAAGCAAAATAGTAGTCCATAGCTTCTTCTACTTGCTCAACTCTCTAGCCTTAGTTGCTTTTTTGGGGTTTCTGCTAGGGCCAGTCTCTGCTTCCTCTTGCATTTTTGTGTGGGCTCGTTGGCCCTGGGTCTTCTCCCAGTTCACTTGAGTTCCTCTAGCAGTAAATGAAATAATGTAAAATGATTCACAAACCTCAAAGTGGTATACAAATGTTAGCCATGTTGACAAACATTTACTATTTTCCAGGCATTGTATTAAGTTATAAGAATATAAATATGAGCCAAAAGACAGGCAATCCTTAACCTCAGTTTGCTTAAATTCTAATGGTGAAAGACAACACATAAGACATAAAAGGGCTAAAGGGGTGGTAGTTAATATGGAAAGTAAGAAGCAAAGCTTTAAAAAGGATGAAGGGGTGAGCATAGAGCTGGTCCGGGTACTTCTTCAAAATGGAGGCTGCCAAAGGAACTCACAAACCAGGAAGCAATGCCACAGGCATGGTGGGACCTTCTTAAATGTTAATGATGATGATGATTATATCACTTAACTGATTGAACTTATGACAGCTGATCCTAAAATGATTATCATATATTTAACTACTCATTTCCTATTTTTCATGGTTCAATAAGTTTCATTTTTTCTGAAGTTGCTTGGTATTAGCTATGTCTAATACCTCCTGACCATTTATTTTAAAGAAATTGTCAAAAAGATGTATGCAATTTTACAATCACTTAAAGTAACAGGACTTTACCTTCTTTCATTTCTTTATCATCAGGATATTTCATATCTTTATCTTCAATTATAGCACAGCTTTTGTCATCAAACCAAGCCTATTTTTACATAAAAATAGTTAAGTAACTTTGTGTGGCTGCATGAGCTTGCTCTGGGATCATGGAGATCTGGGTCCTACTCCACCCTCTAACCCTCTCCGTAACCCTGGGGACGTTATTACAACACTGAGGGTCCTCGGCAACTCTCTTAAGACTGTAATTTGAAGGACAGTTGCCTAGCCTCATTGTAAGAGGGGGTTTTGAAAGTGGGAATTCTACAAAAAACACTACTGATTAACATTAATATAGCATTCTAATTTAACAGAAATACCTTCCAAAAAAATAATAAATGACAACAAAGACCAAGGAATACGGGATGTGTTAAATTAGTTTGGAAGATCTTGTCAAGTTCATCAAATTCGACATCATCTGCAAGAGATACAGAGTGCACAGGCTGCAGTTAACTGTGTGACCTGTTTACTTATTTTTTTACTTATTTGAGGTAGCTGGTGGTACAGTGGATAGAGTACCGGAACTGGACTTCGGAAGATCTGAGTTCAAATCGGGACTCAGATATTTACTTGCTGTGTGACCCAGGGCAAGACACTTAATCTGTTTCCCTCCATTTCTTCATTTATAAAATTGGGATAATAACCTGACTTGCAAGGTGGTTGTGAGGCTCCAATAAGATAATGTGCATAAAAAGCTTTCTGCACAGTGCCTGGCATACAGTAGTTACTATGCAATACTTTATGAGCCCTCAAAGGCCAGCTAACCTTTAATTCCTATTTTCTCCAAATCTGTATGCTAGAGGTCAGCATGTGTGTATATATAGGGTAGAAATACAAAGACGGAGATTTAAGGATGAGGACTACATATCACCAGGAATTAGATCCAGTAAAGTTTGTTATATTCATGTTGAAAATCACTCAATAAATCATGGTGCTGCTCAATCTCCCCAAGACACTCCTTTTTACCTTCCTCTTCCTCTAATCTTTAGATTCTCTGTTGGCCTGTGACAAAGGCCTCACCTCAAGAATTTCACAGACCTCAGACTGACAAATATACCATTTTGCTTATCTCCATACTTGTATTTCTCCTATGCCCCTTCTTCTTATGAGGATCAACTAACCTATTTCATCTAGGATGGGAAAAGTGAATAAAGGACTATTCCCACAACCACTCACCACTTACTTCAGCGAATACAGGTATTTTACAATGGTATTTTCCAAAGCAGCCTCCATAGGTTTCCAGTAAACATTTACATGAAATAAGCCAATTCTGGATGCCTCGCCAAAGGAATAAAATGATTCAATCAAGAAAAGCAAAATAAAACAAGAGTGTTCTTTCACATGGATCCCATAAGTCTTTTTTTTTTCCTGCCATCTGGGAGGGAAAAAAGGAAGGCTTTGAAAGAGAAAGGATCTAAAATTTGTGGGCAATGACATCAGCAGTGGTTTAAGAAAAATGGCTGTAGTAGGAATGACTCTTTCTCCTCAAGTACACAAAGTTGGCAACTCTGAAAACCAAAGAAATTTCTGACGACAAGGTGGGCAGATGATCTTCAGCCACGTACCAAGCCTGAGAGAGGTATGATTCTGAGTGTAGATCTATCATGTGCTAAGAAAGAGCATTCTAATACAGACCAAGAAATAATCTAAAACTGGACTAAGCTTGGGTTGAAAATAGTTATTAATATTGGCAACATGGTAAAGGAATAGAGATAAGGATAGAAGCTGGACCTGTGACTTCATTGACAGAACCATGACATTATGAAGATCACTTAAAATAAATACATTATTTCTTCACATTAATATCAAATATATAGATTGTTTTTCTCGTTCAGTCAATTCAATCACGTCTGGCTCATTGTAACCTTGTAGACCACACTGTCTACAAGGTTTTTTCGCAAACATATAGGAATGGTTTGTAATTACCATCTGCAGCAGAATATGGTGAACGTAAGTCACTTGCTCAGGCTCACATAGCTAGTGAGTGTCAGAGGCTGGGGTTGACCTCAGACCCTCCTAACTCCAAGCCCAGTGCTGTATTGATTGAGCCAAATAGCTGCCTCCTAGAGAAATAGGTTAAGTGACTTCTCCAAGATCACATTTTTAACTCAAGTCTTTCTGACTCTAAGCCCAACACTCTATCCAATGAGTCATCTAGTTGCTCTATTTAAATAGGTTTTTTAAAATAAAGATGGAAAATTATGACTCTCAGAGAAAGTACAAATACCTTACATCTCAGAACAGAGGCCATTAGACATGAGCTCCATCATTTCCATTTCCTTTTCATCTAAAACTCTGTTATCGTCATTTCCGTTACTTTCTCCTTTCTACAAATTTCTGAAAATAGTGATCTTTCTCTTTGCTAACATTCACCCTTTATTTATGCACCTGACACCATCCTCTTGCACCTTCTCCATCAAATTACAAGATCAATCATCCATTTTTTCTCTCTCAAATACTTAACATCTTTCTCTCTGCTGCTTCTTTCCCTACAGTCCCAATCATGCCCAAATCTCCCCTATCTTTAAAAATCCTCCTATCAACCGCTCAAGTTATCATCCTAAGGTTCTCCTCCGTTTCTCAAACTCCTAAAAAAAGGTTCTCTCTTCTTAAGTTTTTGAGTCTTTGCAGTTTTCCAATCTCACCACACAAACTAAACCTTATCTCTCCAAAGGGGTTAGCAATAGCCTCTTAATTGCTAGAACTGCTGATTTTCTCTTCGGCCTGATGCTTTTAAATTTCTCTTTACAATTTAGAGTGCTGCCCATCCTCTCTTCCTAGATATTCTCTCCTCTCTGGGTTTTCTTGATGTTTGCTCTTTCCTGGTTTGCTCTTTCCTGGTTCTTCTCCTATTACCTAACCTCTCCTTCTCAGTCTCTTATGCTGGCTCATCATTCATTTACGGTGCCCTCTCCCAACTCCAGTCAACAGCACATGAATAGGAGGCAAGAAGGCAGATGATAAAAGCAACATAAGAATGAGGTTTGGCAAGGCATGATCAATAACAGGACAAAGGGGACAAAGGATTTGAGTGTAGAGTGTAAGGTAGACTTGGTTCACTAAGAGATCAAAATATGGAAGGGAAAAGGGTATAGTCAAGGCAGGAATGATGGGTGGCCAGGGAATGAAATGAAAGTGGAGGACATGGAGATGATGGTAAAACCAAAGAACAGGATGGGATTTGTTAGGCATAAGGAAAGATTGAATGATTAAAGATTTAGATCAGATGAACATATTTTGGACTTCGTGAACATGAAAGAGGAATACTTGCGGGTGATGGCAAGATGCAGGGTATGATCATCGGTGTAGACAGCTGACATTAAGTTGAGGAATACGACATAGAAGTGAGAAGATTAAAGAACTAAAAGTTGAGAGAGTATCAATATATATTTTGAGGTCCTATGGTATTAGGCCAGCAATTGAGTAGGAGAAAAAAAAAACATCGTAAGTCAATTAACACATTGAGGAAGGAAAGAGAATATTATTGTGGTCAATAGGTAATGGGACACTGGGACATGAACTTGCATGGTATGAATATTAAAGAAATAGAAACTGCTAGGTGATAAATGAATCAAAAACCATTTATTGATAAAAAGGCATTTATTAGTTGCTATGAGTAAAGCACTGTGCTGCATGCTAGGGACACAGACAAAAAAGGCAATTTGGCCCCTGCCCATCAGAAGTTCACACTTTGACTGGGAGAGACAACACAAAAGATAAAGTGCTGTTTGCAGGATGGAAAAAAAAGGCTCAGAAATGTCACCATCCTGGTGCATAGGCAGGCCAATGTGTCCCTAGGCTCTGTCAACTCACAGAAACAATGTGTGGAAGTGTATAGAATCAACACTGTTGGCAAGTCCTGGGAGAGGGAGACTAGGAGGCAATGGCAGTTGTCTGTGCAGACCCGAAGGGACCTATTAAATTAGAATAGTCCTTTAAAGCTGAAACAAGTCATATCTGAAGGGAATAATATCAGTCATCTACATCTCCACCAATAAAGTTGGTGATCTCCATCTTATTCAACACTTGTGAGTGGTAAAGCAGCTTGAATGGGTTGTGGGCAGTCCCTAACAGAGGCAGGATTAAACGGGAAAAGGCAAAAGGGCATTGTGCCTCAGTGGTGACAAATCCCCTTACCAACCAGAGAACGAAGGAGTATCCTCACTCCTCAATCTCTGACTCCAGTGAGTCAGCTGATATGAAAGAAAGCACTGCTGATACTGGAAATGAAGGTGAAATAAGAAATATCATCAAAAGGGAACCATGTCTCAGTGAGTTATAGAAAACAGGAGTGAAAAAGGAAGAGGCTGAAGATAAAAAGAAGTTTGCTTATGGAGCATTATTGATCAGGTGAATACTGAACAAAAAAACAAAAAGGACCATAGCACCTACACTCCCATTATTGTTACAAATCCTTTAACTGAGTTCTATACTCAAGGATTGATCATGTCGACAAAACATATACAATATATCTAAGTGTAGGAGAGATACTACAGTATTCATTATTCATATGGAAAACTGTTCTCTATCTAATATATACCATGAACATAATAATGTGAAGAACAACTGATATAAAATGTGGCATTTTTAAAGAGATCCCTAAGCTCGTTATGTTACTGCTTAGCTTTAAGGAACAGCCTCAATTCTATTCATAATGCCTGAATAAATGACTTTGGATTTCAGATTAAATAATCATATTAGCACAGTATATTAATTACATGGTATACTGAATAGAAAATTACACGTAGAATCAGAAAGACTTAGACTCCAAACACGATCTCAGACACTTACTATTTTGACCTTGGACAAATTGCCTAACATTCCCAGACTGAAACCCAGTCTTCTCATATATAAAATGAAGGAGTTAGAACTAACAATATTTAAGTACCCTTCCAAATCTAAATTTATGATCCTGTGATCCTACAGATGCATGACATAAGTGAAGCTACACTAAAAAAATACTAACTTCATCATATGGAATCTTTCATCAATGATATAAAAACGTCCTTAGAACTAACTAAGCTTCATGTCCCTGGCACTATGTCCAAAGACATTATAGAAAACTCTGAATATCCAGTGTTCTGAATCTCAAAGATCCAAGGGGACATAACTCCAGAAGCTAAAGTTTAAAGAAGGACCTAGTTAACCAAAGATGAAACCACGCAGAAATGACCACCGCACTAAAAGGTGAAGCAGGAGCTGGGATTTTGCCCAGGGAAAAAACCCCAATTCAGAAAGTAAAGCCAGAGAGATGAAAAAAGAAAAGAGGGTACAGACAATTCTGAAGAATTATATTACATTCAAAGATACCCACAAACCCAACAGGGAAGTGCATACTTGTATAAAAACTGCCAGCAGAGATTCAAAGGAAGAAAGTAATTTTCCACAATGACAACATAAGTAAATGGAATAAATAAAGCAAGAGATAAAAAAATGAACTAAAGGCTCTAGAAAAATAATTGGAAGGAGAATAAGCAGCTTAGAACAAGAAGTTGTAAAACCTACTAAATAACACTCTCCTTGAAAATTAGAATAGGCCAAACAGAAATAATTCAGTCTCTGAGACACCAAGAAATATTAGAACAAAATCAACAGACTGAAAAAATAGAAGAAATAACAAGATATTTATTATCAAAAACGGTTAACCTAGAAAACATATAATTGAAAGATAATTTCAGAATCACTAGACTTTTTGAAAACTATACTTTTGGGGAAAAAAGGATGAAAATTATATTGCAAGAAATCATAAATGACAACTGCCCAGATCTGTTAGAACCAGAGGGAAAAGTGAAAACACAAAAAATTAAATAATAATCTCCTGAAAGTAAACCCCAAAGCAAAAGTCTCAAGAATGTTTACCCAAATCCAGAGTTTCCATATTTAAAAAAAATACTACAAGAACCCAAAAAGGAGTTAAAAGTATCAAGAAACCAGTAAGGATCACACAAGACCTAGCAGTTCCTACTAGAGTTTAGAAAACATTTTGGAATGCAATATCCCAAAAATAAAAACTATATTGTCTTACAATGAAGAATAACTTAGAAAGCTGTGTGGATTTGAAGAATGAGGCTAATACTACAGAGGGAATACTCAGAAGCAACACAAATTTGCTGATCCTTAAGTGGGTGGGTGGGGGGATTCTAACAAAACAGGGAGTGGGAGGGAGAAAAGAACTACAATCTAAAGACTTGCACATAAGTTAGGAAAGGACTGAACAAAATATGGTTTATGAATTAATAAAATATTGTTTTGCACTGAGAATTGAGACAACTTCAGAGAATCCTTAGAAATTAATAAAATTTAACAATAAAATGAGAAGAACAAGGAGAATAATTTATTCAAAAAGTACAATATTGTAAAGAAAAATAACTTTTTTTAAAAAATTGATTTTTATTTCATCCCAATTACATGTAAAAACAATTTTAACATTATTTTAATTCCAAATTCTTTTTCACTTCTTTTTTTTTTTGAGTTCAAAATTGTTTCCCTCAATACCTTCCCCACCTCACCAAAAGGTCAAGGTATTTGACAGGTTATGCATATGTGCAGTAATAGAAAACATATCTCCATATAAGTCATTCTGTGAAAGAAGACAACACTCAAAAAAAAATCCAAGAAAAAAAACAAGGTAAAGAAAAAGTATCTTTGATCTGTATTCAGGTTCCACCAGGTCCTTCTCTAAGTATGGACAGCAACTTTCATCATAAATACTTCAGAATTTTCTCAGATCATTGTATTGCTGAGATTAGCTAAGTTACTCAAGTGAGGTCATCAAATGATATTTCTGTCACTGTTTACAATGTTCTCTTGGTCCTGCTCATTTCATTTTGCATCAGTTCATTTAAGTCTTTCCAGGTTTCTCTGAAAGCATATCGCTCATTGTTTTTAATATGACAACAGTATTACATCATAATCACATATACTACAACTTGTTCAGTCATTCCCCAATTGATAGACATCCACTCAATTTCCAACTCTTTGTCATAAAGAACGCTGCTATAAATATTTTAATTATATAGGCCCTTTTCCTCTTTGCTTTTTGTTTCTTCAGAATGCTGCCCTAGTACTGGTAGTACTTGGTCATAGGAATTACATGGTTTTATAGCTCTTGGGGCATAGTTCCAAACTATTCTGCAGGATGGTTGAATCAATACACAATTTGACCAACAACTGATTAGTGTTTTAATTTTTCCACGTGTCCTCCAACATTTCATTTTTGTTTTCTGTCACATTACCCAATGTGATAAGTGTGTGGTGGTAGCTCAGACTTATTTTAATTTACATTTATATAATCAATGGTAATTTAGCGCATTTTTTCATATAACTATACATAGTTCGATGACTTTGTCTGAAAACTGCCTGTTCATACCCTCTGACCATTTATCAACTGAACAATGGCTCCTATTTTTACAAACTTCACTGAGTTTTTTATTTTGAGAAATGAGGTCTTTATCAGAGAAACTTCCTTTAAAAACTTTCCCCTATACAGTAATGATTATCAACAATGTATTTCCCTCCATCCTGTTTCCCTATTTATCCTATTCTATCTCCTTTCTCCCCGTCAATTCTCAAATGCATTTTGCTTCTAATTTTTACCTCCCCAATCTGCCCTCGCTTCTATCAGTGCCACCTTACATCGCTTATGCCCTTGCCCTCCTACTTTCTGGTGTGGTAAGTTTCATTTCTATACCCAAGTGAGTATGTATGTAATTCTCTCTCTGAGCCGATTCCAATGAAAGTAAGGTTCACATGCTCTCTCCTCCCCTTCCCCCATCTTTGCATCCACTGTAAAATCTTTTTTGGGACTCTTTTATGTCAGATAATGCAGCCCATTCTACCTTCTTTTTACCCCTTCTTCCAGTATACTCTTCTTTTTCACCAATTAATTTTATTTTTTTAGATAATTATCGCACAACATTCAACTCACACCTGTGCTTTGTCAGTGTGTAATCCTTTTAACTTCCCTAATAATGAGAAAGTTTTAGGAGTTACAAGTATCCTCTTCCCATGTAGGAATGTAAACAGCTTAACCTTATTAAATCCCTTATGAATTCTCTTTCCTGCTTATGCCTTTATGCTTCTTTTGAGTCTCGTATTTGAAAGTCAAAGTTCTATTCAGTTCTGGGCTTTTCCTCAGGCATGCTTGACAGTCCTCTGTCTCATTCAATATCCATTTTTTCCCCTGAAGGACTAAGCTCAGTTTTGTTGGGTAAGTGACTCTTGGTTGTAATCCTAGCTCCTCTGCCCTCCAGAAAATCATAATCTAAGCCTTTTAATCCTTTAATAAACTAACTACTGAAAATCTTGTTATCGTGACTGCGGTTCCACTACATATTGTTTCTTCCTGACTACTTTCAGTATTTTCTCCTTCACTTAAGAGCTATGGAATTTGGCTATAATATTCCGGGGAGTCCTCATTTTACAATCTCTTTCAGGAGGTGATCGCTGAATTCTTTCAATTTCTATTTTACTATCTGTTTCTAGAATATCAGGACAAATTTCTTTGAAAATTTCTAGAAAGATGATATCTAGGCTCTTTTTTTGATCATAGCTTTTCATGTAGTCCAATGATTGTAAAATTATTTCTGCTGACTATATTTTCCAGTTCACTTGTTTTTCCAATGAGACATTTCACATTTTCCTCAATTTTTTCATTCTTTGATTTTGTTTTCTTATTTCTTATTGTCTCACAAAGTCATTAGCTTCCACTTGCCAAACTCTAATTTGTAAGGAATTATTTTCTTCAATGAGATTTTGTACCTCTTTTTCTATTTGGCCAATTCTACTTATCAAAGCATTCTTTTCTTAACTAGATTTCCATACCTCTTTTAACATTTGGCCTATTCTGCTTTTTAAGGTGGTGGTGTTTTTTTCTCCCCCATTATTTTTGTCCCTCTTTTATCAAGGTGTTGACTTTTTTTTTGTGATTTTCTTACGTCACTCTCATTTCTCTTCCCCATTTTTCTTCTACTGCTCTTACTTGATTTTTAAAACATTTGTGCACTCTTCCATGATCTGGAGCTAATTCAAATTTTTATATGAGGCTTTCGATGTAGGAATTTTTACTTTATTGCCCGCTTCTGAGTGTGTGTTTTGATCTTCCCTGTCACCACAGTAACTTTCTATAGGCAGGACCTTTTTCTTCTGTTTGCTCATTTTCCAGCATATTTCTTATCTTCTATGTCTATGCTCTGCTTCCTAATTGGATGGGTCACTGTTCTAAGACATAGGATTTTTTTGTGCAGCTGTTTTCAGAGGTAATTCTAGGGACTTATAAGATTTCCATTCTTCCAAGTTGGCATGATCAAAGGGGAGGTGTGCTTACTACTCTACTGTACTGGTCTGTGAGTGAACACAAGCATTCTTTTCCTCCCTGGAACTGTGACAACGCTCCCTGCTCCCCTGAGTCCACACGATCTAGTATACTACTGTTCTTCCATTCTATGAGAATAAGACTCAGGACTGTGACTGTGACATTTCAACAGACTTCTGGCCCCAGTGCCAGCAAACAAATCCTTGCAATCTCCTTTTGACTAGTTGTTCAACCACCTTACTGTTTATGGGCTGAGAGGTCTGGAATCTGCTCCTCCTGCCACTGATTCAGTCACCCTAAAGGCCTTCTGCTGGTTTGCTGAGGTTGCAGCCTGCGCTAAACTCTGCTCCACTCTTACCCTGCTACAACAGACCTTTCGTACAGGTCTTATAAATTACCTTGGGCAGGAAAATTGTTTCACTCTGTCTTTTTGTGGGTTCCGCTGCTGTAGAATTTATTTTAAGTCACTATTTGGATGTATGCAGATGAGGTGGGAGAAAACTTAGACAAGTTCCTGCTTGTCTCCAGCATCGTGGCTCCGCCTTCCAAGAAATATAACTTTTAAAGACTTAAAGAATTCTGATCAAAGCAATGATGCCCAATACAGCATGTTACCCATCTCCTGGGAGAGAAACCAGGCGGTGCAGTGGATGTAAAACTGGGCTGAGAGATTCATCTTTCTAAGTTCAAATCTGGCCTCAGACACATACTACTTGTGTGACCTTGGGCAAATCACTTAACGGTGTTTGCCTCCGTTTCCTCTTCTGTAAAATGAGCTGGAAAAGGAACTGGCAAACCACTCGTGAATCTCTGCCAAGAGAACGCCACACTCACAAAGAGTCAGACCTGATTGAAATGACTGAAGAAAACACAATGGATTCAACGAATAGAAAGTAACATTTAGGACACAAATACTACATGGATTTCTTTAGTTTGATTGCTTGTTAAAAGTATTATTTCCTCTCCTTTTAATCTGAGGACAGAATGTATTGGGAAGGATTATAATACTGATGAAAAAAAGTGGACCACTGAAACATTTTTTTAAAAATGAACAGAAGATGGTTCAAGCAGAAGCCAGATGGTATTTGAAGTAACGTGGAATTCATTATATACTTTTTTTTAAAGCAAGGGTTATTATGCTTACATATATGATCCTTTTTTGGGTTGTACTGTATATTTGGAAATGCTTATGGGGGAGGAGGGTGTTTAAACTCAGAATAGAAAGAAATTGTTTTTCAATGAAAAAAAAAAGATTCTTTAATACAAGGCACTAGGGGAGTTACCTGAAAAGACAATGCTTGAAACACATCAGGATTGAAGAGGAGAAATATATCAAAAGCACCTCAGTCAATTTGCAGATGATATCAAATATTAACTAAGGGAAGAATGTCCACAAGGCCACACCTTAATTCAAGAGCTAAAAGGCATGCACACCAAAATGACTAAGGAATTCCCTCATTGCTCTCTCAGCCAGAGAAGTCAAATGACTCGGTGGACTCTTTTAAAGAAAAGGAAGATTCTAGCTAGCTAACTTGATTTAATACTCTATATAAAATCACCTAACTTGGTAAATTCCAGAGAGCAGTTAGAGAAGGATAAGCATTCAGGAAATGTCACTGGAGTCAACCAAACCACTTCATGCTTAGATTTCTCTCTTCCTGTTCTCCTATCGTATTTGTTCTTTCCTGATCTATCTTCAGATGGACATGGCCAGGGTTGAACCAAAAAGAAGTCTTACGGGTTAGAGAGCTTTAGAGATGCTGGGTACAGTAAAGGGAAGGTGACTGACATAAAAGGGAGGTTCTCCATTCTTCATTAGATGACCACTGACAAGCCTGCCTTCTTTTAGCAGTAGACATGTACTTGGAGTTATTTGAATGATAAGGCTAATGAGTTGTTTAGATGGTGCAAAGTTGAGGTGAAACGCAAAATGTAATCTTTCAAACTGCTTTATGTTCACATGAAGTTTAAGTATCAGTGTCCCAGCATGTTCCAACAGGAGATATAACTCAAGTTATTTAATCATGTCTTCAAGTTTGTTTTTCTCCAATGTGGACTTATGAGTATTGTGTCTTTAGCATTACTGATGAATATAGGAAAGAAATACCTGTGCTATACTTGATTTATACTGTACATTAAATACTTTTGTACTTTTCTATTTTGAGGAACCCTAGACATGAGCTTAAAATTTAATTTAAATACTCTGTCACATGACTGCTCAGTAAGGACTTAGGTGCTAACGAATTAGGTACAAAAGACTGTTAGAGAAGGAAACTTATCTCATTGGGATTAAAGCTTGCCCATGACTGAACCTGGACCAAAAGGCATGCCAAGATTCAAAAGAGATGGGTCCCTTAATTAAGAATGATGTGGTACAGCAACCAAACTCCCTGGGCTGGAATTGAATATTCATCTGCTTTGCTGAGATTGCACACCAGTGTGGATGATCTGATTAAATAATAATAGCTCACATTCGCATAATGGTTTATAATTTATACAGTGCTTTTTCCTTCAACAAACCCTGTAAGATTGATAACATTATCATTGCCATTTTCCACATGATGAAATTGACACTCAGAAACTAAGTGACTTGTCAAAAGTCTCATTAGCTAGTGTCACTACTTAACTCCTTAAGTCTTCTCTCTTCAATTCTAATGTACTTTCCATTATACAATACTGCTGCTTTAAGGGGAAAATTAGATTTTTAAATTACAATGTTATAAAAATTTATGCTAACAAACAATATGCAAGTACAGTCATTTTAATCATGGCATCTTGACTGGTTAAGATATCCTAAGGTTAGAGAAAGTATCTGTGACCTCTCCAGCATCACTGAAATCAATTCCTGGTCATATGATTTTTTAATCTCTTGGTTTAGATTTCTTAGTTTTCTTCTCAATCACCAAGTATTTATATACCATGGACAGAAAAAATAAAAAACACAACATGTGCCTCACCAAGCTTACAGTCTACTTTCAGACAGAAGAATGGTATATGTAAAAACCAATAGATAACAGTTAAAGATAGCACATAAGGAAATTCTAAATTGGATAGAATGGTGATTACAATAGGAATTCTTAGGAAAGAAAAATGGGTGAATAGGCAAAATCTTCGTGGAGAAAGCAGTTCTTAAAATGGGCTTTGAAGGACAGAGAGGATCTTGATTGGGCAGGGGAAAAGTACAGGCATCAGGAAAATGCTCGAACTAAGGAAAGTCAGGAATGACTACAGTGTGATCACGAAGAGTAAAAAGTAACAGAATGGCCTTGCATGGTAAGGACATTGGTGAGTAAAATAAATTTGCATAGCACTATGAGACTTCATTAGTCAAAGCATGAAAGCCAGACAAAGAATTTCAGATTGGATATGGTAAGAAATAGGGTAATAGCCTACACCCAAATACAAGGCAGCCCAAGCTATAATAGCTTAAAACTTCACTAACTCTTTTGGAACACCTAGTAGGATATTTAGGGTTATAGAATTTTGCAACAGAAAAGGAACTTAGAAATCATAGATACAAATCTATCTTATTATAGATGTGGAAACAGTCTCAGAAGACATTAAATGATTTGCCCATTTTCGCACAGCTATTAGGAGCAAAACTTCAGTCTCCTGGCTGCCAATGTCTTTCTACCAAAGTTCCAGAAGACCAAAAGGCGGTTCAGTTGTGTTCGACTCTTTGTGACCCCATTGAGGTTTGTTTTATTTTTTTTCAGTAGAGATTTGGAGTGGTTTACCTTTTTTTTCTCTAAGTCATTTTACAGATGAGGAAACTGAGGCAAACAGGGTAAAGTGACTTGTCCAGGTCCAAACACCTAGGAAATGTCAGAGGCTAGATTTTAAAACAGTAAAATGAGTCTCTCTCCATCCAGGCAAGGGAAGACCCACCTAGCTTCTAAGAACAGGGTGTTGTTTTGTTCAGTCATTCAGTCTTGCTTGACTCTTTGGGGTTTTCTTGGCAAAGATACTAGAATTCTTTGCCATTTCTTTCTTGAGTTTGCCCTCATTTTACAGTTAAAGAAATGAGGTAAATAATGGTTAAGTGACTTACCTATGCTCACACAACTGGTAAGTGTCTCAGGTTATATTTGAACTTGCGTCTTCCTGACATCAGGCAGAACACTCTATCCACTGAGGCAGGTAGGTGCCCTACATGTATGGTTAATGGGCCCCCCATTGGTATTTCATTTTGACAACATCACACTGTTCCTACATGGCCTCAGCCTCTCTCCTAAAACAGAAACCATCCTAAGACAGTTTTTTTTATTACTTTATTTTCATTTCTCAGCAATCACTTCCACAAGCTTTTGAGTTTTACACTTCTCTCTCCCTCCCTCCCTGTCACCTTTCCCAAAACAGCATGCAATCTCATATAGACTACACAGACACATTCCTATTAAACATACATTCGCATTAGTCACGTTGTAAGGAAGCTATGATGGCTTTTTAAAATGTTACTTATACCTTTTGGTTTTCTACAACACAATGATTTCTCAATATGCTCTCTCCCACTGCATCATCTTTGTAATACTAAGAAAGAAAAGTTACACAAAGCCAACTGACAAACTGACGACATCTGAAAGCATTTTTAGGTACACTCCACTTTCAAATTATCCTACCTCTCTACTAAGGGAAAAGAGGCATATTTCATCATCTGTTCTCTGTGAACAAGACTGCAAATATTTATTATCATTTTTTCATTTATCATTGTCACTGCTAGAGTGTTCTCGTGGCTCTCCTTGTGTTGCTCTGCATGCATTCATACTAGTCCTTACTAATTTTTCTGAGTTCTTTTTGTTTTCTTTGATTCAACACTATTCTATTATATTCCCAGGCCAGGATTTGTCCATTCCCTCAGATAAGGGAACGAACTTAATTTTCCAATGATGATTTAAAAAACCCAAGTCTAACCTGTCCATGAAATGACAGTTTAGGAACGGATTATGATAGTTCATGACTAGAAAAAATTTCTCCCCTAGACTACGAAGCAAGGTGCTGGGAGTTACTCACTATTTATTAACCTATTAACTTCAATGGAATGTTTAGAGAAGTATGAAACAATCTGACTGCCATATAGGGCAATAATTCTTGCAAGGTGACAATACATATAAAATGAAACTGTAGCACTTTATGTAAACAAGTCTGTGGCTCTCTTCTTCCTTCCTCCCCTCCTCCTATGATATGGTTTTGGTTCCTGTTAACAATATGAAGGCCAAAAGGTTCAGGTAAAGAAAACATGGTTCTGTCACTGATGCAGTCCTTGCTTTTAGTGAAAGAGGACAAGAGCTAAATACATGGAACATATACATAACCACCCATTATACATGAGTCATAGGTGTCAGAACAATATTCACCAGGTAGCTAATATGCCTTAGCAAAAGGCACTCGGAAATTCAATCCAATTATCAAAGCTACCATTTTGAGTAAGAAAACAGTGATGATGACCATGGCCCATTTTGGTAGTACACATGTTACAGCTGGAAAGGTGTATAACCTTCCAATCAATAACAAAGTAATGATGGAAACATTGTAACACTTTCATTGTCCCACTTCCATGCATAAGGTTCTGTAGGTGTTTTGAAAATTAAGGTATATGATCGTTTTATGTCCTACAAGGTAAACATAATTAGTCTGAACAGAAAGTGTGAAGGGGAGACTTAGGATTGTACTATAGGAAAACTACTCAGCATAGTGGATAGAAAGTTGGAGATAAAGTCAAAGAAACTTGAGACCAAATCCTGCTTCTAAAGAACACTTACAATCTGTACGACTCTGGTCAAGTCATTTGACCCCTTTGGGCCAACATTTCCTCATCTGTAAAATAAGGATAATATCTGTTTCTACATCCCAGGGTTGTAGTGAGGAAGGGCTTTGCAAATCTTATAGCATTATGTAAACTCTAGTTATTACTGTTGTTATTATTACTATTACTACCTGGGTGTAGACCAAAGGTGGTGAATCTGTGGCCTTCAGTCCAGAAGCATAGGTTCCACACCTCTGCTCTTGACAAACATGGACAGCTCAATGGCTCAGTGAATACAGACCTGAGTTCTTAGACACTGTGTGATCCTAGACAAGGCACTTCACTGACATTTATCTCAGTTTCATCGAGTGTATAATTGGGAAAATTAGAGAAAGAAATCATACACTGCTTTAGTATTTTTCCTAGAAAACTCCACAGGAGTCACAATTGGTTGGATATGACCGAATGACTCAATCACACCAAGAAAACAACATAATATTCAGCATGACATTGAGTACAAAGTACTGGCCTTATAGTCACAAGACCTAGGTTTATGCTGTCTTCACCGATTCCAAATTGTAATGTTTATTATGTACCTTCTATGTATAAAGTTCTTGGATAGGCCCTTGGGGTAAAAGACAAATAACCCTTAGCATTAAGGAATTTACATTCTACTACAGGATATAGTATGCATACTGAAAAAGCAAAAAACAAAAATAGCTGGAGGAAAGAGAGAACACAGTGAAGGGGGAAGAGGGGTAGAATCAGTATCCTATGAGATGTGGCTAATACTATCTGTTCTTTCTTATGAAAAAAATCACTAAATAGAAGCTATTTTTTCTTTACAATCACATCTTAATTATTCATGCAAAGGTGACACCCAATATTCACAGAAATGGCATGACTTCTCTTCACATTTTGGTTGAATTATTACCCGCTTTCCTATCAGGTTTTCATTGACATTATCTCTGTTTAGTCTTACTCTTCTATTTACCTTCAAAGCAGAAAAAACTGGAAGGCAAAGATTTTTGAAAATACTTAATTCCCCACTCAGAATGCCTGAAGGGTATAAACAAGCAAGACAGAACAAAGACAAAGACTGAGGCAATATGCTTGGGCTAGTAGTGTTTAAAGTCACTTTCATAGGTAAAGAAACTGAATGGAGTGGAAGGGAGTTAAGAATAAGCTGAACTGTAGGAGAAAATGTGAGGAAGCTGGAAAATTTTCCAGTTCCCTTCATCTTCTGTCTCCATGATTTTGATTCATTTCAAATTCAACTAACATTTACTTATAGTACACTTCATTTCTATCCAGACCTTGATAGAATCTCATAAAATTATATGCAGGCACAGACCTAGAGGAGTTTAAAATTGAGTTGGGGATATGAGACAAAATATACAAAAAATTTAAGAATCATACTATGTACATGGTTATGTAACAACAATAATAATAGCTAACATTTATATAATTCTTCAAGAAAACGTCACAATTAATTTCTCATTATACTTTCATAACACCCTTGTGAGGTATGTATTAATATTATCCCCATTTTATATATGAGTAAATTGATAGAGACAAATATTACATGATTTGCACAGGTCCTACAGCTGGTCATTATCTAAAGCATAATTTCAGCCAGAGTTTTCTAACCCCTACTCCAGCACATTTTCCATTATACCACATAATTGCTTATACCCACCTAACTTAGGTATAGAGCACAAACTACATATGTGTGTGTGTGTGTGCATACACACACACACACACACACACACACACACACACACATATAGCTAAAGGAACATAAACTAAGGAAACATTCAACATGAAGTATGGTTGCGATTGATTATTTCTAGAATAAAGCAAATTTTAATCTCAAAAGGAATGATAGACAAAGACTCACAAATTTCTGTAGTAGACAGATGGAAATTCTAAGAAAAGAAGGTTGATTGCAGGCACAATGGAATGTGAGAATTTTTAAATTAAGAGACATTTTTTAAAACATCAATATTCTTCCTATGATACAGTATTACTGCAAGTCATGGAAACACAAATTCTTGGAATAATCAAAATTGCAGGATTGAAATGAGAAGCCTGCAACACATTTTGAACCAACAGAGGCCCTAGAGGTGTGGCATCAAGAATGTCATCAGAGAGACCCATGACTAGAAAGAGATGGGCCCATCATGTGTGGAGATTAAGGAATACCCAGTCAAGAAATCAAGAGGAAGACCTCAAGAACAGTGGATAAACACTGTTTGAAGAATTTTAAGGAGGATATACATAACAGACAAAGAATGGGTTGTGATCTGCTGTGTTGGAAGAAGTAATTTCATGGATGAGGTTAAAGACATTTCAGAGTAAGACATATGTTGAAGAATTATCCAAATTGAAAGATAAATACAAACATCAAACGAAATGGTTATACTGTTTACACAGTTTGCTTTCTTACACTGTAAATCTGTTACACTGTTTTCCCATCCCTACATTCTCTTCCACCAACTCAACCAAAGACACAGATAATTAAGGGTTATTTATGTTCAGACTGCTAACACAGGATAATTCTATGGAAATCAAGATAGATGGATATTCAAATCATCTTGAATACTTGAGTGTCCCTTGCTAAAATTCCATTATGGGGGCAGCTAGGTGGCCCAATAGATAGAGCACTGGCCCTGAAGTCAGGAGGACCTGAGTCCGAATCTGGCCTCAGACCCAACACTTGACACTTAGTAGCTGTGTAACCTTGGGCAAGTCACTTAACCCCAACTGCCTACAAGCCAAAAAAAAATAATGAATACAATAAAATTCCATTATGAAATAAAGTGATTTTGTCACTTCAACACTGAAGTGTAAATTTTACTCATTATAAATATGCTACATGGTAGTCACAGCATCTTAAGTGTTTGTGATACATGAAGATATAGTAAGGCCTGATACTAAGAAAAGACAGTGCAGGGGATAGAGTACTGGGCATGGAATCAGGATAACTCATCTTCAAGAGTTCAAATCCAGCCTCACATAGTTACTAGCTGGATGACCTTGGGCAAGTTACTTAACCTGGTTTGCCTCAGTTTCCTAATCTCTGAAATGAATTACAGAAGGAAATGGCAAACCACTCCAATATTTCTGCCCAGAAAACCCCAAATTGGTTCATCAAAAATGAGATTTAGCTGAAAGGACACAATAAAAAGGAAACACATGATCCTTGATTTTGGGAGAGTAGTTTTCAAAGATTATCAGGATAAGCAAGATCCTACTGGCTAAGATTACACAAAAGGAATCAAAATGCAATTCTGACATTGTAAACACAAAATACACTAACAAGGAAAAGAAGGGTAAACTATCTCTATAAAGAGAACTGATAGTGCTACACAAGAAACTTATTAAGTGAGATTTTAGAAAATCATTTTTAGGAGATGACAACAAGGGCAAATGACATTTAGACAGATCTTTGCACTTTGCAAAGCACTTTAATATCTGATCTCTTTTGATCATCACAGTAACTGTTAAGTATATCATCCCCATTTTACAGTAAAGGACAGAGAGGCTCAGAGGTTTCACGACTTGTCTCTAGTCACTGAGACTAAAGAGCATTAAAAACAGAGCTCAAGCTCATGCTTCTTCTGACTCTCACTTTGCTGCTCTTTCAGCTTCAGCGTGATGCTCTACATGGCTCTACCTCACTTAAATAAAATTCACTTGCACGTCAAGACATCACCCTCCTGATATCACTGATCCTCTTCAAGAAGAAGGATGAACGACAAAAAGATGCCTAACTGGCTGCTGCAGAATACCCTACCATAATCCTGTGACATGGTCAAAAAGGGAAATGTGAAGAACACACTAAAGAGTCTGTGGGGCGGGGGGGGGGGCGCGCCGCGGTGCACGAGCACGCGGGGGGGGGGGGTAGATATGCTGAAGACAACAAAAAGAACTTTATTTTGTAGAAAAGATGACAAGGGTAAGATAAATTGGTAGGATCACTACAGAGGGTAACCTGGATCATTACAATGGAAAGTAGGCAATGTAACACACTGTCTTGCTCTTTCTTTTTGTATCCACAATGCTGAGCACAGTAACTGACATATAAGTATTTATCATATGCTGAAATTCCTTCAATACTCTTTCCAAAAATGACAAGAATGAACATTGCACTAAAACTGGAGATCGGTAAACATTTCACTTATTTTGAAAAATACGGAGAAGATGTATTCTTCCAATTACACGTCTGATTTTAATCACTGGAAAAATTTCAGAATGTATTATTAAAAGAGTGGTTTCACTGTATGAAGAAAAATACAACATTCAGGGTTTTTTTGTTTGTTTTTTTTTAATTACTGCAACAAGAAAGGTTGGGGAAATGTGTCTACGTAAAAGGTTCATGTGAAAGAGAGATGGCTATTCTAATGGAGGAGACTAAAAAGGTTACTGCAGAATACAATCTTAAACTGTGTTAATGGAAACATAGTGTCCACAAAGAAGGAAGTGACCGTCTCAACACACTTTTCCCTTCTTGGACCACATCTGAAGTATTGTATTCAGCTCTTGGCACTCTAGTTAAGAACAAAGATAATAAGCTGGAACACATCCACAGAACAGTAAGCAGGATGGCAACAGGACACAAAATCATGCCATATAAATATCAACTAAAAAGAACTAGGAGTGTTTAGCCTGGAGAAGAAAAAAAAAGGAAGATTATGATCAGTGCCTTAAAATATTTGAAGGGCTGCCATGTCACAAGAGGTATTTGACTTGTTCTGCACTGCCCGAGAAGGGAAAACTAGGACCTGGTTGTGGAAGTTGAAAAGAAGCATATTCTTGTCTACTATTAAGAAAACATTCCCTAATATTTATTGCTATCCCTAAATAGAATGGGCTGCTTCAGGTGGTTAGGGATTCCTCCCTTACTGGAGATCGTTATACAGAGGCTAGGAGACCATTTTGGAGGTAAGTTATAGAGGATATTCATGCTTGACTCATGGGTTCAAATAAGTAAGTTGTCCTAAAACTCTGAGATACTGTTCTATTTTGAGCTACACCCTGTTTAATTAAAGTGGGAAGTCAAGAAATATGGTTTGTAGTGACAAAGAGTCACCCACTGATAGAACTTCACCACTTAGCTGCATTTGTGGGAACCTATTTTTTTTTTCTGGATTAATAGGTATCTACCTAACCTGCCCAAACTACCTAAACTCCTGGCTGTAAATCATAAAATACCACAATCATAGAAAATCAAAATTGCAAGTGACTCCAAAGAAAATGGAAACCTATGTGGAAGATCTAAGTAGGATGAAACATATTACCAAAGATGACTTTTATGTGAAATAACACCAGATTTGTAGTCAGAGAAACTGAGTTTGACTCCTGGCTTTCCTTTAAATTTATGCAGGTCATTTGGCCAATCTCTCAGCAGTTTCCTCGCTTGTAAAATGGGGAAAGTGAAGTGGACGAGATAACCTCTGATGTCCCTTCCAAATCGGAACCTCTGTTCTTAAGAAAAGAAGGTTCTTTGTACCTAACATTGGCCATGTCCTTCAGTAATTTTTAATAAATGTGAATTGGGCTCAGTTTCCTTACCTGTAAAATGAAAACACTGGATTAGATGATTTCCATAGGCCTTTAATACCTCTAAATTACACTGATTCTACAAATGACAAGTTCATAAATATTCATTGGCATTGCTATTATAACATAGATAAAGTAACATTTTCTTAATAATGATATCTTGTGTTCTCATAACAGCAGAAAATAAGGGAACTATCTTGCTTCCTTTCTTCCTTCTTGCCTCCCTTTCTTCTTTCTTTCTTTGTTTCCATTACAATATTGCATCACTCTTGAAAAAAAAAAATCCTGCCTCTATGCCTGCCCTTGCACATATAAGGTTGTGTTTAGAAAATGAAGACCTAAAGAAAGAAACAGACAGTAGGGCAGTGCATAGGCAAGTTATGCAATCAGGAATTTCTTTCATATATCATTTTTTCTTTTAGCAGCTATTCTGACAGTACCTATATTTAGATTCAACCTTGAAATTCAGTGTGGCACTTCAGGGAATACAATTTGGCCTGGGAAAGACTCTTCCTTTAGAATGAATTTCCTTTTATTTGTTCTGCTGAGTATTACATATAGAATGATGTCCCATCCACATTCTTTTAAATGCTTTAATAGGTTTGAATTTATTTACCTTGGTGAAAATAGGAAAGAGCCTAGGACATCTTCAATTCCTTAGCCACCTTTTACTTTGAAAAAACAACATATGGTTGGATCATTCACTTGATGCATTCATGAAGGAATTTTAATGGAAAGGGTATTCTCTATAAATAAAGGATTAAGGGAAAGAAGTATACAAGTAAATTGTATTCTGTTATGAGTCTCAGTACATTGGAACTTGCCAATGATGTTACGTCTATAAACAAAATCTGTGAAGAGCTCTGTGTGAAAAGTAAAACAGGAAAAGATCAATCTGTTTGTTTTTTTCTTGGCCCATCAAGTAAAACTCCAGGATTTGTCAATGAAACTGAACAGGAATGAATTCAGAATCGTTATCCAGTGTCAATCTCCCCGAAAGCACTCATTCCTTTCAGATGTACTTAGTATGAATAACCAGTCTGGGCTGGAAAGTATCATGTGTTTAGAATCAAAGACATTAGTTACATTGTTTATGCTGCAGCGATGCAGCTTGTGACAAGAGGGATTGAGAGAACTTAACATCTGGATCCTCTTCTCACTGAAACATCACCAACTGAATTTGGACAGGAACAATTCCTATGTCTCATTGAGATTTGTCAAGGTTTTGTCTTTTTTCCTTTCATGCCTTTTTACCTCTATCAACCCCTGCATGCACACTCGAGTGTGAGCAAAAGTATACACACAGACAAGTCCAAACAAATCTTATGCTTTACATAGAGAAGTTGGTATTGCTTTCATAAGATCTGAATTTGAATTCTAATTGTTACTAACTGTCTGACTCTTAGTAATTCTTCATTTGGAAAAAAGAAGGGGTTGAAATAGGTGACCTATAAAGTCCCTATCAGCTCTGAATATATGATCTTCTGACAGAACACAAAATTTAAGGGCTAGAAGAAACCTCAGCAGCTGGTTATTACAAGCCACACACACCAAAAAATCCCTACTCTAACATATGTATCAGGTGATCTTTCATTTTATTTGAAGAATTCCAAAAAAAAAAAAATTTGTGAGGCAGCTAATTCCATATTTGAACAGCTCTAAATGTAGACAATCTTCCCTTACAATAAGCAACTGCTACATATGACTTCTGTCTGTCCTCTAGTGCCAAGAAGAACAAGTCATTTCTTTTCCCATATGATAGCTCTTCAAATACTTGAATTCAACACTTACTTCTGCCCCTCCACCCCTAATTCATGTCTTCTCCAGGCTAACTATCCCCAGTTCCTTTCATCAATCCACATATGGCACAGACTTAAGGACCTCCATCACCCTGGTTACACTCTTCTGGGCACTAGCCAGCTTATCAATATCCTTCTGAAACAAGGGCACACACAACTAATGACAGTCTTCCAAAATGAGCTCCGACAAAGATAGAGTACAGGGAGACTACTGCCTTCATATTTAAGTAGTGTGAAACCCAAGATCACGTTAGTTTTTCACTTCCCACATCACACTGCTGACACATACTGAACTTAAATTCCACTAAAACTCCAAGATCTCTTTCAAAACAACTACTGTTACCACTCTTCCTCAATCTTTTATTTGTAAAGTTGAGTGTCTGAACCCAAGTACAAGACTTTACATTTATCTCTACGGAATTTCATCTTAATAGATTCAGCGCAATGCTTTAATGTGCCAGGAGACTTTCAGATCCTGACTCCATCAGTCAGAATATCCGATCCAGATTTATGTCAGCTAGAAACTGAACAAGCATACCGTCTGTGCCTGTATACTGGAGTGGAAATTAAATTACCTGGGACATGGGGTTTCTCAGAGTTGTAGAGAACTCATTACTCTCACTCAAAAATTCTTGCAATGATTGCTGTTCATTTGAACATGATAAGTTCTAATATAATGGAGTGATAATGGAAATCAGAATGGTTCTATGATTATAAGACAAACCTTAATTTCCGTGATTACAAAAGGAAGATGACAATGGGATGACTAAGTTAAGAACATTCACACAAAGGACTCAAAGCCTGATTCAAGAAAGATGAGAGAGAGAGAGAAAGACAGAAATATAGACTGAGACATGGAGAGACAGAGAAGACAGAATTCAGAACTGCATCAGCTAAGCAAGTGATGAATGAAGTAATTCAACTAGAGACTTCTTGCTATAATGACAAGGACCCAATATCAACCACTGATTGAGGATGACCATGCAGAGTCCTGAATTCATAAGAGTGTCTTATAATCTTATCCACACATCTTCATTCATTGCACAAAAATAGCAGATCCTTTCTCAAAAACTTTGTTAAAATCTGTATAAACTGTATCCAAAGCATTCCTCTCATTCACTAGTTTAGTAATCTTGATAAAAAAAGGAAATGAGTTTGGTCTCACTTCACATGTTGGTGATGAAACCATGCTGGCTCTTCTAATCACCCCTTCCATATCTAGATTTTCTCTAACTACTCCTTTAATGGCCTATTTTAGAATTTTCCTAGGAATCAAAATCAGGTTCATTTTCTGTATATATAGATGTAGCCTATCTATAGGATTGGGGCTACATAACCAATTTGGTATGTCTTTGGTAATCTTAAAGGTAATATAGCAGCTAGGAAAATACACAAAGGGCTCTAAAATTTGGATGATAACCCTAGCTGTCTTCTGTTTCTGTTTTCCCTACTGGTAAAGACAAATGAAATCATTATCACGGTACCATTCATTTTGTAAAATACAAATAGAAACAATTATATAGAATTTGCAAGCATGTAATTAAAAGGAAGTAGGTTCAACTCCAGCTATTTCCCTTCAAATTAAAATAATATACAATAAAAATTACAAGAAAATTAGCCTTCTTGACTCAGAAACAAATATAGAAAGAAACTGTGACTCATTATTACCAATGTTCTATTTGAGAAACTTAAAAACAAGGGCTGTGGAGAAAAGGTCTCTGCAATAATGCCCTAACATATCTTTTTTCATCATGGGGGTGGCGGAATATCAATTACTCAGAAGGGTGAGACCAAAGTGAGAGGCAGATGGCAGGGGAGACATCTACAACACAAACATCTAATACAGAAATAATTTGAACTGAATATTAAACTTTAAGTACAGGAGAAAATCCAAACTATAGCTCAGTCACTAAAACAAGGTTATTTAAGCAACACATGTTTCTTAACTCACTAAGGCACCAAAGAGGCTGTTAGAAGGAAACAATAAAGAGGGCCCCCCTTAGAAATTTTACCGCTGCTTTGGAATTTTTATGACATTTCATTTCAAGTAACATTAATGTGAATAAGAATGGTGCACTATCACACACATTGGCTCAAAAAATCACTACAAAAAAGCCCAGGGTTAAGAGCACCAGTCATTTCTATTTTGCGGTCCACTAGATCCCGTCAGAAGAATGATAATTTTCTTTCTGGTACAGAAAGAGAAGCCACAGCAAAAGAAGAAATTCTCTACCTGAAAAGTTAATGATAGTTAAGATGGCTCATCGTGTATACTTGTGTAAAACTCTTTAATGTCTCCATTTCCAGAACCCAAGGTAGTCATTTTTAAAGTACATTAAGATTTTTAGCTGGAATATATGTGTGGATGTATGTGTATACATATACATATACATATACATATACATATACATATATATATATATATATATATATATATATATATATATATATATATATATATATATATACATATACATATGTGTGTGTGTGTGTGTGTGTGTGTGTGTGTGTGTGTGTACACATATGTGCATCTGCATATGTGTATGTGTATGAATATATATTTGTTCTTCAGTCACCTTGATGGTGTCGAACTTCATGACTCCTTTTGGGTTGTCTTGGGGGAGATACTGAACTGGTTTCCCATTTCCTTCTCCATGCATTTTACAAACGAGGAAACTGAGGAAAACAGGGGTAAGTGATTTGTCCAGAGTCACACAGCTAGTAACTTTCTCAGGCCAGATTTGAACTCAGGAAAGTGAGTCTTCTGAATGATTCCAAGCCTAGCACTTTCTTTCCTATGCCACCTAGATGATATATGTGTGTGCGTCTCTGTGTGTGTGTGTGTGTGTGTGTGTGTGTGTGTGTGTGTGCGCGCGCGTGCATGTGTGTGTGCGTGTGTGTGTATACATATATGTATGCATATATATTATATACACACACATACATATGTACATACACATGCATGCACATGCATATAGGTATATGTATCGGCATATATGTGTATATATGCATGCATAATCTAGTGCAGACCTTTCTTAAGACATAGAAGTTGATACCCAAAGTAAGTACTGATACAGCAAGAGTACCTACATACCCTTGATAACTTTTATTTATCTGACATCAGATACACTACTGGTCACTCAAAAAAACAACAGATAGGACTGTTCAGCCACATTAGACACACCATGGAAAACTAGAGATATACCACAAAACTGGAGAAACGCAAATCTGTCCTGATTTTTTTGGGAGGGAAGTGGATGTGGGACAGAATCTGCAATCTTGGCGATAGTAAGTTTAACTTCACTTTTAGGAAAATTCAGGAAAGGATCATTAAATAGATGGTTGGTGAAAATCTAGAAAGGGAAATAGTGAATACAAAGAGCCTGAATAGCTTCAACAAAAATAAGTCATAACTGAATAAGCACATTTCCTTTTTTAACAGTATTATCCAGCTGGTATACAAGGGGAATGCTGTGGATTTAGTCTATCTAGATTTTAGCAAAGCTTATAACAATATACGGCATGCTACATTTCTAGAGAAAATGTACAGTTATGGATTAAATGATAACATAACCAGGTAGATTTTAAAATGGATAGATGGCCAGTCTCAAAGATGTAATGGTTCCAAGGCAATAAGGCAAGAGGTCTCTAATGAGAGACACTAGGGATTTGCACTTGTTCCTGGGCTATTAACATTTCTATCAATAACTTAGATAAAAGCAGAGATAGTATGTTTGTTAAATTTACAGATGACAGGGTAGGATAGCTAGGACAGCTAACACACTGGATAGCAAGAGTCAGGATCCAAAAGAATCCAAAGGATCCTGACAGGCTAAATAGGGGCTAAAAAGAGAAATTCTTCAGAAATTATTGTAAGTTCTTATATGTCAGCACACGCACAGGGACACACATTCACATGCCTACACGCACGCACACACACACACACACACCCCATTAGCTTTGCGAGTACAAGGCTGGGGAGGCATAATTAATTACATAACCGTTATTCTGAAGGGTTTTAGTGGACCATAACTTCAAAATGAGTCAGCAGTTTTAGATGGCAGTCAAAAATGTTCACATGAACTTGGGTTGCCACGAGTTAAAGTTTCAGGAATACGGGGATGTTAGTAGCACTGTCATCAACCCTGGTCAGATTCCATCTGAAGTAGTATGTTCAATTATGTGAGCCATAATTTCAGAAGGATATTGATGACCCAGAGAGCTTTGAGAGGAAGGCAACTAGGGTAGTAAAAGGAATTAAGTACATATCATACCAAAGTCAGCTAGAGAAATGAGGATGTTTAGTTTGGAGACCAGAACACTCAGGTAAAAATGATTGCCACCTTCCACCATTTGAAGCGCTATCATGTGGAGGAGAAATTGATGGATACATTCTGCTTCAGCCTAGAGGGCAAAACCAGAAGCAAGGTATAGAAGATGCAGAGTCAAATTTAGGCCCAATGTCAGGAAAGCTTTCCTAACAATTAGGGCTGTTTAAAATTGTCCCTGGCTGCCTCAAGAGGTGATGAATTCCTCTTTCTGTGGAGGCCTTCAAACAGGAACTTAATGACCACTTCAGTGTGTTATAATCAAGGATCCTTTCATGTATAGACTAGACCAAATTGCAAATGAAGCCCCTTGGAACTCTTTCTAAAGTTCCATGATTCTGTGAAATGGTATGAAAATCAATTAGGAAGAATTGGAATCATTTTAAATGTACGTAAGTGATTCATTATTTGGAAGATCCCTATTAATATTCCTCTCATAAAGCCAAGAATGCTTTTGTAATGCAAATAACCACCCTCTAATTTATCATTTATTAAAATACCACTATTTTTATGGCATTCTTCCTTAAGGTGGGCCACACCCACCTTGTTAGCCTTAGGCACTATGATTTTAACACATTTTCCTTAGTAAGCTAAGTTCCTGCAGATTTTATTTCTCTAGTAATTCCTGTGTATTCCATAGCATCGAAAACGATAATGACACAATTGTGTTACTTTTCTATCTTACTGTAACCATACTATTTGTTTGCGCATAGATGGGTTTTTGGGTTTTTGGGGGTTTTTTTGCTTTTTAGGCATGACTGGTTTGGAAAAAACAGCAAATTCATTTCTTATAACTTGTCCCTCCACACTCCCTGATAAAAATGGGGTTACTACATTAGCAGTTTTAAAACGGAGTTACTAGGGGCAGCTGTGTGGTGCAGTGGATAGAGCACCAGCCCTGAAGTCAGGAGGACCTGACTTCCAATATAATCTCAGAACAAACACTTCAGAACTACTAGCTGTGTGACCCTGGGCAAGTCACTTAACCCCAACTGCCCTAGAACAAGGGGGGGGGGGGAGAGTCACTACATTTCTACTGTATTTCTTACTACATCGATCACACATTCACTATTATTCTGAATTAAGCATTCCATAAACATCAGACTTATTTCCTCCAACTCGTCCTGAATCACTTATCCTAAACTCCAGTCGAATTGAGCTTACTTCACAGAAAATTTGCTAAGAATGTATTCTGCCTGTGCTTATACAGATTCTTCAATTTAGAATACCACTCTAACCACCTCTGCATATTGAAATCCTCTTCTTCCTTCAAGATTCAGCTCAACTATCCTTTCTTTCAAGGCCAGCCTTTTTAGATGTGCCCCAGGTCTCCATCCAGAGGTGATTAAGCCCCCCTTTCTCATCCTCTATAGAACTTTATCTCCACCCTCTACCACAGATCGGCATAACATACAGCCCTGCCAAAGTATTTAGGGAGCCTGTGAAAAATAATGTAGTATTGCCACCGGGCACTCTCCTATTTGTCACGTAACCTACAGCAACCAATCATGGACATTCTGTCTATAGGCTAACTTATCTGCAGCTGGAAGGAATTTACAAGTTGTGCTAGTCTGCTCTATGGAAGCTGTTTGTATTCTTCTATCATAGGAACAGCAAAGGCATGCTGGACATCAGAACAGCCTTACACTCAGGACAACCTAGGTTCAAATCCTCCATATACTTACTGTCGGTGACCCTAAGCAAGTCACTTAACCTCAGTCTGGTAGTCAGTTCTCTAAGACTATAAGGGGGCCAACACTTAGCATTTACATAGTGCTTTAAAGATTACAAGTACTTAACTTATGTTATCTCCCTTGATTCTCAGAAGAGCCCTAGCAGATAATTGCTGGTATTACCATATTTTACAGATGGAAAAATTGAGGCTGAGAAACATTAAATGACTTCAAGTATTCCCAATTCCAGGTTCAGCACTCTATCTACCGCACCACCATCTTGTGGGAGAACTGCTGCAGAACCATTTCAAAACTGTATTGGAAGTATCCTCACTAGGTACACCAATGAAATTATTAAAAACAAATCCTCCCCCTTAAAAAAAAAGTTTATTTGTGTACTTCTCTTCCCTACAGACTGTAAGCTTCTTGAAAGCTGGGAACATTGAATTTCCCAATCTTAGATCACTGTCTTGCATGGAAAATGGACCCAATAAATTGGATACATCTATATAGATAGATAGATAGATAGATAGATAGATATAGATATAGATATATATCTATATCTATATCTATCTATCTATCTATATATATATATACACTCACACACAGACACACACATTCATATATATACACATATACATACACACACAAACATATATATATACACACACACATATATATATGGGGAAAGGGTGTGTGCATGGAGTAAGCATGTGAAGGCTCAAACAAAAAATTTCAAAAATAATTTTTTATGGGAAAATGTCCAATATGTATTAGTGAAGCAGCTGTAAAATAAACTGTTTCATGTTTACACAGCACATTCATTATTAGTATTCTTCTTCTCTGCCTGGAAGTTTACTTGGGATACTGGAATCACTGGCCTCCAGACATACCCACCATAGTTCCCTTTACCCCTAAGCTGTATAAAGCACCAGGGCTGAAAAAATTAAAATTAAAGTAGTAGGGAGAGAAATGGGGTAGAAAAGAGTGGGATCATGTAAGGAGGAAGATTCTAAAACAAAAACCCCCAAAGCCAATAACTTGGAAGTATCTGTTTGGGAATTATTTCGGCCAGTTCCCTGTCAGGAAAAAATTGGCTAAGATACCAGTTGGTTAAATATCACATAGCCACAGATGGTTATATCTTAAGATTTGGTTTCTACACTCTAACATAACAAGAGTGTAGGAAGAAGGGACTTTGTCATGTAGCTACTCTGACACCTAGTGCTCTATCCAAGCTAAACAGCAAACCTAGAAAAGGCATAGAAAGTTCTAGTACAGGAAAAAAAGGGCTATCTAAAAAAAATTTGACTTAAATACATTTCCCCTACAACCTAGCACCCATCTATCCACCTAGAATAGGCATCAGAATTGATCATAGCAGTTAATACTGCAGTCAATTTTCAACCATCGAAAATATATAACATGGTCTGGGAAAGAAGGTGAAGTTTTACACACTGAAAATGAGCTCAACATACATACCGCTAAAAAAAAACCACTCATTTCAATGATTTTTTCAAAGATTTCCAGTGAAAATATTTTAAATATTCCCTTGATGTAAATGTAAAAATGGCAATACTGTGGGTATGTGAACCAAGAAACGAAACCACATAGGGCTGCAGAGGAAAATAATCATCCCGTGCACTTTCTGTCTTCAAAGATCAGAGAGAAAAAAGTAAAAAAAACTTAAATAAATACTGGAAAACCGATTTTTAAGAACTCGTTTTACTTTCACAAGCTACAACGTTGTTTTAAGATACAAAGAACATTTTCTTTCAAAATACACTTTTTGGCATTTTGTTGGTGAACCCTAATTGTGTTTAAAACACACAAACGACAATAGCATTCCATCCGACTGAACATTACTTTCTGAGGTTCTGTCACAAGTCAACTAACTCTTACACCAGTGGTTTTGTGGTTACAAAAATGATACAGTAAGTATTCCCTTATGACAATGAAACATGTGGAAAAATTCCATCTGTGGCTTAATTCTCTTTATAATCAAAAGCTGATTATTTCTAAAAAAGTTTCTGCTTAAAATGACTCTACTGTGAACAACAAGGCAATCCTGATCAGCAGGCCATTTCAGAAAATAACTTTGAAAATTAATTTTGGAGAGACATCCTAAGATAGAGTTCTGTTCTTCAGGGAATATCTTACTAAAGGATAAAGAAAACGGAGATAGCTGCTAAATTTGAAATCAAAAATGAATACCTATCTCCCTACTATTCAGGATACAACTTACTTTCCAAAGGAGGGCATTTCTCGTTAATATAGCTGTGTGACTGGTAATAGAGAACCCCAGCTCTCTCACACATGTGCTCCAACACAGGTCTAAAAACAGCACCACACCAGATAATGTCAAGAAATCTAAACAGGAAATAGAGTAAGTATCTTCATATATCTCAAAGCTGAACAGAAAGACAGTCAGAGCCGGGAGTCACTGGGAAAGGAATTCCAATATAAAAACCAGTTTAGTGAACACAGAAAGCCAGAAGCCTTCAAGTGTGGACCACAGACACTCTAAGGGCACCTGAACCCTGTAACACTCCATACCTTGGGGCAGAAGGACAGAAGTGTAGAGAGACGGAAGCTTCAAGGTGGTTTGAAAGCCTTAGAGCTGTGGCTGATCAAATTATGAACACTGAGCTGTGGCTGATCAAATTATGAACACTGAAATACAAGCTGGCAGTGCTCAGAGCAGAGTTCCCACAAGGATAAATGTTTGTAGCACTTTGAAAGAAGAATCTTTAGGAGTTGCTTGAACCCAGAAGACTTGGGGGCTCAAAATTACTAATGCTCTGAGCACATACATATTAGGAAAGTGGAAATCAACTACAGGAGCCTAGAAAAAATACTGTCAGCACCACCCCATCTAGGAGCGCAGAAGGAACCAAAAAAGAAACTACACAGTACGAATAGATATTATTGATCCAGGGAAACCCAAGAGGCAAATCCAAAAGACAAGAATAACATTACAGAAACTATAACTAGAGCCTAAAAAAAAGAAAAATTGTTTGGCCACAAAGAGTATAAAAATCCTAGAATAAATAAATCAAAGAAAAAAAATAAAATTATAAATAAAATAAGTTAGTTGAAAGAGAAGATTGTAAGGAAAATAAATAACTTCAAAAGTAAGGTAGTAATCCACATACAGGTACAGATTTCCTAAAAATTAAAATAGCCTAAACAGAAATCAATAATTCCAGAAAAAATAATAAATATTGGAACAAAATTAAAATATTGGGGAGGGGGGCCCGCAAAGAAAATATAAAGTGTTTACTATCAAAACCAACTGATCTAGAAAGCAGACCAAAGACAGCTAACTTAAAAATCATCTGAATACTTGAAAATCATGACCAAAAAAGAAAACAATTTTCAAGATATCATGAATAAAAGCTTCCTTGATATACTGGAATAGAGGACAAAAGAAAATCAGAAAGAATCCATTGGTCACCATTTGCTAAAACACATGCATGATGAAAATTTCCAAGTAACAGAATCAAAATGAAGAGCTTCCAGGTCAAAGTAACCATAGTCAGTATCACATAAAAGATTGGACACGAAAACGCAAAGACACAAAACATACAAGACTTGGCAGCTACAATAACAATGGACAAGTAATGTTGTGTTACACTATTCCAAAGATGGTAGACTTACAACCAAGAATAACTTAACCCTACAAAAGTAAGTATAATCTTACTGGTACAAAATTCAACTTTAATGAAACACTATGAATTAGAGAAATGGATAACGAGAAGGAACCAATAACTATTGAAAAAACTTCTGGAAGAATATAGGCTATTTCCTCCAGGAGAAACTGGAGAACTATCTGATCTAAAGGGAAGACTGAAGAGAACAGGGACTCCACCAATCAACACACACTTATGACGAACTTACCAAGTGTCTATCATTGAATGAAGCACGAAGATTCAAAGAAAATCAACTATATAGTGCCTAGCTTGCAGGAGCTTGAGTTCTAATGGAAGGAAATAACATGCAATCAACCACATATATACAACTTATATACAGTGTAAATGGGAGGTAATCTCAGAGGGAAGGGACAAAGCAGAAATGGCCTCTTGCAGAAATTAAGATTTGACCTCTATTTTAAAAGAAGCCAGTAAAGCCAGAAGTTGGACGCCAGGAGAGCACTCCAGAGAAAGACAGCTCATTGAAAGGTCACCAAACTGAAATACAGTTAGGTTACAGTATAAGCAGAGAGAAGCAAAGTAGAAAAAGACTACAAAATGGTAAGGGGCCACTTTGTGAGGGGCTTTAAAAGAAAACAGTGGATTTTATATTCGATACTGTAGGTGACAAGGAAGCAAAGGGGGCATTAGGAGGGAGAGGATAAGAAATCCTAATATGTGTGTGTCTGGGGGTGTGTGTGTGTGTGTGTGTGTGTGTGTGTGTGTGTGTGTGTGTGTGTGTGTGTGTAGAGATAGATATATAGTTATTTACAGATATATATGTGTATATATACACACACATATATACATACACACATATGTACATACACACGTATACATACATACACACATATACACACACATAGGAACACACATATACATATATTTGTATACATATACACATAAACACATAAACATATAAATGATATATATATATTATATATGCACATATATATGTTTATCATATATTATAATTCTACTATATTATATAATGATATATAAATACTTTTTCTCATTGCCAAAAGCTCTATCTAATATAACTTCTTTAAGACATTCTTTATCACTTTCAAATAGGGAAACTATGCCAGATTCCCTAGTAAATGACATGTCTGTGTTTTTACTGATTTCAGGGTATACTTAAACAAAGTTTTTTATAACAACCAAGTTCCTCACAGAATATGGCAGACACGGCTGGAGCCACTGCAGAAAAAGAGCCGAGGGGACTGGAGAAAGGTTATTTTTAGAAATACAAAACCTGTTTTCTAAACCTGAAGTGAATATCATAACCTGGAAAATTTCCAGCCTGTAACTGATTAAAAAATACAGAAGAGCACTCTCTTGATTATACATCAACATATGATTATGGCTGAACTAAATTCATTGGTGATTACTAGTGCACAGTAATTGTAAATGAAATGCCAATTATTTTAGAGAGTTAATCATGCCATGACAATGTTTAAGTATGAGAGAACAGCCAATTAAGAAAGTTTCTCGAAAATACCTCTGAAGCAGGGGTATAACTTAGCTCGATATATAAATGGAAGAAGGGAAATATGCGTACGATTTCCTGACATAATCAATGACATGTATGACTGAGACAAGGGAGCAGGCAGATCATATAGGGGGGAAAAAAATGAAAATCAAAATACTGAAATCAGAATGGCATATTGATGCCTCTGAGAAAACTTTTTTTAAGTTGACTAGAAATAAAAGATGTTATAGTTAAAAGGGAAAATAAACATGCAACTCTAGCCTTACTCAGTACTCTTAACAGCTACTGGAGCACTGGGCGGTAGAAGAAATCAAATCCATCTGAAACAAGAAGTATTAAAGGAGTTCCTGCAATGTGGTCGGCTAATGATGTCTATCAATTAATCAATAAGCATTTATTGTGTCAATTATCTGCTCACACGGCGCAAAATACTAGAGTAACAAAGAAAAATACGAAAACAATTTCTGCCGTCCTGGAGCTTACATTCCACGTAGAACCAATGAGACAACTCATATCTATAAGCATATACAAAATAAATACAAAGTGATTTGAGGCTTGGGGAAAAATCGGAGGAGCTTGAGAGGTTGAGAAAGGCTTCATGAGGAAGGTGGAGTCAAATAGATATTCTAAGGGGAATTCAAGAAAAAATCTTAGGCCAAAATTTCACAATATGGGAAGATAATAATAATAGCTAATATTAATATTGTACTTTATACTTTGCACAGTACTATACATTATGTTATTTCATTTTTGTATCCTTGGGAAATATGCACAATCATTACATTCATTTTACTAATGGAGAAACTAAGGCTGAAACATTTCATGAATTACCCAGAGTCAAATAGCTACCAATTACTTGAGAAAGGATTTAAATGGTCTTCTGACTCCAAATTCAGCATCCTATCAATTACTCCAAAATAACAAGATTAAGAAAAGTTACAAACTCATTGGAGAAGACAGCACATACACCAAAGGAAATATGGATACATCAACACTCTACAACTTAATTTCCCATATGGCATTTATAGCTATTAGAGGAAACAATTTTTAAATAATCACAGAACACAGCAATGAACAAATGAAAAGTAACACAGAAACCAATATGAAAAATACTGGAACAGAAGATAAAATAGTTCTAAAGAAATTTCAGAAAATGAATCAAATATAAAACAACATATGATTATGTGATTTAATAATCAAATAACTTATTATTCACACAGTAAATGGTTTCAGTAGAGATACTGATAAAACTATTATTTTAACACCACCACCAATAACAACTGATTTCCCTCAAACAGAAAATCTGTAATAAAAAGAATTAAAAAAAAATCAGAACACGTGCTTTAAAATAAATAAAAAACTTGTAAAATAAAGAAAAGAACAAAAATCAATAGCTGCACTGTCATTTGAAATGTTTTCAGAATTTTCAACAAAAAATAAAATCCTGGAAATGTCATTGTTTTATATGAACCAAGCAAAGGAACGAGCGATGAAAAAACAAGATTCCTTGATACATAGTAGAATTTCTGGTGTAGGTATTGGATGCTTTCAAGTAAAACAAATTCCTAGAGACTGCATTTCCAAGAAGAACAATCTTGGTAAGTTTGCATCTTCATGATTTCAAGTGTAAGGGCAAACTAACACATAAGATAAAACAGAAGAAAAGATTAAGTATTACATTAGTTAGTCATTATCAAGACGGCGTTCTCCATTATTCTTTTTTCATTCAATTTAGATTAAAATCATTTAGTAAGCACCTACTATGTACAATGCAGTCTCATAGAACTGATGGAATTATAAAGACAAACTGAAGCAGTGTCTCCTCTTAAGCGCAGTATACTATGTATGCAGAGGACTAGCGCCTCTGTTGTGAAAACTTGCTGAGCCCTTCACAAAGCTGTGCATCCACCTTTGGCATCCAGCTCTCACCCAGCTCTCACCTGTGGCTCTCAGAAGCTGTATCATGGACAAAAGCTGTTAAAACCTTTTTGGTGGATATGATAAATCAGGTTTAGAATAGGTGCCAGTGAGTTAGGGGTGTGTCTACCCCAAGCACAGAAAGATTTCCCTGTGGGAAGGGGTGGAGGACAACAATTTGTTCCAAAGGCCATAAAGGCAACTGAGCAAGTGCTTAGAGTTTGGTCAGATTTTGAAGCTGCCAAAATCATCTAGTGCATCCCGGGCCATCGCCAGGCATCTTGACTTTTGTCTCGCCATTGGACTTCAATGACTCTGGAAGATAGATTGAGACTGTGGATTCACTCTCTGCTTCACTTATATCTAATGTACGAGCCAGTCAAAATATCATCCATAATGTCATTGGTTCTCTTTGAAAACAACGGAGGAAAAACCAATCAAATCATTAAGACTCCTTGGACTTCCATTTCGTTGTCTTTAAAAATATGGAACTGAATTAGATGATACTTAAAGATGCTTACACACCAAAATTCCATGCTCATCTATGAATATCAATTATCATAAAAGTACGGACCAACTTTTCTACTGATGTAGAGGAAGGAAGATCTCCACTAGCTAAGGTGATCAGGTGAGATACTAAGGAAGAGCTAGGCCCTGAGTGATATAAAGGATTTTGATGCGAAAAGGGTATTCTAGAAAGAAGGAATGATATAAGAAAAGGCATTGAGATAAGAAAGCACAATGATGACACTAAGAAAGGGCAAAAGTCTGAAATACCTGGAATAAAGATTTGTTTTAGAGAACAGAATGAGATAAAACTGGATAGCAAGATATGACCCAGACTGTTGGATCATTTTATGTAGAACATTATGCCATGACAATCAAATCATTGCTTTTGGGAGGATGACATGACACCAATATATGGAAAGAATTAAGAGGAAAGGAGGCCAGTTAGGAGGCTATTCTATAATGTAATAAAGGTATTATGTAAGTACAATGAGGCTATCCACCACATAAATCTTGAGAATATCACTCTGTGACATGAAGGGAGGCAGAATAGACATCTACATCCTCTTTTCCCTGTATCCTTCTCCAAAAGAGACTTTAATTCCTGCCAAGAAGGGAAGCAGTAGGTTGGGGCCAAAAACATGGCCACTGTACTCTTCTCAGAGAAAAGGGGTACCAAGCTAGAACTGTATCTATCTGGCCCCATACATATTGTTAGTCCAGGGGATGTGGTTTTCATGTTCAAACTAACCTTTTCATTACTCTTTCTTAATGGGGAAAGTCTTGCCTGAAGCAAGCAAAGTATCTGAAGCAACTTCTGAACAAAAAGGGTCCAAAGATGTTCCCGAGGAGAACAAAGAGCCTCAAAAGAGCCTGAAGAGGTCTCCTCTGACTGCCGAAGTCATTCACACAAGCAAGGGGGGTGTGGGTAGTGGGAATTGCTGCTCACCAGTAAGGAGAGAGCACCATGGGGACTGGGATTTACATAAGGTTAAAAAAGTACCTGAATCAGTGTAGTAGAAGAAGAAACATAGATAAAGGAATACATAAGAATGATACTGTTAGGTGAAATAAAAGGAGCAGAGTAATGAAGTGAAAAAAATAATGAAGAAGGGGCCTACTTGTACAAGTTGAGGTGTAAGGAGGAATAATGAATAGCATAACCTGAGTCAGACACTTACTACCAAGTGAACCTGGAAAAGTCACTTAAATGCTGGCCAGGAACATGTAGCATTTTCGTTTTCCACGTCTTAGTATATAGTTTTTGAGTCACTTCTCATTTATTCCCACCATTCCTCAACAAACATTTATTTAGTGGGAGATTCTATGCGAGGTGCTAGGATTACAAAGACAATACCCAAATAACTCATGCCCCTGAGGTTCTTGTATTCTGAAAAAGGCATGCTAGAGCTGTTATAGGCATAGTTGTAATGGATGTAAGGGAAGGGAAGCAACATGGAACTAGAGGAGTATACTTACTCAATATTACTTAATGAGGGAGAATTTATTAAGAACTTGGTTTGTAACAGAATATAGTCTTAACCTCTATAACCAATATTAATGAATGTAGGATGATAGAATCATAAGTCGGAAGGGACCTTAGAGGACATCTACTTGAACTTATTCAGTTTACAGATGAGGAAACCTAAGATTGAAGCTAGTCATTCTGTTCGATGAAACTAAGGACTATAATAGGGAAATCAAAATATACCCTGGTGATCTGTGATAAAAATATTCACCAATACATCTTCATACTAATAAGAAAAATTTACTGGATGATGCAAATCATCCAAGCAACAGCTAATGAGACATTAAGACATACAGCTGAGCTTTGTAACAGGTGACTTACATTGCATTTCAAGTATGAACCCAAGAACACACTGGGAAACATTGCCAATTTATGTACTAGTTAAAAGCCAAATAATATACAAACATATTCTGGCCAGTAGACCACATATTTTGCTAATTATAGATATAATAAGCCAAAAAAAGTTTATAAACACATCTAGTCTAAGGAGAAGCAGTATTATTTTTAACTTCTATCCTGGTTCATTTTTGTCCCTCTGATCATTTTTACATTTTAAAAATGAAAAAACATGTTTATCACTCTTTGGGGAAGAACAAAACAATGACTATATGAATGCAGTATGAGAGAAGTTTGTTGAAGACTTCAGTTGCTGACGACTAATATTAACTACTTATTACAGCACATACAGGAAAAATCTATTCCATTAAGAAGTAAGTCTAAACCACCCCATGTCACATAAAAACAATAGATCTTTTGTACTCTGGGCACAATATTTCAATTCCCTATGGCGCAATACCATGAGTAAGTTCCTTTGCCAATTAGTACAACAGTTATTTTTATCCTTTACAATAGGCAGATAATACTTACCTTATCATCAATTTCTCTAGGAAATGATGAGGAAAGTTTTCTGAGTACTTAAAAGATACAGACAGGTCAACGAATTAATCACCTAAAGAGTACACAGAAAACAGGCTGAGTATAAAAACAAGTTTTAACAATGCACATTCATGTTAAAAAAAAATTTAAATACTGGACTGTTCCCTAACATCATAAACAATATCTGTCTAAAAACCATTGTCTGTAATGAAGAAACACTAGTAAACTTTCTAATAAGACCAGGGATAAAACAAGGATGCCAATGACGCTACTATTATCAGATATGATTCTAGAAATGTTAGGTATATCACCACGCCAAAAACTAAATTAAGGATAAGATCTTGAGCAAAGAAGAAAGGAAATGGTTACCTTTTACAAATGATATGGTTGGCTTAGGAAAAGCTAGAGATTCAGCTAAATTAACTGAAAAATTTATTAACTTCAAAACAGTAGCAGTATGTAAAATATAGCCACAAAATCATCAATTTCTATATAAATCACAGGTAACATACAACAAAAGAGATAAAGAAATTTCATGTAAAGAAAATATGGAAGGTATAATATACTACCAAGTGCATCTAACAATATCTACATACATAAAACTTATGTGAATACAACTACAAAACACCTTGCAGACATAAAGATAGACTTATATAATTGGAAAGATATCAATGATTCATGGTTCAGCCATGTCAAAATAATAAAACTGACAATGCAACCTAAATTAATTAACAAATTTAATGAGATAACAAACTATCAACTTAATGAACCTAAATAAAAATATTTCTTCTTCAGGAACAAAAGGCCAGAAATCTCAGGGGAAATAACGGAAGGAAAACTGGAAAGGAATGGGATCTACATTTCAAATATTCACCAAGACTACTTGGTACTAATTTTAATGGTGATCAGTGGAAGAGATTAGGCTAAGTGATGAACCAAAAGATTCCAACTAACATATTAAGGGCTCATTATTTAAAGAAAACTCCTGGGAAAACTGTTTAAAAAGAACTGCAGACATGAAATTTAGATGAACATCTCACCATAACATAACACAAAAAGCTACAAATAGATAGAAAATCTACTTTTAAAAATTTATGCTATTAACAAAGTAGAAGAAAATAGGAAATAACTGGTTTCACAATAATAGATGGGGAACAGTTCATGACAAAACAAAGAATACATAGGACCATGGAAGCTAGAATTAACACTTGAATTACATGAACCTGAAAAATTTTATACAAAAAAAGAAAACCATTATATTCAGAATTAGAAGAGAAACAAAGTAGGAAAAAAAACAACTAAAAATATGTTTGAAGAACAATTCTTTCTCTTTTTTTTTGGGGGGGGCCCCAAGCCGAGACTGGGCAATGGGGATAAGTCACTTCCCAGGGTCACACAGCTAGTTAAGTGATATGTGTCTGAGGCCAGATTTAAACTCAGGTCCTCCTGAATCCAGAGCCAGTGCTCATTCCACTGTGCCACCTACCTACCCCAAGCAAATTTCTTTGATAAAGATCTGCTATCCAACAAAAATAGGAAATCGATACAAGTATACATGCTTTGCCAAAGGTTTTAGTGCAATTTTAAGCTATTAACATTTATATATTACAATGTAACCCATATTGGCATGGACACATTAGACAAAAACATGCCACATATTACTACTGTGAAAAATGGATGTTCTCAGACTACTTTCTGGAGATTTCTGGGGAAAAAAACACAAGAAAGAATTGAATCAATATAGGAGTGAAGAGTTCAGAATTTATCATACAACTTGAGACCCTGCAGATGGGTACTACTAGCTCCTAGCATTCTTCTCCTCTAAATTACCTTCTTTAAATACCTGACACAAAGACTGGCTCTTATAATCCGGCTGTGTATGTTGATGCGAGGATATGCACAACCTTCGAAGGATGGCCGAAAAGTGTCCTCTCAGAGACATTTTCTTTTCCTTTAACTCAAAAGGAGGGAAATACCTGCTGTGAACTACCCTATTCATGCTGTTTACCTTCACTGATGTCGCCATAAGGAAAATCTAAATAAATCAGCTTTTTGCTAAAGATTTAAGGGCCTAGGCATGAACGATGTAGATCCACAAATTACACCCCTGCCCTCATCTATGTTCCAGGATTGCTATTCTTCATCCTCCTTTTACATTAAGAAAAGCTAGGAGCTGCTAATCTTTATTATGTGGTTAATGTATCACACATTAACAGTGCCAAAAGAGATTTGGAAGGAGTAAGGGAGTCTGAGTAGAAATTGGAAAGAGACTCCACGGGGAGACAATGGACTTAGTGATTTGCCCCTAGGAATTATGAACATTTTGGTGTCGCTCTACGATGGTATTTCCTAGCAGGATCAAGTATAAGTACAGAGAGATTAACAAATTAAAATAACTCATATCCCTAGATATCACTTGCAATTAAATTTTGCAAGCTAACCAGAATCTAAGGAAAGAGGTGCTTTATACACTAAAACACATAGGTGCCTCCTTATAGGCTTAGCTCATTCTGAGAATCTATGAACAAAGATTTTATACGGTCACCCATCACTATCATCCACCACAAAAACAAGTTCTTACCCAATAGACAAATGCTCAAAGAATGTGACAAGGCCATTCTCGAGATATCAAATATTTCATCAACAAACACGTCTCCTTTTCTTCCTATTCTTTGTATAAGGAAAAATTCTTCTTAGTTTATCATTGTAAATTTCACAATAAAAAAGAGAAAGATTATATTTTAAAAGAGAAAAATTCATGTAACTTTCTTCTTATAAATTTCATAATAATAAAAAGAAAGACTATATTTTAAACGATCTATGACTTCATTGGTTTGAGTATTACACCCCAATAAATGTTGAATATAACTCTTCCATACTTAACGGACAATAAAGTTAATACAGGGGTCAATCGAGTCAGCACACGGTAGCTAACTTTCTGTTGATTAATGGTCGTCCGATGGCAGACGCACATTTGATTAAAGGGCTTTGTACTGGAAGCCTTTCCATTCTAACAGAACCTGTCAATGCTTACATTCCACTACCATGGCATTGGCATTCCCTTCCAACCATTCTGTGACAGCTAAGTAGAACGTTGTTGGAGGTGAAAGAACTGATATATGGACATTTTAGTTCAGTAGGTTTCAATGTTCTGGGCACTAAATTATTCTTCTTTCTTTTTACCAGGCATCAAGCCAATTTATCTAACCCTTCTAATCAAAACTTAGTCCAATGAATACTTTAAGTCATTTCCTAATACTTTCAAAAGACTCAAGGCAAGCAAATGATTAACCAACTTGTAGGTGTTTCATGGCTTAGAAGGAACCATCCTGTGAGTAAAGCTTTGTTGAGCTACAAATTTCAGCAGCTGGAAACATAGGGGATTTCCAAGTCTGAAATCACTAGGATTGCTTGCTATTTGTTCCTTGTCTACTGGATAAAAACAGAATTGATTTAATACAATGATTTAATACTTCTAACAATACACTAACTATACTGTTGCCTTTAATTGTTCACTTCCCCAAGTGATGTGAATGAAAGTCGAGGTACTATGTAAGCTGTCAGGAGTCAAGAATCTATGAAAACAAATATATTTTCCTATCACGTCTTAAGGCATTGCCTGAGTTTATTCCCTCTACTTCTTCCTCTCCCCACATATCTTCATTACTCTCCTTCATTTTCTTTTATTTTCTGTTTGGTTAATTTGACCTCTATACCTCTGTTTTCATTTCTCCAAACCCTCTCATGGCATTACATTTATATTTCTCTTCTTTTCCTTTAAATTTCTCTTTTCTTCACAGATCAATATTATTTTAGCTATCCGTTCCCCTTATCCTTTACATTTCAGGATAATTTTGTACCTCTTATCATTTAGGTTTTCATTTCTTCTTTCAGGTTTCCTAATCACCCTATCAGATATGCCACTTTCAAGAGGTGTTATTATATAATTTTTCTTCTGGCAGTCCAGGTCCTACTCCCCTAAAGGAAAATAAGTCCTATAACTGGACTATTTAATGGCTTTTTCTTTTGCTTTCCAGTTCATTTCTCTTTTATTATTGATTGTTTTATTGCCTTGAGAAAAAAGTCTGATGGCTTTCTAAACTCTGCTTACCATCTATTGCTTTAACCTTGAAGTCCAGCCAAAGCATTTTCCAAAACACTCATGCCTCTTCTTTCTCCATTCTCCCATGCTTGTATATTATCTGCAGAGTTCAACTCCCAACTCCCTTTTAATCTTGCTTTCATTTCAATATTTATATCACATTACCTGCATTAACTTTTATTTCTATAACTGACTTCATCAGCTTTGCTTCTTCTCATTCTGTCACTACATACTATAATTTCCCCTTTACTATAATTTCTACCATTAACGCCTTTAGTGACATTATTGCCTGTTTCGCTAATGGTTTCATATCGAAAACTCTCTTTTATCCTATTCACTATTTTACAATGCTTTATGATGTATTTAGATTCCTACTACCTGCTCATCCACACAAAACAGTGCGTTGAAAACTGCTGTATGAGGGAAGATTCGACTAAACTTTCATTAGCAGACTTCTAATCCATTCTATTTACAGGTCACTAGGCAAGGAATCATATTGCTTATTTTTCAGGGTATAAATAACTTTGATGTCCAACAACTGATTATTGAGACAAGCTGAAGGAGGGGGAGTAAATAGAGAAACTAAATTTGATTTTAAGAGGCAAGACATTGAGAAGAATATGAGGGAAAAGAGAAGAAATAAAAGGGAAGAAAATAGTGAAGGAAGGTAAAGAAATGGAAATTGGAGAAAAAAAGGAAATGTGGGAAAAGGACAAAGAGAGCAGAAGTAAGAAAACTTAAGAAGAGAAGGAGGGAGTATAGAAGGTGGCAGCCAGCTGTTCATTCATTTGGGAATGCAAGCATGAAGGAAAATATCCAGAAATAAGTAAATACAGATGGAAAAAGCTTTCCAAAAAATGTGTCATCTCATTAATAACAATTTTCTGTTATTAAAATATATTTTAATATATGATTTGTCACAGCAAATCTTTCTCTTTGGAAAAGGAATGATGTTTCTCCTGCTCTGCTTACATTTAGTGACTATATTCAGAGTCCTCAAAGACTTGTGACTGTCAGACCACCCAACCTATTGAAAATTAACAGAAAGACTCTTTAACGATGAAGCAAATTGATGCTATATAATCTACTCTTGCAAGTAGACTGGTTGTGATTATGATACTCCTTTTAATAACATTCAAATAATTTTCACAATATATAAGTCAAGAACTTTGAAACCAGTTGACATATCCAGACAGAAAGCATGTATATTTCCTACCCTTCCTGTGGATTATGTTTAGACATTTCCTCAGGCTCTCAACAAAATCACAGTTAGTACTGTTAGGGATTAAAAGGACACCTAGTCCAAACTCTTCCCTGAAACTGAGGTCCAAAGATGTTCAATGGTTTGCCAAAGATCACAGAGGTGACAGAGCTGGTATTCCAACCCAGGTTTTCTGACTCCAAATCCAGCATTGAATCTTCCTGTCTCTATAGTACTTAGACAATAATAAGTTTTACTAACTGTTGAGCAAAGCTAGCTCAAAGAGCGATTACTCAAAGGAAGAACCATATTTCGAAAGCTTGGTTCTTGAGAAATCTGCAAATTTCATGTGTCGCTAGCTGTCTGTTAGAAATTTTAAATTAGATGTTATATCTAGAATTCAACATGTCCAAAATAGAACTCATTTCCTCTTTTACCATACCCCTTAACAGTCTTTTGCAACTTCTATTAAGGCACTACTGATTGAAGGGATTCAGGAAAACCTTCTGCTGAATAAGATGATGAGTCAAGGAGAAAGCCAGCCTGGGACATTAGAAAAATTGTGGTTCCCACAATAGAAATAGTTCAAAACGTCCAACAGTCAGCTGGTGACACAGGAATGGCTTAAAACAGGAAGACTGCAGGTGGGTACATAGATCTCTGAATCACTGGCATAGAGATGACAATTAAATCCATGGGAACTGAAGAAGGCATCATAAGAGGAAAAAAAGCACGAAGCAGAGAGCCTTGGGACAAGATAAGGAGGATGAGTCAGCAAAGGAGAGAAAGAAATGGAATACACAGACACGGAGACAATCAAAACAGAGCAACATCATTAAAAACAAAAAGGAAAAGAGATAGTATCCACAATAGTAGGGCAGCCAACATTGTAAACGTGATCAGAGAGGTCAAGAAGATTAAGGACCCAGAAGAGACCACTAATTTGGCAATTGAAAACTTTGGAGAAAGCAGTTTCATTTGAGTGAGTGAGAGAAAAGGAAGCTGAATCAATGAGTGCTGACAGCTTTCTCTAGGAAATTAGCTGAGGAATACATTGGATAATAGTTTTAGGAAATGGTATGGTCTTCTGAAGGTTTTTTAAGGACAGAGAAGATGGATATATCTAAAGGCATCATGAAAGGATCAGTACCTTGAAAGAAGTTGGAAATTAGAGTGGGATGATTGAGAAGAAAATCTTCTGGAGAAATAGAGGATAATATCGTTTACATATGCATAGTTTGGCCTTGGAAAGGAAAAGGTCCATCTCATTAACAGAGGATAGAAGAAAAGAAAATTCGTGGTTGGTATTAGGGGTTCTTAATATGAAGGTGAATTGCCCCAATTTTCTCAATCAAGTAAGAGACAAGCAACTCGGCTGATGGGTAAGGGGGAAGAGGTTTGGCATGCTTGAGAGGCAACGAAAGGATGTGCAGACAATTAGAGAGAGAATTAATTAGGGAGGTGTAAAAAGATCTTCAGTCCTTGGTGTATGGTGGTCTGACAACCTAGAAGTACAGGAACATAATAGCAAACATAACTCGCTTCCACTTCAGGGCTAATTCACACACACACACACACACACACACACACACACACACACACACACACACACACAACCCCCAGGAATGATGTAACGTGTGTGTGTGTGTGTGTGTGTGTGTGTATCTCTGTGTGTGTATTTCTGTGTATGTGGGCATATATGTGTGTGTATGTATGTATGTATGTATGTATGTATGTATGTATATATGTATGTATGTGTATATATGTCTGTGTGTATGTGTGCATATATGTGTGATGTGTGTGCACATATATATGTGTATGTAGTGTACATATATATGTATGTGTGTGCATATATATGTATATATGTATGTGTGTGCATATATATGTGTGTGTGTGTGTGTGTGTGTGTGTGTGTGTATGTGTATGTGTGTCTATCTGTCTGTCTGTGTGTGTGTGTATATGTAAGTAGTCTTCTCCCCAAGTGGAAGATTGAACAATAGAAAAGGGATGAAGACTTTATTTCTGACAAATGGCCAGATGTCTCCATCTGCATCTTGAAGCCAGATTATTCCATGTCCCAGGAGTAATTTTGGGTGAGCTGGTGATCTTAACCAGAGCTTATAAGGTCATCCACTGCATGCCAGGCCATTGCAAGTCATCTCAAGTTTTGTCATGGCACCAGAAGTCGATAAATCAGGAAGAGAGAGAGTAAGGCTGACAACTTTGGGCAAATTTGCCTCACTTAAATCCAACTTATGTGTAAATCAAGACATCATCTGTAATGTCAATGGTAGTCTCTGACAATGACAGATGAACAACATTTTATACGTGAAGCTTGGTCTAGGGCACAGCTCAGCAGAATATGGACCAAATCAGAGAATGACAGAAACTCAGAATTGGAAAGGACTTCAAAAGACATTTATTCTACCTCATATCTCAAAAAGAATTGATCCTTGAACAAATGGTCATCCAACTTCTAGTAGTAGGTGTGTATTAATGGAGAACCTCTCTCTCACTCATCCCCCAGGGAAGCCCATTATACTTTTGGATAGCTTTAATTATTAGGAAGTATTTCTTTACATGAAGTCAAATAAGTACTATCTATGGTAAAAACGGCTATACTAATGTTCAGTGAAAACTATAACCTTTGGTGTGAGGGCTGCTAAGCACTTTTCAGGACTGCTTTCCACCTCTGGTGTATACACAGTCACTCAACTCTCACTTACACCTCCAAGAAACTATAGCGTATATGGTACTAACTCTCTGGTAAACCACATAGGCAGACAAGCTAACCTAGGTTATGGGTAACCAATTGGCCACAAACACATTAATGAGTTAGGGGGCGTCTACCCCAAACATATAGGGATATCTCTAAGTGAAATGGGTAGATGAGAACACTTGGTTCCAGTGGTCATGAAGGCAGCGGAAGCAGGAACTATGGAATGCTTAGAGCTTGTGTAGACATCAAAGATGCCAAAGTCATCTACTGCTTCCTAAGCCATTACGACTTGTCTTGACTTCTGTCTTGCCACTTAACTTCAATGACTTTAGAGGAGTGAGGCTGATAACTTTGTGCACTGCTGCCTCAACTAAATCCAATTTCTCTTCAAGTCAAAAGACATCACGCATTCCATTTTACCATTTTTGCCTCCCTCAAAGTCCTGGGGCCAGCGATGAGCAAGGACAAAGCAGCCAGGCACAGATGCACTTGGAGCTGTAGTCACAACCTACACAGGAGCAACCCAGGCCACTGAGTCACCTTCTTACTGCACTGGAACAGCAGAGGGACTTGGCAACCCTCTGGGTGTTTCAGAAGCCTTTGTGTGAGGACTACACTAGGGACATCCTAAAATAAAAAAGGAGCTAAAAAAGGTACTCTAAAAATTATCTGCTTCACACAGCCTAAACCTGTGGCAGGTGGTGATCCTACTCTATGGAGAAAACATACACATCAAAGTACAAAAGTGTTGGTGAAGGGGATCCCATTCACCATTGGTACATGGAATATGTGTGAGGCTTCTGGACAACAAGAAATCCAGTAGACCTAAAGACCAATACCTCTTATTACAAAACAACTTTATAGGTATCATACCCAAATGGCAGCGCTTAGTGAAACACGCCTGTCAAATGTAGGCCAGCCAGCCAAAGTCAAGAATTGGAAACACTCTTTCTGCAAAGGCCACAGTAATGGAGAACACTGTGAAACTGATGTAGCTTGTGCAATGAAAACTAAACTAATGGAAAAAGTCATATGCTTCCCAACAAGAGTAAATGCCAGCATTGTGACAATATAATTGTTACTTGCAGGAAAGTGCCATGCTACCATCATCAGTGCATATATTCCCACCATGAAAAACTCTGATGGGGTCAAAGAAAAACTTTATGAACATCTGGAGACCCTCATCATTAATGTGCCAAAATATCCAGTAATTCTGGATAATTTTAATACCAAGCTGTCAGAGATATCAGGGAGTTGTTGAGAAAAACAGAGTTGGAAACACCAACAGCAGTGCTCACTTACTAATGTAGACTTGCGCATCTTACAATCTTCTCATCACCTAGGCTGCCTTCCATTTACCTACATGCAATAAAACATAATGGATGGACCGCTAAAACAGATATTTGCATTTAATAGACTATGAGACTGTAAGAAGAAGAGAAAGACAGGATGTGAAAGTGAAGAAGGAAATATGTGGCATAGAATGCTAGACTGATCGCTGAGATCCTCTCCAAGCCAAACATTCTCATCAACAAAAGCAGGAACCTCCAGGCAAGATGAATACCAGAAGAAGTAGTGACACAAAGCAGGGAACTTCTCTGAATGAGAACAGTACCTTGCTAAATTAGAGGGAAGGCTGAGCCAACAAAGAGTTTTCAACAGTGGATCAGGAGTGGACAGGATAATACAGAATTATGTTTTCCATAATTTCAGACGGAGAATTGATACATTGCTTACCTTCTCAATGGAAGGGGGAAGGTCTGGAGGAGGAAGAGAATTCCGGAAATCAAAATATTAAAAAAGAGTATTTCAAATAAAAAAAAAGAAAAAGAAAAGAATACGAGAGGACAGCTTTCAGAGATTTCATACACAACACTGCCTTTACTCATCTGGGCCAGAGCACTGAAAAACACCAAAATTGGTTTGAAGAAATTGATGGGGAAATTCAGAAGCTGCTCAATAAAAAACTGACAGCTCCACAAGGATTAACAGCAGGATCGTTCATCCACCTAAGAAGGCTGTATTTAAATGCATCAAAAGTAAGGAACACTGAAACTAAAGAGATTCAGGATTCTTGGCTTAGGAAGAAGGTAGATAAAGTTAAGTGAAAATCCAAGGGTCAAAGGCATTTGGTGCATCTCAACTGCTTTGTGCTGATGGGTCACACTGATTAGTGTGAAGGACATGATTCTCAAGAGATGGGCTGAACACTTCCACAGCGTTCTAAACAGATCATCACCAATTAATGCTGAATCCATTGACTGAGTACATTGGATTGAAGTCAATGCCTCTCTACTGAACTTCTAACTGAACAAGAGGTTTTGGATGTCATTAGGCTCCTCTCCTATGGCAATACACCTAGTGCTGATTCTATCCCAGTTGAGATTTAGAAGGCAGGGGGTCCAGTACCCAGACAAACGCTAACTGAAATATTCTGGGCCATATGGCAAGAGGAGGTTATCCCCCAGGATCTCAAGGATACCACCTCTATAAATGAAAAGGAAACAGGCTATCTTGTGAAAATAACAAGGGGGTCGTTCTCTTGGTAACGGCCAGCAAGATTCGTAACTGTCTTCTTCAATGTCCTAATCGTTCACCTCAAAGATGGTCATCTCCCTGAAACCAGTGCGACTGCATAAAGAGCTAAGAAAGTGTGAATATGGTGTTTGCTGCCTGACAATTCCAGGAGAAACACCAAGAGCAGATCAGAGGTATGCACACAGTGCCTGTAAATTTGACCAAAACTTTTACAAATAACTTTAGAAGACTTAGGCTGATGACTTTATGTAACTGTGCCTCACTTAAATTAATTTATGCTCAAGTCCAAAGACATCACTCATAGCATTTTACCATTTTTACCTACCTCAAAGTCCTGTGGCTACTGATGGGCAATAACAAAATATTATAAATGTAAAATAAAAAAAAATAATACAAATTGTTCCGATAACATGACCTACATTAGCTTCACATTGTTCTCCCTCACAGTGGCCTCTACAAAAAAATATATATCCAACTCTAACTTTGGCAGGGAGGCTTGCATTTGCCAACCCTGTTTCACTCAGGGCTGATATTTGGGTATGATATCTATCGAGTTCTTTCGAAATAAGAGTTATTTATCTTTTCTATCTATGGGATTTCTATTTCTCTATAATATCTGAGTCAGTCAAGGACTACGTTTGGAGACAATCATGGCAAAATTTGGTTGCCTGGAGCAGTTCACTGCTATCATACACCAGTTCCACAAAGGGAGGCTTACATGCGTTCTAGATAACAGATGATACTGTCAAGTTTTCCCAGTCACCAAAGGAGCAAGCTGGGTTCTGTGCTTGCTCCAAAGCTTTTTAGCAATCATGCTGTCAGATAGCTTCATCAAGGATGAAAAGGGAACCAAGGTAAGCTACTACACTGAAATTAAATTATTTCAATTGAAAAGGTTACAAGCCAAAATTAGAGGAAGGAGAGGTGGTGTGCGAACTTTTGTTATAAGATAATTGTGCACTCAGTACAGCCTCTGAGGCTGAGATGCAACAGATGATGCATAGATTCTCTGCTGCATGTGCTAATTTTAGCCTGATACTTCACCCAAAAAAACACAGGTGTTCTACCAGCTAGAAGCATAACATCCATATGTGGAACCTTTGAAGACAGCAAATGGAGAGATTCTGAATACTATGGACAAGTTCACTTATCTTGGTAGGGCACTTTCTTTCCTTTTCTTTTCTTCTTTTTTTTTTCTTTTTGGCTAGGCAATGGGGTTAAATAAGTTGTGTAGGGTCACACAGCTAGTACGTGTCAAGTGTCTGACGCCAAATTTGAACTCGGGTCCTGCTGACTCGAATGTGTATATTCTATCCACTGTGTGGCCTCACTAAACTGATACTATACTTCATAAAAAGGTACACGCAGGTTATGAGGTTGTACACACATTTCCAAACTCAGCTCAATGTTTGAGAGGTTCTGAAGGAAAGTATGGGAGAGAAGAAGTCTTAGGCTACCTACCAAACTGGAATTTTACAAAACCACTAAGCTGACCTCATTGTGATATGCCTATGAAACCTGGACAGTCTATCAGTACCATGCCACATAAATAAAATCACTTCCATCTGAATCGGCTTAGGAAGATTTTGAAGATAACCTGGAAGGATAAGATTAACAGACACTGAGTTTTTTTCTCACATTGAACTGCCAAGCATTCAGATTCTCCTGCACAAAACACAACTTGGATGTGCTGGTCACATTGTTCAATACCAGATACATGTTTTCTAAAAGACTATTTTACAAATAACTCAAATAAGGCACACACTGACAGAGAAGCCAGAAGAAGCAATACAAGAAAACTCTCAAAATCTCTCTGAAGAACTTTGGAATCGATTGTCAAACACAGGCATAGGGCTGTCCCGGCTCGCATGCCCATATCAAAGAAGACACTGTGTTCAATTAGCAAAGTACAATTGCAATAGTTCAAAAGAAACATGACATGTGCAAACTTAAGAGTCATCTCCACTCCAAATATTCATGTGGACTATTTGTGCCCAACTCGGGGTAGAGCCTTCTGAGCTCATTTTAGTCTGATCAACCATAGTTGGACACACTGTACCTTGACCCCAACATAATGATGTCATTTTAGTCCTCTTCAATCATGAAGGACAACCATTGATCAACCTATCTAAAAGCAAGAAAAAGCATTACATGAAACAGTGACAAATTAGGTACTTTCCTAATAAGACCAGGCAAAACGCAAGGATATGAGTAGTCATCACTACTATTTAATACAGTACTAGAAGCTAGTATAGCAATGAAATAAGAAAACGATTGAGGGAATAAGCATAAGCAAAAAGAAAACAAAATTAGCATGCCATGACGGTTCCCTTAGAGATCCCTAAAGAGTCAATTCAAAATTAATTGAAACAGTCATTTCAGAAGAGTTTCAGCTTATATACTATGTGAAACCAAACCCTACCTCTCTACTGTTTCTAATTCTTTCTACTTGTTTTATCCTCTGAAGCTAAAAAATTTAATTCCTTTTTTACAACACAGTTACCGAAATACTTGAAGAAACCTACCATGGTTCCCTTTAACTGCAAGTTTTCTCTTCTCTAGAATAATCATTCACAGATACTTCAATTAATTCTTCTATTCCCTGACCAATTCTGACCCTGCAATAATGGGTAGCATAATTCTACACTCTGGGATCATTCTTCTCCCATCATGCAACATATGGAACACCAGTAAATGGTAAATTAAATCGCACACTGGAGTTGAGTGAACTGGAAACTACCAGTCATACCCCTTCTTGGAATAAGGATCAAGTATTAGACTGGAAAATTCTTTCATTGCCTCTGTTCATAACCCATAAATTCTCACACAAGATGGAGGCGTTATACTGTGCTCACGTAATCTTCCAAATCCTCTGAGAGAGCTATAGAAACACCCCTAACAGCAAAGAACTCTACTGTGGGATTAAGAACACATTTAAGCCAATGATTCCATGGAGCCACAAAGCAAATAAAATGTTCTCTGAACTCTAATCCTTATGCATCTCAGCAGTAATGGTCCATTTGTTTCCAGTTTACAGCACAATGATAGCATATGTACTACATATCAAAACAAAGGGGGAGAAATACAATTTCAAAGGACACGCTAGAGCAACAGGGTTGCTTTAGTCAATACACAAAATACTCTGTCACCTTAAAAGGATTTTTCTTAAATTTCCAATCCGATTAATCTGAGGTCCTACGGAAACAATGAGCAAATTACATTGCCTCTGAGTAAAAGTGCTTGGATTTCGCAGATAGCCACAGGATCAATAAACTAGAAAGTAACTTAGCCTGTCCAACCCTTTATGTCCTAGATGACTAAAGCAATAACCTGAAAAATGAAATGATTTTCCTAATTCCATACAAAAAACAGAGGCAGAAAAAGGGCTAGAACACATTGCCTTAATCTCTATCCAATGCTATTTTTATAAAAGGTCTCTGGGCCTCAGTTTCATCATCTAAAGAAAGGGAATACTAATACTCGAACTACATATCTCATGGGCAGCTAGGTGGCTCAGCAGATAGAGTCCTGAAGCTGGAGTCAGGAAGACCTGGAGTCAAATCCAGTCTCTAGCATTTGATGGTGATGGTAATGATACCCCAGAACTTGGGCATGTATGGTGAGGTGCTGTTTCTGCATTAGTGACCTTTTGTGTTGAAACATTTACATAGACTGATAAATTCCAGACCAAAAAACATGTGTGGTTCTATACCCTAAAGCTAATGGACAGGAAAAGAACACTGTCTTCTCATTCGTTATATAATAACATGAGATATAGGAAAAACACATATGGGAAAATACACCACAATATACAATAACTTTTGAGAATACAATGTCAAGGAAGAGAAGGCAATGTTGTTTTCCTTTTATCAATGACTTCAATAAAGGCACAAAAACCATGCTTAAACTTTCTTCATGCCACAAAGATAAAAAAAGATGTCTAAGGCAATGAATGACAAAGTCTGAATCTAAAAAGTATCTCAACAGGATAAATGAGTCAACTAAGATAAATTATATAGAGATAATGCAAATTCTTAAAACTATTACCAAAAAAATCAACTTTTATTATATAGAGAAGATACAAATAAGAGTTTCCCCCAAAAAAAACTTGGGGTCTTAATAGATTTCAAAATCAATCTCGGCTAACAGAGTTGTGGAGCAGTCATAAAAAAAAAAAAGCACCTAAAGTGAGGTGGATTAAGAAGGGCTTAGCTTTCAAAAATTTGAAGCTGATAGTCTCCTTAAACTCTGCCCTCAACAGCATTCAGCTAGAATATGTTTGTCAGTTCTCAGAACTTCATTTTAGTAAGGACATTAATGAACTCAAGTGCATCTAGAGGAGGTTAAGCACAATAATGGAGGTCCTTGAGCTCATATCAAAAGAAAATAAGTTTAGACAAATGGGCACATTTAGCCTAAAATGACAAAACTTAGGAGGGACATGATGACTGCCTTCGAATATTCTGAAGCACAGTCAGGTAGAAGAACCAGATTTGTTCTGTATGTTGCCAATAGCAGAACCAGGAGCAAATGCATAGAAGTTACAAAGAGGTAAACTGTGATTCAACGAAAGGAAAGTTCCTAACAATTAGAGGTGTCAAAAACGTATGTGTTCTCTCTCCTTCTGGGCCTTCAAGCACGGGTTTGTATACACATTCAGTTCTGGCTCAACAGCCCCTGACTCATCAGCCTTTTGGCTCCAAAGTTAATTAGAAGATTTTTTTTTCTTCATTGCATGGTACCTACCCCTGAATCATTCATGGCTGTTAATTGGTTCCCCAAAGTTTCCACATGGTTTGATTAAAAGCAGGCAAGGATTCTCTGAGCATGCTCTGAGAATTCAAACCAACCACAAAATGTTTCTACAGGCTTCAAGGACTGACCCTACCATTGTTCAGCCTGTGCTACTAAATATAAAGCAGTAGAAGACAGCAATGAACAGGAAAAAACCGTTTTATGTGATGCAGTGTCATAACACAGTGAAAAACTTCACAATTACTGCCTCATTTTTACTAAAGGAAATCAGAAAGAAAGAGAAAACCATGCGGATCAAGGAATTCCCAACAGATTCTCAGGTGAAAATTTACTATGGGTTTTTGAGGAGGCTTTTTGGGATGAATGATGGATTTCTCAGATACTAATCCAAGTGTGCTGTCTTTTCCTTCTACAAATTTCCCCAAAACTAAGGAGGGGAAGAAAAATACAAATGCTTACTCACCTGCAAAACTCTAAGATTAGGATCTATTTCCTCAAAAATGACAATTTTCACTTGTACAGTGCCTGTTATAAGTAATAACTTATATGATATCAATATAATTATATAAATGATTATAAATTATATCTAAATTGTAAACATTAATAGCATAATACTAACATTAATGATAATTCATCTCCAAAAACAAATCCCCTTCACATCATATTCCTACAAAGGTTGACAAATGTTCATCAATACTCAACTTTAATGCACCTCGTGACAAGGAGGCTATCATCTTACATAACTGGTAATTCCATTTTGAGACAGTTCTACTTGTTCCAAACTCCTATCTTTCTTTTGTTTTTCTTTTTTGTTTTTTATTTTTTTAATCTTAGGAGAGGCAACTGGCATTAAGTGACTTGCCCAGGGTGACACAGCTAGTAAGTGTCAAGCGTCACAGCCAAATTTGAACTCCGGTACTCCTGACTCCAAGGTTGAAACTGTATCTACTGTGCCAACTACTTGCCCCTATAAATTCCTTTCTTCCAATAACACAAGTATCAGAAGTTGAGCCAAGATAGTAGAGTAGCAGGAAGAGTAAAAGGAAGCTTCTTCCCTCACAAAAACCCTTTCAAACAAATCTAGGAAATGAATAACACTAAATTCTGATTGGGAAATCTAAGAAAAAAAGATCACAGTAACCCATTTTCTGTCCAGGCCATGTCAGTGTGGGAAGATAAAAGGCAAGCACAATGGACACAGGGGTCAGAGACTGGCCAGGGGCATGCCACTCAGAGCACTCCAGCACAGGGAAAGGCTGTGCCACAGAATAAAAGGATGTTTCTGATGCAGCACGGAAAAGCAGAAACTCACATATGGTATAGGAAAAAGTGCATACTGGCAGCCCAGACAATCACTCCTCACTCCCAAGTCACAGATCAATGTCAGAATGAAAAGTGTAGCAGCGCACAGAAGTGATATCGCAGGGTTGAGAGTGCTTACGGACCCTAGACTACATATTAACAAAGGAACAAGTTTAGAAGTAAGCAGCAGCGATGTAGCTCAGACCTCAAGAGCAAAGTGGGATTGCAGTTCCACTCTCCACTGGAGTAGGAAGCCTACAGAAGAATAAGCAGGGCAGGAATGTCAGAATGAAGGGGAAGCTGCAATTCTCTCACTCTGAAACAACAGAAATTTCCAGCCCACTGAAAGCGTCTGAGGCTACCCGCAGTGTATGAAAGGTCAAAAGAGGGCAAGCTCACAATCCTGGTGCTCAGATAGAAACCCAATTCAAGGAAATATCACTCAAAAGGGAATATCTAAACGAGTCTATGTGTGTGATGGAATAAGGCTGTGGTATAAGAAATGATGAACTCAATGATCTTAGAAAAACATGGAAAGACTTGCAGGAAACAATGAAAAACAAAAAGAGCAGAACCAAGAAAATATTGTATACACTAAAAGCATTTTTCTACGAACAACTTTGAGGAAATAAGTCATTTTAACTATTATAAATATACAAAGTAACTAACGGATATATGAAGAAAGATGGTATCTCTATCTAGAGAAGTAACTAATAAATAGAAGTATATAATAATTTACATACACACAGACACGCAAACATGTATGTGCGTATATGTGTGTCTCTAATGGTAGCCATCTCAAGGGGAGGAAAAAAAAACAGAAATTTACATGATAAGTTTATTATATGTTTAAAAAGAATAGCAAATTCTACATACCAGATCTGCAATTTCATGTGCAATCATCTTTTTCATTATACTGTTATGGCTGGGGGGGGTGGGGGGGGAGAGAAAGGAATTAAATCAATCTATAAACATCTATTAAACATTTACGTTGTGCCAGGCCAAGGGCTACACACTGAAGATACAAAACAAAGTCAGTGCCCTCTAAGAGCTTACAATCTAAGGGGGAGAGATAACAAAGATTATATATACAAATATGCATATGTGTATGTGTGCGTGTGTGGGAGTGTGTGTGTGTATATTTATTTATTTGTTTATTTCTTTGTTTGTTTATTTCTTTATTTCTATGAACAAACTATATACAGGATAAATGTTTGACATCAGAGAGTGATATCTTGACTAGTGAGTGAATTGGACCTGAGTGAGTTTCAGTCACACAAAGTTACCAGCTTCACTCTCTCTTCCAGAGTCATCAAAGCCCAGTGGCAAGGCAAAAGTGACAAGTCAACTGGCAATAACTCCAGATGCAGTACAGGACCTCCACCTCTTTGATCTTTGAACAAGCCCTAAGGACTCCATCCAGCCTACTTTAGCCGCCCTCATACACATTAGTTCAAATTGTCCTCATCCTCACATTCTGCCTCAGGAAGTCTTCATATGCTTGGGGTAGACACCCCCATAATTCAGCAATTGTTCTGTGGCCACTTGGTTACGCTCAGTCTGGGTTAGACTGTCTGCTGAGACAGTTTACCAAGGAATGGACCCTGTACCTTCTTAGAACCACAGGTAAAAGTTGAATGTCAGGTGGACACCAACGGTGTATGAGCAGCCAGTCTAAAAAGGACTCAGCAAGCCCTCTAGTACCTCAGCAGAGGTACTAGACCTGTTTGAACATCCAAATATGATAAGTAAGTAATAATTAACACAGGAAAGACATTAACTTAAGAGGAACTGCAAAGGGCATCCAGTATAAGATGGAATTGTATTTTAGTTGGGATTTCAAAGAAGCCAGGAACATAAGGAGGCAGAGATAAGTAGGAGGAGCATTCCAGGATGGGAGACAACCAGACACAGTGCCTGGAGCCAAGACATGGAATATCTTGTTTGTAGAACAGCCAGGAGGTCAGTGTCATTGGACTGAAGAACATGTGGAAGGTAGGAAGATGTAATAAGAAAGGAAAACTGGGAGGAGTTAAATTATTAAGGGCTTTGAGTGCCAAACACAAGATTTTGTATTTCATCCCAGAAGCAATACGGAGCTACTAGAGTTTACTCACTGGGAGGGGATAGTGAGCATACCTGCACTTTATGAAAATCATTTTGGTGGCTGAATGTATGAGACTTCAGGCCAGCAGACTCACCAGCTGACTATTACAATACTCCAGTCACAAAGAGAAGAGAGAGGGGAATATTCGAGAGAGATGTTACCAATGTGAAATCAACAGGTCTTCGTAAATATTAGGAACAGGGTTAGGTATGTGAGAGCTAGTGAGGATTTAAGTATGACCACTAGGTTGGCAAGCCGGACAGACTGGGACAATAGCAATACCTTCCACAATATCAGGGAAGGTGGGGAGGAGAGCATATAGGGAGAAAGATAATGAGCTCCATTTTAGACATGCTGAGTTTAAGATATCTATTGGACAAACAGATTAAGATGTCTGAAAGGCAGTTAGACATGTGAGATTGGAGGTTAGCAAAGGATTTGGGATACCACAGGTAGATTTGAGGATTCTAAGAACAAAGATGATTATTAAATACATTGGAGTTCATAAGATCACCAAGTAAAGTAGCATGAAAACCAAAGAGCTTTGAGTCCAGAACTCTGAGGAATGTCTATGGTTAAAGGGTATTATCTGAATGAAGATTCAACATAAAAAAAAAAAGTGAGAAGGAACAATCAGATAGGGGGTGAAGCAGGTGAGAGTGGTATCTTGAAAACCTAGATAGAACAAATTATTAAGAAAGAGAGGGTGATTGAGAGTGTCAAAGATTTCAGAAAGTTTGAGAAAAATGAGGATTAAGAAAAGGTAATTGGATTAAGCAAGTAACTTTACAGATAGCAGTTTTGGTGGAAGGATGAAATTATAAGCTGGATTATGAGGAAAGAGTAAGAGGACACAAAGTAGAAGCACCTAGTGCAGACAGCCTTTTCAAGGACTTTACCCACAAACACCAGAAGAGACAGAGAATGACTTAACAGGGATGAAAAGATGAAGCGAAGGGTTTTTGAGGATGATAGAGACTTGTGAGATACGGGTGAAGGAAGAAATAGTGGCAAGAGGAGTTAGTACCATCTGAGTGATATAACATGAGGAAGAGGGGAAATAAGAGAGCTCATAGCAAAAGAGCTTAATTTTTTTTTCCCCATAAAATATGAGGCAAGTTTCTCATCTGAGGGGGTGAAGGAAAGGGATTCACTGGAGGTTTGAGGAGGGACGAAAAAATCTGAAGCGACTGTGGAGAATGGGATTGTAATATGAAAATTGAGATATACAAAGATCATCTGACACTACTGAGAGTCCAGCTGAGATTAAGTACTATAAATTTGTAGGGGACCCAGTCAGAATGGTTGTATGATTTTCTCCACCTTTGTTCAACAGCATATGTGTAGTAATGAAAATGAAAAACGGTGTGAGTAATCAAAGACTCAAGCTTGGCAGAAAATAATTGGTGAAATGATAAGGGAGCCAGGGAATCAAGAGAGGAGGGCAGTACACAGTTGAACTAGTCCACCAAGGGAGCAAGATGGGGAAAGAGGAGAAAGTGGCTAATGTAAGGGACAAGGCCTGGGACAGAATGGAAAAGTCAAGTAGGGTTTTGTAAAGGAGCTCGGAGGGAGAGGTGAACAGCAAATTAATTACGATCAGTTAAGGGGATTTCTTGAAAAGGGAGACGTTACATTTCCAAATGATTGCAAGATCAATGACATGACCCCCTTTGTATGCAGCAGGAGATCGGGAAGTGAGTAGGCTAAAGAACTAAGGGGTGGCAGAGTTTGAGGGAGAATCAATGTGTATCTTCCAGTCCCGAAGTATGACGAAAGCAGTTAAGGAAGGGACCAAAATTATAAAGCACATACTGAACGCACTGAGAAAACAAGAGGAGTTACTTCGAGGTCTCTAAATGATAGCTACCAGGATTTTGATTAGGAGGTAGATATGAATATCACGAACACAAAAGGAGGAGAAATTACTCAGTAATGAAATTAAGGGGAGAGCCTACAATGGGGAACAAGGAATATTCTGACTCCCTCAACTGAACCAGTAAGCCAAGGAGAATGAGTGAAGGTGCAGCCAATACTAAACTGGTTGGCTACAGAGGCCTTGTCACCGGGAGGGAGCCAGGTTTAAGTAATGGCTAGTAGATGGAAAGTATGATTTTTGATGATTGAAAAACAATTAAAAAAAAAACAAATTTAATTTTTTAAAACAGATAAATGTCATCAGTATCACTTATCAAATCAAGAAAACACCTAGGATGCTCTTGTTCAACACTGAATGCAAGACATAGAGAAAAACTTATGTTACAAGTATACAATCTGGCAACAACTTTCACCTCGCTCCTTGCTCTTATTAAAGGCTCCTACTTAAATGACTAAGAAACAGTCTGCGAAAAAATTTTCAGATCTGACAAACACTAAAAATGACAAATGTAGAAGGAGTGAAAGTGAATACATCTCAGAATAATCCTCCATTTCTATGAGTAGTTGCAACTCATGCTTATGTTTTCCCTTCCAATTCTTCTTCAAGGAAAACCAAAAGACATAATAGGATCCCCACCGACTTGATGCCCTAGAGCCAGCAACAGTATAACAGATCAGAAAATTTCTATTTCCACTTCCCTGAACCACAACAAACTGTCGCCTAAGGCAAATGAAAGGCCAGTGGTAAACTAACATCAAGGTGTGTTTCCTGTACCTTATAATAAGTACCTGTGGGAAATAAATGACTTACATCCAAAAGTCTATTTGTCCCCAAAGACACATATCTCCACATGTCAACTGATGCTTCTCCCTGCTTAGGCTTATGGCAACGTATGGAATGAAACTTTTTGCTGACTTGTGCTCTGAATTATAATAAATAGATTTTCCTGCCAAGACACAACTATCTGACAAAGAAAAACAAAATGTTCTCCAAATTCTTGGAACTTCAAGTTTTTATTTACTAAATATACTTACGAGCCCCTGGAGATTTCCTTTTAATCAAAGCACAGAGACAATAACAACGACATAGAACTGAAGTGACTGCTATTTTAACAGACTGCCCACAAAACTGGGAAACAATTACTACAACACAGCACAATACAGCTAACTAAACCCTGAGGGAAAGACAAAACTCTGAATGTGTTGCATGTGGCTATCAGGAAAAAATTTGACGCATTTTTATTCTAAGAAATTTCATATGCATAAATTTGGAGGATGTCATTTTCTTTAACTCAAAACACTGGTGTACACTTGGATTACATCCATAATCCAGAAGGGAACCATCTGTAACACTAAAGCTTAGAGTACTCTATTGCATCACTGGCCAACCATAAATCGTGGCCCTAAAAGAATAGCCAATTTAACTCAGAAGTTAGGTTGTCAGCCAACGAATGCCTTCATATCTCTTGATAATCACATTAAAAGGAGTGAATAACTGACTTTTTATTCATTTCAAAGACTCAGTAAATATTTATATTACTATATATGATACACTGTTTTAGGAACGTCAAAAGGACTTTACAGTCAAATACAGGGAATGTGATACACCAATAAGGGTCACAAGTTTGTACTGGTTGCTGTTGTTATTCTTCAGTCAGGTCCAACTCTTCAAGGTCTCATGGACCTTTCTATACTCCATTATCTCTCAAAGTCTAACCAAGCTCATGTTCATTGCTTCCATGACTCTATCCATCTCATCCTCTGCTATCTTCTTTTCTTTTTGCTTTTCATCTTTCCCAGTATCAGAGTCTTTCCCAATGAGTTCTGTAATCTCATTATATCCCAAAGTATTTAGGCTTTAATTTCAGTATTTGCCCTTCCAGTGTACATCCTTAGTTAACTTCTTTAAGTATTGATGGATTCAATCTCCTCATTGTTCAAAAGACTCTGAAAAGTCTTCTTCAGCATGATGCTTCAAAGTATCAATTCTGAATCTCTCAGCTTCCCTTTTAATTCAACTCCCACACCATACACTGCTACTACAAAAACGATAGCTTTAACTATACAGACATATGTAGGCAAGGTGATGTTTCTGCTTTTTTAGTATACTGTACAGATTTGCCATAGCTTTCTTTCCAAGGCAGAAGAATCTTTTAATTTCATGGTTGCATTTGGCATTTGCAATGATCTTTAAGCCCAAGGATATAAAATCTCACACTGCTTCCATTTCTCCCCTCTCTGTATTTGCCAAAATGTGAAAAGGCAGAAAATGCTGCTTACAGAAAGCTATAGAGGACAATAAATACTAGGATAAGCAATGTGTTATTTACCCTAGAAGCAAAAGAAACTCAGTGAAAAATTTGAGACAAGGGAATAAAATTGTGGAAACACTACATTATAAAAATTAATAATAGTTACTACTGTACATGAAGGATGGAAGGCATATGGGAAAATAAGTAGACTGCAAAACTCTTATCTGTACTATTTGTAGTTTCTGCGTGTTAGATGAGAGTTTGATGAAGGTTTGTACTAGGGTGATGCCAAAATGACCAAAATGAGGGAAACGGTTCAAGAGATATCATGGGGAAAAATAAAAAATGGCTCAAAGAGTAGGAGCCTGGATGACTGAGAGAATGAACGTGGTATTAATTATCAAGAGGTTAGCAAGCTGGGAGGAGGGACAAGTTTAGAGGAGAAAGTGATGCCTTTGGTTTCAAATGAAATGAATTCCGGTGCCACTAGGATTAGCAAACAACTACATAACATATAGGTTAAGCACTGTCTAAATGGAAAGTTTCCTCAGAGAAAGGCACCAACAATGAAAGGGAAAAGGAAAGGCCTCTTGCGGAAAGTCTGCATTGAGCTGAGTATTGAAGATTGCTAGGCAAATGAAGAGAGACAAGGAAATAGACAACTACACACAACTGCACATAACTAAAACCTTCTTTACCATGTCTATCAAGTAAAGGCAGTAAGCGTTTAATAAATGCTCTATTTGTCTATGAAAGCATTCAAAATTGGGACATTTTTTGTTTTCATAAAGAAAAAGGAAATGTTTGTTATTATCTTGTTAAAATTTAAATGCAGTTAGAAAACAGACATTAAATACTCAAAACGGTAAGTAATAAAATCAGAACTACTATCCTTGGAAAGGGCATGTCAGTCTATTGCCCTTTGACTCCACTTCTCAGGCTCAACCCGTTTTCCCCAATACCTCCTTTATATGTATTGCCTCTTCCAGTAAGTGTGAATACAAGTAGTATAGTGAGGGAAAAGTCATGGAGAAACAGGATGGAATGCCCTCTGTGAGAAACAGGAAAAATGTCAGATGTACAGGAGCACATGGTGCTCCAATGAGACAGGAGAGGGAGTTTAGACTAGAGTAAGGTTGGGAAAGGCCTTAAGAGATAAATGGAAGAATTTGTATGCGATCCAAGAGATGAGGAAACAACTGGAATAGAGTAGTGACGTGATTAAATCTTCAATGAAGAAAAATTACTTTGTTAATTATGTCAATTCAGTATACAAGCATTTATTAAGCATTTACTACAAGCCAGATATTGTGGTGCGTGCTAGGGATACAAATGAAGGAAAAACATTTGTCCTCATATTCTAATGATGCAAGTAAAATCCAAATAAATATACACAGATAAAAATATGGACATATATACATATATACATATAAAATATGTACACTTAAAATGGAAACTCATCTCAAACGAAAGGTACTAGTAGCAATACGGGGGTGGGAACCTAGAAAAGGCCTCTTGAAAATGATCTGATACGAGTGAAGTGTTGAAGGTGACCAAGGAAGTCAAGAGGTAAAAATAATAAAGGAGAAAATCCAAGTTATGGGGGACAAACACAGAACAGGCAAAAAATCAAAAATGGAATATCTTCTGTGGGAATTCTCAAATTATTTAGACCAGTGTAGCTAGAACACAGAGTACAAGGACAGGAAAGCAAAAGACTGAATGAAAATGGAGGAAGGCCCGAGGTTGTGTATGGCTTTAAATGAGAAAAGAATGACTTTCTATTTGATCTGGAATTTTATAACAAGCCAATAGAATTTGAAAAGACCGATATGGTTAGACATGCATTTTAGGTGAATCACTTTGGAGAAAAAGGGAGAGGAAAAAAACCACTCATTTCAAAAGTTAGCAAAAACCAATCACACAATCAGATGAAATATTTAATGGCCCCTTAAAGGAGAGACAGATCAAAGGCAGAGAGATGAGACCAGATATATTGAGGTTTTCCTCTCCACATTGGAAGAACCAAATCTCAACACATTCAACACTCTGTTGAAATTCATGGTGGGTTTCCTGATGTAAAAAGATGACACTGAGCCCCAAGAAACATCAGGGCTACAGCACAGATGGTGACATTTTTATGACAATCATCAATTCTTCATTACTGGTCAGAATCATCTGTAGTAAGTCAGCTAAAGTGGCCTTTATCTTCTTCCATAAAGCTTAGCCCAATACTGAAATTTGCCTTGCTTCAGTGTTCCCCAGTCTGCCAGGCAAGACACTATCTTCCTTGAGATCCCCACTGGGGGAATAATAACATATTTCTACCCTTTATATATGTCTGCTGGGAGAATTCTTTCTTCTTTCACCTTCATCGATGAGCTGAGGATTTCTACCAAACCAGAGAGGGAATGCTATTTCTTCAAAGTAAATACACATCTGCAATACTTGTATATGCAAGTTTCATTTTCCATATCTACAGAAGGAAAGCTACCTCCCAAAAACAGTTGTTCAAACCATCTCTGAGGAAAATAAATCTGACAATTGAAGGAGATAGAATCAAACTATTTCCCTAGGGTGCATGGAGGGGGCAAGGACTTTGATGCCTGAAACACTCTGTGGCATGGAAGAATTACAGAAGAACCAGAGAACATTAATTGGAACTTTATCCAAAAGGAGTCTGTCCATATTCTGTAAATCTTTTTTGTACGCTGGATATAAGAAATTGCTGGAGCATGGAACACTTCCCTTTGCAAACGTTATCCTGACTTTTCATGAACACAGCTTCTTGAATGATGGACAGCAGACCTTGGCAGTTGGGGCATCACGAAGACGTTGATTAGCTGCGGCACGTCAGGCGCACTAGGTGGGCACTCTGATTTGTATAAGAAGCTCATCAAGAGGAGCTAACATGACCTTACGTAGGAGGACCATGGGAACCCGTGCCTAACACAATATAGCTCCTATGACAAGATTGGCAATTGTTATCCAAAGTCTGTCATTTTTATACTGCTTCTGCTTAGTTATTTAATTCAGCAAATAGTATATCTTGGACAAGTACTGACATTGCCCACCCACAAGAAGAGTCTCCCAAATGTCTCAGTACAATATAATGATGATGATGATGATGATGATGATGATGATGATGATGATGATGATGATGATGGTGGTGATAATAATAACGTTTTAATAGCTCGAAACTTCACTAAGACTTTTGGAATACCCTTTACATGCGATGGGAAGCCCTGGAAAAAATTCTTCCATTGGTCCTCATACCAAAGTGGATAACCATTGGTTATCTATTTCTGTTAGCTTCAGATGCCACACCACTAGGGCAAATCTATGGCCACCATCTATGAACTGGTGTAGATAGAGAGTTTATCCAACACGTCTTTCAATCCTGTCTCACATGCAAGTCCTTTGGTTCATAACGGAATACTTGTCGGGAAGCATATTCTCCACAATATCACATGTAACTCGATTTCTTTCCTAATCTGGAGGTTCTGATCTTAATGTACTCTGTAAATATTTAGCATGATTTCCCCACAATAGCAGAGGGAAAGAACAAAAATGAACTCATGAGAACAGGATAATAGGAAAACCAATGAGCCTGTATTAGGTACTCTATCAACACTAAGCATGGTTTCGAAAGTGCGGTGAGTGGGGCAGGGGAGAGTAGATGACCACCCAGTTCAGGAGTGATGCTGGAGTTAACTTGATCATGGTTTAAGACATGAGTACAGGAGACAAATGGAATCAAGGACAATGAAGAAATTGGTGAATAAAATGGCTGTCCAGTTCGTTCGTTGCTTGTCCATTCTCGAAGACGAACAAAATGACATCATTATGTTAGAGTCACATTGCTATGTGTTTCACTCAGAAAGCTCTGTCACAGGATGTGCACAAATATCTCACGTGAACATTTGGGGCTTCATTTTTTAAATTTTCTCATCTCGAATTTGTTTTGAACTACATCAATTCTACTTTGCTCATAGAGCGTAGAACTTTCGTTGATGAGGACACGCCATGCTGGGTAGTCCTGTACCAGTGTCTCCCAATTCAAAAAATTCTTTACAGAGACCTTGACACTGTTCTTGTATTGGTTCTTCTGAGCAGCATGTACTTGCTCGCCTTATATATGACTAAAATTGTGGACCAGATGATGCAGGACATTGCAACCTCAACGTTCCATAATAAATGAAGTTCCCTAATAAATGAATTTAATTTAGCTTTTCATGTTCTTAATTGAATTTCTCCTGGTTACTGCTGAACATCTTTCATATCCAAGTTATCACAAACTTTTATTTTAATACTTTCTTAGAGAAGATTGTTGACAGTACACGGCACATACACAAAAACTGACCATGTACTAGGGCATAAAAACCTCACAATCCAATGTAGAACGGCAGAAATATTAAATGAATTCTTTTGAGATCATGTCGCAATAAAAATTATATGTAATAAAGGGCCATGGAAAGATAGACTAAAAAATAATTGGAAACTAAATCATCTAATATTAAAAAATGATTGGGTCACACAACAAATCATAGAAACAAAAAATAATTTCATTGAAGACAATGACAATATTGTGACAACATACCAAAACCTGTGGGATGCAGCCAAAGCATTTCTTAGGGGAAGTTTTCTATCTCTAAATGCTTACATAAATAAAGTAGAAAACGAATAGATTAATGAATTGGGCATACAACTAAAAGAACTAGAAAAAGAACAAATTAAAAATCCTCAAGTAAACACCAAATCAGAAATATTGAAAACCAAAGGAAAAATCAATAAAATTGAAATTAAGAAAACTGTTGAACTAATACATACAACTAAGAGGTGGTTTTATGAAAAAAACAATAAAATAGATAAGCCTTTGGTTAATTTAATTAAAAAAAGAAGAAAACCAAATTACTAGTATCAAGAATGAAAAGGGTGAAGCTACCACCAAGGAAGAGGAAATTAAAACAATAATTAGGAATTATTTTGCCCAACTATATGCCAACAATTTGACAATCTTAGTGAAATGGATACATATTTACAAAAATATAAATTGCCCAGATTAACTGAAGAGGAAGTAAAATACTTAAATAACCCCATCTCAGAAAAAGAAATTGAACAAGCCATTGATGAACTCCCTAGGAAAAAATCTCCAGGGCCAGATGGATTTACATGCGAATTCTATCAAACATTTAAAGAACAATTAATTCCAATACTATATAGACTATTTGGGAAAATAGGTGAAGAAGGAGTCTTACCAAATTCTTTTTATGATACAAATATGGTGTTGATACCTAAACCAGGAAGAGTCAAAATAGAGAAAGAAAATTATAGACCAATTTCTCTAATGAATATAGATGCAAAATTTTAAAAAATACTAGCAGTAGATTGCAGCAACTTATCACAAGAATAATACACTATGACCAGGTAGGATTTATACCAGGAATGCAGGGTTGGTTCAATATTAGGAAAACTATCAGCATCATTGAGCATATCAACACAAAACCAACAAAACCATGATCATCTCAATAGATGCAGAAAAAGCTTTTGATAAAATACAACACCCATTCCTATTAAAAACACTAGAAAGCATAGGTATAAATGGAGTCTTCCTTAATAATAAGCATCTATCTAAAACCTTCAGCAAGCATTATATGTAATGGGGACAGGCTAGAAGCATTTCCAATAAGATCAGGGGTGAAACAAGGATGTCCATTATCACCACTGTTACTCAATATTGTACTGGAAACCTTAGCTTTAGCAATAAAGAAGAAAGAAATTGAAGGCATTAGAATAGGCAAAGAAGAAACAAAGCTATCACTCTTTGCAGATGACATGATATATACTTAGAGAATCCTATAGAGATCAAGTAAAAAACTACTTGAAATAATAAACAACTTTAGCAAAGTTGCAGGCTATAAAATAAACCACATAAATCATCAGCATTTCTATATATTACCAACAAAGCCCAACAGCAAGAGAGAAAGAGAAATCCATTTAAACTTACTGTAGACATTATAAAATATTTAGGAGTCTACCTCCTGAAACAAACCCAGGAACTCTATGAACACAATTACAAAACACTTTTCACACAAATAAAATCAGATCTAAATAATTGGAAAAACATTTGCTCATGGGTAGGCAGCTAATATAATAAAAATGACAATCCTACCTAAGCTAATTTACTTATTCAGTGCCATACCAATCAAACTACCAAAAATTATTTGAGTTAGAAACATTCATTTGGAAAAACAAAAGGTCCAGAATATCAAAGGAACTAATGAAAAAATGCAGGGAAGGTGGCCTAGCAATTCCAGATCTTAAATTGTATTATAAAGCAGCAATCATCAAAACTGCTTGGTACTGGCTAAGAAATAGGGAGGTGGATCAGTGGAATAGGTTAAATATGCAAGACAGTCAATGACTATAGTAATCTATTATTTGATAAACCCAAAGACCCCAGCTTCTGGGATAAGAACCCACTCTTTGAAAAAACTGCTGGGAAAACTGGAAAAGAATGGCAGAAACTAGGCATAGACCCAAATCTCACACCATATACCAAAATAAAGTCAAAATGGGTTCTCAGGACTTAGATATAAAGGCTGATACCATAAGTAAACTGGGAGAAAAGGAATAGTTTACCTATCAGATCTATGGAGAACAGAAGAATTCATGACCAAACAGGAGATAGAGAACATTATGAAAAGCAAAATGGATAATTTTGATTACATTAAATTGAAAAGTTTTTGCACAAAGCCAATGCAACTAAGATTAGAAGGAAGGTAGAAAATTGGGAAAGAATTTTTACAACCAGTCTCTCTGATAAAGGCCTTATTTCTAAAATATATAGAGAATTAAGACAAATTTATAAGAACACATTCCCCAATTGAAATGGTCAAAGGATATGAACAGACAGTTCTCAGATGAAGAAATTAAAGCCATCTATAGTCATATGAAAAAATGCTCTAAATCATTATTGATTAGAGAAATGCAAATCAAAACAACTCTGAGGTACCACATCACACCTATCAGATTGGCCAACATGACAAAACAGGAAAATGATAAATGTTGGAGAGGATGTGGGAAAATTGGAATGCTAATACATTGCTGGTGGAGTTGTGAAATGATCCATCCATTTTGGAGAACAATTTGGAACTATCCCCAAAGGGCTACAAAAATGTGCATACCCTTTGACCCAGCAATAGCACTTCTAGGGCTACATCCCAAAGAGATCAAACAAATGGGAAAAGGACCCACATGTACAAAAATGTACATAGCAGCTCTTTTTGTGGTGGCAAAGAATTGGACATTGAGAGGATGTCCATCAATTGGGGAATGGCTGAGCAAGTTGTGGTATACAAATGTAATCGAATACTATTGTGCTATAAGAAATGATGAACAGGCTGACTTTAGAAAAACCTGGAAAGACTTATATGCTCTGATGCTGAGTGAAGTGAGCAGAACCAAGGGGACTTTGTACACAAAAACAGCCACATTATGCAATGACTAAGAATATTAAACTAAACCCTTCACAGCATTACAAGGATCTGAGATATCTCCAGAGTCTTCAGAATGGGAAATGCTGTCCACATCCAAAGGAAGAACTATCGAATTCCAATCGCTATCACTTATTTTTACCTTCTATTGACTTTTGTTTCATCTTTCTGATGGTTCCTCCTATTGGTTTTAATTTTTCTTTGCAACTTCAGTAATGTGAAAATATGTTTAATGGGCATGTAAATGTACAGCCCATGTCAGATTGTGCGCCATCTTGAGGAGGGTGGGGGGGAGGAAAAGGAAGGAAAATTTTCGACTCAAAAGCTTACAGAAAAAAAGAAAAAAAAAAGAAAAAAGAATATAACTTTGACATCCATGTTAAGGATGGATTTGGGGAAAGGAACAAAAAAACAAAGAACATTGTTGATAATTTGATATCAAGCCTGTGTGTCTGCATTTTTTATCCTGAGATTTCTTTTATTTTAATCTTCTAATATATAAATATATTTGAGAGTTTTTATTCTTTTGGCAGCTCTTCAGTTTTCAATGATTTCTCAAAGATTTCTAAATTATTTGAATAGTCTGGTATATGAGTCTTAAGTGGGTACTTTGGTTTTTTTATTATTTGCTCTTCTTTTTAGTCATCTCTTTACCTTAAAAAATCTTGAACATTATTTTCCTTCCTGAAAATAAAAGCAAAATTGGTTATTTCTAGTTTTTTTTCTGATATGTAACAGCATGCCAGCTCCTCCCGATAGGAGTTCTACTTCTTTCCCCTTCTTTTTGTTTATTTGTTTGTTTGTTTTTGCTCTGGAAATAATGTAAAAAACATTTCCTGATACATGATACTTTTGTATTATCCTTGATTATGTATCCCGCAGAATTAAATGCACTTATTACTACAACACTGTTTAAATATGTGTGTCTGAGAGGGGGAAAAACACTTGTAAATCTTTATGTATGCATCATGACTCTTTAAACACAAAATTGAGTGATCATCCTTTCCCTCGCTTCTCATTGTACAGATTCATCTGTGAGAAAGAAATTAGAAAATGATGAGTTTTCTTGGCTTTTCTGTTTTCCCTAGAACATCTTACTGTCAAGAATAGAGAAACCTTGGATTTGGAAATCCAAGAGGCTGCCTTGGAAAATAATATTACTAAAGAATATTTTGGAAACACTACGAAATTATATAAGAAGTGGATAGTAACACAGTAAACAAATAAACTGGATAGCAAACATTGGGAGACTCTTGAAATATATTTGTGGTCAACTGCTTAGGAATACTTCATTCTAGAAGAAATTAGAACCCATGGTTGAAAACTCAGGTAATAAGGATTTAGTATATGCCCAGATTACCTAAGATAAAATTCATTCATAAGATTTGCTTCAAGGAGACTTGCTTCGTAGAGAGAATCATAGGACATGCTTCTGAGAGATAGGAGAGCTGACACAAACATATATGGACATTTTTCCTTGGCCTACCATGTGGTTAAGGGAAGACTCTTACCATAGAATACAGATGGAACTATATGCATCTTTAAATTCATCTTATTGAACTTACCTCTCTCTTTTTATCATACATGTCTAAAGGGACTCATTCCACTCAGAGTAGGGGACAGCAGGTGGTAAGAGGGAGGACCTGAAAAACACCTCCTCTGCCACTTGCCTTAGGCTATACAGCTCCAAGAAATAAAGTCAGGGTTCTAGTCTGATTTCATTTCTCTTTTTCATTTGTAATGGCAGGGAATGGAGTCCCTCACCGGTGAGCTCAAAACATGGGGATCTCAGAGCCTAGATTTTTAGACCAGATGTTAAAACCAGCTCAGCAAGGAAGCCTTGAGGATCAAGGGTCCAATACTCTAGTCTAGCCGATTTTTGAATTTGAACCCTGTGTTACGAATGCTATATGAGAACTGAGCAAATCAGTGAGCATAATCTGCTCTTCTGAACTTCAGGTGGGATACGGGAAAATACAGCCCTAAAATGTTGGGAGAAATGTTTTTATATTTCTTCCTACAATATTTTGAAATTAATCTTTCCTTCGAAAACTTTAATCTAATGTTAAATGGTTAAAAGGAACTATAGTGGTAGTCATTGGATCCGTAATGAAGGTGGCAACTAGGAAGAACTTCAGTCAGGGAAAGAGAAGAGAGTCTACCCTTAACCTTGTAGAGTACTGGAGAACCCTGGGGTGTGGGGAAAGTATCATACACCAGGCACTCAAACAGAGACCAGATCAAATCCATATTACAATAAGAAAATGAATATCCTTTTTAAAAAATGAATTATAAATAATACTCTTTATTCTTACCATAGTGAGTGAGTCAGAGAAATTCACTTCCCAGATGGGAAAGCCCTACACTGATGCAAACACTTAAGTGAGTGAAAACTACATACACTGGCATTGCACTTAAACTCAAGAAGCAGAAAATAACAGCAAATATACACAAACGGAAACGTCTTAATTTTTAAAGAATGGAATATGAAAGTGAAATAAAAAGTGTAAATGGAACACAATTGTGATAAATAACTTATATAAGTAAATGAACTGACAATTCCTCAAATGTCTAGGCAACTCCAAAATGGAAAAAAAAAAACCCACTAACAGTTGGCTGTGTCACTAGTTTCTTTCTGACTTTTTTCACTGAAAAGCTAAATCATAACTAATGCCATCCTGAGCACCATGAACAGAGAAAGTGATGTCAAAATAGTGAAATACAATGAAAAGACTAGTGGCTCTGAAATTTAAATCTTGGGTAAGGCATGTAAATCCCCAGGATCTCAGTTTCCATGATTATAAAATAAGTAGACTGGACACTCTTTGGCCTCTAAAGTCCCTTAAGATATTAAATTAATGATTCTATGATCACAAAACCACTGAGATTTCTTTGAAGGCAACAGAGACAGAGAATGTGACATTATCCTCGGTGAGCTCAAGACCTAGCCACCAATGGGAGTATTGCCCAATTTGATTGCCATAAGTGGTACTATCTGCACTGTCGTACACTAGATGATAGTGATATGAAAATAAAACATAAAATATAACCTGCCCTCAAGAACAGAAAAGCAAGAATATGACAAGCATAAAATAAGTGGGTGAGAATGTATGGTGTGATAGAAAATGTGATCAAGAGAATATAGTGGAAGAAAAACTGAGGGCTATATGATTTTCAACAAAGTAGATCATAAAAGCTGTGGTGTTTAAAATGAGCTTTGAAGAAAGAAAATTTCAATCCTCTAGGAATGAAAACAGTGTGCATCCCAGGACAAAATTAATACACATGAGCAACTGGGGCGAATGGCTAATAGTCCACAGAATGTGAAAATTCAATTTAATTCAACAAACATCTTCAAGGCATTGTGGTAGGCACTAAAGACAGAAAAATAAAAATTAAACACTTCATACCTTCAAACAATTTATATTCAGAAGTCATTTTTAAGTGTCTTTGGGAAGTGCTAGAGGAGAAAAAAGGACAATTAAGACATAGCCCTTGCCTTCCTGGAACTTACAACCCATTTCCTGCTTCTGTTATGATCTTCCACAGGCTTGTATGAAGGCATTTGGTTAAGCTACCACTAGGTACATATTGGTATCCCAGATTGTAATCTCAAAGTTTACAGATCCTGGCTTCTCATGGGTATAATTAATCCACATACTGAAAGGAAGCAATCAGAAATGAAGTGAGTGAGCGAACCATGTTATGGGAATTTTTTATTTTCTTTTATTCCTCCTGAAATTATAAGTATCAATCTCACCTAAACAAAACCTGAACTGTAGGATATAAAAATTTACTTACACCCACACTAAGAATCTCAACTCCCTGTCTACTTAGCGACATATAAAGCTTCCTCCTCAATCAACGTATTTCTGAATGCTCTAAATGTAGTTCAATCTGTAACCTGACTTGATTTACCTATGGAATTTGTTTGATGAGGTTTATTTACTTATGGTATGCATGAGACAATGACTGTTTAAGTAAGTTTGTTCAACTTTGATGACACTAAAGGAAGTCTAGGATTGCTGATATATATTGATCTTCTCTTTAACTTTTATGTCGTAAGAGGAATATACTAGACTGTACTATATAAAAGAATTATTTCTTTGTCACTCTGACATAATTTTGCCTACAAGAAGGCTTCTTAGAGTCTTAACTGGGGTACAGATTTTCTCTCAGCCCTGAACCCATACTTGAGCATAAAACTTAGGATTTTACCTCCATAATTTTTACATTGTACCAAATATACATTTGGCAGCAGTCCTACCACATAAACTAAAAGAGATATTTCTCCTATAACAATCACATACTCAATAAATTCTTCTAAATCTGTAAAAAATATACATTTTTTTGTCCTTTTGGAACTATGTACTTTTATACAGGTAGAACAAATATGAGAAAGAGTAAAAATCAATTTGTACATAACAAAAGAGAAACTAAACCCAAAACTTCGCCTATGGCACAACTTTAAGATGTAATAGTTTTTAAATGGACCATGTGCATAAATAACTCCAAATTTACCCTTTCTTTAAGAAAATGCATGTAGCATTTACTTGCTTCACATGCTTACCTGAAATGAGATAACGTAAGAAAAGTGCTTTCTCAATTTCCAGGAGCTGTGAGAGTTGTTTCTGATATTTAGTTTTCATAACTAGTAGAGCAGCACTAACAGAGTTCAAAGAACACAATACTGAACAACTTCTGCTTTGAAGAACTGAACTTGAGTATTGATCATGCCTTTAAGAAGATGAGGGACTTAGTTTTTTATACGAAAAATGAAGAAATTACTTTGACTCATTTTGAAAAATTCCATAACAACTCTGCATACAGAAAGTGCATTCATAATTATCACTAAGCCTAATTGGCATATTATCAATCAACCATTGTAGAAGCATAGGGCTCATTAAATAAGAGGTGCTTTCCAGGTACACAGTAAGAATTAGGATTGATTTGGGAGGGTTCTCGATTACAAAATTCAACTGGAATACTCACAATTGAATCTTATAATAAAGACTAAATGTATCAATGTTAATTCGATTTCTTCCAACACTTCATTTTTTAGGATATAAGGAAGAATTTTGTAACATCCATAACTATTTTTTTTCCTACCACTTCCACTGATACTTTTCCACAGCAAAAATTTAAGCTTCAGGAGCACCCCAGAATTACTGAATTGTCAGCTGAGAACCTTAAAGATCACCTAGTGTTTCTGGCAGGTGATGCGTTAAGGAACAATAATAACATTGACATGATCCAATGTTTTCCTGAAACTGGACATAACCAGTCTAGTAAACTCAAGTTGGATAGAAGTGGGTTAAAAAAGCTGCAATATTCCCCAAATCAAAGACTCCGTTAGAATTTCTTATGTTCTCCAACTCCTCTGTGTCTGACAACGAGATCAGTTTCATGGACAAGGAAGGTGGCACAAAGGAAGTGATTAAAAACAACAAGAAGATGATTATTTCTTTGTGGCTTTCACTTGAAAGTCTGAAACTTGAGAAGAATTCATCTCAGTTTCTTTAATACATTCCTTCTCTGCTGTCATGCAGTTAATTCACCACATTTTCTCCTACTCATTATTGGGGGGAGAGGGAATAGAGGAAAGTAGCCAGTAGCGTTCAGATATTTTCCATAGCTGGATTGTGGAGACAAAAGAAATTAAAGGGCGTTTTGTTCCCTCTGGAAGACACATTGAGTAAAGTCTGTCCAACGCTGCAACACAAGGAGGTGACATTGAGTATCACTAAGCAGCTAAGATTTTTTCAATAGAGCCAGGAGATGCTCCCATACAGAGTCTTTGGCAAAGACGACTCATGACTATGGGGAGGAGTTTTGGAGAATAAAGACTGGATTCCAAATTCAATCCCCAAATAAAACATTGGCAGAGGAGAGAAAAGTTTACAAAATTTAAATGGAGCACAGCTCTTGTTTCCCTTCTAATCTTAACGTAAACCACTATACTATGGTATAAGACGGGGAGTTTCCCTTTCTGTCGTTGGCAATCCTAACACTGATCAATGATCAGCCCGCAAAAACAATATAAACCACCACATTTTGTTGTAAAAAACATCAACAGGGTAAAAGTACATGACAGGAGAAAAGTGGTTTAACATCTCTTTATGTAAATATGACCTGTAGGATTTAGTTGACAGCAAGCTCAATATTATATACCGCTGGTAAGGCTATTAAGAAGTGCAATGTAATCAATCTTGGCCTGCATTATGTAGATATGTAATTTACAGAATAAGAGAAATCACACAACTCTATAGCAGCCACACCTCATCTGGAATACTATGTTCATTTCTGGGTGTCAGAATGAGAGATGTTCAGAGAATAGTTACAATGGTGGTGAAATGTCTGAAAGTCAAGTTAAATGAAAAATGGTTAATGGAGCTAGAGTTGTTTAGCACGAAAAGGAGAAGTCTCAAGGGAGGCATGATATCTGCTTTCAAATCTCTGAACTTTTCCTGTACGCCTAACAGTGACTGTCTTCTAAAGCATTTGTGGTAACAGGCTTGAACTCAGGCTACTTTCACTCATATATTTTGTAGTTAAGGTTCTTCCCACAGGTTAGTGGGCATTCACCCAGGTAAGTTCTCATGAGGAATATGCTTTGGCCTCTTGAAGGACATACACACGCAAAGTCTTCTTTCTTCTTCATACTCATATATCTAAGCACTTCTAATGGGCACCCTGTTGAAGAACATTGGGAAATGGCCAGAAAATGCCTCATAGTCAGTGAATTTTAAAGGGGGCTACAAGTTTTTCACTTATTTTTACTTCCCATGAGCAACATGGAGGAAATGTCACTTTCCCTCCTTTGCTCCTCCAGTAGTTACACATCCATAGCAGTAACTCATGTTCTTCTCTAAAACGTATTAGGCTTAGATTGTGGCTAACTCTTCTTTTTCTTTCCTAGATGTAGGTGACTGAACTTCAGTCTTCAGATGGGTTTCCACGTCATGACATAGACGGGTAAGGAACTTCAGAGTTGGGGTGCTGATTACCCAGAAGACAGTGACTTCTGAAACAATATCTCTGCGAAGAAAATGCTCAGTAACAAGGCTCATCTTCAGTTAATTAGCCTTGCTTTGACCTTCTCGAAGATTAGGAATCTTCAATGAATTGCTTAGACAGTGCAGGGCTGAGGTGAAGAGGCTCTTGTTTATCAGGCCCTTAAATTATTTCATGATATGTCTTCAGTAACAATCTCATGTGAGAGGAGTGATGAGTTATTATATCATACTTCATGTATTTGTCAGTGCAAGTGTATAAACCCTTTGTTTTCAGCATTTACTTTGTGGGAGGAAAACTAATAGGATTCTGAATTGCTTGAAATTCTTAGCTTCAAAAAGGATATGAAATATTGTGACTCCCTTAATGTAACAGACCTATGTAAAAAACCTCACTGATAAAGCAGGAATCCAAACACTTCCAGGAAGCTCCATGCAGCTGCAACTGCTTTAATGTTCCAGGGGACGCTAAATGTAGCTATAGCCACTTTGATCTTCCTTTTGAAATTTCCTGTACCCACGTCCCGAGCAAGTTTAAATTGTTTAACTGATAAAATTTTCTTTTCTTGTATAAAATATCTGTCTGGATCTTCTAGGAGAGGGGGACTCAAATTCGGCACTCTGTCTCTATGGTTACAGTAAAACACTTATTTCCAATATAATTCTCTATTTTTATTTTTCCTCACTCAGTGGAATACTCCTACTTATTAGTCAACTTTTTGGGAAATAACTCTATGAAGCCCTACTAGGGAGACCTTAGACATGAGTCAAAGGTAAGCTTTAAGAGGTTTTTCTCAGAGGGAAATCTCAGGGCTCCAGTGTGGAGAATAAAGAAGCAGAGAGTTTGAGAAAAAGTGTGATGGCCCTGCTTTCCAGGTCAGGTTTCTCTGTGAATAAAACTGCTCTGTGTTGAGTCCAGAGCTAGAATCTCCTATTGGGCCACACACTCCCAAACTTGGGAATGTGTTTTTTTTTGAAAAACATATAGAATACTTATTCGGCAAAGATCTAAAATAGTGGTCTCCCAACAGTTTTGACAGTATACCTTTAACAAATACTACTAAAATAAAAAGTGACCATGCTTTCCTGACATGTATATATTTATAAATTATGTACATGAGCTAATGTACTACTAATCTATATTATAAAGCCTGCACAAAAGTGGAAATCAAAAAAGTATGAAATTAACATGCAATGCCTCATCCCACACTCAACAGCGAGCCAATACAATTTATTGAGTGGGTAAATGATGTGGTCATAATTGTGCTTTAGGAAAATAACCTTAGCAACTCTGTAAAGAATATATTGTAGATAGGGGAGACTCGAGGCACGGAGACTAAGTAGGAAGGCAGTGCAATAGTCCAAGCAAAAGGCAAAGACGGCCTGAACTTCAGTAGTAGCTGTGTGAATATAGAGGAGACAGATGTGAGAGATGCCAAAACTGAATTTATAACACTTAGACACATGGGGTGAGAGAGAGCAGTTGAGGACCATGCCAAGGCTGGGAAAATCTTGAAGACTATAAGAATGGTGGTTTCCTTCAAAGAGAGGTGGGTTTGGAGGGAAAGATGATTTCATGGTTTCCAAGATTTTGATCACAGTCCATCTAAGCTGGTTTATGTGTACAACATACTCTATCTCACTGAAAAGTAATGAGATGGGAGGCAGGACTCTTGCTGCCGTTAACAAAAGGGCTACCCTTAAAGGGTATCTGCTATAGTCACGTGGTAATCTGGGGGACGAGGTAGGTTTGAAGGAGAAGGAAATGGCAAACCACTCCATTACCTTGGTCACGAAAACCCCATTGACAGTAAGGTCCATGGTGTCAATAAAGTTAGACACAACTGAATAAAAACAATAAGAACAATGGGCCAACAACTGCCAGGTCATGGGTATACAAAGACAAATTCTGGCCTCAAGGAGCTTCCATTCTATCAGGGGAGAGAAAATATATACATATATAAGAATCTAAAAGACATACAACATAAATGAGTTCATTTAGGAATTAGGGCACTGGAAGCTGGAGAAAACAGGAAAACCTTTATGTAATACGTGGTTCATAAGTTTTGAAGAAAACAAGAAGGGGAATGAGTACAATCCAAGGATAAAAGACAGACAAGGCAAAAGATCAGAAGAAAAGTGATGAACTTAAGATAACAAAAGAGATATACGTTTTTCACAAAGCTAATATAATCATTTGTTTGCTAGATTATGTAAGCATGTATTCGACGGTTTTTTTAAAATTTATTCACTTGCTGAGCAAGGGAACGAGGTATATATATTGTTACTGTAAAAAAAATTTAAAATCATATTAAAATGAAAGGAAAAAGGGATAGGTATAAGGGGAGGGAAGCACAGAGAAAAGATATAAATTATTATTTCTCATTATTAACTGACATGGCCAGTTCTGCTGGATTATAGATTACAGGATTGAGAAAGACATATAATGAACTTGGAAACAGAGGCCACGTTGTGATGGGCTTCAAAAGGCAAAAGATATGCTTATGTTTGATTCTAAAGGAAATAATACAGATCAACATACTCAGCCCTGCACTTCAGGAAAATGACTTTGGCAGCTTTTTAGAGGATGAATTGAAATTAAACAGAAGAATGAGCTAATTATGAGGCTATTGCAACACTCTAGGTGAGAAGTAATAAGGTCGTCAGAGTTTGGCAGCTACATGGGCAGAGAGACAGGGACAGATGCTAGCAATGTTTCTGGAGGTGGAGTTGAGAAGATGGGGCAACTGACCACAACAAATAAGAGTGAAGATGAAACTCTAAAAAACTAAATAACTGTGGTGCCTTTGACAGAAAGAGAAGTTTGAAAGAAAACAGGAGTATTATTTTGGAATTGATGAGGTAGATATATTTAGATGCTTATGGGACATTGAGTTGGAAATGCCCAAATGGTGGGTGAAATGGTATTCCTAGGGCTCAGAAGACCTACTGTGAGTAGCTGTACAAATCTTGGAGTCATATGCAAAGAATTAAAAATTAAACACCGCAAAGCGTATGAGGACCCCAAGTGAGATAGAAGAAGAAAAAATAATTATTAGAAGTATTTTTCAAACAGCACAGTCTATCTCATGAGGTGGAGTTCCTTATCACTGGAATGGTTCAGGTAGAGAATAACCCTCAGATACTGCAAAGGGAAATTCTACATTGCTTGGATGTGGATTAAATGATGGTTGAGTTCGTGCCAACTTTAAGATTTATAATTTTTAACTAGTCTGAGGCCTATCAATTATACAGTGAATAAAGATCTATAAAAAGCAGGGGTCTACTCTATTCTCTAAAATATCTATAATCTTAAGAATATGATTCCATGATCCTAGGAACAGAAACAAAAAATGAATTTCTTTCCAATAAAATTCCAAAGTGAATGTATTCACATTAATTCAATAATTTCATCTTAGCTCTGTGGTATACAATTCAATTCAACAAGCAATTGTTAAATCTACTGTAGGACAGACTTTAGAGATGCAAATACAAAAACAAAATACTACCTGTCCTCAAGGAACTTACCTTCTGTTGGATAAAATTATCTAAATATAAGAAAGAAAATTTTGCTCCAATTAGATACTTAAGGCAGAGAAATGTTTGTTCATGAATGCTCTATCACTCTTATTACTAGCTTCATGAATTTAAATCTGGTTAAGATGCCTGAAGAAGGTAATTACAAGTTGTTATTGTTCACTTGTTTGAGTCAAGTCAAACTTTTTGTGACCCCATTTGGGGCTTTCCTGGCAGACACTGGAGTAGTTTACAATTTCCTTCTCTATTCCTCCTCTCATTTTACAAATCACTACCTGAGGCAAAAATTGTTGAGTGATTTGCCTACAGCTGTGTGAACAGCTAGGTAGTCTCTGAGGCCAGATTTGAACTCACGAAGTTAAGTCGTCCTAATTACAAGCCCAGTATTCTATCCACTGTGCCGCCTAGCTCTTCCTGTGATTAAATACCCAGCAACAGATAAAATAACTTATTTATAAAACTTTTATTTGTATTTGGGAATAAAAGATTTTGTCATGATTACTCAAAGGATAGAGAGCTTATTTTCATCAACCAAAAACTGTGTGATGTACCTAACATCACAGAACCATTTCCACATCCCACCACATTTAAGGAATACAAAATAGATATGTTTGTACCGACATGTGAGTTTCTAATCAGTTGAAATGTAGAGATCAGAACTGAGAAGCCGTTAGAAAAGATGAAGCTGATAATTAATATACTTAAGATTGCAGAGGTCCTGAGTGGTGTGATTAATACAGGGACAGCCTCTGAATACAAAAGAACAGGGTTCGAAACCCATGTCTTAGTAGGTAAGCCACTTCTCTTTTCTACAAGTAGCTCTCTAAGATTGTGAGGTGCAGCGCTAATCTACATTGGTAGAAGAAATTCCCAACACCAGTGAAATCACAGATTCAGGATCCCCCACACCTTAAAAAGAACAACAGGCATGTTATTAAATTTACTACACGTTATCAACACACATCAGACCATGGTTTGGCTCAGTGTTATGTTGAAGAGTAGTGATTATAAAGCTGACACTACAGCAGCTCACAACATCCCCCTGTGCAGCAATAAATATGCTCAAAGAACATTACACAATACTAAAATGTTATGTGAATCAAATTATTCCTCGCTAATACACAGTAGGATGACATTATACCCAGTTTATACATGAGTAAACTGAGAAACAAAGAAAAGTGAAAACCAATACAAGCAATCCAACAGGGCTCAGAAAAAGATGCCTTCAGAAGCCTTCTCATAACAACTATCATATGATCAGCAATGTTGGAGGGCAGGGAGACAAACCATAAAGAAGGAAGTTTTCCTCATACTATTTTCTTACCGTTTCATATATGCATATGCTATCGCCCAACTACAATGGAACCATTTTGAAGATAAGAAGTTTCGTTGCTCCCTCTTTTTCAACTGTGCCTAACTCTTGCTAACCCCATTTGGAGTTTTCTTGGCAAAGATACTGGAATGGCTTACGATTTCCTTCTCCAGCTCAGTTTACACATGAGGAAACTTAGGCAAACATGGTGAAGTGACTTACCCAGGGTCATGCAGCTAGTGTCTGACACCAGATTTGAACTCAAGAAGGTGAGTCTTCTTGCTTTCTGGTCCTGTACTCCTCTCCACTTTACCACCAAGCTGCCTGAGGTTAGGGACCATTATTTCCTTCTGTACACCCTAGAATAATTAGCAAGAGTGCTGACTTCCATTTATTAAAAAAGTTTTTATTAAGTGCCAAATAAGCAATAGGTACTTGAATATACAAAGACAAAAATTAAATAATCTTTGATCTCAAGGATTTTATATTCTACTATAGAGAAAAAAATGGATAAAAACTATAAAATATATTCAAATTAACTTGCAGGAGGGAGGGCATTAGTATTTTAGGAGAAGAGAACAGGTTGCCCCAACAGACCATACTTGAGCTGAGGTTTGACAGAAGCTAGGAAATCTATACATTTGTCAGCAGCCAGTGGCTCGGTGGATAGAGTGCTGCACCTTGAGTCAGGAAGACCCGAGTTCAAATCCAACCTCATACACTCACTAGCTGTGTGACCCTGGGCAAGTCACTTAATCTGTATTTGCCTTAATCCAACAAAGGAGATGGCAAACCACTCCTGTATTTTTGCCAAGAAAACCCCACACAGGGTACAACTGAACAACAAAAAGCAATCTATGAGTCAAGGGTGGGGAAGGACTCCACTCCAGGCATGGAACGCAGCACATTCAAAACCGAGAGACAGGATATGAAAGGTCATTTATGAAGTATAATGAGGTCAGTTTTACTGAGAAATATAGAGCAGGGTACGTTGAGACCAAACTGGGAAGGACGCTAAATGTAAAAGTAATGAGTTTGCATCTTATGTGGAACCACCTGAGATTCCTGAGATGGGTGGTAAGCTATCCTTTAAATATCTGTTATAGATATGGAGAATATATTGGACGGAAGAGAAACTAGAAGCAGAGAACCTATTACACTAGTCCAAGTGAGACATGTTGAGGATCTGCACTAGTTTGATGATTGCGTAAATGATGAGAATGGATCAGACATAACACATATTGTGTAAGGAAAAAAGATAAGACCTAAAACCTACTAAATGTAAAGGATGATGAGAAGGGAAGAACTTAGTATGCGTCCAAGATTGCCAACCAGGGTGACTCTTAAGTATGGAGATTCCTCAAAGGAGTTATGAAGAGCAAAGGATTTGAGTGGGGAAGGGAAGATGACAATTCCTTCTTCGAAGATGTCTGAGTCTAAGTCTAACTCTGACACGTTCACAGGACATCTAACTCAAGATGTCTAGTAGGTAATACAGGACTACAGTTCAGAAGAGTCAATGAGTCACAATATATATAGTCTGCATAAAGAAAATACTTAAACTCATGTGAGATATTCAGTTTACCAATAGAAGGTGTCCATACAGGGAAGAGGAGCGAATGCAGGTCAGATTTCATAAGGTTAGCAATGGTAAGGACATAGACGATGCTCCAACAAAGGAGACTGGGAATTGTTGAAACAAGTATGAGAACCTGGAAGGAATACAATCATGAGATCCCAGGCAGGAGGGAATACCTACATAGCTGGAGGAAATCCAAAAGCAGCAAAAATGCTGTAAAGAGGTTGGAAAAAAAGATGGATAAAAGAAAGAAGAAGAGGATATCAGATCTGGCAATTAAAAGATCATTAGAAATTTTGGAGAAAGCAGTTTCAGCAGATGAAATGGAATTACAAGGGTATAGAAAGTGAATATGAGATGATTACATGGAAGCAACCAACCTACATAGCTTTTCCTAGGGTTTAGCTTTGAAAGGAATGGCAGACAAAAGATAGTAACTGGAGGGGACAGTTAGATGAAGGGAAGATTTTTGTTTTTCTTTCAAGGACGGGAGACATTTCAGTATATTTGTAAGCAGTAGAGAAAGTGAGCAAATAAAACTTGAAAATTGTGGAGAGAAGATATGGATACTCAAAAGGAAAAGGTCCTGCAGAAGATAGGGAAAGCATGGGATCAACGACATAAATAAAGGCTGACATTTGCAAGAATCACCTCTCTCTGAGACTGAAACAAGGAAGGAAAGGGAGGTATGATGTTCAGGTGATTTGGAGTATAAAGTTGGCGAGAGGAGGACATCTCACTTCACATGGTTTAACCTTTTCATCAGTTATTAGTCGAGACTCTTTGTTGAGAGGAACAAGGAAGGGGAAAGAATTGAGGATAACAGAGAAACTCTGCAACCAAGGCTGAGGACAAGGGGATAGTGAGGCACTTAAGAATAAGTAAAGGGAATGGAGGACAGCAGTGATAATTCAGTTAAAATTATATGTAATAAATGTGTAGTAGACAGTTCTTTGACTTCCTCCAACAATTATCAGTAAACCAGAAAAGTAGAACAGATTCTGAAATTCTTTTTGATTTGAACACAGCTAAAATGGAAAGCCACATTTCCTAACTTCAGGATTATAAAATAGAGTTTTCAACATTAATTAAATAACCAATCCTATTTATTTTATTCCTGGCACATCTCCTTTCCTACACCTTACCACCCATTTCATTTTCACAGACTCTCTAGCGCAAACGAAGACTGTGTTAGTTTCCTTACACAGTAGACATCTTGGTTGTTGTTCCACCAATGAGGATAAACACCTCTTACAGCTGACATACCACCTTTCACCAAAATGACTGATGAAACGATAGATATGACTGGGGATAAAGACGGAGATCAAGAGGCTCTAAGAAGGGGCAGCTAGGTGGCACAGTTCATAGAGCTCTGGCCTTGGAGTCAGGAGGACCTGTGTTCAAATACACCCTCAGACACTTGATACTTACTAGCTGTCTTACCCTGGGCAAGTCACTTAAACCTGATTGCCTCACCAAAAATCAAAAGAAAAAAAAAAGGCTCAAAGGGGACTGAACAAAACATTAATATACAACTATTCCAAACTATTGTCTAATATAGCTTCAAGGACTCTTGGGAAAAGTATACCTAAAACACAGGAAGTTAAAGCAATTCCACACAGCAATAAAGAGAAATAAGTTAGTGTAAAAGAGTTTGGGGCTTAAAATCTGAAAAGCTAGGTTGAAATCCTAACTCCGACACTGACAGCTTCATCACCATGGAAAACTTACGCTCTTATTTAAGTCTTACTTTTCTCATCACTGAAAATGTAGATAATGTTTACACAGGACTGTTGTGACTTAAGTACTCTGAAAACCTCTAAAGTCCTATGCAAATCTGTATTTTTTTCTATCACTAAAGAAGATTTTTATTTGTTTTATCTACTTCATTTATTTAAATTTATTTTATCAGTGAAGATAATTACATACTGACTGAACATGACAATACCAGAATGAAAATTCACACTTTGCTGACTATAAGATTTGATGAGTATATTGGGTATATGCCCAGTAATTGTTTGTAAAATTCCATTGTAATTTTCAACTTTACAAAAAATATTTAATATCTCAGAGGTAAAGTGGTTTAAAACCATATATGATATAAATTTCATCTGAGATGAAGCTTGCCTATTCAAATAATGTAAAATCGGTCCTGGATTTTTATCAATACCATTATAACTAATTGAATTAATATAGTACCCTAAGGTTTAAAAAGTAACCTAAAACTAAACTTGAGGAATTCAAAATACTTCATATAATTAAATATCTTCGAATTTTAAATGTTATTATAAACTTTACTCTCTTCTAATAAAAAAGTAATATTAAGAAATGGAATACAGTAAGGTAAGGTCCATTGAAACAAACCTAAGTAACAAACTATAAACAACAGTGAATTTGGAATCAGGACATAGGTTAGAATATTGGCTCTGACATTTTCTAGGGCAATTGACAACAACCTCTTTTAGCCTGAGATTTTTCACCAGTAAAACATTAGTAGTAGTATATATACTACCTATGTCACTACGTTGCAGTGACACAAATACTTCCTAAATGTTAAAACAAAAATTAGTATTACATTATTCAATTACACACTGGCCACTTAAAAGTTCTTTGCTAGGTCTCACTAAGACTTCTGAATCATGAAATGTGAGGGTCTTAATAAAATTGGGCTAGGAAGTTTTCCCTATTGGAAAAGTAAAAAATAATGATAAGCCAACAACTTAACCTCTGCGTAGGAAAGCCTATGGCTTTTGAAAACCTAGTATACAAATGTTGATAATTTCTCTCATAAGACTTCAAGAAATTATCTTCCTTTCACAATAAAGGTAGAATAAGGTACTCAAATAAAAGTACCTCATGAAGGTTTCTTTAAAACACTGACCATTCCTATGTTTAGTTAATTAAGGACTCAAAAACAAAAAGGACACAGCAGCTGCTGTTTATGATAAACGGTGGTACAGAATTTCAAACAAGGGATAGCATTATACTTATTGGAACTGACAAAACTCTTATATCCCTTCAATACATAACCTTGGTTTTGTCTGGCCAGTGAGTGATCTGCCTTGAAATGAGGCATCTGGGTAGAAATTTGACCCAGACTCTAAAAAAGCAGTGTCACACGACTGGAAAACAATTATTATCACAACTAAGGAGAAACGCAACTATTCTCAATGTGATTGTACTATGTAAAGGTGGTTTCTAAAACACATGTCAAAACAAAAGTAATTTGTTGGTTCCACACAGCACTGGAATACTATAAACATTCATGAACTTTCCCAGTCAAACACTCTTATTTTTACACAACCAAGTTAACTTGGCAGACAGCCTTAGGCAAATATTCCTAGATTAAAGAAAGTAAACAAGCAACTCTTTTGTGATTAATGACACATAGCAAGTTTCTCTACTCTCAAAGTGAGAGAAATCTCTTCCTCAATGAAGCTGGCTATTCAACTGGTAGAAGGCTTCTCTTGGCTCATTTGCACCCTAGGGCTAACCCGATCTGAATTGGTTTATGGCTAACTGGGAGAAACTAGGGTGTTTGAATAGCAAAACAACACTTCCTTCATGGTGTGGTAGGGAATGTGTCCCATGATCTCTTTCTAAACAAAGTTTGGACTGGGGAGTTGCCAGAGTCCCATGATTTTTATTGCAAATGACCTCAGGAATATCTTCCTTTTCTCAAAAAATGTATTGGGAACTTAATTATTAAATAAATTCACATTTGCATAGACAACATAAGAGCAGATAATGAAACCTGTACATGGAACTAAGAATCTCTATTCCATACTGCTTTCTTTCCTTTGTTCAGTGTAATTCTTTTTTTCTTTCTCTTTCTTCTATTATAATAATTTCATGGTTATTTTCAAGGATAGCCTATTTGATTTCATTCTTTCTAAATTTCATGCTGTTCTCTTCTGAGAATTAAAACACTTTTCTTTTCTTTTCTTTTCTTTTTTTAAACTGCTTCTTACTCCTGTCTCCACTCTTCCCACATGACAGAAAAACTTTTTTGAAGGAAAAATAAAGTGCCTGTAACAAATATGCATAATGAATGAAAAATAAAAATCCACATATTGGTCAGGGCCAAAATTGTATTGCCTCATTACTTACCTTGAGACGACTAGGAGACAGATAACATGTTTCATCATCTGTCTTAGTTTAACGTTTTAAAAAATTTCTTATTTTCCAGAGTTGCTTTTCTTTTCAATGTTGTTGATACTATAATAAAAAGTAAATTTCTGCTTACTTCACTCTGTGGCAGTTCAAACAAGTTTTCCTAGATTTCCCTGAAACTGTCCTTTTCATCATTTTGAGGGTACAATAATATTTACATTCTTATACCTTAATTTGTTCAACCATTCCGTAATTGAAGAGCTGCCCCTTAACATCCAGTTCTCTGAAACACCAAATAGAACTGTGATAAATATCTTCATGTATCTGTTTTCTTTCTCCTCTTTCTTTCATCTCCCTAGGTTTAATATGTCTCAAAGTTGTAATATTAAGTCATGAGGTATGCATACTCTAGTGGCTTTTGAGGTACAATTCCAAAATGCTCCAGAAATTTGAATAACTTCACAGCTCACCACTAACACATCTTCCCCCAATCTCTGCCAACAATGACCATTTACTCTTTTTGTCAACTTTGTCTATCTGATGACGTAAAACCTCAGAGATGTTTTAATTGACATTATTCTATTTATTAGAGATTGTGAGAATTTTTTCATAGGGCTGTAGATGACTTTCAATTTTTTGTTTTCATAACTCCTTTGAATTAATAACCATACAATCCTCTAAATCACTAAACTTCTGTCTGCCTTTGTTTCCTCAAATGGAAAAGAGAATAATAGCACCTATCTCACAAGGTTGTTGTATGGATCAAAATAAATAATATTTGTAATGTAACTTTACTCTGCCTGGCACATGTTCACCACTTAATAAATGCTTTCTTCCCTACTTCTTTCCTTTTCTTGACCATTGGAGAACAGATCTTATTCCGATATATTTGGATCAGATACTTATCTACCTTAGATAGTAGTGCTTTATCAGAGAAACTTCATACTAAAATTTCTCCCAGTTAACTCTTTCCCTTATAATTTTAATGGAACCCATTTCGTTTTCATAATATTTTCAATTTTGTATTATTTTTTAAAAGGGAAGCTGTACATAATAAATATTCCTTTATTTCATTTATAATCTCATTCATACTCATGGTTATATTTTGCATATAGAAATGTTCTTTTATGGTGTCTGTTAAGCGCAAAATCTAAATGGATAAGTTAAAAAATGAGAAGAAACTAATACCAACAGGAATTGAACTCAATTCTAATGATAATAACAACAATCACAACTACGATTATTACTCTTCACTCTATGTAGCCACAGTACACATACCTTATACAGGTGGTACATATGGAAAATAAACTGGAAAGAGAATTGGGCAAGAGGAAGAATCCAGGCTAGATTGTCATTAGTACACTACATAACACTTTTAAAATACACCCAAGATTCTCCTAGAAATAAACACACAGAGAGCAGAAGAGAGGTATTGTAAGTCCAAGCATTTACATACAACTATGTGAGGCAATATAATGTAGCCTTCACATCAAAGGATCTGCAGCTGAGTGTTCGTTTTGATACTTTTTAGCTCTCTGAAGCTGGACAAGTCATTTAACTTCAAAATATCGATAAACATTAACTGCAGTATCTAGCATGACATAGGGAAAAAACTTGGGATGAGAAAGACCTGAATTGAAATCCTGATTTTGATATCGGCTATATAAGCCAGGACAAGCCAGTTTGTCTCTCAGCTTCAATTTCCTTATCTGTAAAATACGGACAATAATATCTATAGAGCCTAACTCACAGAGACATTATAAGGCTCAAATAAGATAATTCATGTAGAGCAGTCGATAAACTCCGAAGTGCTACACAGAGATATACAGAGATGTTATGTTCTCACCATCTGCTTTACAGGGTTTTGGGGGAATAACTAATTTGAAGATTTTAAATGCTACATAAATGAGTGATATTATACTCAAATATATTATACATACAGACATACATACACACACACACACACCTACATACACATCATGGGACTCATTATCCTATTAATGTGGCTCTACCCATCCATATCGAATCCTTCAATGCATTTTTTGTCTCTGTTGTTTCATTAGTTACTATTTATTACAGATATGCAAGATATTTAAGCTGTGATAACTTAAAAGCACTAAGACTTTTGGGATAACCCATATAATGCGTGTTCAGATACCAAAAGATACATAATATTGATATAAAACAGCATAGAACACTAAATTTCTCTTCTATATAGAAACATAGGGAAGAACAGCGTGATATAATGGCGAGAGTGCCCAATGTAAGATAAGAAAACCAGAGTACAAATCTCCACTCTGCTCTTTGTTATTTGAGTCATCTCTATGAGCTCATTTTACCTCCCTAGGCCTCAATTTTTTCAGTAGAAAAAATGAGGGCTTTGGATGAGATGATCTGTAAGATCTCTTTTAGGTCAAAATCTATAAATTATTAAGATGCAGGTATATATATATATACACATATATACATGCATGTATTATACCTAAAATTTTGGTTATCTATATATCACATGTAATATGTCATATATGATTGATACAGTATATATTACATCTACATATATACGACTATATCTGTACATGTAGTGCTATATATATGGACCAACACATATGTATATAGTACATTTCAAGGAAATATAAAAAGAAAAAAATGGCAAAAAGGAAAGTAGAAGAGATGAATAGCTATCATCCTATACTCTTGTCTTTCCTTTCATATTTAAATTTTGGGAAAAAGCTTGTCTACATTCAATACCTCTATTTTCCCCACCTCCCACTCTTCAAACCCTTGTAGTCTGGCATTTGTCTCCACCACTTCTCTGAAACTGGTTTCTTTAAGGCCAGCAGCAATCTCTAAACTGCTAAATCAAACAATATTTTCTTAGTCCTCATCCTTTTGTGAACTCTCTGTAGAATTTGTTTGACCATCCCTACCTTCTGAAGTTTTCCTTTTCCTCAGACTTTTTATAACACTACTCTGTGATGACTCTCTTCCTTCCTCCCCGATTTATTATTCCAAATTGCCTTTACTAGAGTATAATTTACATCTCATCCCCTGTAATAAGACTCTCAGACTTGCCTTGCTGCAGTTTCTTTCCTCCCACTGACAACATGGAGAGGCTTTCCCTAAAAAATACATATAGCTTCCTTCTCTGCACCTCTTTTCCCTTCAAATACATAACATGGCATAACCCCATTACCACTAATTTCCCTGATGTAGCTTCTTAGTCATCTAAGGATGAAACAATTCCCAGCTCAATTTAGTGGGTTCTTAAGCCCATATAAATCAGCTTGACCTGACCAGCCATCACATTTTTATATGCAGAATAAGGAAGACTCGTCTAGATAAGCTAAAAGCCACTATATTCTTTTCGCATATTCTTGCTGAATTGGGGCAAAGTAAATCTCTCTTAATTAAATGTTCACTGACTTATGAGTGCCTCATTTGATCCCACTTCTGAACCTGAACTGAGAGGGTGATGGAGTTACATCCAAGCCTCGGACACCCCTGATGGATGCAGATATTGCAGGGTTTTAATAAGACCTTCTCCTTTTCTCTATACACTTTCTCTCCAAACATTTTCAGCTCCCAACATCACAACTAGTATTTTCTATACAGATGACTTCCTCATGTACATGTCTAACCCTCATCTCTTACATGAACTCCACTACCACACCGGTTGTTTCTCTTTCATTTTCAAAGAAAACCAATGAAATGAAAGGTGGTGTCTCTGCTTGCAGAACTAATTGGATGGAAGTGCAGCAACCTGGCACAACGTCATTGGCCTCACTCTTTTACAGAGTGAGCAGAGTCCAGTGGCAAGACAAAACTCAGGATGACTAGCAATGGCAGAGAATGCAGCAGATAATCTTGCCTTTTTCTAAGTCTGACCAATCTCTAAGCGCTCCAAAGCACCTATACTTCATCCGCCTTACAGGCCATTCGAAGAACTTATTCCCATCTGCCCAATCCAACCAAAGAAGTCTTCACATGCCTGGGGTAGACATCCTCCAAACTTACTGACAGATTTGAGGCTTCTCACTTACCCTCAACCAGGTTTACACCATGTGCCAAGACAGTTTTACTGGACAGTGGCTTCTGCACATGCTACAGGTTCTTGGAACCACACATGGAAGCTGGGTAACAAGTACAGACCAAAGGTAGATGAGCAGCCCTGAACCGGACTCAGCATGCCTTTATAACAGAAGCCCTAGTCGACCCTGAACATCGCATATACCCTGCAAATCTATCTGTTGGATTTCCCGGAAATCATCATAAACCTCCCATCTCTAACTCTAGTGGATATCTTCCCCTAGATCTCCTATAGTCATCTCAAATTGCAAATCACTACAATAGGATTCATTACCATTCATGTTATACCCATTCCTCCACTTAACTTCTCTATTCCTGTTGAGGACGACACCATCCTTCCAGTCACCCAGGTTTACAACCTAGGTGTCATCTTCAACTCGTCACTCTCACTAACTGCTCTGCACAGTTGCCAAATCATGTCTATTCTGTGTCCTCAGTTCTCCAGCACCTGTTCCCTTGTCTACATTCATACAGCCACCCTACTAAAATCTCCCATTAGTTCTTTTTGCCTAATGTCCCTGTATCCACCAGCTCTGGTCTCTGATCCTTTATCTATATAATAGCTAAAATTGATATTTCTAAAACGGAGTTCTGATCACCGTCACAATAGCTAGAATTTATATACTGCTTACTATGTTTCAAGCACGGAGTCAAGGACTTTGCAAATATTATCACACTTTAATTCCCAAAACAACCCTGGGAAGTAAGTATCTAAGGCCATATCTGAACTTAGACCTTCCTGACTGCAGGCTCAACACACCACCCATTAAACTATCTATTTGCTTATAATTTTGCTCCTTGATTTACTCAAAATGTTTTATTCCCTCCCTACTGCCTCTGGAATAAATCGAAACTCTTTGGCTTGACATTTAGGGCCTTTGGCAATCTTACTCCAGCTGACTTTCCCAGGTTTGTCACTCCTCATTGATACTACATTCCATGCAAAAGAACGAGTCTCCCTGTCTCAAGGACCTATTTTCTCTTCGGAAGAGTCTCTCTCTTGCCACTGTTCTTTTCAACAGAATATCTGTCCCCTATTGGTGGAATATGCTCCATGCTGACTTCTGCCCCCTGGAACTTCTAACTCCCTCTAAGGCTCATTTCAAAAGATGCCTGATTAAAGAGACTTTTCCTGATCTCTACATTTGTTAGAACCCCATCACAAAACAACGTCATATTCCTTTTGGCTCTATTTTGTATTTACTTATCTTTGTACATCCCCTGTATAAGGTAAGCTTTTCCAGGAAAGGAACTGTCTCACTTTCATCTCTGCATACGTAGCATCTAGCACAGTACTGGCATACAGTAAACACTTAAAACAAAGTGTCTCAGATTTCTTTACGTGCCATTTTAAGTTCCATAAGTTGAAAATGTATATGGATATTAAGAGATTCACTAATATTCATGGAAAATAAAAAGACATAGAGAACAGTTTTCAGCCTACTTAATGGATCTTCTATAAAGGACTGACAAGAGTATATAAACAAGAACAAGATCTGAGTACAATTTACATAGCATAGATGTGAGAGAAATGTTTACCAATAACCAATGGTCTGGGTAGATGCACCACATTTTTCTCATGTCTTGATTTTTAAAATTCAGCCTCTTGAAAGACAAAGACCTCACACTGCTAGGGTAGTCATAGTATTCTGCTCAACTTTGAGTATAGCATAAATTCGTTTAATAGATTGCCCAAGGTAGGAGGTCATTGGTGTATACAGATATTCTGACCAAACAGGATATGATGTCACTATGAACCCCTCATTTTGATATACACCACCTTCCATTGTGTTAACACATCAAACTTGATTCCACCCCTCAGGACACCTACTCTACTGAGTTTGTAGCCAAGAGCGTCTTTGGTCTAACAGAGATGGTCATGCTTTTATTAATAAAGAACAGGCCTTATTAATAAAAATGATAAAATTATATAGAAACTATGTCTCTTCAACCTTTTTAATAATTACCTATGACTTCTGAATGGTACCCCTACAGGGAGTGCCCCTCCTTTCTTAGGTTACTCAATGAAAACTCATTTCAGATCCACTGAAATATTGAAATAAGCAAATGCATGACTACATGTGGGTAACTTAGAAGCTCAGTGCATAGAACACTGGGCTTCCAATCAGGAAGACTTATCTTTGTGAATTCAAATCTCCTTATGCATTAGTCGGGAACTCACTTAACCCTATATGCCTCAGTTCCTCATCTGTATCTTTGCAAAAAAAAACCCAAAAGGATTCATGAAGAGTCAGACACAATTTAAACTAGAGAAAAACAACAACAAAAATACATGCACATGTCTTAACTATTTGCATTTCAAGTAGCAATTTTAGAATCAATACATTGAAATATTTGTGAAAAAAGACGAACTGGATAGAAATGTAAACCAAATAAAATACAAGAGATGTTTCACAACGTTTTCAGGCTTGTTGTACAAAGATAAAAAAATCTTACTTTTAAGTGCATCAAACTCTGTGACTATGTATTCAAGTTTATAACAGGCCATATAAGCTCTGAATGTAAACAAAAACCAACATACTAATCTGAATCAATCCCTTCAGAAATGAATGGCTGAAAATGTTCAGTTTGGAACGAACTATCTCGACAAGGTAGTTACATAATATAATGTAGTTATACTCCATACCAGTACATTTAGCCCCATGAAATAAGTCTTAAAGGAGGAACTTATATAAATAAGGCACAATATAACTTCAGAATAATTAGCTAAGGTTTTTAAGGGAAGCAATGAGAACAACGCCTTGGCCTATATGTGGGATGCTTCAAAAATCCTACCTACCCTTCCCGAGGAATAATACTTAGTTTTCATTCTCACTCTTTATATTAGCATGCTCACCTCACCAAATCCTCAATAATCCTATGTTATAAGGTCAGAATAAAAACAGCATTTAGGACAATATTGAAAATATGTATTTGACATTCACAAAACACTTAAAAGTATGCATAGTAAAGCTAACAAATTTATTAACAACAAGAGGTTACCAAATAGGATCCCTGCCTTTCATTCACTGCTTTTCCAATGACTCATTCTGTGACAGTATAAATATTCCTTTTGGTGTGTTTTCATTCCTTGGTCTATAAGGTAGAGATAATTATATCCTGCACACCCCCTTTTAGAGACACATTGTTCTGCAGCTGTTGTTCTCGGATGAAAGCACACAGAGAATGGGAAAGCTGTTCTCTGGTGATTTCCTATAGTGTCCTTTGTAATATTTCACCTATTTTCCTCTTGCTTTTCATGGCTCCTACAGGGAAAACCCAGTCTAGCAAATTCGAAGGCAGAGATTTATAGTTTCACTGCAGTTGTGGGGCAGGCTGTGAAGGAGCAAAGCATGGATTGAACACAACAAATCTCCAGTTACCAAATGTGGGAAGGAAAATGATGAAAAACATGAGAGTGTTGGGGTTGACAGTGATGCTTCAAAGCCTCCCATTTGGGATGAAAGTTCCTCTTTGAGACATCCAAAGTTGAAATCTTGGGCAGGCTGCACACCTGCAGTGCGTTACTCAGTCCCAGATTCAAGAGGTGAAATAGGCTGGATTTCATCGCCATTCTTTCTGCAACCGTTTTTTATAAAAGCCCATGGTAATCTAGCAGCTTAGGCAGAAGACATCCTACCTATTCAAGAAAGGCTGAACACTGGATTATGTAACACCTATTCTCACCACCTAAATCCCACTGCTCATCTATATGAACACACTTTTATCTCCATTACTGCAGTTTTTAACTCTATAGCTTCATTGTATTGCAGGATGGAATGGGTCAAAATAAAAGCTCACTTCCCAATGTGCTCCATAACTCCCTGAAGATTTCCCTCAGAGGGCACCTCAACTTTAATGTATGTAATCTTTGAGTTTTCATATCAATATACTGGTTGATATAATTAGAAATGGAATTCACTTTATCTCAGTGGTGCTATTTTCTCACCTGAAATACATAGGTAATGCTACCAGCTTAAGTGTTTCCCAAACCATGTGTAGGAAAAACACCTCCCCACTGTGTGTTTGTGTTGCTGCTATCCATGCAATCCGAAATTGCAAACCTACTTCCCTCCCTTACAAGGATGGCCCAGGGCTGGGGGTGAGTGGGGTTTGGTGAGGGGGAGCTCTACTCCTGCTAATTCTGTGCTTTCCATCCTTCCTGCCTGAACCCTGTTTTGATTCATGCTCTGGAAACAAAACCCTGCCCCAGGCTTAATCCAGGCTAAAGTGTTCTAACTCCTTTTGCAATACAAGCCCTCCCCAGAGACGCCCAGCTACCATAATTACTGGGTGCTATGCAGATCATTAGTTTCACCACATTCCTCCCTCACTGCTTTCTCCACTCCCCTTCTTTCCCTTTCTTATTTCCCCTCTCTCTTTCATTCTTCTACATTACTTTAATTAATAACCTTCTTGTAAAGAGTCTCCCTCTGGCTTTTCCCCAACAAACCCAATACAAATGAATTATAGTTCAAATGTGGGCTGGACAGCTCAGTAGGATTAATTTTTTAACTAATGTCTTTCAATTTCGTATTACCCTCATTTCTAAATATATCTCTTGCCACAAACCACCCAGAAGCTATCCCTTGTAATAGAGATTTTTTACAAAAAGAGGAAAAAATAAGCAGTTCAGTAAAACAGGAAGCAGAGTGGAGAAATGACTAGATTTGGACTATAAGGACTTCCATTCTCCCACTTACTTTGTGTGACGGAACATAAGTCACTTCTCTAGACTCCAGTGAACTAAGAAGACTATAAAATCGTTCTATGCTAAATCTATGATGATATGAACTAGGCAACTCCATTACGCAACTCTGACAGCCCCTGAAGTGCTTCCACAACGGTAGTGTCTTATCTCCATAAAACAGAAAGTGCATTTTTCTCCTCCATTCTTGTAGGATAAATATGGCGATTATGATAATGACCAACGGACTAAAGTCTGATCTTTCCATTTCGAATTTTTGAGACCTTTCCATTGATACTGCTTATTTTTGCTATGTATATTGTTTTCCTGGTTCTGCTTACTTTGTGTTGTATCCTTCTCCTCATCCTGAGGCAAACTTAGAGATCTACAATTAGACATAAACGCTGTAGCTCTTTAAAAAGGTTGGGTTGCTACATTTATAGGAGCTCTTTTCAAGGTGGCTAAGAATTAAAAACCAAAGGGATGCCGATCAGTTGGGGAATGGCTAAACAGCCTGTGGAATTGTGCTACATAGACATGGGAGGTAAGGTGATTTCATAAAAACCTGGAAAGCCTTATATGAACTGATTCAGAGTGAAATTAGCAGAAACCGAACACTATATAGCATTAACAGCCATGTTGTTTCCTATACAATTATGAATGAGACTTAGCTATTCACAGCAATACAATGATCCCAGACAATCACAAAAGATTCATGATGAATCATGATATCCCCCTCCAAAGAATGAACTGATATTGACTGAATATAAAATGCTATTTTTTCCCTTCTTTCACTCCTTTTGCTTTCCTTTTCTTCCTTGCTTTCTTCCATTTTTCTTCCTAACTTTCCATCCTTTATTTCTTTCTTTTTTACTTGAAACTTCTTATACAAAATGACTAAGAGAAAAATATTTTACATAAGGGCACATACATAGGGTATATTGGATTCCTTACCATGTCAGGGAAAGGGGAGAGGAAAGATAGAATTTAAAACTAAAAACTTTTTTTAAATGTTAAAAAAAATGACTTTATTATAAGAAAAATTAAAATAAAAAATAAAAAGACTGGGAAACCACTGGACTACTAGGTAAGGGTAAAGTCTATGCTATGGTACTAAAGATTTAACAAACAGATCTCCAGAAAATAAAAGTATCCCACACACTTTTCATTTTAATCTGCATTATTTAACATTTTCCCCATCACATACTTAGGTGGAGAGAAGGACTGGGGAAACAGCGGCCTCAAAGCCACATGTGGCCTTATAGATCCTCAAGTGCAGAACTTTCACTAAATCCAAAGTTAACAGAACATATCCCCTTAATAACAGCATTTGTTCTGTATAACTGGGACTTACTCAAGAGGCCACATCCAAGTACATTGGCCACAAGATCCCCATTGCTGGTCTACATAATCAATAAAGTAATAAATCAAGCTCTGATTTGTAACATTTGCTGAATTATTAGGTGCAAATGCTTACACTGAAATTTTAACAATCTGTTCCAAAATCATTTAGAGGGCAACCTTGTATAAACATAATATTCAGCAAGGGATAGTAGACAGAAAGAAAGTCTCAGAATCAGGAGAACTTGGATTTCAATCCTGCCTCCAAGACAAATTATGTCATCCTGGGAATGTCACTTAACTTTCCAGTTTTGAAGACAACTCTCTAAAGACTAATACTGGAAAAACATTTGCAAATCTGCATTAGTAGACAGAGATGCCTCACCAGAAAATCAAGGTCAAAACAGAAAGAGTCTATCAGATATCTCTGGAAAGAAGTACCAAATACAAATGGCCAAGAATGACAGTGTCAATGTCCAAAGGTTGCAGATCAAAGAAAAAATAATGCAACCAGTCAGAAAGAAAGATTAAAAGAAACTAGGAATGAATTTCAGGATCCTACAAAACGATGCCACTATTAAAAAGGAAAAGAAAGCTTAGAATGAGTACACCATAAGGCAAATGAAAAAGGCTTACAACAATAATTACTTACTTTATAAACATCATTATAAATACTCCTAGAAGTTATTTTTTAATGTACATTTAAAAGAAAACTTTTAAGTATTCTAATGAAACCTCTTGAACTCAGTAGAATATCTGATATTCAAACCACAAGAATAAAGCAAAACCTAAAAAGGAAAATATATTTGAGAAATCAAATGGGGCTGAATGATGATGAAATGGCAACATTTTAAACAGGGGAAAACAGACAATAAAGAAATTAGATTCAATTGAAAAACATCTATAATCACTCAAAAACAGTTTGTGGTGGCATAGAATTGGAAATTGACGGGATTCCCATCAATTGGAGAATATCAAAACAAGTTCGGGAAATTTAATACAATGTAATATTACTGCTCTATAATAAATGATTAGCAGGCAGACTTCAGAAAAACTTAGAAAGACTTGTATGAACTGATGCTGAGTGAAGTTAGCAGCACGTGGAGGACATTGGCACTCTAACAGCAACCCTGTGCAATGACCAACTCTGCTACACTTAGCTATTCTCCGCAATGCAATGATGCAAGACAATTCCAAAAGATTGAAAATGGAAAATGCTATCCACATCCAGAGAAAGAACAATAAAATCTGCAGATCAAAGCATAGTACTTTCTTTATTCCATGTCTTGGTTTTTCCTTGTTGCTCTGATTCTTCTTTTACAACATAACTAATGTTGTAATATGTTTAATATAATTGTACATGTATAGCCTATATCAGATGGCATGCTGTCTTGGGGAGGAAGGAGAGAAAGAAGGGAGAAAAAAATTGGAACTCAAAGTCTTATAAAGGTGAATTTTGAAAATTATCTCTATATGTAATTGGAAAAATAGAACACTATAAAGGAAAAGAAAAGACAATCTGTCACATACACATACACATACGATGTCAAAGGTGGGATGGGGAGGTCAAGATCTACCTGTGCAAAAATATTTGTAGCAGCACTTTTTGTAGTAGCAAAGAATTGGAAACTAGGAGTGTGCGCATCATTTGAGGAATTCAAAAAGTTGTTATGAAACATGAATAGAATCAAAAATAATTGCACCATAAGAAATTATAAAAGAGAATGATGCATATAACTTCATAAAACTATTATTGAACCATTAGAAATTGCAAAAAGGACCACCAAAGTATTTAAGTGCAAGAGAACAACTTATATAATGATGACAATGATGTACAGGAAAACATCTTTTATATACTTAAGAGTTCCCCTCATTAGAATGACTAAATACAAATTCCAACTCTTTGAAACCCCGCATCCACTTACTCACAGAAAAATATCATACATGGCGGTTTGGTTTTTAGACCAGCCCACAAAACTCTATTTAAAGATGTGTGACTGACTTATAATGCAACTGAAAGATAATACTACAGAACCATCATGATATTACATACAAATCACCTTATTAAAATATTTCCTTGGGAAAATATTCAAAACTAAAACTTTCAAACTCAGCATACTCTCTCTTTATCTAGTAAGTGGACATGAGGATTTCCCTAGTTCCAAACTACTACCTTTTCGCATGTGCAGGGGTTCTAATGGAAAACAAGGAATGCAAAAGGAGATTCTAGCATGATGAAAAAGAAAAAATACCTCCGAGGGATCATAGGAAAGGAACTCAGAAGACTTGTTGCACACATATTTTGCTTAGTCCCAAAATGGGTTCCTAGATAGCCCATTCATTACTTTGTGCAAGTCCGAATAATTGGTTCACATGTTCTCTTCTTACTGCCACCACCTGTTCCATGACATAGAAAAAATTTTCTTTGCTTCTCCTTCACTCTAATGCTGCTGAAATGAGAAGTTAAATTGTACTTCCTTATCAGAAAATACTTTTGCTTCATTCATCTCGATCACAGACAAAGCAGGTCCTCCCAACCCAGGTTCAAACTAGCCCTCTCCCAAGGCTGAGTTAGCCAGCCCCTACTTTAGGCTACTCTAAGACCTGGCTAGAATATGTCTTCTCCAGTTTCCTTGATATGCTTCTCAAGTCCCAGTAGTCCAGTACATAGCCAGGTACTTCTCATACCTCTTTGGGAAGAAATCAGGGTTTTCTCTTCTCTTGACTATGTACTAGATTTCCAAATACTTTAAGTGGCATAAAACCACCAATCTTACTCTCCGAAGACTCAGGATACAGACGACACCAGGATAGGAACATCTCATCCCCTTTTCATGGCAGCCATTAGATGGGCTTCCAGATGCCTCAAAGGTAATAGTAATACCAAAGGTTAGTCAATGTAAAGTTCTGTCGAAATGTCAAGGGTCTCCTTTCAACCATGAGACGACCTGCCTTTATCAGAGGATCTCTAGAAACTCTACCTAGAATCATTTGCCAATGGTTAGCATATTCCATCTGTCTATTACTTTTTTCATCATTATGATTCTCCACTCTAATCCCAACTTACCATTTCTTTAATTCCCCTCATCTCATACACAACCTCCCAATGTGTAACACTATACATATGTTTCCCCTTTTCACTGTGTCCTCTAGAACTCCTATTGCCTATTCAAACTAGATTCCTGTAGGAATCTGAAACTCAACATATCAAAATCAGAATTCATTATTACTACCTCCCCCTTCCTGCCTCCAACCCCCCCCCCCTTCCAAGCTTCGCTTTCACTACTGAGGGTAACATCCATTCTTCCAATGACCAAGGTTCACAACCTCACCAGTGTATTCAACTCACTCTTGCTCACTCCACATAATTGATAAATTATCTACTTTGTAATTTATTCTCTACAAAATTTCTTGATTATATCTTTATTTTTACACTGACAAAGGCAATCTTGCACAAGCCCATATCATCTTATATTGGAATATTGCAATACCGCTTCTAATAAGACTTCTGGCCTCAAATCTCTTCCTACTACACTATACTATCTGATTTTCATATACTGTAGGTGCCACTATGACACCCCCCCAATTTCAATAAGATCCAATAACTCCCTACTATTTCTAGAATAAGATTTAAATTCCTCTACTTGTTATAGAGTGCTGTTCAGTTGTGGTCGTTGTTCGTTGCTCTTAAAGAGGATCGAAATAACATTGCTATGTTGGAGTCAAGGTACAGTATGTCCAACTGTGAGTGATCAGACGACCATAAGCTCAGAAGGCTCTACTACAGGTCAAGCACAAATAATCCATAAAAACATTTCAGATGGAGATGTCTCTAAATCTGGGTAACTCACATTTCATTTCATCTACTACAGTACTGCCCCACAGCGCCTTCTTTGATGCAGGCACAGTGAGCTGGGCAGTCCTTTGAGAGTGTCTCGCATGTTACACAATCAGTTCCAAACTTCTTCAGAGAGACCTTGAGAATGTCCCTGTATGGCTTCTTCTGACCACCATGTGAGGACTTGCATGCATCTAAAGCTCTTCAGAACCATCTGGCCCCAAAATAGATTTCCATTGTTAGGCATTACTCTCTCCTTACTCTCCTCCCAGTCAGTTAGCTCTACCTTGCACAAGACATTCTTTTTTCCTTCTCTATGTTTTGTAGTGGCCATTCCCAAGGCAATCTATCAAAATCCATTTATTACTTTCTTAATTTGTGCCAAGTGTTATGGTGTTCTTGAAGTTACAAAGAGCAATAACAGACCTATCCTTAAATAGCCGTTTTTTTCCCTTTTCTTTTTTAAAAATGTATTTAATTTCCAATTCACAAAAACAAAACAAGCATTTCCATAACACAGCACAATAAAAGAAATGACTGCACATGAAAGTACAAATCTGCAATGTACAACTAGGTATTTCCTCGGAATATACAGTTATCATGTAAATTTCTCTTTACTTTCCTTTATTCTCTCTCCTCTCAGTCCAATCCCATTCCCCCTCCCCACCTCTGCCCAAGGTAACTTGTTTTTTAATGCAGACTGAAAACGTGGAAGAGTCAATGGCCCCATTCTCCTAGACTTGATTTCTTTCCTGTGATGCTGGTACTCTTAAGTTTATGATGCTAGTCATGTTCTCATTATAACTGGGAGCTGAAAATCTCCCACAGGCTTGAGTGATGCTCTACAGTTATAATACCACCTTCGTCACCTTGACAGCTTATGGCAAAATTAGAAAAGGCTTTCCTAATTCATCTCCACCGAATTGCTTTTTGCTACTTGTCCTTGTTCCTTGGCCCCATCACCCCATAGGTAATGTGGCAGCGGCCAAGACAGGCCCTTTCTCTGAAAACCTTATGAATATCCAAGCTCCCAGCAGCTCTGGGCATTCAATAAAAGGGGACAAACCCTACTGTCCGGGGCCATCTCCCCAAGTGCTCCCCTGTGGAACAAGAGACATAAGGAAAGCTACAAGTGCAATTCCTGACTGAATCACCATCCCACTACTCATACCCTCCTCCTATGCTACGCTTGGCAATATTAATAGACCATTTTGACTTTAATGGTAATACATACCATTCATGTGAACTCCACACAAAATCTGCATGACAAAACAATGACACGGACATAAGATAACATATACTCAAGATAAGACAAACTATGAATAAGAGTAATCGCTAACATGCACATGTTACTTTTCATGTTTCCAAAGTACTTTATGTATATTGTCGGCAGTTAGGTGATACAATGGATAGAGGGCCAGCCCTAGAAGCTGGAAGACTCATATTCACAAGTTTAAATCCAGCCTCACACATTTACTAATTGTGTAACCCTGGGCAAATCACTTCACCCTATTTGCCTCAGTTTCCTCTTCTGTAAAATTACCTAAAGAATGAAATACAAACCACTCTAGTCTCTTTCCCAAGAAAACCACAAGTGAGGGTTCCAAAGAGTCATACATGACTGGAAAATGACTGAACGACAACAAATCACATGTATTACATTCTCAGATTTACACAACAATCCTGTTGCGTACATACTATTATTATCCTCGTATCACATGTGAGGAAACTTAGACATTACCCTAAGAGGTTAAGTAATTTCCCCAAGGTCACCCAGCAAATAACTGTCGGGGGTGGATTCAAACCTAGATATCTAGATTTCAAGCTAGGTAATCCATCTATGGGGGCATGATACATATATACAATATGTTTACAAGGGAACCTTGGAGGGAAGGGCACTGGCAGCTAATGGCTGTGGGAAAGCCTTCCAGCAAAACATTGTGTCTGGGTAACTTCTCAATGAAGTGATGGATGTTAAAAGACAAAGTTGATAACGACAAGCATTTTAGGTTTGAGGGACAACCACTGCAAAGGCATAGAGATGGTGAAGCGGAGCAGGGGTATGGACTGGAGGGGACCATCCCTAGGCAGTGGAGGGCAGAAGGGAAAAGGTAGAAAGCACCACATTTTGTAATGTTTTATCTCCCAGAACTATAAACACTGCTATGTATAAAGAATGAAGGGAGGGAGGCAGGGAGGGAGGAGGGGAGGGAGGAGGGAAGGGAGGAAGGAAGGGAGGGAAGGAAAGGAAGGAAAAGAGGATATTTTAAGTGCCTGCTATGTGCCAGGAACTATGCTAAGTGGTTCACAAGTATGTTTTCATTGAATCGTCAGAACAACCCTAGGAGACAGGTGCTATTACAATTAAGGAAACAGAGGTAGACAGTGGTTACGTACTTTACACAGCTGGTAAACATATAAGGACAGATTGGAACTCAGAATTTCTAGAATCCAGGCCTACTGCTTTATTGCATGTGCCACCTTGCCACTCAAGAAATAGATGCTTCAGTGAATGGATGAATATCTAACAGGATACTATCCAATGTGCCCACTCCTTACAAATATGCACGGTCTACTTGTCTGATGCAATCTCCACTTCAACACTGGAGCATGTACACGTTCACTACCTGGTCCCAGCTCACTAACCATGTGATAAAGTGAAGCCTCTTTGACTGGCTATGAAATGGGAACTAGGGAACATTCAATACTCTAAGCAGTCAAAACAAAACAGAGCTGGTTTTCAATCCTTCCTGGGTATATTCCAATGAAACACTGTTAAAAGTCCCAGACAGTGAATGAGGTCTTCTGCCTTTATCTCCCCACTGGTGCTACTGAAAGTTAACAGTGAGGTGGCACAATGGAAGGAGCACTGGACCTAGACTCAGGAAGACATGAGTTCATATCCAGTCTCACATATTTACTAGCTGTGTGACACTGGGCAAATCACTTAACTTCTGTGTGCCTCAGTTTATTCATCTGCAAAATGAGGATAATAATGATACCTGCCTCTGATGGATACTGTGAGGATTAAATGACATAATATTTGTAAAGTGCTTTACCAACCTTAAAGCACTACGTAAATGCTAGCTGAATAAATAAAATGTTCCTTGTGAGAGAGCACACGATCTTGTTCTTGCTTCTGTCTCTGATTCTATCAATTTTCCCCCCCTTCTTTTAGGTAAAAGTGATTGAAAAATACTACTATTTTGTGAAATTCAAAGACAGGAGAGTAGACCACAACAATTTTCATGGATAAATTCCCTGCCAGTACTAGCTTGCAGACAGATGGTGCGGAGTAAATTCCTTGAGCAATCTTCCTAGCCTAGTCCAGGAGAAGCAAAGATAAAAACTCATTCATCAATCATAACATATTCGGAAATTAATTTGGAGAAGTGAATGTTGTATAGGAAATGCATTAAGTCTCAGTCAACGTCCCCTTGGGACCAAGGTACTATACAGAAGAAATGCGCCACCAGGTATGGGAGAAAATGTTTGTATTTTCTGTTCCTACTATATCTTCACAATCTAAAATCAATTGATTAACTCGACCTGGGCACTATTCACTGACAGTTAAGATAGATGAGAATACACTAAAATGGGGGATTGAGCTAATAATGTTAGAGAAAGATTCCTTCAATCCCTCAATGGTACCCCTAGAAGGAAAAGGATCCAGTAAAGAGTCTCACAACAAATGAAAGGGAAAGAATGTCTCTTTTTATTAACTCAATCCTCTTCAGCTTTCAGAGTAACTTCTGGTAAAGTAAGGAATATACACAAGACTAGGAGGAGGGAAGGAAGAGTTACTAAGACAAGAATTAAACACTCCCCTTGGGTTTTATATGACATCCAATAAACGGAACTGTTACAAGGAATGTGTCCTTCATCTCACACATTCTTCTGTCAATATGTCAACAAGAAAAGAGCTCTAAACACACTTCCATCACTGGGTAAGGAACTGCAGTAAGTGTCTACCTGCTTGTTATGGTATTTAAATTGTCTTCTATGTTATCTGCCCATGGGCTGTAAACTCCAAAAGGAGTTTATTGAGATCCCCTGGCATTTAACACAGTATATCAAAGAATTGTTAAATTAGAAGCTGGCAAGAGCCTTAACTGAAGGTCAACTTCCTCATTTTACATAGAAGGAAACAGATGATGAGAGAAATTAAATGACTTCCTTAGGTGACTCATTTGAGTAAGTGTTGAGATACAATTTGAATTGAGATCTTTCTGACTGCACCCAACACCCTCTCTCCTGGATCTTTACAGGATTAATGAGGAAGTTCATACCATTATGGCTGTAAGTGCTTTGAGCTCTTTGGACAGCAGCAAACATAAACTGAAATTCTTATTTACATTTTGGTATATGGAATGTGTCATTTCGACAACTATTTCTCTACTAAAAGATCACCTCTTCATAAAAGCAAAGCAGATCATGCTTAAAATTGAGGGACAATCCATCATATTCTAGGGAGTCATATAGAATTAGAGACCTTTAACAGTGCAAATAGTGTTTCACACTTACTAGAAATACCATCTCTATTTTCCAAGAGCAAATACCAATTGATCTTTCAGCTGAAAAAGCCAGTCAGGAAAATTCTCCCACCACTCTTCGAAGGATATTTGCATCAGCTGTCATGGATAACAAAACAACAATTGTATCAGTTCTATCAGAGTATCTCCTTCAAGGCATATCCTATTTCAGCTTCAGAAAAACCGAAGGTTTTGATGCTGTGTTGACCCTCAAGGAACACAATCTTGGGAATGAACTGCAAAGTAAGGGCTTGATAATTTTTTGTTAATAGCTGAAACACCATTAGCAGCAACAGCAAACAATGCAAAATTTGACAACCAAATATCACTAGGTAGATTATAGGAGAATTACTGTTCATTAAATCAATTAGTTGGACCATCAGACCATAATTAAGAGCATTCAGCAAGTATTTACTAAGTGCTTAATATGTACCTGGCACCGGCCTAAGAGCAGAGGTCACAAAGAAAGACCAAAAAAAAAACCCAAAAGTGCTTTCTACCTTCCCCACATTATGGTAAGCACATTACAGATATTATCTCATTTTATTTGGGAAAGGCTACACATTAGGTACATGAAAGATATGTAAGAAGTAAATGAAGGTAATCTGAAAAGACAAGGCATTACCACTTACGGGGTGGAGACGAAGGTAGTGGACTAAGAAAGGCAACAGACACAAGGCAAGATTTAAGTTGAGCCTTGAAGGAGGGAAGAGAAACTAAGAGGCAGGGGTGAAGAAGCACAGCATTCCAGGTATGGAGGACTTTATTGTTAGTTCAATTGCTTTATTCCTCTCCAAATCTTATTCAACCTATTTATGGTTTTTTTGGCAAAGGTACTAGCGCATTTTGCCAGTTCTTTCTTCAGATCATTATACAGATGAGGAAACTGAGGAAAACAAAATTCAGTGACTTACCCAGTTTCGCACAGCTATTAAGTGTATGAGGCCAGATGGAATTCACGTCTACTTGAATTCAGAACTGGAGCTCTCTGGTGCTACCTAACTGCCCCTATGGGAAAGCCAGAGAAAAAGCATGGTATTCCATGTACGTGAGTGTGTGAAGAAGGAATCAGGTTATAAACACTTGTACATGCCAAACAGAGACAGGCCATTATTTTCAAGACACTGGAACTCTTAAGAGCAGAGCAGCGACATTATCAGACTCACATTTTAGGGGAATAACTTTGGCAGCTGAATTGCAGTGAAGAAACAAAACAGAAATAAGGTGATGTACATATAATTAAGGAGGGGGAGATATATGTATGTGATGTGTCACAAAACACAACATTAGAAACAACTAAATTGGCAAGTAATTGTACAAGTGGAGTGACTAATACTGAGGAGCTGAAGACTTTATTGAAGTTCTAAGTCAAAGGGGAGGCTGGGGCAGCTAAGTAGTCCAGGGGACAGAGGGCCAGGCTAGAAGTTAGGAAATCGCATCTTTCTTAGCTCAAACCTATCCTCAGACTCTATCTGTGGGACACTAGACAAATCCCTCCACCCTGTTTCCTTCAGTTTCCTCATCTACACAATGAGCTGGACAAGGAAATGGCAAACCACTCCAGTGCCGTTGCCAAGAAAACTTCAATACAGAGTCACAAAAAGTCAAACGCGAACAAACAACAACAAAAACAATACAACGACAGAGGGCCTGAAAGGCTGGTAGTACCCTTGAAAGTAATAGAAAAGATTGGCAAATAAGAGGGTTTGTGGGGAGAGATGTTCTATAAAGCTAAAAAAATACTAGTAAAATTTATCTAGAAGAACAAAAGGAACAGAATATAAGGGAATTAATGAAAACAAACGAAAGGGAAGGTGACCTAGCCTTACCAGATCTAAAATTCTTTGTACAGCAATAATCATGAAAACTACTTGGTACTCATTAATAAATAGAATGGTTGATCCGTAGAAAAGGCTAGATACACAAGACACAATACTCAATGACTATAGTAATCTACTTTGTGATAAAACGTAAGACTCCAGCTTCTGGGATAGGAACTCACTATTTGACAAAAAACTGCTGGGAAAACTGGAAAACGGTATGGTAGAAACTACACATAGACCAGTATTTTACACCGTACATCAACATAAATATGAAATGGGTAAAAGATTTTGATACAAAGGGTAATATTATAAGCAAACCAGGAGAGCAAAAAATAATTTACCTTTCAGATCTGTGGAGAAGGGAAGAATTTGTCACCAAACAAAAGATAGAGAACATTATGAAATGCAACATGGATGATTTTGATTACCTTAAACTGAACTGATAAGGATTGAAATAAGCAGAGCCAGGAGAACATTGTACACATTAACAGCAATAACATAGTTACATAGAAATGTATACACATACACACACACACACACACGTGCGTGTGGATGTGCGCATGTATGCATATACAAACACAATACTTCACTTCCTGTATGTAGACTTCATAACCTCACAGGCATCTTCATCCCAACTATCATTCCACACAAAAGTCAAGATCACCTGATAAAAGGCCCACCCCGACTACATCTCTCATTGAGGGTTTCTGGGAACTGCTAAGGGAGTTATCTTTCTCTAATGTTATGAGCTCACACCTCCATTCCACTATTTTCTTTCCAAGATCAGCTGCCATTGAACAGACCCCACAGTGTTATTTACGCAATTAAGATCAATTAACTTCTACAAAGGAATACTTCCTAAGGAGAAATACAAAAAACCGCAAGTACCAGCATTTCCCCCAAATCCCTGGGGTCCCTGGGGAGAGTGGGCTCAAACTGAAGCAGTTTCTGTCTAACAGTCCTCTGAACAGGTATACCTTTGAATGCGGCATTACCGATGGAACAGTTGCTGTCGCTTCTTTTTAGATGCCTTTTACATGTGGGATAACACCAGGCAACGCATGCTTCTTATGCTCGGAAAATAGGCCTCCAATTGGCCAGCCCCCAACTACATGTATAAAACTGGAACCAGTATTGATGGCCCTGATGATGTATATATCCAATTGTTCACTGCTACCTATTAGGTCTGCATCTCCTCACTCGTATGCCATATCTTTCTCTCTTTTTCTTCCCCTTTTTCTCATTTTTACAAATTTTTTATTGCTGACCTGACAAGTGAGAGCTTGGACTGTATACAAATCACTGATTTAGGGATAACTCCCATACGAATAACAACTCTCTTCTTGTCTACTAGAATAAAATCTATTTCTTTTTTTCCAGATATTGAGTGCTTACATAGATAACACATCGCAATATACTAATTTTATCTAAAGAAATGTTAATGATAGAAAAGTATAAAGCTTCTATAAGATCTACAACTGGTGCATAAGCTGCAGATGTTCTCATGGTGGTTTTCTTACAACTTATTATCATTGATTCTGCACTGCAACACATCACAATACCAAACACATAACATTTTTTTTGGATTAGGGCATAAAATATCATTCCGTTCTTTGAGGCTCCAGGTAGTACACTTATAGCCCATCTTTCCATGTGGTTGCAACTTCCTTTTTCTGGTTTGATTTATAACAGAAATGTAAAGACTGAGATGATTCATCTTCCCCAACACCATGTCTATTCATTGGTCAGTTAGATCCGAGGAGCAAAACATGTGGCCTATGAATCACATGTGGCCTTCAACACTCTTGAGCATGGCCAGAAGCAGATTAAAATGCATTTGGGAAACATTTTAAACAATACGTAAAAACAAAATAAAACATAAATGATGTTTCATTTAAAACTACGTCAATGTACAGTACACAGGGATCCTTATTCATGTCGAATTAAAATTTATAAATGGTCTAAACACTGTGCGATTCTTAACCCGTCTTCTTTTCCCTCTATTCCACTCTAACACTATTAGGGGAAAAGTATAAAACATTTAAACTGGTACAAAGCCATTTTATAATTTTCTGTTTCATAAACAAAACAATTCAGTCTCCCGGAACTTTGTTGACTGGTACTTGGGAAGTAGATTCAATCTGTTGCCTAAACTATAGCTGAAGCCTTTCTAGACCACATGGGCACTTACAACATGCACACATAGATTTTGTGAGTCACTTCCATGCTACAAAAAAGCATCAATTAGGAAATTGTAAATAATTGCCAGCATCCATTAGATAAAAGAAGACGCTGAAATAATCAGGAATAACGGCCATAAATTTTTTGCCTTCATTCACTAAGAAGCTATTTGATATTTTAGGAACCTTACTTAGCAATCTATTCCCATTTGAGCACTCCATCTGGTAATGAAGTAATCACTAAATATATCTACCTTATAAAAGGGGTGTGCATACTGAGTGAGGGGTTTAAGGCACAATCTAAAGTCATGAAAGTAAGCCAAGAAAAATGATTTATACAGCAAATATTGAAACTCAATTTGAATTTGAATCAGGGACTGCAAAAGTGACCTGAACTCACTGGTGGCCTGGTAAGACTTACTTTGACATTTCTTCCAAAAGAAAGCATTTCTAAAAATACATACCGCTTAATGGAATGCTCAAGGAATGACTCTGAAGGAAAAGAAAACCCGCTAAATGAATGACCAACATCTGTCTCTTTAGAACCTGAAACAGGTGTGTTCCTAGGAGATTTCCCTTGCAAAGCCAGCCCAGTTCAACTCTGTTTAGACTATGAAATATGATGAATTCATCATCCCATATGGTAAAGCCATTGATAAATGCATGTGAATTCTTAAAGTCATACACATAATGGATAAAAATAATCAGTCTCATGAATTTAATACTTTTAAGAGTCTTCTGCATGATTGATGACATCCAAATACTTCACCCCAGTCATTCTAGTTTGCTCCTATAAGATATACGTAGACTTCATAAAGTTACATCCGAACATATTGAATTTTTTCCCCTCACAAATACTTGGAATAGGATTAAGTCCCTCTCCCCACCACTGTTATGTGGTGTTAGGTTAATTGTTTCCCTAAAAGCTGAGGAAGCTGTCCCTAAGATTGGATGTACCCAAAGGGCTATGGCTCAAGCCTGGTAACTGTTGACATCATGCTGTTGGTTTCAGGCAATGTTGATAAGGTTTCTTTTTCACCTAATTCCATAAAAAGCCTCATCCACCCTTTACACCAATGTCACAAGGAGTAAGGAATCACTATAGAAAGTCATGCTGACTCAGTGGTCCATTATGCCCTGACCTGCAGGGTAATCTGCATTTGAGGAGACATCACCCAGTCTGCAGCTTTGTATAACCTGCTACTTCTCCTGTACCAGGTTACCCTGTGTGTGCCTAATACATATCAAGTATAGGAAACCGGAGAGGAACTGAGATGAAATGGTGCATCCCCTGTTACCGACAAAGACCTATCCAAATTATCTTTAACTCATTACGAAAGTTATCAATAAAAGCTAACTCCATGAAGAAGACATTGCTCATGTTCAACCCATTAACATGTTGCTACCTTGACATATTTTAGTAACCTCCTTTTAATTCTCTTTCTGCTGAGTTTTGCCTTGTCAGGGCCAAAGCCCAAACAAACAATTTGCCTTCCATCACCACCACACTCTGCTGTGCAGAACAAAGATGTTTCCATATAAACGTACGGGGGCCCAAATCTATTACAGGCCGGCTCGGCATACTTATTGAGCATCCTTTCGATGCTAGGACTAAGTGAGATTCTCTTGTTCACTGATGATTGGCTTATGAGTGTCTCCTTTCATTCCAACGTTGGACCTAAACCATGAACACAGCGGCATGATACAGGCCTTATTTCAAGTCACCAAGAGATTGTTGAAGGAGTTACTAAGTAAGTATCTTCTCTCTCCCACTGCATATTATGCGCTGGGTACTCTGAACACTAGATAGAATAAAGCAATAGTTTGGATCAACTGAAATGATGCTATCTTCACATGGTAAAATATGAAATCTTTTCAATTCGTTCTTCCCCATTGAACAGATGTCTTCATTATGATTCAAAGCACCAACAACATGGTAAGAAAGACATACATACCAATCACATTCACAATTAACAAAGATGACCTATCTTGCATTTCACAAAACTCTGCATGCAAGGAAGTATGTTCCAATGTCCTGAAATGTCATCACTGTAATACTTTAATATTATCCACCAAGGAAACACTTGCATCTCTTTCCTTAGAACCTGTTTACTACATACATCAGCCTATATATTTTGCAATTTATTCTGGAATGTCTCCAGGCTTCTAAATACTACAATCACAGAACTGCAGAATTAGAAATAAATTTAGACATCAATCTGCGCCAAATTGACTTATGTTGGATTAAAATATTTTTCATTGGAGAATGCATTATCTCTTTCATAAAGTGTGTACAGCAAAATGTCATCCTCATCTTTTTTTTTTTAAACTAGGATTGACCTCATTAACATGACAAGGTCCTGGTAAAAGGCCTCCTCTACCCATCCATAATAGCTCAGAACCTTTTCTGCAATTCAGACTCTCAGGCAGTTGCTTGGTGAACCAAGAATTTAAGTGTCTTGTCAAGGCACGATGGCATGAACTCATATCTTCTAGTTTCAGCGGCCATCATTCTATCCACTACAGCATGGTGCTGACAGATTCTGTACTAATCATGCGAGTCTTTTTCAATAAATAATACTATACTCATAAATTTAATATTGCACATGGTGAGATGGCTAACTATGGAGGCATCCGAGTGGCAGTTAGCAGAGATCAGTTTCTGGGATAAGGCAATCTATGCTAGATAGCAGAGGAAAAAAAATGTTGGGGCTAGAGTCAGCAATACCTGAGCTCAAATCGTATCTCAAACAATTACTAGCTTTAACCCATAGCAAGTGACTTAATTCCTACCAGCCTCAGTTTCCTCATCTGTAAAATGGGGATAACAGCACACACTTTGCAGGACTATTGTGAATCTCAAATGAGATACTACCGGTAAAGCACTTACCATAGTTCCTGAAATATAACAGATGTTTTATAAACGTCAACCATTATTATTATCATTATTATACTCCCTACCCTATGGACCTGAGCAGCATCTTTCCATTGGCTGTAGAGCCAGTATTGATTGTACTTTTAAAAACTATCACACCGGAATAATTTCCTGGAATACTCTCTTTTTTTGTCCACAAGGCGATGGTCTGCATACTACAAGTAAGAACATGATACATTAAGCTGGGTATGGGGGAAAGTTCTACTTGCTTCTCTTTGCTTTGAAACACTATGGCCTTAAAATTGGGTATGTGCTCCATTAAGTTTGTAATTTTTCAATTTCAGGTTCAAGTGACAGGGCCCCACTCCTGTGAGCTTGCACCAGAGAGGCCTTAGAGCCAGGACCACAGGTCCTAAGTTGCCAGGTAGCGATGAAGCTGGGAGGAAGGAGGTGGTATGGACAGGAAGAATACACAGATGTACTTGGAATCAGGTGGAACTATGCCATATAGTTAAGCTGTGAATTTAAGACTGTTTCTCCCCCATGGCCCCCAAAATCCTAGATATGAAGACTGTATAGTGGGGATTGTATCCCCAGGTGCCAACATAATATTTGTATGTTTCTGGTATGTTGGATAGATAAAACTACAAAACAAGGACTTAGAAAAATCTGAATTCACATCTGACTTCACACACAAACTAGCTGGGTGACCCTGGGTAAGTCATTTAACCATGTTTGCATCAATTCCTCATTTTTAAAATGAAAATGGAGAAGCAAATGGCAATCCACTCCAGTTTTCTTCCAAGAAAACCCCAACACCAACAACAACATTATCTTTCCCATCACAAATTATGTTTATAATCCATTAGAATTTCGTTTTTTCCTGCAATTAGGTTAAGACCCTGACCACAAAAACAGTACAGGCAGGATACATGCAATTAGCAAAACGCATCTAAGAGCACACACAAGACAGTCACTCAGGATCATATGGATTCAAAATTATTTCTGAACTTACCTCTTCCTCAATACATTCACATCTAATCACTTACCAAAGCCTATTGTTTCTATTTACATATTGTATTTTGTAGGCATCCAAATTCTTCCTATTCAAATGCTCCCCTTACCTAAACTATATTATACTGCATCAACCCATACCCTCCCATCCCCCCACCTCTGCCATCTCTGCTCTTTCCCCTATTTACCCAACGAAGTAATCTTCCTAATATCTCCTCATATCACTGCAAAAACCTTCAGTGGCTCCCCTAAGATTGCAAATAAAATACACTTCTTAGTCCAGCTATCAAGGTCCTCAACAATCTGGCTCCACCATGCCTTTCCAGTCTTTTATTTTTTTGTCTGCTACCCTCATTTATGTACTCGTTTGTACTCAAGTCAAACTGAATTTTTACCATGGGTATCCTGCTCTTTAAACAATTCAATTCAGCAGGGAATTACTGATCCCTACTATGAATGATTACCTCTATACCAGTTAGTAAAAATACGATGCCAAAAACAAGTCTTTATATTCAAATAATTTCTAATCTACTATGATTTTGCAGAAAATGCCCCACATACCTACCATAGTCTTTCCTTTGAAAACCGTCTTTTACTTTATTCCTGATACTTAAGACGTCTTCTCTTCCTTCCCTCCCAACTTCAAATGCTGTCTCTGTTCTTAAATACCTAATTTTACTATTCTTTTGGGTATCTACAATGTACTTTTCAAATTGTAGCTTCTATTGTAGTTTATTAAATACTAAGTATATGAAAGCATTTGATTCAATACACTGATAGTTATAAGGCACTCTTCCAACAGGGTGCCCCATGTGTACATGTTAAAATTATACAAGCTCACTTAAAATAAAGAACAAAACAGATAACTAAATCTTCAATGACACTAAGATCATAAATACGAACCATATATGAAAACATAAACAAGGAGACAAATAGTAAAATGGCTGCACTATTATAAAAGATGTCCAATGCAAAGTCTAAAAGGAAAAGGAATTTTACATACATGATTAGGTCCTTCAGTTGTATATGATACCATGTTATGTATTAATCCATACAACACTACACTACCTCCTAAATGACATTCACAATGACACAAGACATTTCAATTTAACTATCCATATCGAAAAATGCAGGTGGAAGAGGAATGCTTATCATCCTGTTCATGATACACAGCTGAAAGGACGGACTGCAAAACTGGTACCACAGTGTATTGTATATACAAGCACGTATATAATACATGTGTACACATATCAGAAAGGGAAGCTGGGTGACGAACTAAGGAGAAAGTTGAATATACAAAGCAGATTGAATTAGATTGCATTTAAGACATTGTGGGTTCTTTTAAAAAAATTATTTTCCCCAAATTACATGTTAAAACAATTTTTTAACATGTTTTTCTTTTTAATTTTGATTTCCAAATTCTATCCCTTCCTCCATCCTGCCTCTCCCATTCTCTGAAATGGTAATTGATCAGATGTAGGTTATACATGTAAAGTATTATACTAGTCATTGTATACGCAAAGACTAAAACGAAAAAGAATGAAACTGAAAAATTGCAAGGTTCAGTCTGTATGCAAACAATATCAATTCTCTCTCTGGAGGAACATAATATGCTTCATAATTACTCCCTTGGGGTTGTCTTCTATCATTATATTACTGAGAATATCAAAGTCATTCACAGTTCTTCATCATACAATATCGCTATTACTGTATATTGTTTTCCTGCTTCTCTTCACTTCACTTTGCACTGGTTCCCGTAAGTCTTTCTAGGCTTTCTGAAACCAATCCAGCTGGTCGTTTCTTATAGCATAATAATATTCCATTCCAAATTTCACCCTGCAAGAAAGGTCCACCTTTTAAATACCTACACCCTTCCAATTGTTCTATACATCTGAAAAAACATCACAAAATTCCACAGTCTCCAAAGTATTAAGACTGAATTTCAGCTAAAGGACAACAGATAGACATGTGCAGCCCACGACGTATTCCCAAAAAGTAAGAGAGTCAATATATTTCAAGTGAGATAATAACTAACCAGTGTTTAACACAGTTCCTACAACGTAGTACGCACTATATATTAGCAAGTATTATTGTTATTATTATTGTTGATCTTTTTGTTAATCAACACTGAAAGATGAATACTTCTGATGTACTAGTACCCGCAAAATATCAAGATTTCTATAAGAAGGAGTATAACACAATGGAAAGACCTTCTACAAAGGAACTATAGGAGGTCAAAAGTTACACAGTATGGAATGTGCCCTCTAATACTGATGACGTTAACCACATCAATGATACTACAGACTCGCGGAAACACTAAATTTCATCAAAAGGAAAGAACAAAAGGAGTAAGAACGTGAATTCAGGATATGAGTTGGGAGAAAAGAAGAGGAGTAGTGGATAGAAAGCAGTTCATTTCAATTACACATAACTATAATTGGTCCTACTCCTCTTTTAACATATTCTTTGTTAAAAAACAAAAAATGGGATTCAGAGGGGAACGGGGGAGCAAGGAAAAGAAAAGGTATAATTAGATATGAAAAAGGAAAATATATAATTCTCAATCATAACGTCAAAATGGAAAAGATGAATTCATCAACAAAGGAGAAGACAATAGCAGAATGTATTGGAAACCAGAATCCAACAATGTGTTTTTTACAAGAAGTGAAATTGAAACGGATGGATACATTCCTGAAAAGAAGAACAACCTATACCTCAAGAAAACTCAAAAAGACGTGAGTAACATTCATGATCTCATACAGGACAATAGTAAAAACAGCCAGAGTTAAAGGACATAAGAAAGTAAACTTCATTATGCTAAAAGACAATGGAAAAAATTAATATGATCACTATCTAATATCTAAGTACCTAATGGCAAAGTATTTACATACTAAAAGGTAAAATTAACTAAATTTTAACAATAAATACAAATTAAAACTGCAATAATTGAAAGGCAAAATGTATCCTTTTTAGATCAAGGCAAATTTAACAAAAATATAAAGATAAACAAGGAAAAAGTTAAAGGTCTCAAGAAGTAATTTTAGAATACTTAAATATAATACAGGTCTAGGAACTACCTGAATGTGAAGAGAAAGGCATACATACATACATACATACATACATACATACATATATATATATGTACACACACACACACACACACACTCTCACTCAGCTGAATCTCGTACTTTCAAAATATTTTGGTATAAAAAAGTCATAAAGAAATGTAGAAAGGTATACACACACACACACACACATATATATATTAAACATAAAGGACTTTCAAGAAAGAATTCAAAAATTTAACTCTTAATAATTGAATCCTATGGTACAACAAGAAATGAATCATAAAAATATAGAAGATTTCATTAAAGAAAGAAACAACAATGAAACAACTTAGGGCGAGTCAACTAGACCAGCCCTAATGGGAGAATTTAGACAGGTAAAAATTCATTAATAAAACAAACAAAAAGAAAGCACAGAACAAAGAATGTGGCATACATTTTGTGTGTGTGTGTGTCTCTGTGTGTGTGTGTCTGTGTGTCTCATGCATACAAACACATGCAACATATCAAAAAACAATTAAATGCAAAAATAGAAGTTCTAGAAATCAAAGAGAAAGCAAAATGACATATGCAATAATGAACAAATACAAAAGGATTCCCAAAGGAAAATGAAATAAATAAGGAAATAGAAACTAATTGGTCCCATTGTGTGCTAAGGAATCTCATAACTTAAATAAAACAAATGACCATTTTAAATAATATGTAATCTCCAAATAAAATGAAAAACAAAGGAAGACTTTAAATAACCCAAAGTCAACAAAATTTAAATGAAACATAAATGAACTACTAACACAAATACTTTAGAACCAGATGAATTTATAAACAATTCTATCAAATAAATTTAAATATTTAATAATTATTTATTGATTTAAAGATTGCAAACAATATGAAAAGAAGGAATTGAAACTTCAGTATCAAAACACTACCCTATTTTCAGCCCTTCTCAGGACTGACAGATGATCAAATTAATGAAGTCACTTCTCTTGGAAACTCTTTATTATTTTATTTTCCTAATATTTAATTCATAGAAGGTTTTCCAATGACAACACTAATAAAGCAAGGATATCCATTACTATTATTATTTGACATAGTCATAGCAATGCTACTTCTAAAAATAACAGGAGGAAAAGACATTGAGGGAAGAAATATTTTTAGAGAGTAAACAAAATCATCAATTTTTTAAAATTATACCTGTGAAAAATCTAGAGAGCAAACAAAAAATTACGGGACACAATAACTTTAGCAAATTGGAAGGATATCAAATAAATCAATATAATTCATCAGCCTTTTCTGTACATCACCAATAAAACCTAGCTAAAATAAATAGAAAGTTCATTTAAAATAACGACAGTATGCATGACATATTCAGGAGTCCATCAACCAGGTAACATATAAGACTTACATGAATCTCAGTATAAAACACTTAAAAGAAATAAGAACAGCCTGAAAGAATTGAAGGGATATCACTTGTTCATGGTTAGACCCTGCCAATACAATAAAAAGTAAAATATTAATTAGATTACGTATTAATTCCTAAACATATAAAACTACCCATGGCAGCAAAAATCAGCTTGAAGAATAAAAAGTCAAGAAAGTTAAGGGACCTAGTGAAGGGAAAAATGAGAAGGAAAGGAACATAGCAGTACTAGATCATAAAAGTTACTAATGAAGCAGTAATTATCAAAACTATTTGGTTTGGTTAAAAAAAAGATAAGTTAATCAGGACAATCCAGAAGCAAATGAACATAGAGCTTAATTTCTGAAAACCCTAGTACTGCCAACTACTGGGGTAAAAACTCTATACAACACTACACAAAAGTGGCCTCTAAAAAATAACATGAACAACACACAACTGAGTCCAGCATCATTTTCAAGCTATGAAAGCAGAAAAGAACAGAATTCTGGTTCCCACACAAATAGGCTGTGGGAGAAGGAGTTTATAGAGGTAGAATCTACTATGAATGCCATTACTGACTCAACTTTGTGAACTGGGCAAAGCAAATAAAACTTGTGACTCAACTACCTCTTACACAGAATGGCACTATGTTACCCACGTAACTGCATTTTCATAATAAATTACCTTTTTTAAAAATTTAAAATGATATAAATGCTTATAAATCGGGAATCACTCTTCTTTACCAGGATAAAAGAAAAACACCGACTTCCTCAATATCGCCTACTAAGATATTTGAAAGATTTGGATTAAAAGTAAGGTTATTAATTGAGAAGGAGAGAAATGAAAGTTAATCATCCACAAAATTGACAGCTCAATGACTTTTTTATATATCAGGAGAGTTACTCTCTGGAGACACACATGGCTGAACAAGAAAAAAAAGTCATAATGAGCAGAAAGAAAATTATTCGAAGAATTGGGCTCAGATCCCACAAATGTAAGTCATTTTCAATTCTTTATGTGACCCTTCTCATTTTAAAAGTTCATAAATATGAAAACACTGTATTGTATAAGACCCTGGGTGAGAATAGGGAAAGTGGATAAGAGGACAGAAGGAGGAGTGGCAGCGAGAGGAAAAAAAGGACAAAAAGGTTTTTTTTAAGGCAATTGGGTTAAGTGACTTGCCCACGGTCACAAATCTATTAAGTGTGAAGTATTTCGTCTGACACCAAATTTTGACACAGGACTTGCTGACTTCAGTACCAGTACTTTCTACACTGCGCCACTTAGCATCCCCTTGGAGATTCCCTAAAAATATACCAGTCAATAATCATTTATTAAGTGCCTTCTGTGTGCAAAACATTGTGCTAAGTGCTGGAGCTTGGCTCTTTTTTGTTACAAGCTCTTTTAATACTTTAGTGTAGCCTACAGACTCCTTCTAAAAACAATGTTTTTAAATGCATAAAATATATAGGATTAGTAGAAAACCAATTATATTGAAATTTAGTTATCAAAATATTTTTAAAATAAATTCACAGATCCCAGGTTAAGAGTACACGCTTTAATGTCACAATATTTACCTCTCTCTTCTAGATGTACAATATGAATATTCTCCCAAAGGAAGTGTTTTATCAGCCATCCAAGGGTGTCTCAAATTCATCCAGAGTTCTTTTCTTCTCTTTCCTTTTCCCTCCTCTTACATTCAACCCTGGCAAAAACATCCCTTCCCATACCATTAGATCTTGAATTATGGTGATATATTTATGGTTTCCTGCAAACTATAAATTGTTTGAGAATAGGGAGCACATTTGTTGTACAAGAGTACAATGTATTTCTTATTTGTGGAATGTTCTGCAGATGAATGAATGCTGTTCAATAACTGTTTAATTGCTTAACTTAATGGAATGCAATTCCTGTCCCAAAGTCCATTGGTATTGGACTCTCTCTTTATTGGTGGAGATGAATGACCTGTCCTGTGAGAGAGGTGAGCTACATACAGTTGGTGAGAGTGGGAGACAGAAGAGCTATTCACTCTTTTTTCACTGTTGAGTGACTTCAGGAACTTCTGGCCTCAAAGCTACAGCAGAAAATTAAACGAGGCCAACTCCATTTCAGGATGTTAACAAAAAAGATTGTGGGGAAGACATGAGAGAAGTCTAGAACTCTACGTCATGTCCCTATTCCCAGCTTGCTCCAACAGAGACTTTCGGGAATTTCCCCTTGGGTGAGATCTACAATTCTCTCTCTTCATTGAAATAAGTTCCCTTGCTACCAATGGGAGAGTTGCTTCACTTGTTATTGTTTGGTACGTATTATCCTACATATGCCATCTCTGACTGTTGTTTTGATACCAATTTGGATAAATGGGTGTCTTTGTTATTCACTATATAGAATTTATATATGGTGGAAAAGGGGATGAGCCTTACATATAAATTTTAGGGTTCTCCCCCAAAATGATACACAATAAGAAGTGAGATTGACCCTCATCATATTCCCATGACAAGTAGAACTTAAGAGACAAGACAGATATCATTCTAGCCTGCTACCCCCTTCTCTTGGAGAAGAGCAAAATGGCCTGCTTCTGCTGAATGGAGGAATGGAAGTTTCCCTTGAAGAAGGGTTTGGGGAGAAGAGGCTAGAAATGTATACTCTGACTGCTTTTAAGCCATGCAATTGTACCTTAACATTGGGGGAAGGGAGGAAAGGAGGATTACAAAACCCTTAACAAACATGGGGCTTTCTCTACACAGGGGGTCTCTATTTTGCATGAAAAGTTTAATTATTTATTAATACATTTATCTGTGCTTACAGGGGGGAAAAGGGATAAAATTATGGGCTAATTCCTCAATAAAAAGTGCAGATATAAAAGGTTAATTAAATTGGTATGCCTCCAAAAGGAAGTGTGCTCCTGGTTTATGTGAGTGAATCTGGCAACAACTAATTACACAGAAAAAAAGCATATTGCCATCATTAATTAATTAATGAATGAATAAACATTTATGAAGTACCTAATATATGCTGGGCACTGTGCTAAGCTCTGGGGGATACGAAAAGAGGCAAAAGACAGCCCCTGCCCTCAAAGACCTTACAGCCTAATGGGGGAGAAAACGTACAAATATATACGAAACAAAATATATACAGGATAAATAGTAATAATTAACAGGGACAAGGCACTAGAATTAAGAGGCATTAAGACAAAGTGTCCACTAAAAGGAAGGATTTTCATTGGGACTTAAATGAACCACTAGACCTCAGTAGGGAAATCAGAGGATAGAGAGTGCTCCAAGCATGGGGGACAGCCATAGAGAATATCCAGTGCCAAGAGATATAGAGTGCCATGCTTGGGGAATGTTCAAAAGGCCTGAGTCATTGGACTGAAGAGCACTGGGGGTGATAAGACTGGAACAGTATGAAGGTGCTAGGTTTATCAAGGCCTTAGAATGTCCAGAAAAGGAGTTTTTATTTCATCCTGCAGGTAACATGGTGAGACCTACACTTTAGAAAAATCAAAGACCTTTCAACTTTACTATCAAGTCCTTCCTATCAGTCATCTTTAGTGTCTAGAGGATAGACTGTAGCCAGAAGAGAACAAGTAAAGGGGCACTATTTCAACAGAACCTATATGTCGCTGACAACTCTTTCTTTCACTCCTACAATTCACCAATAGCAGGGATCTGACGAAACATGCACTTTATCATAAGCAAGGCTAAGTATTAGGGGTATACATTAGTAAAATACTAATCTCTGACTTCTGCAAAACCCAGTTGTGCTACATAGTAAGGTATTTCATTACCTGGTCTTACTTTCACTTATCAAGACTTTTGTGTAGTATGATACACTAGAGCAGGTAGGGAGTGCAGCCGATAGCAAGCCAGGTCTGGAATTAGGAAAACCTTACTTCAAATTTGACTGCACACAAGTACCAGCGGTGTGACCATGGGAAAGTCACTTAACCCTATTTGCCTCAGTTTCCTCATCTGTAAAATGAGCTGGAAAAGGAAATCACAAACTAATTCAGTATCTTTGCCAAGAAAACACAAAAGGGGACATCAACAAAAAGACTTAAAACCAAGAAGACTTTTCTAAAAATGTATATTTTCATCTTTATGTTTTGAAGCCATCCATCTTATCTCTTTAATTCTTCTGTGTACCAGTATAGCACACTAACTCTTGCTCTCGTAAGTTATTCTCTCAGAGGCAGCTAGGTGACACAGTGGATAGAACACTGGGCCTGCAGTCAAGAAGACATGAGTTCAGAAATCAATATTGATTACTTTACATATACACATGCAAAAATACATACTACTTTACATATAAACACTGGTCACTCAGACTCAGTTCTCTAGACTTGGTTTATCACCCATAGCATACTGAAAAATAACGTAAAGTGATGAACTGAGGCAGGGAAATGATGATTTATTGATGGTTACAGCCTGTTATAATGGAAGGAGCATGGAACCTCTGGGGGACAGGCTGAAGAGAGAAGGAAAACTGGGTTTAAAACATATTTTAGATATAATAACTATGTAATGATTTCTTGGTCCCTTATTATCTTCATCCATGAAACGCGGGTGTTAATAATAAATGTTCTGTTAAGCTCACACACTTGCTATTAAGAATGCTGTTTAGAAGATCATTAAACACACACACACTCACAAAATAGAAGTCATGAGTTCAAACCCTACGAATTACCAATTCTATGAGCCTAGCAAACTCATCCCATTTCCTTAATTATAATACAGAGACAAAAACAGCATCAATATTTTTAAATCACTTAGCATACTACACAATAATATAAATTCTTATTAATTTCTTCCCTTACACCCATCAACTCTTCATACTGTGTCCTAAAGCTGCCAAAATGTATTCAGCAGATTTACCAATAGGGAATGATTTAAGCAGCATACTGGAATTGACGAAAATCACTAACGTATTTTCCACATAAAGAAACTGAAGCAATTGAACCCAAAAATTAGCAGAACAGCTATACAGAGCTGATTATCTGACATTTTCTTACACTAGTGACCACAACTGCTTCTTCCTTTCAGTTATAACCTCATGACAAATACAAAAGAAGTTAAAATTTCTTCAGTTTCCTACTATTCACAGATTACTCAGAAAGAAATGCTGCGGATAATACCAACAATAACAATTAGCAACATTACTAGTTGTTATAGTAGGATATTAGTAGTAAAATAACTACCACTATCATTACCTAAAAGAAACTGAAGCTAGAACAGATTTACACTAAAATTTATGGTATAGGATTGCCCTTTCCCTGCAAACCAGGACTAACAGAAGAGGAAAAAAGGTCAACAATGAATATAAGAAAAGGACAAAAAGGCACACAAAAAAGATGGCAGTTACTGGTATAGAATCTACCTATGCTTGGCGATTTTATGCTCAGGTTCCTGATTAAATTGTCCTCCAAAAGGAAAGAAAATTGCTTTGGTGTTAATTACATATCAATATAGGAGCCCCATTATTTCTCTTTCTTAACCTATTTTTTTAAAGTATATGAAATAAGTCACTTATGTGGGTGTGACCTATTCCAGTCAACCATGATTTTAAATTATCTCCAATCTTTAAGATTTGTGGGGTCTTTTTGAATGCAACATCTTGGTTTAAAAAGGCTGGTTTAATGAAAGGCATACAAGAATAGGCAAAAATAGTTTGGGCCCCCATCAATCAACCCATTATAACTTAATGATATTTGGATGATGTGATTAGACTTTCAAATTAAACTGCTGCATAATTTAAATTCCAAAGGGTTTATGTAATGACTCAGAATTTCTTAGTTCCTAGTAGTCTGAAGGAGGGAGTTTAAATATGAGATCTGTGAAAATCATTTTCCTCCCAGATTTCATATGGAATAAAATTGTTTTATTTTGGTAATGTATGCTGAAGTAAAAAAATATGTTGCTAAATCACCACCATCAAAAGCATGTCGATCACCCCAGCAAATGGGCTTTACTGAGCATGGTGCCACAGAACATGTAGTATGAAATAGACCCTTCTTATCACAAATGCTAATCGAGCCTACAGACACTCTTGATCTCAAAGTCTTCTCCAGCATATTGACCCACTAATAATCTCATTTTCTCTCTAATCTTTAATCCTTCCTATCTTCCCTCACTCCTTCCCTACTGCCTACATTAATATGCCCATGTCTTTCCAAATTAATAAAAACGAACTCATTTGATCTTAATAATAATAACTGCGATATCCATAGACTTTAAAGGTTTGCAAATTGCTTTGCACATTAACTTAGTTTTTACGACAACGCTGCCAGGTAGGTATCATTATTTTCCCCATTTTACAATTGATGAAACCAACAATGGTTAAGTAGCTCACCAAATAGTTCGTTTGATGTAGGAAACAGGATTTGAACGGAGATCTTCCTGATTCCATTTCCAGAACTCAATCAATTATTCCACCTAGCTACTATCCAATCACCCTTTCCTAGCTATTCTGTAATAGTTCTCCTTCGCTTATTAGCTACAAGAGAAAAATCCTTTTATACTTAATATCAACATTTCCTCTCCTCTCACTCTCTCCTAAACCATCTGCAACCACCTGGCTTCCAATTTAATTATTGATTACACAAGTAAAACTACCTTCTTTGAAATTACCAATATATTCTTAAACATACAATCTCACTTCATAATCTCCTCAGCTCCTATGGGATTAGTTATCATCCCTACTTAGGTAATTCCCAGATGTGTGTGTGTGTGTGTGTGTGTGTGTGTGTGTGTGTGTGTGTGTGTGTGTGTGTTGCCTTAAGCTTACTCTCATTTTCCCAACTACCTCTTAGATATAAGTAATTCACAGTCCCACGATTCATTATATTTCCCCCAACTCTCTCATTTTGAACTTCCTTATTATTGTCACTCAAACCCAGGTTCACCACCACAATGTCATCCTCAACTCCTCACACTCGTCCCACCTATCCAACTCTTCATGCACTGTTCACATTTATCATGTGTCCTCTTTTCTCTACTCCTACAACCTCCAGCCCTTGGTTCAGATCCACATTACGATTTGCCTGGACTATTTCTATAGTTTTCTAATTGGTCTTCCAGCCTCAACTCTATCCCCACTCTATTCTATCTCAGCTGACGGAGAGATTTTCCTAAAGTGTAGGTATTACATAACCTACCTTGTTAGTCTTTTCATTGTGTGTGACTCTGGAATCTCCTCAACTCCCAAGCTTCTTTCAAGGCTTACCTCAAATTCCTCCTCTTAATTCCCTTAGGTATTAGAATCAGACCAGGAAATTCATTTGGAGGTTATTTTTTATACATTACGTATTTACTTATCTGTGAACACGTTCATTTTCTCACTAGCAAGTGAGCTGTATAAGGAAAGGGATTTTATATTTGCATCCTCAGAGGATTAGCACAGAAGTTGATACAGTACATGGTTTATAAAACCTTTTTGATTGAATCCTACTTAAAAAACATCAAGAATCATTCTGGGAACTTTAGGCATGATGGACCTCAGTATTCCTTAAAATAGCAAAACAATTATAAACATATGATTAAATCAACATCAATTCCCTAAAGCGCGACCTAGAGGCCCTTAAGAACCTGTACAAAACAGATTTTTAAGTCTTTTTTTTTTTAATAAAAACCTTTGTACCCAGAAAACATCAAGGCAAGTTTAATTATCGTGCCTGATATAAAAATCGTTCAGGTTGCTGTAAAACCCACTTACTATCATTTAATTGAAGTTGTGTTCCTATATTCCTACATGAAGTACAGCTAGTTTCTGAACTTATGAAAATTCTTACATTTTGAATAGAAAGATACTTGCTTTTAGGGACTTGACCTTAAAACACATGATACTCTGTGGAAATCACAACCAGTGAACTGATTGAAAGGTCGTATGAGTAAAAAATATTTGTTATATTGTCCTCTCTTAAGAAATATAAAGAACAAAGTCCTTATGAGTCAATGACCCTTGAATACAGGTGCTATACTAAGTTTCAGTAGACACTCAATAAATATTTGTTGAATTAACGAATTAATAAAAACAATAGAATTGACTATACAGGAAAACTAGGCAGGCAAGCCAAAAGCATCTATTCAACAATTACTATATGCCTGACACTAGAGTGGGAGCACAAAGTATATAAATACAGGCAAAAAGAAATCAAGCCCCCACCTTCAAGGAGCTTATAATATAATTAAGATGAAAAAAACAACACAGTAAAGTCCAGAGGGTCAGATACACAGCTGGCCTGGGCTCATCCCCAAAATATAACCCCTGAAAGGAAGTCACCAATGGTAGAAAGATGGTAGATTAATGTTGTAAGATGTGCTAAAGTCATGAACTTGTCTTAAGTTCACAAATACTGGAAAAACCACAATCTTACCAATGCTGAATAGAACATATAAATAACTAAAAATTGCCAATGTAAAAAATTCATTCATATCTTTTTGAACACCCTTATGTTATTAATATAATATTAAGGATATGAAGGCATTCCAAGTTCATGATCCCAAGTTAATGGAGGGCCAAACTATACCTAGGGTTACAATAAAACCACTTTTAACAGAAGGATAATATAATAACACTCTTAGCTATCGCAAAATTACTGGGGAAAAAAGCAGGAAGACTAGTTCTGTGCAAAACAGGGAAACAGGCAAAGCTTATTTTCTGTGACCTCCTATTTCCCTTGTCTTTAACACTCTTCATTCCTCTTAGCCTCCCATTACAATCCTAGTACTTTCAAGCTACTAACATTCCATGCACCCAGCACACATACTTCCTTGTGTATGACTACAAAATTATACCTGCCACTGTCTCAGTGGCTAGCATTATAAACCAGCTGCCAAGGAGAATAAAATGTGTATTTCTTTCAGGGGTGTCTAATAACTAAAAGAAAGGCAGCCTAGTATGGTAAATATGAGTGTTTAGCATTAAATCAGCAGACCTCGGTTCAAGTTCCACCTCAAAGAATTCCTAAGTGTATGACGCTTAATAGTACTGAAACTAAACAATTAGAAATTCAATTTCTTCATCTATAAAATCAGGATAATACTGTGTATTTCCTTCTACTTGACTGCCTCTTTACCAAATTTCACAGGGATGATGGAATTTACAGATTTTTACACTGATGAAAGACTTTTGTAAACCTTAACATGTTATATAATACACTAATAGATTAACATACCTTTAAAACACGGTTTTAAAATATGCCTACGAGAAGCAATTCTTCAAATTAAACAAATGTCATGTTAAGGATGAATTTCAGGGCTCATTGCAAGAGAAATATTTGGGAGAAGCACTGAGAGAAACCGATAAAAATATATCACGTGATGAAGGCCCATCCCACCTAACTTATCCCAAACTAAATCTCAGGATGAATTTCTGGTGGCTGCCCTTAAGTCACCTCCCACAATGTCCCAAGCAAGTGCTAAAATTCCGGCTGACTTGGGCAGTGATTCTGTGTCCACTGCATGTGGTTATGGGATAACTGCTGTGGTCAGAGTAGATTCTTTACTTAGATAGTCCTATATCCAAATCAATGATCCTAGGCGGACAGTTTGAAATGAAGGTAGTTTAAAAGCTGTCAACTTGATTAATAGCTAAACAAAGTAAAAAGTAAAAATTGTGTTTATGTTGTTCTAAGGAGATGATAAAGAATGCAAGGATCCAAAAATATGATGCAAAGGACCTGGAGTGGTTGGTACGTTTTCATTGTTACCTTGGACCCCCCTTAGGCAAGCTTGTGAAACCTGTAGATCCTGTCTCACAATAATGTTTTTAAACACATAAATTAGCTAAGATTATAAAGGAAACCAATTATATCAAAAAATTTATAAGAGTATTTTTACAAGGTCATGGTACCCAGGATAAGGACCCTTAAAACCAACAATGAAAATGAAACCCAAATTTGTTTGACAAAGGTCACATTAGTAAGTGGTAGCATGAGGTGGAAAAAAAATTCCTAACTTCTGACTGCAAATACAGTGTTATTTCCACTATTCCAGACTATCTCTCTACTTAGTCTCATTACTTTGGAAAGAAAGAACTGTTGGGCCCCATACACTAGGAAACTTTACTTTTTAAACTACAGAAATAGTGGAGCTAATATAAAGAGTAGAATTGTGACACCTAAAAATGTTATCATTGGTTCCAATGTAGCACCCCTGTAGATCTACTTCCTCAACTCCCCAGAACGGGATTGCTATTCTTCCTCTCTTATGGTTCTGGGGATAACTTTCAGAGGCTGGATTTTCTAATACTGTCACTAACAACCTCCAGTCAGAGTGGCCCATAATTATTTTCAACCACAATTAATTAACTCGTGGAAAGGATATTCAAGTAAACAGGTATAACATAGAATTCTTAAAGAAATTACCCCCAAAAAAACTCTCTCTCTGCACACACAAGATGGGCTCCACCTTGGAGAACACATGTAGACAAAGGGTTAGCTTCGAGCTTCAGTTTATTAAAAGTCCTTTTCTCTCTGCTGGGCTCCAAGGGTTTGTGACCTTAAATGCTTAGATGCCACCTTGCCTGTATTTCTTTAATTTGTCCTTTGTGTATCTCTAAATTCCAAAGATAGGTATTTCCTTCGACAATTACTACCTACAGGGATGGAGACTATAGATTTTCTGACCTTTTGAACTTCATAAGATCATCCACTAGGACAATAACAAGGTAGGTAAAGGAAGGAGACTGAAATAGGAAAAAGAGTTGGGGAGGGGGAAGGGGAGAAAAGGAAGGAAGGCAGGGGAAGTGGCAGTTGGAATTTGACCATCATTCAGCTGCTAGAATCTGATGTATCATCCTGGCTTCCTTGTGTTATACCTGGGTCCAGAGGTGTGTTTAATTTCTTCATTCAATGACAAGTTATTTCTTCATACATTTATTTATATTTATCCAGTTCAAAGCTCTTTCTTCCTCTGAAGTTAATTTAGGACTTCTTCATATCCAGCTTACACTTTGTACTAATTTATAGGTTGATGGATTAATTGTTAAGAAAAGTGGTCCTTCTATGGTTATATGAATTGGCGAAAGTAAAAGCCTTACCATTAAAACAAACATCTCTTAACTTTTGAATGAAGTTGCTTTACTTGACTCACAGCAAAGGTTTGATAAACATGAAGGTAAGGATAGCAAAAGACATACTTATTGGAACTTAAAAGGACCTTTGAGCTGCACAAATACAAACTACGTATTTTGAATTTTCTGGTAAATAACACCTTTCATTCATGTAACTCTAAGAACTTTACATATTCTCCCATTAATTCTAACAACAGGCCTATCAGGTAGGCAAATGTAGTGCGATTATTATGCTCATTGTATACTTAGAAAAACCACAACATAAAGAGTAAAAATCTACTGCCTCACATAGGTATGTCATTAGCAGAGCTCGAAAGAGAATATACATCTCTTAATTCATGCCCTAATGTTCTCTTTACCAGACTATCATTATCATCAATGAACATTTAGTTCCTTCCCGCTGGGTACATTGCACCATGTACACAGTGCCATGCCAGGCAACTTTCTGATGGTATAAAAAATAAATCTTAGAAAGTATTTTGGTGTTTGAGAAGGCTCATGATTTCTACTGATACTATTCTGATACCTCTATACAAACCAGATCTAGTAGGAACGGACATGAAAAACTTCAAAAAGAAATGTTTTATGAAGTTTTTATAATCTTAAAAATAAATCCAATTAAAAAAGCAAATCTTAATGATTTTAATTTTTAATCACTACTGAAAAAGAAAGTAAAATGAGAAAATCAAGCCTATTTAAAAGACTAGCAATGGGATCTTGAAGCCCTATACCTCCAGTCAAGTACAAATCCAAGCCAGACCCACAGTGACCGGTCACTATTATAATACCTCTTTGTTGGCTAGTATGGAATAATCAAGTTGTTCAAGTCCACTTCTTAAATGACAAGTATCCATATCATGAAACAAACATGGTTCTCAGGCCTAATTGGCCTTTGGGGATGGGACACAGGAAGGGAAGGAGTTGGCTATATAAAGCCAAAACCAGTCCTCTCACCATGAAAAGGTAGTATTTTTCCCCCCACTCCAAAGTGCTAGTCCCTGTAGAAAAAAGTGCAACTCATGGATAACTGTTTGTCTTGGTATATGGAGGCTCCTGTGCCCCTTTGTACTCCTATCTTTTCAGATGACCATCTGGGATCTCCAGAGTTATCATCACCTTTCCCAATCACTTCAGGAATGAATGAAACTCCTGCAATCATTAAACAATCCTGACATGAATTAATATGGGAAGCAAAGAAACTGAATACAACTTTCCCCTTCCTAAGTAACTTTTCATTCATCCTATCAAAAGACAACAGAAAGTATTAACAAAACACACTTTAGTCTCTACCAATTAAAACAGAGAAAAAGCAAGAATGACCCCAGTCCTCTGAACTATTGTTTGAAAATATTCTGGAAGTAGCCAGCTACAGCAGCAAGACGAGAGAATAAAATTAAAAGTCTAAACATCTTTAAGAAAAGATAGAAGTTCTCTCTATTTACAAATCATGTATGTTGTATTCAAAAGGAGAAGGAACTTAAAATGTCAGAAATTACTATGTAAAAATAACTACAAAATGAATATAATATCTGGGAGTTCATTAACCTACCAACACACACACACACACACACACACTCTTTTTGTAAATGCCTAGAAAACATTCGTTATAGATATAAGACAAGACTAATAAGAAAATACATTGCCACGGGTGGGCATTGACAAGATATAAAAACTGATATTACCAAAATTAATTCTACAATAAGGACTATAAGAACCAAATTAGCAAGGAAATATTTTAAACAACTCACCTAATCAACAAAAACTTTCATTTAAGTGAGCAAAATGTCTTGAATATCAAGGAAAGTAACTTGCAAATATGATATTGAAAGGTTAAAAAAAAGAAAAGAGTGGAAAAAACAGCTAAAATGAGGGTAAAAAAAATCTAATTTTGAATCTTAGGTGTCCTGCTTACTGTTTGTGTGACCTTGGGCAACTCATAACTTTTCCAAGCCTCAATTTCCTCACCTGCAAAACGAAGACTTTCTACTACACGACCTTTCAGATTCTTTTTAGTTCTAAATTTATGAAACAAAAGTAACCACAAAAGTTACTGAAAATACCATGCAAATAATGCTATTTATATGACATCGAGCTAAACTACAAAGGTAACATTTAACTACCCTCTGTTTACTCAGTTAATCTGCCACAGTTATTTACTTTGTCTGATTTAGTAAGACAAATGCACTTTGGAGTGTCTGAAATGTTTTATCTGGCCCTGGGAAAGGAAAACTAAAGGAGGGTTGTGCTTTTACTAATAGATAAGTGCAAATAGCTTCCATCCTATCAAATGAACAGCTAGGACCTTTGGTCACTGTTTACTGAAAATAAAATTAGCCTTGGCTGGCAGGTACTTATCAGATCTGAGAATAATTAACTATTGACATCTGGTAAATGTTACTGAAAATGCTAGTGGGAGACATTAACTTTGTGCTACTTTTCCTGAATGCCCCACATCCATCCCCCTAATATCGCCAATGTAATGTAATTTACATTTGCAAACAAACTCCTGACTTCACCAAAGCCAGTTTAGCAGGCTTTTTTTTTTCACTTCCTTCATTTCAGACTGACCAAAAAAGCAAAAATTTTCTAGATAACTAAAAACAAATCTGAGGAGCAAAAAGGTTCCCACCACACCTTACCTAGCATGTCCACCCAGACCTCTGACCTCAGGGAGTGCTGGGAGTGCCGAGAACTTTGCGGACACAGAAGGTTCATTTCAAGTTAATCAATACTAGCATTTCGCACTTCAAGCTGTTTTTCTGAGTGGACTTCAAAGCACTTCACTAACAAGGCAAACAAACCTCACAACCTGGGAAGCAGGTGAAGTTCCCATAATGCCTGCAAGAAAATAAGTGAACTCCTTAAGGGCACAGGCCCCACTTCATTTATTTTAGTATATCCAGGAGCATAGCCTGACTTACACATAATAGGTATTTAATAAGTGCTTGTTGGATGAAAATCAGAAAGCAAGTCCACAATAAAGGCAGAGATGAAATTAAGCAGTCAGGAATCTCGTTTCTCACGTTGCAGGCTTCTCATTCTTTTTCACAAGTAACAGTTTTCATTTAATTAAACATTCAGGAGTGCAGTAAATTATTTTTGATTTATGACAAGTGAGCTGCACAACATATGGGAAACTCAATAGTTATAAACCTTAATCTCGGCTCTCTAATTAACCTGCTGTGAAACTTTCCACCAGCGACTTTGGGCCTCAAGTTCTCAGCTTTTCTATTCTGTGTTTAGAAAAAAAAAATTTGTAAGAAAAGAAACCTACCTCAAAGACTAGTTCGAAGCAATGGTTAAAGACAAAACCAGACGCATACATGCAAACTGAAAAGGCTGAAGAAATGTAAAATACGGTAGAGAAAGTCTTAAGGAACATAGGTCAACAATACGACTCTATTAATAAACACTTTGGATTATTTGTCCAAAGATCTCACAGTGCTTTTGAAACACTGCCTGTAGTACTTAGCCTTATTTAAGAGACACAGAGATTTAAAAAAAAAAGTTTTCATTCTTGTGCTAAAGAATGATCTTCGGTAACCGAGGGTTTCAAAACAGAAGCAACAAACTTGCTTACAGGAAAACTTACTTCAGTTGTATCTTCTTCTAAATGAGCATCCCTATTTCCTCCTGGGATAATATACTTCTTCCGCTCACTAATTTTTTATACAAGATTTACCTCTCAAAATCAATGATCAGGACTACATGGTCCATCTTGCTCTTTGAGCACTAAAAATGTTTTGGTGAATAACCAGTGAATCAAAAAGATGTGTTTATTAGCACTGTATGGATAGAAACAGGGTGGAGGTTGGGACGGGTGAAAATTGATTAAGGAAATAGATTTATGAAATGGGAATAAGTGAAGAGTGATGGCAGAAGATAAGGAGCTAAACAAAAAGAGAAGAAACAAACGAATGGATGTTAATTAAATGAAGTAGTGGAAGGGGTGGAATCTTTGAAGAAAAGGCGGTAATGCAGAGGGTTGCCTAATGTTTATATAAGTGGGTTCTGCACATACACATTGGTTATGTGTATGTATCCACAGTTAGTCTAAATTTGGGGAAGGAAGGAAGGAATGAAGAATGGAAGGAAGAAAGGAAGGAAGGAAGAGAAGTTACAAAGTGCCTACCATGTGTCATTCACTATACTAAGTAATTTACATGTTCTTTTTTTGATGCTCACAATAAACCCAGGGAGAAGTAAGTGCTATTGTTATCCTCATAGCGGCTGGGGAACTTAAGGAAGAAGAAACTCAAGACAGAGTTAGTTATTTGACTGAGTTATTTGACAAATTCAAGACAGAGTTACTTGAAATCACAGGAAACACTAGTTGACCTAAATTGAGTTCTATTGAATTAGCAAACAGCAGAGACGGTTGGATTTGTACTTCTTCATTAAATGAACTAGAAATATTAAGGTATAATACTCAGGACAAAATCTATCAAGAAAATACCTCAAGAAAGTCAGAATAAAAAAGGTATCAAAGATACCAACATATTCACAAGGATTCTTTCATGGTTAACTAAGAACTAGAAATAAAACAGATATACTTAAACTGAGGAATAGTAACAACAAATTGTGCAATATAAATGAAATTCATTACTGTAAGAAATTATAAATATGAGGAATTGAAAGAAAAATGAATTTTAAAGTAAACCAAACCAGGAAAACAATATACACATTGATTAAAGCAATGTAAACAAACAACAAATAAAACTATAGAATTATACTGACCAAGTTTGCCCAGGAAATCAATAAATCAAGCAATAATTATCTACTATGTAACAGGCAGGATTCCAGGAGGTAGAGAGACAACGAAATTAAATCATCCCTGGATTACATGGGAGTATTCTTCTCTTGTTTTTTGTTGAGTATATTTGGGAGTCCTGTTTCTCTATACCTTTTCATGTTTTCATTGGGTTCAAATTGAAGACCTGGTAGGAGTGAATTTGGGAGGTAGGAAGCAGGTGCTTTTCAGCAAATACCACAGACGACTTCTTCCTAAGGTCTCCTTAGTGTGGGTGGGAGTTCAGCATGCCTCCTTTCTCAAGGGCTTCACAACTTCGCTTTTACTTTCTTGCTCTCCTCTTCAAATCTTGTCCTTATACTAGGGAACTTCAGCATACATAACTTCTTTAGCCTGCCACTTTCTCGGTCTCCTTAAATCCCATTCTACCTTAGGCACATAACAACCAGAGGTTGTATCTCACAATAACTCTAGCATTCATGTATCTGACTATAATGTATTATTGTACAAGTTTTCCCGATTCCTCACCCTGGCTAACCCTAATCTCATCAAAACTCTGATCTCTCCATATCTTCTAAGGACATTCATTACCACTGCTCTTAATTTCACTTTCTGTCCCTATCCAGGCCCCAATTATTCAACCAATTTAAGTTTAAATTTTAACATACTCTCCAATCCCTTGCCCTCATATCTATCATTACTCTTCTCTTGTCAACTTTGAGTCCTATGGTCTCCACTGCTACTCAATATTGCTAAACACAACTGAATATAAGTCATAAAAACCTACAGGCTATGTGTGCTAGCCCTTGCCTAATCGATGAAATCTTTTCATTAATCACTGCTTGCTTCTGTATCCTACATTGAACAGAAACTGTTCAAAAGTTTTTTTTCTTTCCTCAGACTGATCACAATTCTCCCTGCTTAAAAACAAATTAGACCATTTAACTCAAGCATACTCTTCTCCCCTTCTCTTTATCTCAAAACTCCTAGGCATTATCTCCCATTCTTTCCTCCTATTCTTCAATTTTTGATAAACTTCAATCTGCCAGCTCAATCTATGGAATAACAAAGAATGAGATATTAATACATTTAAAAGGTGTTAAGGCATAGTAAGCCCTTTAACAAAGTATTAACACTATTTCCTGATAGAGTTAAAAGAGCTGTTCTTAAGTAGTTGGACAGATCAGCTACATCTCTGATGACGATTAGAGGGTTAACTTATTAACATGCAGGGGTCCAAGCACGGACCTAGAAGTGCAGAAGGGATGCAAACTGTGGGGAGGAATATCCCCATTACAAATGTAAGCTCTCCAGGAGTAGCAAATATTTCATTCTTAGTATATACATTATTCCAACCGAGTCCACTGCCCAGAACTTGGCAAGAATTTGGTAAATGCTTCTTGACTCACTTATTGATTGGGGGTTAGAAAGGAATTTTTCTCTTCTCACCCCCTAACTCTTGCATTTCAGAAGTGTAGCTACTCAAACCAAAGAATAGGCTGCATCCAGTGGAAAGCAGAGCCATATGGCCGAACTACACATACAAAGTGGCAGTCACTGCAAGCAACTTGGAAGAGCAGGACCTCTAGTAGCTGAAAAGAGATTTGATCATATATTCAAGAGGGAACTAATTTGAGTAATCCAGGATTGACCTCTGGAGAAAAACAGACCGTTGAAGCCAGCTAAACAATTGCTCAGTAGAGATACTGTACTGTGGAGGAAGAGAAGCTTTTTAAGAATTGCCTGGTAATGAAAGGAATTCAACGGTATGCAAGACTACAGAAATGAATAACCTTGGATAGATGTTCTGCACACACATGCCTTACCACCATTATATTCTATGTACATACTGACTCCTTCCATGGAAGCAGTGTACATTTGTGAAAGAGTAAACCGAGGTTTATGACGGGAAAATACTACAGTTATTATTCTCTTGTCATCTTAGTAAATTCATTTGGAAACACATAATTGTATCTACTATCTGTGTAATGCTAATGGGAACCATTCTGGTGGGTGTTCAAGTGCTGTAGTAGTAGGAATGGGTATCCACAGAGTACCTCTAGAAGCAATAAGTAGGAATTGCCACATGGAAACCTAATCTGTAAAACTGGGAGTATGAGTTGCTAGGGAAAATGTCCCAAAACATGTGCTAGGCTGTTATATGTACTTGCCTCTCCCATTAAAAGCATAGCTCTGTAAGACTAGGGGTCGCTTCATTCCTAGCATTTGTTATTTCTGGCACATACCATGGTACTTGCTATATAGTAACTAATTAATAAGAGCTTCTTGACTGAGTGATGATTGTGTTCAGTTCTATTGAATTGTACTCAATTTAAGAAAGGCATTTAAAGAGTCCTTATAAGAGAGCAACCAAGATGGTGGAGTCACATGTAAATTAGGTGAAAGACTTTGGGATGGTGAGCAGGGAGATAACACTCAGGAGACAGTATGCCTCAGGCCAAGTATTTAATGTTCTGTAATATAGAACGAAGATACAATTGGTTGTGTGTATTCCTACAGGGCAGAATCAGAAGCAATGGGTAGTCGTTGTGAAAAGGAAAATTTAGGCTTGATGTCAGGAGAAACTTCTTAATAATTAGACCTGTCCAAAAGTGTCATTGGGATACCTTATGAGACGTCAGGAGTCACCATAACCAGTTCTCCAGTATGTTACATTTGATATTCCTTTCAGGTATGGGTTGGACTGATCTGTGAGTTACCTTCCAACTCTTGATTTCTGTGATTCTATAATTCTGTGACACCTTGTTCTCCATTACTATGACATACTAAATCTTTTATCACCATACAGTAATTGGATCAAAATCATCCCCAAAAGATAAATGTTATACACTTTAAGTATCCCTTAATCTACTATCTCCCAGATTGTACTTAGAGGCTTTTCTGGATTTTCATTAAGTACTGATCCTTTAACCAGTAAATAAATAAATAAATAAACAAATGAAGACAAGGAGACAAAGTAGGAAAACAAAAACCATGAAATTCATCAGAATTGAATAATTAGGTTTGTTATTTTAGTGGTTTCAAATCTTAACCATTTGCTTTACACTTGTAAAAAATTACCTATTTATTATATTAGAAAATTAAACAATTTAGGACTATTCCACAGTACCACAGGCAAAGATGATGCGATTTCCAACTCAGTCACTGTGTATTTTTATACCATTAAAATTTTGTATATTTAATATATTTTCCTTTCTACTCATACAAAGAATCCAACTTACTAATTTTGGTCAAATCATTTACAAGAACCGGAAGAGTCTCGCATAGGAGTGTCAGGTACAGCCTCTGCCAAGAGCTGTGTTACCTGTTACTAACTTAAGTGTTAAATGGCAAAGGGGGTGGGCAACAAGACTGAACAGTATGACTTCATTGAAATACTTCTCCCTTTACAAGCTCTCTTTCTTCCTCAGTTGAGAAAGATGTCAAAAAGTCCCTTTCCCCATCCCAAAAAAAGTAACTTTTATGAAACATAACCAGTTGCTTTAGCATCTGGATCTTACATTAAATACCATCGAGATGACATCCCTTAGTATATATGTTAACAAAAGCAACCTTGTTTTATAAATAACTATTGTGACTCTTCTACCAAAACATTTGCATAAGCTTGCTCAAATACTTTTTTAATAGAAATTTTGTGACATACTGTATAAAAAGAAACATTATGAGAAATATTATAAGTGGCTGAAAACAGAGGACCAAAATCAAAATAGCTAAGCACTGCCATTTCCCTATTTGCAAGTACTAATGAAAGGTTTATTATATGTTTCACATTTTCACCTACTAATTTCCCACAAGTTTATCTTCTATATACAGACTGCTCCCAAATCTATATATTCAGCCCTAATCTTTGTCCTGAGCTCTAATTACACATATCCAACTGTCTTTCCCATTGTGTTCTTTCTGCGCCATGCTACTCGACTCTTGGAAAATGTGGGTCCTTCAAAAAGTGAAAACTATATTTACTCTAGAGTTAAGGGAACTTTCTACCCAGAATGAAGATTTGAATGTGACCTCAAATTATATTAAGATAGGTTTCAAATCACTTTCACACAAAAATCTTTCCCTATGGAAAGGTGCTCATTTCCACATTTTCATTCTTCTAATGGTTCTGTTGAAATCACTAAACTTTAAATACTTGTCTTAGAAGTATGTGCTGATTCCGGAAATTATTTTAATAGGAATAAACCCTCAAACCTGTAAAAAATGTTTAAAATTGTGTTCACATTGAATGGGAAGTAATAAAATATTATTTTTAAAAATTCTACTTTAAGTTAAAAAAGAACAAATAATTAAATATTGTCAATGTGAGCATTTATACCTCAAAATTGACAAATGCCACAAATTACATTTGCATTTATAATTTTGTTGATTATCTAGACTTCAAACAGTGGTTAGAGAAAATGTTGATGAAGATTAAACTGAAAGATGCATCATATATGACATGCAATCCCCCAACCCTACCCTCAGTAAACCAGTTGTTAAAACATTTACCAACACACCCCTGGTTATTGACAACTTTTAATTTCAGCAATTCTTACTAATAACATAAAGTGCTAATTAATCAGAGGCATACACGAATATAAGATCAACAGCTAATGTTTTTCATAACTACTTAAAGTTACAGACTGTCTTCAAACAACAATGACTCACATTGAAACAGATGACTTGAGACAGATCTAGACAAAAGAGCATAAATCTTTCACAACAATTCAAGTAAGAATTTAAGGGTCAGGGTGGAAAGTGAAGGTAGGGAAAGACAAGATTTAGAAATTATCAAGAAATCCAAGGAGGAACTAAAATAAGTACATTTTACTAGTCCAGGTAATCAAAAAAGAGATAGCTAGAAGCCTGTGGTGACAGAAAATTCCATCCAGAAAAACACACCGCTAGAATACATTTCAGTGCCAAAGAAAGAAGCCTGTATCTGTGTTCCAGCGTTAAATGGAGAAGAGCTCAGACCAGTGAAACTCCAATGACAACTGGGCCTGCAACCGGGTGGTACTGACATCAAGAAAGGGCTAACAGGAGGAGGCTAATGTTCCACACTAGAAGAGAATGCTGCTAAATGAGAAAGCCCCTCCACAAACCATCCTTACCCAGAGTTCTGGCTGCAGTTCCTCCAGAAGTACCTAAAAAACATAGCTCTCAATATTGAGATCCAAGAAAACATAGTTTAATAGGAAAAAATGATTCATCGTTAATATCAAAAGTACAGATATCCCTAACACATTGTGACATTTTTCCACATCGGTTTTGATAAATTTCAGACTGGAATAAGAAATTAAATGGGAATTTAGGGGAATTTTGCAGAAGCTGCAGACAACAAGGCCAGAAGATGACACAGAATTTTGCAGAAGCTGCAGACAACAAAGCCAGAAGATGACACAGAAAAAGTTTAGAAACTAAAAAATTCATTATACACACGCACACGTACGTGTATACACACACACACACACAGAGAAAATTTCATAAACTCAAATTATTTTTTCTTTTAATGCTATGAATACTCACAATTTCTTTTTAAATTAAAATAAGTACAAAGTTGAAGTTTTCAAAAATAACGCAAAAACCAACAGAACACATACAAATGGCAGTAATTTTACTTAACATTGACTTATATATGACCTAAAACAAAATACTTAATCAAAATTTCACAATAAGATACTATGCATAATACATTTAAAAAAAGAAACATGAAAAAATTCAGACTTCTTCTCTGGTACAAAGGGCCAAAAACTTTTCTGTGCATGTTTCAGATTTTAGGAGTACCTTGCCCCTAACCCCAGAGATGTGCAAGAGATAAACTATATACAGGGCCTGATACTTACACAAGGTAAGAATGCATAAGAAAACACCACTAATAAAGAAACATGGGGGTGGGGCACTTAAGACACAAACTTATTAATTACTCCACATCATCTATAAGCAAACATAAATTTTATGCAACTTCAATTGGAATTATTGAAGAAAATTAAATCAGTTTCAAAATGATACTAGAAGTGAAATAGGAATTCTACAGAAAAGACTGGGAAAGTTCAGGAAAGCACCAGAGGAATTAATTGGAAGAATAAAGAATTTGCTAAAACAGATACAAAGCCTAATTCAAGTAACAGACTCTTTGAAAATTAGACTGAACCACACAAAAATCAATAACACTGTCAGACAACAATAAATAGTGGGAGAAAGAAATCAAATCATTGATAAAATATCTTTAACTGTAAGGTAAAAACAACTTATCTGAAACATAGTTTGAGAGAAAATCAAAGAAACATCCAACTACATAACACTGAACATAAAATAGCCTAGATACCATATATAAAAGAAAAAAAAAATCAAGGAAAAAAAAAATGCGTGCAACTATTAGAACCAGAGGGCAGAGAGAAAATATCAGATACAAAGAGAAACTACAAAATCAAAACTACCATGCATAACAGAGCCAAGGTCCAAATCTTCTAGATCAAAAATAATATGCTAAGCGGCCAAAAAGAAAGAGTTCAAATACTAAAGAGCCACATCCAAGATCACACAAGACATGGCAGCTACCACCAGCAAAGAAAGGAACATGTGGAATATTTTTAGAAAGCAAAAGATAAAGACTTGCCTTGAAAAGTTAAGTATGCTCTTACAGTGAGGAAAAAGAAACCAATCTCTATTGAAATGGAGGACTTAAAATTATTCTTAATGAAGACCCCAAGGCTGAGGGAATATTATGAAATGCAAACACATGAGTGAGGAGGAACCAAAAAATTAAATTATGTCTGAGTGCTCAGGCCAGCCTATAAATGCTAACGTATTTATATTCTGATCACAGAAATAATTGAACTTCAAGAGTCATAGCTGGATTAAATGAAGCAGAGGGCCTCAAAGTAGTAGGTTGGTGTTTTTTTATATTTTAATTATCTAAAGACAAAAGAAAAAGAAAGAGCAGATAAAACTAGTCAAAGTTTCTTTGTGTTTTGAAAGCCTGCCTAGGTCAATCATAAAATCTTACTAAGAATTTTTTTTATATCACATAAGTGATCACTTGACATTCTGTTTCTATAGAAAGTTTACCTCCTTTTCAAACTAGTCAATATTCATCATTTATGAACCTCAAAAATCCAGATCTCTACATCCCAGAAAGTGCTTATAGCTACTAAGCCTGGGAAAAGGGGGAAAATTTTAATAACTTAATCTTTCAATTCAGCTTAAATATATTGCTCTTTTCCAAATTAATTGTAATTTTGCTGGACTGACATATTTTATGGGGTACAACTTTGGATTCAAATCCATTTACCTCTTCATTCCCTTCTGAAGAAAGAGTTAACCTCCTACCAGATGTTTATGATATAGGAAACCATTCATCTATCCATTCAACAAATACTTTTTGACCATGTACTTATCTATAACACATATGGTCAAGTGCTCTTGGGGACTACAAAGATGTATATAAGACATGCTCCCTGCCCAAATAAGCTTACTCTTATATACCATAAGAGTGCTGTTAAGTGCTTTGGGAGTTCAGAGGCAGAGAAATTATTTCTGGATGGAGTGATCCAGAAGACTTCTCACGGAAAGAGAGAACTGAGCTATGAAGAACTGATTGGATTTTTGTACTCACAATTGATATGGGGAGGAATTTATTCCACATAAAGGGGCAACATAAAGAATCAGGAGTCAACTTCAAGTGAAGATACATGGAGGCAGAAATTATATTGTGTGTATCTTTGTGTTCTCAGCTCCTTGTTAAACTCAAAAGCTTATGAAGGTATAATGCTAGATAAGGATGGAAAAGCCACCTGGATTAAAATTTTGGAAAGCCTATGTAAAATTGTTGAAAATTTTAGGTTTTCTTTAGTACGGAAGGTGAAGTCACTGAAGAAAAATATTCAAATTTCCAAAAAAAGGGAATGACTTAAGCAAAGGGATACTTCAGAAAAATATTAATTTGGAACGAAAAATAAATATTACTCTGGAGTACGTAAGAATACTTAGGAATTGTTTTAATATCCTATATCATAAAACAATAGCAAGACAATATTAATATTCTCAACTAAGAAGACAGAAGTGAGAATAGAAATACATATTCTCCAGAGAAACTGGGAAGGAAGAATCAACAGAATTTAAGAGGAGGAAAAAAAGACAATTTAATATTTTTAAGCATAGGTTACTAGGAAAATAAGAAAATTCACAAAAATAGGAACATCGGAAGTCGAGTCAATCTTTACTTGGAAAGTACACAGATAATAAATATAATAATGCGTAATATTTATATAATACTTCTATGGGTTCTAAAATATTTTCCATTAATATTTTGATTCATTCTCAACAGTTCATAGGTACATGATATAATTGTTCCCATTTTACAGATGAGAAAATGAAAGAGTGATTTGCCCAGGATTACATGGCCAATGTGTCTGAGGTGTGAGGGCTCTTTACCTCCAAGGTTATTGCTCCATACATCACACCACCTTTCCATTTGACATATTTTGAAATATAAGGGTCAGAAGAACTATGAGGACGTAAGATCTAATACTTAGCATTGTGACATGGACCCAAAGCAAGTGACTTGACCAGCAAAACAGAGAAGGTATGCTAGTGCAGTACAAAGGATGCAGGATTTCCTGACTGAGGACTGTGGATTGAATTCCAGCTGTAATACTTACTATCTACTAGATTGTGGGTGAGTCACATGAATTATGTGGGTCCTAGTTCCTCATCAGTAAAATCAGTAGGCTGAATTGGTTAGCCAGTAAACTTCTTCTGAGATATAGATTTATAACCTACAAAAATAGATATAAGATTTATTTTTGGGTGGGTAATGCCTAAAGCCATATATGTACAGCTAAGGGCACTACAGGATAAAGTACAAAGAACAGAACAGAGCGAAGAAAAGGATCATCAACACAGTCTATATTGAAAATGTGGGAGGATGAAATGACAATAAAAAATGAAACAGGAATAACAGGAGACATATGCAGAACTATGAGAGTTGTATCATGGAAGCCAACGAGAAATAAAGTTTTACGTTTCAAGTTGATCAACATTGTGAAATGCTAGAACAAAGGTTGAACTGCTCGATTTGGTGTTTAAAGACCTAAACTTATTTCTGATAATTCTGTCTCATGCATTCTACATTTATTCAGTCAATAAATGAATATCTAGTACTTTCCTGCTGTGGAACAGACACTGTGCTAACTACTAGGGGCACAAAAAAAGGCAAAAACATCGACTTTTAAGGAGCTTAAAATATAAAAGAATTATGCTTTAACAAATATTGCAATATAAATTGGAAATATTCAACAGAGGGAAAATACTAGACTAAAGTAGCATACAGATAGTCAAACTATACAAGAAGGGATTTTAGCTGGTATTTGAAGGAAGCTAGGAAAGACATGATATAGAGATTAGTAGGGAGAGCATTCCAGGCATAGAAATGTTAATGGAAATGCATGAACTCAGGAGCTGGAGTGTGGTGTGCGAGAAAGAGTAAGAAGTACATTACAGGGAGGAGAACAGGATGTAAGGTCCACGAAGACTACAAAGGGTGGTGGAAGGCGTTATGAAGAGTTATAAATACCAAACAGAGGATTTATATTTTATTCTGGAAATGACAGAAAACCTCTGGAGTTTAATAAGGTGGGGGTGAAAATGTGACATGGTCTGATTTTCATTTTAGGAAATCATTTTGACATGAGAATGAAGGATGAACTACAGTAGGTGTAAACTTGTGGCAGGGAGATTATCCAGCGGGATGCTGCAATGATCTAGGTGATGAGGGCCTACACCAGGGTAGTGGCAGGCTCAGAAGAGTTAAGGGGGCAAATGTGAGAGATATTACAAAATTAAAATCAAAGGCCCTTGGATGCAAATTAGTTATGTTGAGTGAAACCGACTGAGGAATCAAGGATAACAGGCTTCAAGTCTGGCTGAGTGGGAGGATGACCTATTTGCTATATCATGCATGCCTTGAGTGCCCTCCTACCTGTGCTAAACCTCTTGGAATCCCTAGCTCCCTACAAGGCTCAGCTTCAGACTTACATAAACCCTTATTTGTTAAAGGTCCCACCCACTAACCTCACACATCTCAGAAATTAATTTGCTTTTGCTTTCCACAAACTATAAACTTATTTAGCGGTGATTTTCTTGTATGATCTCAGAGACAACTTTCGTTTTGTCTTTATATTCCCAATAATGAGCACAATACTTTGCCCATAACAAAAACGTGATAAATGCATATTAAAATCACCTTTAATTAATAATTGTGAAAATAGCATTGGATTTAGTAATCAGAATACGATAATTTCATTAGTGTAAATTTCCAGTACTTAACATGACAGGAAATGGAGTGAGTATAGACTAATTTAGCCCATTATAAAGACTTCCATGCAATGAATTATATAACAGCAAAAAAATCACATGTGTCTAATAATGGAGTTAGAAAGCCCAACTCCATTACATTCTAGAATTTTTCATGTTACTTTTACCTAGAAAATTCTTCTTTCATAATCAATTATAACAAGTGAATATTTAGTATATACTATGTGTCAGGACTTATGCACCAGTTTTCCATTTCCTGAATCCAACCTGCTTCTATTCATCACATGTGTGTTAGCAACTGGAAGCTTAGGAGTTACTAGGCTCTTTAAATACGTATAGGGCTCTTTCAGCCAAAACAAATAAATGAGTCAAATTACTAAGAATAGACAGACAATGATTCACTAATTTTGGAGACAAATAGAGTTCACGGCTACACTCTGAGTTCTTACTTGCTACTGCCCATAGTACATGGCCTACAAGCCAGCTTATTCTCACATATCCGCATTTTTTAACACCTCATATCTCTCCCATCATTCCAATTGCTGGCCACTAACTCAATTTCTTCCTATCTTTACCTCTCCCTGTTTCATTCTAGTCAACATCTGATCTTCTCTGATATCTAAGTGACAATTAGCTAATCTAATAAACTAATTATTCTAATGTGATCATGGAATAAAGCTACAGAGGCCCTCAGGATCCCGATCTCATTATCTAGGGCACAGATATACATTATACTAAGTACCTTTTCGACAGAAAGAATTACAATTATTTCTCCAAACTATGTTAAATAAAACAACTAAAATATGTGATGTGGGTCTTGTGAACCTACTCAGGGAATCTCAGACGGCATGTCTCCATATGGAAAACTTTGAAAGTCTGCTTCGGGGAGAATCGTAATGATGTATAAAGGAAGTTCTTTAGAGAAACAGACTACATCCATGCATAGACATTCTGTAACTTTTTCTGGTCTCATAACCATATATTAAAGACTGAACTCTGACTATGGTTCCATTCAAAAAGCACTGTCAGCTTCAGCTACTGACTTTTGGCCTCTTTCAGTCCTGGAGGATCTTGGTGATTGCGGTGTTTATGGCTCCTGATTAAAGACCAGCCATTCCTCATTCTGCTGACCAAACTACATATCCCTTTTGCCACTGGTGAGTGTTTCCCAAAACCTCCTTATTGGTGGAAAGTCTGAGAGGAGGCATCCTTCATTCTCCATACTATACCATCCTGTCCCCTGACCTAGGTACCACGTTCCCCTCTCTCCTTACTTTCAGTTCCCCTTTTCTTTTATCTTCTCACATCAAAATCTAAGGACTTTAAAGTCAGGGACTGTCTTTCTTTTTGGTACCTTTTTGTATCTTCAGTGGAAACACAATGCATGGGACAAAAAAAGTGCTTACTACATCCTTGTTTACTGATGAACTGAAATGGAATCTGACTTTGAGAGTTTCAAAATCTCAGGATAAAAAGTGTCAGGAATCTGGAAGTCTCAGCCCATATTAAGTGCTGCAAGTCATTTGATGAAGAATCAATCATCCGGGGCTGAAAGAGCAAAGTTAGATCTGCAGGAGGACCTTTAAGTTCCTCATCCAGTAGAAATTAAGATAAACCCTCATCTGGCAGAGATGCTGCCTTTGGGTGTCAATTTGATCAGAAAAGGGCTATATAGAAACAGCACTACATTGAGAACATTCACCCCCAGAGACAAATTCGTATTGCAGAGACTATAACCTGGAAGTATCTATCTATTTATTCTATGTTTTTAAACTAAATATCCTTCTATGCAAGCTAACCAGAGTGAAGTAATGAAAAGAAATTGGGATACTAGTCCCTGAGGCCCTAAATTTATGAAACAATTGGTGAGGGCTTCAGGCAATAGCAGTAAAGATATTCCACAAATCATTCCAGGTACCTTAGGACCAAATGGTCAGTGGGTGGAGGTGAAGAAGAGCATTCCAGGCATGGGAGATAGGAAATGCAAAGATGGGAGATATAGTATCTACGGAAGATAACTGGATCACAGAGTGTGCAGAGAAGAGTTGGCTGTGAAGAAAATCAGGAAAGTCAGAAAAGAGGATTTTAAATTTTATGCTAGGAGTAATTGGAAACCACAGGAAATTATTAAATGGGGTAGTTTCATGATCAGACTTTCATTTTAGCAAAATTTCACTCCTTTTGCTCTTTAGAAAATTATATACTGAGATTATAACCCCGAAAGAATGGAACTTCTCCCTTAAAAGGTGGTCAAATTCTTACTAAGTACAGGGCCTTCATCACTGCTCTGTTTTACAATGATGAGTCTTGGTTTTCTTCATCCGAAATGGGATGGTACTAGATTATCTGCTTGACAGGGCTGTTTTGAGAAAAGCCCATCACAAGGCATAAGATACTGTTTCACTGTGACCTTTATCATTATATATAGATCATCGTCATTTACTATTATGAAAGGATTTGGGGGTGGAGTGGGGGGCTTTCCTTATGACATGTCCTAGATTTCAAATACTCTCCTGCATTCCACAGAATTAACTTCCCAGCAAACCAAGCAAAAACACACTCACATAAATCTCTCTCTACTAGCTAGTCATTCTCAAACTTCTGGACTGTACTACGTTTTAAATTAGACCCTAACTTCTCCATCGATTCCAGTTAAAAGACCCAGATGATGATGTACACATTACTTAAAAGGCCATGTGATGGGCATAAGGGTCAAAAGGATAATACAACACAGACTGTTCTTTCAAATGGCTGATAATCTAATGGGGGAAAATAGATGTACACAAGTATTAATGCTACAGGAGAGTGTTAGAGAAGTGCAAACCAGAGGTGCAGGCAGAAGTCCAGTAGGAATTTGAAGAAGGAAAAACCACTTTCTACTGAGAAAGTCAGAAAAGGCTTCATTCATATAGCTGGCAACTCAGTTGATCCTTCAAAGGAGGTCCTGGCATGAGAGCAAAGGCAGAAAGCCAGGGAAAGGTAGGATATAATAAGACAACAAAAGAATCCTTCACTTTGGGTGGAACATAGAGCTTGTGAAAGTGAATAGAAGGAGATGAGGCTATGAAAGGTAGTTTTCACACTTTGGAAGGCCTTGAATACCAGAATCTAGAATAAATAGGTTTTTCTTTATAAACAATGTGGAGTCAGTGAATGTTTTTGAACAGAAGAGGTTTCATTTAGAAAGATTACTTAGGCATCAGTGTGAGGGGATGGATAGGAAGAAGGAAGACTAGTTGAGAGGCTAATGTATGAAAAAGACAAGCAAATCTGGGCATGGATAGCTGCAGTAGGAATTCAGAGGAAAAACAGATGAGTAAATGTTGTAGAGGTGGAATAAACTACATGTGGAAATTATTTGAATGTAAGGAGTAAGAAAAGAGATCCAAGGATGACTCCAATGTTATGGACCAGGGTGATGGATTGGTGCTACTATCAATAAAATGGAGAAGGAAATGATAAACCACTCCAATATCTTTGTCAAAAAAACCACAAATGAGGACATGAAAAGTCTCACATGACCGAAAGAACTGAACAGAAAAATATCAACAGAAAAGGAAGTATTGGCAGGAAGATAAAGTCTGTGAAGAAGATAATGAGTTTGATTTTAGACACAGTGAAAGTAGGATGCTTGTGAGCCATTCAGGTAGGGATATCAAGCAGACAGTTGAAAATATTCATCATTTCAGTAAAGTTTGGAGGTAAAGATCTCTATTTCATAGTCACCTGCCCAGGAATGAAAAGTAAAGCCCTGAAAATGGAAGAGATCATCAACTGAAGAGAGAGAAGAGTATCAAGAACAGAACTCTGGAGCTGAAGGGAGGAGAGAGACTGATCGATAAGAGCCAAAAGAAAAATGAAGTAGAAGCAAAAGAATACTCAAAAGGGGAAGAAGAACAATAAAAGCACAAAGTTACAGTAGCAAAATTAGGAAAAAGTAAACAACAATGAGGCAGTGGATCATGACCGCATATGCTATGAATAGACCAAGAAAGATGAGGACAGAAAAGAAATATACTGAACTTACTTATGGATTACAAAACCCTTAATGACTACAGGTAGAGCTATTTCAGCATAGTGAAGAGCAAAAAAGAAAGATTACAAAGGCTTAATGAAACTTAGAACTAGCAATGACCTTTGCACTGTCTTCTAACATTTTTCTATCTCACATATTTGTGCTCAACACCATTTTGATCTTGTATCTATCACAAATCAAGATTCAAAAAAGAGGTTTTGAATTAAACATATATAAAATACTTTCTATTTATAGCCAGAAGGGATATATACAAAACAAAACACATTAGAGGCTATTCAAGAAAGTTCTACAATACTGGAGATTGGCTATAACAATTTACACATTTGGAACCTGTATTGCTCTGGTTCAGACCTCTGTTGCCCAATTAGAGGAAAAGGATAGGCCAATCATAGGAACACATGTCTTCTCTTAGTTTAACTTGTAAAAAATGTTTTAGCCAAAAATAAAAATAAACATAGCCAAGGATGTGCCAATTACATATGAAGATAGTAAGGGAAAGTAGTATAACTTCATTACAACCATTTGATATCTCAGGTGATAACTAGAAGAGTGGACAGAGGCTTGAGCTACAGGGAACTCGAAGGCTAAGAATATCCAAGAGTGAAGTGACAAAGGTCTATGTCAAAGTGGTGGCACTGAAAGGCAAGGGGGCATGTACAAGAGATATTATAAAGACAGAAGAGTCAGGACTTGGTGACACGATAGATAAATGGATGAGAGAGAGGGTGGAGTCAAGGATGACAGCTAATGTGAGAGCCTGGGTGACTGAAAGGTTGATGGTGCCTTACACAATAGTAGGAAAGTTAGGAAGAAAGGGGCACTTGAAAGGAATGATAACAAGTTCATTTTTCGACGTATGAAGTTTAATACATCTACAGGATATGCACCATAAGATATCCAAAAAGAAGATAGTTGATGCAAGAGTACATACAGGTCAAGAGAGACATTAAATTGATAAACAGATCTGAGAATCATTGGCATAGAGATGATAACTAAATCCACAAAAGCTGATGACATCACTAATTGAAGTAGTGTGTGTATATATATTATATATAGATATAGATGTATATAGATATACATATACATATAAGAGAGAGAGAAGAGACAACAGGAAAGAACCCTGGGAACATGTCCTAAATTGGTAGGTATGATGTGGATAAGGATCTAGAGAATAAAAGTTAAGACTGACCTGACAAGTAGGAGAACCCATAAAGAGTAACATAATGAAAACCTATACCCAAATGTAGTAGAAACAAAAAAAGACACTTAAGTGAAAACTTAGAGAGAAGTGAGTATCAAGGAAAACATGGTAATCAACAGTATCAAAGGAAGAAAAGCCATGAAGGATTAAAGACTGAAAAGGGGCCATTAGATTTGATAGTGAGATCAAGTCTCCCCTTCCTTCAATTTTAGCATTCTATTATACCACCCCAAAATGTTTTATTCATGCAGAACACGCCGTAATAAAGGCATCCCCTATACATCACAACAATACCACAAAATTTTTCTTCAAAAATATAAAAAAAATACAGAAAGAATACAGTTCTGGGAATCAGAATGTCTAGATTATTATAATGAATTACCTGTAACCTTAAACAAATCATTTCAACTTATGGAGGCCTCAGTTACCTAATCCACAAAATGAATAAATTAGATGAGATGATATCAAAAATCTCCTCAAAATTCTAAAATTCTTAGAAGGAAGTAAGAGAGGGAGGGAGGGAGGGAGGAAGGAAGGAAGGAAGGAAGGAAGGAAGGAAGGAAGGAAGGAAGGAAGGAAGGAAGGAAGGAAGGGAGGGAGGAAGGGAGGAAGGGAGGGAGGGAGGAAGGAAGGAAGGAAGGAAGGATCAGAAAAAAAAAGATGATAATAAAAGTGATCCATAAAGTTTATCTCAGAAACAGTAAGCAGAATAATGTAACACAATCAGTGATGACAAAAACTAATACATTTTCCTAAACAAACTTTCACTACTATGTGATCTCAGAAGCCAGTGAAGACAGCCTAGGACGTTACACATGACTTCCCTAGAAGGCTCACAGTTCCCTCCCCAACCTTAAACATATCTGTGCTTTCTTCCTGTCTCCCACAAACATCATTGAGGACAGCAATTCCTTTAGAGATTGGCCCCAACTTCTTCTTCAGCACCACTACTAACTACTGAACAATTTATCATTGACAGCAAGGGAAGCCCCAGAGTAGGAGAAATGCACAGCGGCAACCACGGAGGTTTGGGAACACTTTCCCACCTCTTCAATCAGACTAACTGAAATATTCACAAGAAAGTCTTTGGTAGTGTCAAATAGTAGAACATAAGAAACAGATGCGATACTATCTGCACAAGTGACATTTAAGAAGTGTCATCACCATCTGCCCCCTAAGGCCCATGAGACCTTTCCACCTGATGTGGATATAAAACCTCCTTTGTGGGTTAGTTCTCCCACTACACTATGACAACCTTGACTATCTCTATTCTGCTATTTCTATGCCCACTGTTAAACACAGTGCTTTGCACACTCTAAGTGTTTTCATATTTTTTTATTTTTGTTTTTCATTCCTTCATCGAGAATGGTGGCAAAGAAATGAAACATAACACAGTAGAAAAAGCACTGTCTCTTGAATCACAGGATCAAGGCTTTGACATTTTATTACCTTAGGGATTTTGGGTAAATCACTTAAATATCCCTGACCCTCAGTTTCCTCATCTCTAAAGTGAGGAGGTTGAAATAAATGGTGAAGGAAAGGAAGGGAAAAAGTATTTATATATAACCTACTACGTGCTGGTCACTTTGCTAAGCATTTCTTTTTCAAAAACATCTCATTTTATCTTATCATTAGCCTTATAAGGCTTATACTTTTTTAATTCCCATTCTGTAGTTGAGAAAACTAAGGCAAACAGAAATTGACTTTCCCAGGTTTATACAACCAGGACTCTTAGGTAGAAATTACAAGAGAAAGACTACATACAGGGGAACCTAGGAAATATCTGAAGATGAATTTAAACTCGAGTCTTCCTGACTACAGTCATAGTAAGTACTCTACATACTAAACCTTCAGCTACCTTTCAATGGTCAATAACATCAGAAATTAAAATCAAATCTTATATCTAAATGATCAACTTTCATATCAATGAATACAAAAAGTAATAATATAAAATATCGTCAAATCTTGGTTACATGATCTTAAAAACCAAAGATTAGACTAGATGACTTCTGGAGTCCTTTCCAACTAAAAATCTAAGATGCTATGGACTCTAAAATCTCTTGCAATTCTAAATTCTATGATTGTATTTTTTCCCCCTATGCAGGCTACTCTACACAGGAATCCCAGTTAAAGCCTCCAGTGTATATAGACTTTCTCTTATAGACTTCTACCCCAGAAACATGGTCAAATTTCCTGACTCTTCTCTGGTTTCCTAAATGAAGCAAAACCAAGTGAATTTTGCATCAGCTGTCATCACCTAGAACCACTGTGGAATGAATGCAGACAAACCTCACAGGGAACATCACGTGAATGAACACACAGACAGGCCTTCTTTCAGACACAGCTAACTACAAAGGAGGCCTCGGAAAGCTAACTGGGTCTTACAAGACTTAGTGTTGGGAACTGTACTGTCTGTTTTGGTAAGGGTGTTGCATGATTGTGAGAGAACAGAAACTGTAACTACGCATCTTCCTTGGGATCTTCTATAAATGTTTTCTATGGGGAAGAAAAAAAGCAGACTGAAAAAGAATCCTAAGCCAAGCCTCCCACGGGATGTTCCCAGTCAAAGGGGGAAAAGAATGTTGAAAGAAACTTCCTAAACAAAAGGGAGCACAAGGGATGGGGGGGTGGGGGTGGGGGGTGGGAGAAGAGAATGAAAGCCATCAGTTCTAAGATTTGAAAATGAAGATCACATACATTCTTCCAATTACTGACAAGTCAAAGTTCCTGTTGATTCCGATATGACTTCCCTCTTTTATCAACACATCTCTGCCTCCCTCACTCTCACACCCCATTTACATATTATGCAATATATGTAAAATGATATATGTATGTAAACACTTGCAAAGCATTTTTCCAACCCTAAACTTTTCCACAACTGTTACTTATTGCTGTTCCTGTTTTTGAATGCCCTGAGTTAGTCAGATAGATAACACCACTCCCTAGGGGAAAGGGGAAAGGTAGGGGAAGGAATTTGGCATAACGCGGAAAAGTAACTAAAAGGCATGAATGCAAAAGAAAGATACATAAATTTCCTGTACAAAAAAATCACGGCTCAAGATTGGAAATGCCAGGGTTTCTCCCCCTGATTTTCTAGGTGATTTGGCAAACCTGACTCTTCTCACATGGAAGGTTCTTCAGGAAATGTAGTGTTCAGCTGTCAGCTTTGGCTAATTCTTAACATTTTCATGCTCCACTGCTGGGGTTTTTCTTCTTCTTCTTTAGGTCTGTCGCCTTCAGATACATCAAACTAAGGTTGTGTTTTTCAATTGAATATCTACAGTAACATGAAATCATAATATAACATAAAGTCAAATGTATAAACTTCACCAAATCCAGCCTTAGTTTACAGAGGAAGAAACAGTGGCCAGATAATCAGGATCTTTGAACCTTTCTGTTGGACCTCAGCGTTCATCTAGTACAAAAGATATTTGAAACAAAAATCTTCTCAACAACATGCCAGACAAGGGCTCAGGAAGCATTCCAAAAGGGGAAATCTAATGATGGTGAGTGATCTTGCTATTCTTCAAGGCACCCTTCTTCATTTGGGGACAATATTCCTACTGGGCCATCCAGAACAATACAAGGCTTGGATTACACCCACAGGGGCTAGTGAACCACACCAATCCTCCTTTTTATTTTTCCTCTCTATTGGCCAGACTCTTCTCAGTAGAAAAACTAGGCTCACCACATTTCAGTTCCCTCCCCATCTAACATTCCAGGTGAAAAATTCTATTTATAACTCTTCCCTAAGGGATCCTGGGGGAGCTGGAGTCGGAGTGGGGCACAAAAAATGTGAGGTGAAGGGTGGAAGCAGTAACAAAAAAAAATGCCTCAAGTAAAAACATGAATCAGATTAAGAAATAGGCAGATTTAATCCTACATTGAAAGGGAATGCTGAGTAAGACTCAAAGAATGATTCTAAGGAATCACCTGTGAGGATAGTAAACAATGAAGGTGCTCATTGGCTATTCTGCATGAGGCCCATATAAGCCCGGAAACAACTTCACCTCACTTTCCAGTCTCACAAATACACTTCAGTCATTCAGGCTACATCTCCTCCTCAGGTTTCTATGGGTACCACTGTAGACTGGGGAGTGTTTTTTTGATATCCTCAATCACCCATCAAGATTATCAGTTGAGAATCACTTTAGTGGGCCAACCTTAAGGTACCTTTTAGAAAGGGGTATTCACTAAGTTGGAACATTAAGAACAGTTTATACAAAACATTACTCCAAAACTCTCAGACACCCTCCAATTTATACAGAGAATCCCAATGAACGGGAGCTCAGAATTAGAAAACACATGAAGGAAAAAGAAGGGTAGTCGAGAAATTCTGGTGACACACAGTACACTTTCTTTGCTAATCTTCCAGCTCTCCGGTCATCAGCTCCCCAAATGGGATGATGTTCTGGGGATTTTACTACTCACTGAGAGGGAATCTCAAATTCTCTAAATGCTTCAAAGCTTGGATAACCCTTCTCCAATCAAAAGTAGGAGAGAGAGAAAGTAGATCTGGCCAAGGTTAAATGAGAGACCTCCTTCCCCACCCCATCTGCCAACCAGCCATGTAGCTCCTCTCAGGGGTATTACTGGAAAGTCACAGATATTTGAACTTCTCAAATGACCCTGGCCTCTGGCTTCATAATTTATAGACAACAACTATAGCAAGGTCAACTGCCTTGTTTATCTAAACCCTTTTTCCTGTGCAAGGTCACCCCAGTTGCACTTGCTTTAAGCAATTACTGCAAAGGCTATAATCCCGTTTAATTCATGGGGCCATCTTGTCCCTTACTTTATGTGATGGGGTAATTTCAGTAAGTCCATCAGCTTCGTTATATCTTTGATATTTTTACTTCCCTCTTTTATTGCTATTTTTATTTCAGTGGACTTGGAATTATCTGTTTTAGTATCTTTCCTTTGCTCAGGGGATTCTAGTTGAATTTACTTTTCTGTAAATTAGTTATTCATTGAGATATCTCTTTTTTTTACATGCTTTCTAACTTCTCCGCCTGGAACAGCTTTCATCTGTCCTTATCAATTACTCATCTGATTTCTCTATGATGTCCTAAAAGAACACCTGCTTACCATCAACCTTTTCCATTCAGAAGATCCAGTGCTACTGTATCTCTCTACCACTCATTTTCCAAAAATTTCTCTTTCCGTCAGAAGATGATGGTGACCATTTAGGTCACTGTTAGTCCCACTCTTCTCAATTCCACCATCCTTCCTGAAATACAATTTATCCAGTCTCTGACAAAACATTTAGATGCTTGTCATGAAAGGGTGAGCGTAATATCTTCCAGGACAATGTTGAGAGAGATGATCTGAGATACTTTTGTTCCGCAATTTCTTCTTTCCGACTATCCTATTTGGCTATGGGTTTCCTACTGAATTGCATGAAATAATTATTATCACTGTGGAATTTATGAACCCTTGCCTCTACTTTCTTAACTCTCAAGCTCCACACTTCTTTACCACCAGCACATTTCTTCTTTCTTGAAAAATGGGGCTGTTCTGATTCAAGACCTTTACCTTGGCTTGTAAATACGACTCCCTGTGGAATACTATCAAGTTACTAATCCTAATAATCAGGTGTCTAAAATCACCTCTGCTACAAGAGTTTAAATGCAAGGGCTGTCAGAGAATGTTAGTGTACGCCAAGGACAGGAGCTCAGGATACAATAGACATATGAGTTGACCTTTAGTTCTTATTTATTTTTCAATATCGATTGAGAGGCGAGGTTACTTCATTTTTCCTCCTATAATTACCAGCTGTTCTCCTTTTGGGAGTTTTTAATATGTATTATTTTGTGTACTGAGGGGAGAACTAACCCTAGCAGACATCCTCTCATTGCATTTTCTTCCTAGAATTTTCCTTATTCAATGTTATCTGAATATGTCAATTTATAGAAATCTTTAGAAAGCAAGAGTTTATTTTCTAAATTAGGTAATGAGATTCACACAATGTGGCTCCAATATATCCTCCACAGCTTTCTAGCTTTATCACTACTTTTCACTCAATCCAAAGTCCAAACAAATTAGCCCTACTTCTTGCAACTTAAATTTCACAAAATACTATAACCAATGAATGCCATAAGGAGAAGTGAAAGTGATATGTTTTGCACACACACGCCCCTTCTTACTGGACCCTTAACCACAGAATACATCATCTCTCATCTCAGTACTTTTACATAGCCTATCTCTCATATTTAGAATACATACTTTTCTAACTTCCATCTCTCAGAATCCCTACATCTTGTGTCACTTTTTATATTCCCAGTAACAACTACCTTCCCCTATCCGATCACAAATGATATTATACTACACGGAGCGCAAGTATTGCACTGACCCCAACTCTCCCAAGGTTTTCTTCCTGGGCTGAAACAGGCTTGCTCACCAACTCCAAGTCAGAACACAGTAGTTCCACAGAGGACCAACAATCATATGGTAGCTTCTCTTACATTCAGAATCTGAGGGATAAGCCTTCTGGGTTATAATTTCCAACAACAATATAGAACATGAGTCCCCATACTTGACCAACTAGTAATTAATTCTCAATATTAACCAAAATGTTTCCTGAAAAGGAAAACAAACTAATAACATTTACATAATGTTCTGAATCAAAACCACAATTACACTTTCCCATCAGTGCACACAGTGTCAATGGAAACTGTGCAAACAACTAAAGGCCCATAGTAGTAAAACATACATTTATTAAATATAATTTCCCAAGGCACCTCAGAATTGAAAACTCAGACTTCCAACTCTTGTTTCTACCTCAAGAACTGTCTATTAAAATTCCTGAATGACAGCAGCCTCATTGCTGAATACATGCATCCATTACTGAACTCAATTGATCCACCTTGTGTTTGATTTACAATACTGGTTGAGCCTCTGAGGTGCTACTCTGACTCACAGGTTCCAAGCAACTCAGTGTTCAGTGGACCCTTAATCCTCTACAGAATCACATTAAGCTTCAGGCCTTGCTGATGCCTTCACTGAAACTAACATTACACTCATTTTAAAAAAGGCAATAACTTCTATCATTTAAAAAAAAAAGTCTCTACAAATCTGCTCTTTTACAAGATTCTTGTTTCTTATTCTTCTCTATGCTTTGGTGATAACAAAAAAAAAAATCACCTTCCATTTTAGTTCTTTTTTTCCCCCAAAAAAAGTCATAATACAGTATAGAGTATCCTTTTCAATCTTCTCAGCATTCCTCTCCTGACCTTTCTTGGTTCAGCTCATTGGTCTTCTCTAAGAATGACTCAAATTTTCATGCTATCTGTAATCAAGTAAAGAAAAGTTCTCCACTTCTTCACTTTTTCATATGTAAATCACTGAAACATACAGTATTCTCTATTTATTCCAAAGGTCTCCAATTTGTCAGGTAATTTCAAGCCACATGAAAATGAGGATCCGATCTCAAAACACTGAGGCATAACTATGTCTCATATGAGTAAACTAGCAAGGCAAAATTAACTCAGCAATTTTTTTCTCCAAAGTAGATTTGTGACACAGATAATTAACAGTCAAGGGTCATGCACTAATGTCTATATATCTATCTAGATAAATATATTTATTACAGTATATCTCATTTGCCCTCATAGAATGTATAGAATATAAGCTCTTTAAGGGTAGAGTATTTGATTTTCATTTTTGTTATCGCAAATATTTACTACTTGTCCAATGATTGCTAGATTAACTCATTTCTTCCTCATGCCTCTGATGAGACCACAGAAAGATATTTCTAGAAATTTTAGCACTGAATATGATCTCCATGTAAAGAGATAGTGGAAAATCTAAAATACGGCTGGAAGACTTCAGCAAGATTTATACTATCTGCACAAAGATCAAGTTGCAAATTCAGCATTTTCCCTGCAACGTGCAGATGGGTAGGGATTTTGGTATGATTTTAAACCAGGGAAAAGCTTCATTTACTTTATGATCTCATCTGCTTCTCTTACCATTAAAGACTGATTTAACAACACTTATCTCCTGAATACAGCAGAGGTATGGCAAGTATTATCCATTTCTGAAAATGGGAATTACAAAATTATAACCTCAGAGGCTGCAGAGAGAAAGGAATGGCCAGCTAGACACCAAAAATGCAATCTTTGAAATTTACAGGAATCTATGGGGAAAACAATATGACTTACAAAATTTCCCATTTTTCTTAAATTTCTTTGCCACCATTTCTACATTCAAAACTCAGATACCATCCCAAAATATCTGAAAAGACTGAAATACAACAATAGTAAAATTGTACATAAATTCTAACAATTTATGGCATTTACGGAGTACAGGAAGCATCTTTGAAACAATATTAATCCTAGCCTACACAATTCCTTATAAGTTCATTCTGGAGCAAAGGAGAAATTTAAAAGGGGGACAGGAGAGGAAGGAGAATAACAGTTGCGAATTCTGATTATTAATCCTTGAAAATGAATTAATTTAGCCTTACATTCACTAAATATAATGAAATATCAGCAGCCATCCAGTAGTTATAGAAAGACAGAAGAAAAATTTTAAGTCCATTTTAATGAGTGGTGGCTGGCAGGTATGATCTTATTGAGACTCTTTAAAAGCCTCTGTCTTGCTGCAGGTAATATTTACTATTTACTACCACTCTGATTGTTAGGGGTAATTGCTAAAGTCCCACTTTTCGATGACATCACCAGCATTCCAGGGGAAGTGTTTGTGTCAGTAGTATTCAGTAAAGACTCTCTTTTCCAAACTCTAAAAATGGATGTCAAACTACACTAAGCCTGCTGAGCAGATGAGGTAAAAGGAAAGAAACACTAAGATGGATTAAGGACGATTTATTACTGTCTTCCTAATGAAACTGAACACTTCCCTGAATCTTTCTTTCTATATATTAACTATTAGAAACGAAATGTTCAAGAAATTTCTAAATAACGGCAATCTTCCTTGTATTTTTGTTAATCTGCATATTGCATTGATTGATATTACCGTTCAAGTATCACAGTGATTCTGTAACATATTCAGGGAGGAAAATGTGAGGTGATTTCTCACGAAAAAAAGCTGGAAGGGTATAAAACTGTGCATACCCTTTGACCCAAAAATACCACTTCTGGGTCTCTATCCCAAAGAAATCATAAAAATGGGAAAGAGACTTACATGAACAAATATATTTATAGCAGTTCTTTTAGCAGCTGCCAAAAATTTGAAATTGAAAGGATGCCCATCAATTAGGGAATGGCTAAGTAAGTTATGGTATATAAATGTAATGTAATACTATTCTGCTTATAAGAAATGATGAGCAGGTAGACTTCAGAAAAACCTGGAAGGACTTGTATGAACTGATGCTGAGTGAAGTAAGCAGAACCACAACATTGTACACAATAACAGCCACATTGTGTGATGACTGACTTTAATAAGACTTATCTCTTCTGAACAATACCAGGATCTAAGATAACTCCAAAAGACTCCTCATGGAAAATGCTATCCATATCCAGAGAAAGAAGTATAAAATCTGAATGCAGATCAAAACATACTATTTCCTCTCTATTTTTTTTGTTTTGTTTCTTATTTCACGAGGTTCCTCCCATAAATTCAAATTCTTCTTTACAACATGACTAATGTGAAAATATGCTTAATAAAAATGTGTACATATAGCCTATATCAGATTAAATGGCATCTTCCGAGAAAGGAGGGAAGGGGAGAAAATTTAAAACTGAAAATCTTATGGAAGTGAATTTTGAAAACTAAAAATAAGTAAACAAATATTTCAAAATTTAAAATAAAGTTTAATTTCCACTGCATTAAAAAAAAAATGAAAAGAAAAGAAAAACTCAAGTGTAATGCTCTTCTTTCTCATGTAAAAACTCTGGCACAATTTCCTACTGAGGTATCTCTCTCTCCCCCACATTGGGATGATATGAGAACACTAAAGAGAGATTTCTATGCTGCTACTTTTAATTTCTCACCTGGTTTTCAACATCACAAACCAGATGTCTATTCTACATGCTGAAGACCACATGCCATATTTTGCCCTTTTGTTAACAAAGGAGAACTTATTCAACCATATAGTAGGCTTACAGAATCACATTTCAGAAACACATGATTATAATAAGAGCCTTCACTAATAGCTAAATTCCATACTTGCATGAGATCTTTGCTCTAAGAGGTTCACAACATTTTATCAACAATAACTCATTACAGCTCATAACACTCCTCAGCAATACGGAGTGGCAAGTATTAGTTCACATAGAATAACTAAGAAGAGGGAAGCATAAGGATAGGTGTAAAGGATGCGTCATAAAGGCTTTATATGAAATACGTAAACATTAACAGAACTAACATATAAAGAGAACAAAGCAGTATCTTATGAGCAATCATTTTTTTCTTCTCAGATAATCTCATTAAAATAATGGTTGATATAATAAAAAATTAGGAGAATTTGATATAAAAACACAGGAAACATTGCACTTTCAATGTTGGGGAAGAAATGTCTTCAGTATCAAATGTCTGTGACTCCCGGCACAATATTTACTCATTGTATAAATCAGTTCATTCAGCTATTAAGTAGTAAAAGAATATTTATTTTTAAAAAACTCAAAGGAGAAAATTTCAATACAAAATTACTGTTTCCACATGGTTGATGATGCTTTCCTGAGTATCTCTGAGCTGCTACTCAACTTGATTATTATTAATACCAATGAATGCCTTAGGTACAAATCAAGGTGGGATTAGATGCTAAATTTTACACACACACACACACACACACACACACACACACACGTGTGGAAGTATATGTATGTACATATATATTTATTCATATATATACATATATATATATATATATACACACATACACACACACATACATTCATACATATATAAAAACAAACTCCATACTTATATGAGACTTTCCCTCTAAGAGATTCAGTATGTTTTATAAACAATAGTCTAAATGTGTGTACATGCATAAATATACACATATACCTTAGCTATATATACATGTGTGTGCATGTATGCACACGCATGTATATACATACATGTGTGCATATATGTGTGCATATATGTGTGTACACACACACACACACACACACACACCCCTCTCTGATATGATTACACGTACATATATTATAGGTAAATTCATAATATAAATAATCTAATCCTGCTAAGCCATCTATGCTTTTACAAGGAAATTAGAGTTGTGATGTACTTTTGTTGAAGTTGAGGCACTATACCTCTCTTAGCAGGACACTGATAGTAAAACAAACAGCAATGAAGACGTCGGTCACTTAACTGGCATTACTAAACAGAGATCTGAATCCAGATAATATTTCATAATTCAATTGTCTTTTGAGTACGAAGAAAAGTATTATTTATGGAATGTCACTGTTTCATTTACGGTGTGAACCACCTACTACTAGCTTCTGTTACACAGGATTTGTGTGTGTGTGTGTGTATGTTTGTGTGTGTGAGTGAGACAGAGAGAGAGAGGGAGAGGGGGAGACAGAGAGAGAGAGGTAGAGAGGGGGAGGGGGAGGGGGAGGGAGAGAGAGAGAGAGAGAGAGAGAGAGACAGACAGACAGACAGACAGACAGACACACAGACAGACAGAGAGACAGAGACAGATTGATACTGGAGAATGTAATTGTTATTGTTATTATTTGTGTCTGAAAAACAGAAAGTATATAAAAAATATCTCCCTATTTCCTAATACTACATGTTACTAATTAAAGAAACTTCTTTTTCAGAACCCTGGGAATTTTTAATTCAAATTTTTATATCATACATATACACATATACAAAGGACATGATAATACAATCTATATACATATATATATACACATATATATATATATACATATATATATGTGTGTGTGTGTGTGTATACAAACTCTCTTTGAAGTGTGAGAATTTGCAAGATACATAAACAAATTTGTGCATATACATACATTCATACAATGTATACTTACATACGTGTATATGCATATGTATATGTATGTATGTATATATTCTCCTTTAAGGTTAAAAATCTCAAAAGGTCCATATTTATCTAAAAGAAATATTGTACAAATGGAAATTACTCTAATTACTGACAAATTTATGAAGAAATACAGAACAATGTGTGAACTATAAAATAACATGCATAAAAATTGAAATAAAATTGCGTATAACATAAACCTGCAGCTGATAATTACAACCATAAACAAAACAGGTACATTTATTTCATGACTTAAGACATTCTACCTACTTCAAAAATGATTCAAATATGGAATATGCTACAAATTCCAAGCTTCATTCAGAAAGGCCAATTATGCTACAGGGTTTCCCAGTGTTTAGTTTTATACTCAATATAGTCCCAAGAGGGGCATGGTACCTGATTCCTCTATACTTCTGGTTCAACAATGATAAAAAGTAAATATTATATATGTAAACAAGATATGTTTTCAGTTGAGGAAATTAGGGGAGAAATTATACATAATTAACAAGGTTCTATGTTGATGAATGTCAATTTCATGTGAGCAGACACTGACCCACAACTTGGCTGTAAAAATTTTTCTAGACTTCACATAGAGGCTTTTTTTTTGTCTATACTTCTTAAATCTCTAAGAAGTTTTAAAAACAATTTGGTTTTCTCCAGAGGATAAAGGATTATGTGCACTAGCAATTCCGTTCATAATCCTGCTATGTTAAGTATTTTCTTCACTTACATTAATTTTCTTAACTACCCTTGCTATAAAAGTTATTTTATTATATTTAAACAAAGCATAAGGGCAGTCTAACAAAAAGTCAAAATATGTCTCTGATGTGATTAAGTCAACAACCTATACTTCTCCCTAAATTTTAACTGATGAGTATCATTTCATCTTGTACAGGCCTCAACTTTTGCCACCCAATCTTCAAAACATGAAGTACACAAGTGCTGAATTCTGGGAATAAAATCCAAGATCCACCGGGTAATTTTTTTTTTACTGGAAATCTGTTATCTGTACTATAAATTTACAACCATCCCTCTTACCCTGTTAGTGAAATTAGGTTTCTGTAATCAGGAAGAAGGTCTCAAACCATAACCCAAATACAAAACATAAAGCAATATATTCTGGAAAGGCCGGAGGGTTTGGAATATGAGAGATATCATTTTCATTTGGCTCTTAGTGACATCATGATCATGTTTGCAGTGCCCAGGAAATACACCCTGACTATCATGATTCTTTACTTGGATGAACAATGGAATTGCATCACACAGACATTTAGCCAGAAAGAGTGATAGTGAGATAGAGAAAGACAGAGAAGGAACAATTTAGATAGCATGAGTGCCATTTCATTATACAGGAGACATAAATCTGCTGTTGCCTCTCCACCAGTCAAGCCTATGCATTCTAATTGGGCTATTGAGATGGACAGTTGTAGCTGAGCTTTTAAGCATTCCTGCCAACTAGAAAAGCCCCTAATGCAGTTCACTTTCAGTCCCATCAATTCTCTCTTCCTTCATAATTAAGTAGAAAAAATTAAAAATAATTGTGTGTGCTCACCTTCTAATACTATATAACTGCACTTGTATGTAAAAACTAGTTAAGACCATTTTTTTGTTTTCATTATCACTTTTCCTGACTTCTTTCTCTTCCCTTATTTTTGTTTTCTTTGTTAAAGTAGAACTCCCAGTCTCAGTTTTCCTGACATTAAACTTAACAAGGTATTATGACAACAACAAAAAAGTACATTTAGCTGTTTCCATCTTAATCACCACAGATTTATCTATTTATTCTTTAAAAGAGATTACCTGGTGCTGTGATTTAGTTTTCTTTTGCAAACATATTTATTTTTTACTCAATTTATTTTAAAGAGATTGGGTTAACTTCTCTAGTTCTATTAATCTGGGCGTTTTATGTTTCTGTAAATATCTGTTCAATCAATCAAAAACATTTATTAAATACCTACCAGACTACAAGCACTGTGCTAAGCACTAAGGATACAAAAAGAGGCAAAAAGACAAATCCCTGCCCTCAAGGAACTTAAATCTATTAAGTTTTCAGTTTTACTAGCATGTGTCTGAGCAAAATAATTTCAAATAATTTCCTTTATTTTACCTTCATTTTTTAAATTCCATTTTACCACCTTTGTTTATGATAATTTGGTCTTTCTTTTTGGGAATCAAATTGGATAATAATTTCTTCAAGGGTTTTCCCCCCGAAAAAAAAAGCTTGCTCCCAGTTTTATTTATATATGGAGGATTTTTTTCTTTCAATTTTGTTATTCTTTTATTTAGGTCAAAGAATTTTTTTTTGGTACTTTGATTCATTTTCTAAAAGTTTGTTCGTTTTTTAGAATTTTTAATTCCATGCTGAATTCATTCTTATCTCTTCCTTCGTTCATTAATGGAAACATTTAGAGATGTAAATTTTCCCTTAAAGACTGCTTTGGCTGCATCCAACAAATTTTTTCATGTTATCTCAAGGCTGTCATAGACAAAAATAATGCAACATACTAAAATTGTATTAAAGGTCTCCGCTTAATTTTCTTTCCGAATTCAATGATGCCTTATTAAGTAAAATGCGTTTAATATTTCAGCTTTTGTGCATTTCTTTGAGAAGATTTTATATCCTAGCATATGATCAATCTTTTTAAAGATTCCACAAACAAGTGAGATATGTATGTACTCCTTCATATTCCCAGTCAATAGTTGCCAAAGTTCTAGGATATCTACTACTTCTAAAATTCCACTTCCCATGTAAGGTGAATGGTTGTATCTATTGAGTTATGAAAAAAATATAATGATATGCCTTACTACTACAATTTGACTTTGTATTTCTTCCTTGAATTGATTTAATTTTTCTTCAACTTTTTATATCAAGTTTATTTTTAATATTCCCTCATTTGAGATCAAAATTGTTCCCTCTACTTTTTTTAGTTTAGATAAAACATAAGCTATTTCTTTGACCCCTTACATCAACTATTTGTCTTTATATTTCACATGTATTTCTTATAAACAATATATTATTGGATTCTGTTTTCTAATTCATTCTGGCATCTTTCACTTTATTAATAATTAATCCCATTTATAGTTACCTTTGCAATTTTTTATTTCCTTCAATCCTCTTCTTTTGTACTTTTTTTCTCTTTCTTGCCCACCTCCTTTTTACAAAGTAGAAAGGAGTGAAGAGTTTACTTTGCATCAAGCTTAATACAATCTGCTTCAATTTCCCGTTTGTTTTTGTTTTTTACAAGACAATAAGAGTTAAGTGACTTACTCCAGGCCACTGCAACAGGTAAGTGTCAAGTGCCTGAGGCCAGATTTGAACTTAGGTACTTCTGACTGCAATGCTCACCAATTACATTCCCCAACTTCACTTTCTTTTCACCACAAACCAATAATGAGTTCTTACTCTTTTATTCTTTCTTTCAATCAGATCCCAATTACAAGTTCTTCCTCCCTTCCTTTCACTTTATTCTCTAGTCATATGAGATCTGGGGAGCTCTCTCTGAGAATTTTTCAAAATATGATTTCCAGTTTCTATTTTTCATAATGACTTTCTAGCAATGATTCTTATTTCTTCTTCGTCTGTTTTCCATTTGGATAGTTCTTGATATAACATACTTTACATTTTCTTCTATTCCTACAGTTTCTTTGGGTTTTTTTTTTTTGCTATTTTAATATTTCATGTAGTATCACACAGTCATTAGTTTCTATTTAGTCCATTCTAATTTTCAACGGATTGGTTGCTTGATCAAATTTTTTTGCCTCTCATACTAACCTGCTAATTCTTCTTCCAAATCTTTCCTCCATACATCTCATTTCTTATCTAGTTCTTTCCTCAAGAACTTGCCTTTCTTTCATAAAATCATTTTAAAATTTTATAATGTTTGCTTCCTTTCTTCTGCAAATTCTAGCTGATTTTTAATTTAGAACTATGTTTTTCTTCAAGGCTTTCCTTTTTTACAAATGTGTCAAAGTAGTTTTCTTCTGAGTTTTTATCTTAGGCATCCCTCTCTCAATACCAGTTCTTTATTTTGGGGGCCGATTCCTTTTTCTCATTACTAGGAATGTATTTAAGGGCCCAGCTCAGTGCACTTCTGGAGGGAATTTCTGAGCCTTGTTTCATCCTGCTTTTTATTCTCTAGATTCCGCTATTTCTTTAACCTAGTACAGAAAGCAATGTTCTTCAAGGATCTAAAGGAGGTTGTAACAAAGTACTGAAAATGTACAGTATTCTTAAAGTGGTCTAAACTTGGGCAAAGTCTGATCACTGCCCTAATGGTCTGAGATTTACAAGCTCTTAAGCCCAATTTGGGCCTGAGTGACATAACTCTACCCTTTTCCCTGAGTAGACATGCAATAAATGGCTGCTTTCCTGAGCCCTGTCAGAAGTCGCCTCTATGATTTCCTATTAATAGAATTGCAAACTCCCCTTGTGTTGTGGTCCCTTCACTGGTCACTCAGAACACCCTTAAGCTTGGCTAATAGCTGTATCTCTGGCACTGCTCTGAGGTTTGGTTTATACAGCAGCTGCTCACTTCTGTTCCTGCTCCTTGCCTAGCATGTACGCTACACCCTGTGATCTCTCCTTCTCCAAGTCTGGCAGCTGCTGGATCTTAGGCCCAGCTCTAGCGTCATGATGGATGCTTTGACACAACATTTTTTCTGGCTGAACTCCAATGCCTTCTATCACTCTTCTTTATAAATCTGGGTTGCATAAATGAGTCACTGTGTTTTCTCCTTAGATTTTCCAATCACAACTGTGTGTGTAGCTCTTTCCAGGTCTTAGAATAGTTGGGCAAAGCTATGCTATACTGAGTGTTACTATATCTTTAAAAAAAAAGAGAATCTTGAGATACTAGAAATTTATCTTTCATTATGTAAAGACTATTAACTAAAATGAATGAAGAGGGATTTCCTGAGAAAAAGGAGTTTAACCTTTAGGAAACAAATATGAGCAGAACGCTTCAAAAAATTCTTTACTTATCCTGAAAAACAAAAACCTGAATGGTGGGAGTGTTTCCAGAATTGGGAAGAAAACTGGCAATTGAACTTACAAAAATAATAACAAGCACTTATTTACACTACTCTATGCTGGACATTGAAGACTGAAATAGAAACGACACATTGTTACTCCCAAGGAGCTTACATTCTAAGAGACAAATAGCAAGTACATATAACAATATAGATTTTAAAAACATATATGTAAGAGTTAGTTATATAAAAAAATAATTAGGCAACCAGCATTTGGGGAGGGGGGGGAGAGAATTAGGAAAGGCTTGATGCAAGTAGTTAGTGCTTGAGTAATACCTTGAAGAAAAAGGATGATTATGTAAGATAAAGAGGCAATACATTCCAGGCATAGTGGAAAGTCTTTCCCCCAAGGCTCAGAAATGAAGGATGGAGTGCTATAGTAGAAATCATGCTTGGGGTGGGTGTGACAATGATAACTGACAACAAGGAAAAGACCAAACTCTAATTCCAGTTCACAGAGGAGTGCCGTTTACCTGGAGGTGACAATGGAATGGCCTCAGTATTTTTTATTTTTATTGTTTGAGACAAGGCCATGGCCTGAAAGGTGGGTGAAGGAATGCTGAGGGAGGTTGGGAAGATAAGTAGCACAGAGAATGCATTAGAAATAAGTAGAAGAAGAATTGTCGTTGCTGCACTGAGATTATATAATCTTTATATAAGGAGAAATTTTCAGTGGACCAAGTCTGCATAGTTTGTGACTTCCTAGAGTGCTATTCAGAAGCATGTGAACAGGACTGAAAGGGGCAGATAAAGAGAAAGAATATACCAAGTTTGGGGATTGGCAAGGAGTACTTCACGACATGAAAAAAGGTGGAAGGCATTCAACTATCTCTCAAAAAAAGATTACAGACTCAGCCACATTCCCAGCCCTAAGAGTTCAAACACGGTAGTGGCCTGGAAAATAGCACTGAGTAAGAGGAACCTGCCACAACATATCTCTGAGAACTCTTCTATAGTGATTCTATGCTGCGGGATAATTTGATTCAGAGCTGATTAATCACCGGCAAGGACTTTTCTATTTCTGTCAAGAGCACGAACATTTCTAGTTACACAGATTCACAAACTTAACTTTGAGTCTTCATTCTGCCTTACATCAAATATCCAGGCAGTTACCATATCTTCTCCTTCACAACCCCACAACATCTATGGCATCTCTCCTTTCCCTCTACTTAACTGGCAAATATTTTAAATCAGGGTCTAATCACTGGTCATCCATTCTACTGCATAGTACTGGACTCTTTAGAGCAAACTTACTAGCCTCTAATCTGTCCTCCATAAACCTGCCCAAATGATTTTCCTGAAGTAAAACTCTGATCATATCATCCCCCATTCAATAAACTCCAGTTGCCCTAAGATCAAATACAAATTCCTCCATTTAAACTATTAAGGTCTTTCAGGATCTGGCTCAAACTCATTTTTCCAATCTTACACATTATTCTCCTTCCAACACTCTATTTTGTGACACGAACCATACTGTCCTTCTCCTTCTGTGTCATAAAATTTATTCCATCTTCCATCTCAAAGATTTCACATTTGCTGCCTCTCATATGTAGAATATATTCCCACGTCACCTCTTACCTCCTGTTCAAGGAACATCATCCACATGAATTTTCCCCACAACTCTCTAGCCGTTCCTGCTCTCCCCTCCATTAAAGTATCCTTCTACTCATTACGTGTCTATCTTCTATAAATTTGTTTTTATACTTTTGTCTCCAAGATAGAATGTAAGCTCCTTGACACCAGAAAATAGTTCACTTCCATTTCTGTAACACCATAGTGCCTATACTGGGATTAACTGTTTTACATTGGATTTCCCCCGGAACCTACTAGGACCCCATCATCATGATCATTGCCATCATTGTCATTATCATCATTATGATATTAACAAAAACAAAGTTAATCATTACCATTATCCTTGTGCACTGATAGCTGGAAAGACAAGCTCAAGTGGCCAAAATTATGTATCAGAAATCCACTACCCTTTATAAGCTAACAAAAAACAAATCCTCTTGGAACAAATATAAATACTTGAAAACTCATCCAATTCACTGAACTGGAACCAATGTAACATTAGACAGGGCTATTAGCCACAAGCACCAGGGCAAAAGATTCAACATCTTTAAAGGATGTTACCATACCAAATACTCACAACCTCTAAAGTTTAGGGAATGAAAAACTTGAAAAATATACAGAGCCAGTAGAAGACATTAAAAACACATGGAAAAAAAAATAAGGTACATGTTATCACTGTCATCTCCTCTGCTACTAGAGTTAGCTCAAAGATGATTTCAGTGAATCTAGTATAACAACTTATAAATCAATACTTTTATTCAATTTTAAAAAGTAGTCACGTTATCCATTTACACAAAAATAAAAGAATTTTCCCCATGCCTTTTCCATCTAAACGCCATCAAAAAAGATCAGAAAGATATACCGATGACGAGAATAACAACAAAAACTTGCAATTTAGACTTTTGTAGGGTTTACAAAGCACTGTTTCATCAGATAACAAATGTTAGACTGACTTTCCACATAGGGAAACTGAGACTCAAAGTGTGAAATAATTTCCTCATGGTCACTCAACAAAAAAGCATGAAATTTAGAACAAGAACTCAGTTCTTCTGACTGGGCTGTTTCCATTACACCATGTCTTATGAATGAATGAATGAATGAATGAATGAATGAATGAATGAATGAATGAATGAATGTCAACAAACATAAGAAATGAGATGCATTAAAATTTGGGAAACAGCTGAGAAAAAAGCCAAGACTGCCAAACTGGACATAGCAAAAGTTAAGGCTTTCTAAGAAAATCAAAGCAAGACACTGTTCAATTTCATTGTGAATTCCGTACAATTCAAATAGCCGTAATATAATAAATACTGTTGATATAATGTAGACTATTTTTCAGAAGACATCAATGGCTTAGCAATATCCAGACTAAATGGTCTCTCTTTCCACAATCTGTTATTAAGCCTCACTGAAATTCGAAACAAAAATGCTTTACTAAGTGCAACTGGATTTCCTTCTTCCACCTATAATCCAAACCATCATTAAATGGGTGGGAAAAGAAAAATTGGAAGAAAGGTAAATGCATTACCATCCTAACGTGAAATTGCCCAACTGTATATTTGTGTAACTCCATTCATCTCAGAAATTAACACTCTGGGGAATTGAAGAAAACAAAAATTCACCAAAAACATTATAGAATTGCAAAACCAAATGACAAGTCAGGTAATTAGGTACTTTAGAGTTGAGCAGCACAGCCATATATGAGCAGGACACCGGTCTTCATTAGTTATAATACTTTGTTCAAAAACAACGACATTCTGTTTCAGGGTATCCCAAATCAACTTTTTTAGATTCGGGGCTGACCAAAAGGAATGGGAAATTTATTTTTAGGACTGAAAAGATATGTTTCCCCATCCCCTAATTCAAGAGATTTAGACAACTTAATCCAAAATTTCATAAAATATTAATCATTCAGATATAGAACGAAGATGGAAAATGTTAGCATAGAAGAAAATGAAGTCATGTAAGCAAAATTTTTTAAAATATAATTGTATTCATTGCACTAAGAGGACATTTACTATCACAGAATCTCCAAACTAGAAGCCAGCTTTCAGATGTAATTCATTCTCCCACCAATTTTAAAAATCTCCTTTAACACATCCCTGTCTTCCCCAGCTTCTGCTGAAACATTTTCATTGAGAGAAGATTACTACCTCACAAGGTTGTTCTATTGCATTAGAGCTGTAATAGTTTTTAAGTTCTTCCTTTATAAAGAATACAGATATCCCCATTAGTCATAGTTCTGCCTCCAGGTTTTCTCTTCTTATAAAACAATACTAGTCAACAGGTACTTTTTAAATGAAGGATTTGAATAACATCTTTTCATTTCAACAAACACTTAGTGTACAGTAAATGGCAGATATTATGCAAGGTACTCAATGAATGAAAGAATTAATAAGCATTTATTAAGCACTTCCTATATACTAAGTAGAAAAGGCTAGATAGTCACTGCTCTTAAGGAAATTACACTAACAGAAACAAGACACAAAAGAACATTCAAGAGCAGGGCAGATGGGAAGGAATAGAATTCCTAAGCATGAAACAGAGGAGTAAATGGCAAAAACCAAAGGTCTCCAGGCTAGCTGAATACGCCAGACAAATAGGACTAAAGCATCTGAAAATGGCAAAGGAAATGGTACACCACAGTGGTCCTCTATTTCATCGTAAAGAACAAAATTGCTGACTTCCATTTCAGTGAAACCCTGAGAGCAGTGAAACAGCTCAAACAAGGGGGAAGATAGAGAAGTGGGCGGCCCTGGCATTGCTGTCCTTCCTGCCCAGACATGGCCAGTGGATTCTTGGGCAGCTAGCATAGAATAAGGTGGAGAGAGGTAAAGGGTTGAGGTGTCTCTAGTGATAGTAGCAATTCCGGTTACCTAGATACAAATCCAAAAATGATTCAATCACTTATCCTATGTGCATCCTACTGGAGCAATACAACATGTAACTAGAAAAATAAATAGAGGGCAAATGCAAAACAAATATGAAATAAATTTCAGGAAAACAAAGGGCATTACCAACTGAAGGCATTAAAAAAGTCCTTATGCAGAAGGTGAATTTCTCATCTTAAGTCCCTGAGCTGGATCGTGAAGGAAGCAGGGGGTTTCAAGATGCAAAGGGAATAAGGAAGTGGATTCCAAGCATGGAGAGAACATGACAGGATTTGCCTCACGAAAAGGCATGGAAGCAGGAGAGAGACAGTTACACTCAGGTAACAGTATGTAGGCTACTCTGCTTGGAATTTAGAGTGTGTAAAAGGGATTGATATAAAATGCATCTGGAAAGGCAAGATGAAGCCAGATGGTCAAAGGCTTTCAATACCCACCAGAGGAATTACATTATATCCTAGCAACAACAGAGAGTCATTGAAAATTCATGAGCAGGGAAGTGACATGCTAAGACCTGTGCTTTTCGATTATTATTTTTGGCAGCTATGTGTGGCATGGATTAGAAAATAGATGGACTGAAAACAAGGAGACCTATTAGAAATTGATGGCAATTGCCCAGGTAAGCAACAGGGTCCAAATTAGGGTGGGGGCTATGTGACTATTTAAGTGGAATGGTGGTAACAGAACACACAGGACATGACTAGGAAATGTTGGAGGGCAGGGGGTGGGGATATGCAAGGGAGGGAGAGAGGACCAGGTAAAGTTGAGAGCCAAAAATACTTCAGAGGCTAATACCTTGGCAGACTGGAAGAATGGTATGTCCCTAACAAAAATATGGAGCAGTAGATTTAGAAGGAAAGATAATGAGTCCTGTTTTGCACATACTGATTTTGCAATGAATAAGGTACATTCTGGTAGCAAATATTGTTATTCAATTGTTTTTCAGTTGTGTCTCACTCTTCATGACCCTATTTTCAGTTTTCTTACCAAAGATGCTAGAGTAGATTACCATTAACTTCTCTAGCTCACATTACAAATGCAAAAACTGAGGCAATCCAGATTAAGTAACTTACCCTGGGTCATACAGGTAGTGTCTTAAGGCCAGATTTGAAATCAGAAAGGGGTGTCTTCCTGACTACAAGCCTGCCACTCTATCCACTGCATCACCTAGTTGTCCAGAGAGAGATGGCATATAACCTTACCTTCTTAGACTTAGGTACAAAATATTTGTTTTCATACGAAAATACGTACTCTTATTTCTCCAAAGAGAAAGAACACAAGGAAAATAGTTCTGGGCTACGTATTAGGAAATATAGCTCAGTCACAGGACATCTCTGTGAAACACCTAAGTCATTTAGCCTCTCTGTATTATACAATTTCTTCATCTGTTTACTGAACAGATTTCAATACATGGCTTTTTACTTAATTGGCTTATTTATTCTATTAAGTGGAGATGTAAACACAAAGAAACACATAATCCCACCCTTAACTTAGCTTTTACTTTAAATGGGGAGGGGTATTAGAAAAAGTACACATAAAAATGTACACAGCAAAAATATACAGTTAATAAATATGTACGCACTCATACACACAAAAAGGCAATTTCAACCATTTTTTCCTGCATCCTGCAAGATGGTTTCAGAGAGAATTCACTGATAGTTGCAGGGGGTCGAGAAGAAGGTTTAAGAAAAGATTCATGCAGAAAGGAGGTGGTACGTGAATTGTTGCTTAAAGTGAGAGAGAAATTCTACAAGGCAAAGGTGAGGATGGCGACTGTTCTAGACAGGAAGCATGGAAATGGAAGATTAAATTCCCTATGGGAGGATCTAGTTTAGCTAGAAGAAAAAGTGCAGAAGGAGTAGGCTAAAATGTTTCTTTGGAAGACCTCAAGAAGAAAGGACATAAAATCGTCAACAATATTGTATGTGCCCTCATTTTTCTGTTGTTTCTTCTGTAATAAATAGCAAAGAAATGGAGTATTCCAATCCCTGAGAAATAACTGAAAGTAAGGAGGGAGGAATTGATTGATCTATCTCATTAAGAAGCTACTTTTAAAAAGCCTTTAAAATGTGAAGAAAACCAAAGGTAGTTGAAGTGTTTAATTAAATTTACCTAATTTAAATTTGAATTATAGAACATAGACATAACTCAGGAAGAACTTATTAGGTGGTAATACTCTCTCGATTAAATGTTGATTTTAAACGCAAAAGTAAAAGTAGTCCAAGCAAGATATGAAGCAAAAAGATAAAGTCACCAGAATGCTCACAACTCACTGGTCGCTCAGATATAACAAAGGGATCTACGATTCTATAAATGAATGACATTTGTTTTCTTCCAGCAAAGTATATTTTTCAGACTCAGGATTTGAGATACAGAAATAACTACACAAATTATATTAAATTTCTCAAAACATTAGTAATTGAAGTGGGAATACAAAACTGTAACACAGTACTATTCTCTTAATACCCACTAACTATAAAACATTCTCCTGAAAAAAAGTTTCCTGTTAAAGGAAAAGCAAGTTTAGAGTTATTACTCAGCAGACAAAATTCCAAGGTAAAAACTAACGCAGATGTAAAGTTGAAATCCTGTTACATGAAGATGCAAAAAGTATCATACTATTTAATACTCTTTGAGAGTACAATAAGTTGCTAATCTTGGATTCTTTTAAATAAAGGATTCAACAGTTATCTCTTCACTTAAATCTCCCAGGAGCTATATTTAGATATATTGTAAAGTAATATAGTGACCAACATGTTCGTGTTCAGGCCTTCAAAGAAATAGAACCCAGGACAGTGTTAGAATTACTTTTGACAAAGTAAAATGATTAAATGTATTGATTTAATCCTTACAAAGTTTTTTACCTGTAAAATCTTATACATTTGTCCTTTTGCTATAGTCACTTGTCATACATGCTTTGGAAATGAGTTCACAAGATTTTGACAGATATTATTTAATTATTTCTCAGGAAACCACACACATCATATTGACTATTAAATATGTGTTTAACAAGGACTCCATTTTTCCAATGACTTCATTATAATCCATAGGTTTTTAAAGATATTTGAATTAGTTAGGTTTCCATTCCTTCCAAACATTTTATCTTACTCTTCTGAATAAATCTTGATAAATCAGTGTACATATTATAAGGCTCATTTTGATGTATGACAACAGTTTTTTTAAAAGACGTTGTTTCATTAAAAAAAATTCTTTCTTTCCTTCGTAACAATGGTTAATGATTTTTCTCCCCACATTTTCACGTCCCTTCATACTGGTTTTCTAATCTTAACAAAACTACACTACACTAGTGAAGACCAGTGAAATCAGGAGGAATACTTAAGCCAACAGGTTCTTTGGAAATGCTATGCTTGTTTTTTGTGAATTCATTAGACTGTTTTGCAGTAATCATTAGTCATGTCTTGGAATTGCTTTTCATTTTCAATAGCATTTTATTTTACACGTATATGCATCTAATTATAGTCTTTCATTATGGGACATGATTTTCTCATGTCAATACCTTCAAAAGACCTACATTTCTCTATACATTCTTTGAGAAATGAAAAATCCTAAAATCACAAAATTATAGAACAAGAGCACGTGAAAATGGCACAAAACATTGCTCATCAGGGAACAAAAGGCAGAAAAAGACACTTAACGTGGTTCACAATGGTCAACGTGTTCCTCAGAAAATGTTATGTACATGACCATTACTGCTACAATATTTAACGAAATCAAAATTATTGCTTATCTCATTTAATTAGCACAGCAGCATACATTAAGTATCTCCATTGTGTATTATAATTTTTATGCTATTAAAAATTTTAGAATTTTCTTAGTTACTTCGTGCATTTTATGATGTATACTAAAGATAATAAAAAATTGCTGTAAAAATTGACTCCCAGAAAAAACTAATTAAATATTGCTACATTCAAAAAACCAATGACAATTAATTCAAAGAGCTCAGCTATAGATGAATACGAAGTTAATAAATAAATAAATAAATAAATAAATGGACGAACAAATAAATCCATAGAAGAAAAACACACAACAAACACACACTAATATACTGAATGAACATAACAATATAATTAGAAAGAACCGAAAAACTGGGGATACTCAATGTTTAATTACAACAAACTTTGTCCTTGAAGAAAAGATGATAAATTATACCACATAGTAGAATTATGAATATGAAACACTGCCTATGCTGTCATATTTCTTTGATATACTGCTTAGTTTTTCTTTAATTGCTTTATTTCCATTGTTTCATTTTGTTTCGCAGGATTTTCTTTGAAATTTTTTTACATTTCTTTTTCAATTTTTATTTTCATTTTTTGTTAAAATTTCTGAGTTCCTATTTCTCTTCCTTCCATCATTCCCTGCCTTCTTCCCTGTTGTCTTTCATCCTTGAGAAGGCTAGTAATTTTATATAAATTATACATGTGTAGTGATATAACATATTTTCATATTTTCTGTGTTGTGAGGTAAAAAAAGACAAAGAAAGAGAGAAAGAAAGTGAGGAAGGAAGACAGAAAGAAAGAAGGTTTTAAGAAGTATGCTTCAATCTGCATGCAGATTCCATCAGTTCTTTACCTGCAGATAGACAGCATTTTTCATCATAAGTTCTTCAGTACTGTCTTGCATCTTTATATTTCTAAGAAACAACAAGTTATTCACACTTGATCATTGGGCAATATCACTGTTACTGTGTATAATGGTCTCCTGATTCTTATCACTTCATTTTGCATCCATACATGTAAGTCTTACTACATTTTTCTGAAACTAACCAGCTTCTTTCTAATAACACAATAATATTCCATCAAAATCATATACCATAACTTGTTCAGCCATGTCCCAGTTAATGGTCATCCCCTCAATTTCCAATTCCTCAACAGCACAAAAAGAGCTGCCGCAAACATTTTTATATAAATAAGTCTTTTTCTTTATCGTTGATTTCTGGGGGATACAGACCAAGTAGTGGTATTGCTGGCTCAACAGATAAGCACACTTTTTTAGTCCTTAGGGCATAGTTTCAATTAGCCCTCCAGAATGGCTGGATGAGTTCACAACAACTATCACAGTTTTACCGCATCTCTTCCAATGTTTATCATTTTCATTTTTTGTCATATTAGCCAATCTGCTGGTTGTGAGGTGGTGTTTCAGGTGGTACCGCAATTTTTCTAATGCATAATGACTTAAGAATGTGTTTCATATTAACTATGAGTACTTTTCATTTCTTCTGAAAACTACTTGTACATATCCTTTGAGTCTTTATCAACTGGAGAATGACTTTTATGCTTGTATAAGTTGACTCTTTTCTCTATGCATTTCAGAAATAAGGTCTTTGTCACAGAAACCTTCTGTAAAAGAAAATTTCGCAGGTTTTCTGCACTGGTTTATTTGTGCAAAAAACATTTCAATTTAATATAATCAAAATTATCCATTTTACATCATGTGGTGCTCTCTATCTAGGGTTTGCTCATAAATTTTTCCGTAGATCTAACAGGTAAAATGTTCCATGTACCCATAATTTACTTATGATACCGCCCTTAATATATAAATCATGTATTAAATTTATTTTTAAAGGATTCTTGTTTTTCTAGTCTTCATTAAATGGAACTTCTTACTGGGTAAGGGAGGAAGGATGGATATACTTGAAAATAAGGGCAATGTAAATAAAAAGAAAATTATTTAAAAATTAATAACACTACTAAAAAAAAACACTCAAGAAGAGAGTGCCTTCATGCCACAAGTCAATGTCATTGTTGCAATTCACTACTCTTTACTAGAGTATGGGTGAACTTGATAACTCTGGAAAGGACCATTAGATGGCTCTAAACTGAAACGATCAACATGACAAGGTTTCAAACATGCTGTTGGGGAACGTTAGAAGGCAGATCTTTCATGAATTTGGGTAATGACAGCTACAGTTTCCTTAAATAATTGGTATACAAATGGATATGGGACATCTCATCACTGTGAAGGCGAATACAGAAGTCCAGTGCTCTATGATTTCAGAAAGTTCTAATAGCAGGAGTCACCAACTAGTTCTTACCATATCCCAAAACTATTTTCATGAATTACCTCAATTTCTCACTCCCTAACAAAGGAAAAAGCAAATAGATTTCTTATTGAATTAATATATTCAAACTTAAATCTCTCTCTTGTTTCTTCAGTCACAAACTATTCATTAAATTATTATGGTTAAAAGAAGAAATTGTTTAAACACACTGGGAATTATTTAAGCAATCAAATAAAAACTGAACAATATAGGTTATTGAAAGTTCCTTTTTAAAAAATTAGCCGCTTTTATTATATGAATCAGCAGTTCTCGCTGGTATAGAAGAAATGGATAAATTTGATGGAATACAAAACTCCCATAGTTTCAAGAGGAACCATAGTTGTGTCTTTAGCTCCATTACATAAAGACATCAGGCTGAAACCCATGTATACTCCTTTGCTTCTTTTGCAACCTTTAGGGCAACAAGATGCCTTTTTGACTGTATAAGGGCTAAGTGTACATACTCATATGCTCCCTGACAAAATAATGGAAATTAATCTAGGAAACGGGCAATATGTTGGGGGAAGTAAAAGAAAAAAAGCTTCTAGATAACTAATACATGACATAATACAGTATCAAAAATAAAGGACTATGATTCTTGAACATAAATAAAATTGCACCTACTCTAGTGCAAACAATATAACCGGAAGACATAGCTACCTTCAATTCAGTTTCTTTTTTAATTATCATAGCTGTATTTAAGCCATATATGCAAGGTGTAGTAATATAGTTGATTGCAAAAGATGACACAAAAGAAACTAAATTTACTTAGATGATTGAGGGGGGGGCTCGCGCGAGGAAAGGGAGGCTAGATAATGGGGTTAAGTGACTCATACAATGTCACAACTCTCAGGGCCAGATTAGTACTCAGTTTCATACTGACTCCAAGGTGAGTGCTCTATCCACAGAGCCAAATAGCTGCCTCCACTCAGATTTTAACATACCTCCTCATTATCTCCAAAGAGTATTATCTTGAATAAGTATACATATAACCATCAACATTTAGGAGCTAAGAAACTACTAGGTATATCTCACTTAGATAGTATGGAAGAACCTCTCATATTTATTAACAGGCTTTAAGTCATTGCTATCATCAGTGGTGAAAATTTCATGTCTATTTCTATGTATATGTCTATATGTATATACTTAGACCTATTGGAATATTTTCTCATTCTCTCCTCCCAACATTCCTAAAAGGTAGGATCTATTATCCCCAATTTGCTGATGAGAAAACTGAAATAGATTAAGAGACTTACAGTCACATACCTAGTAAGTATCTGAGGAGTGACTTGAATTCAGGTATTCCTGATTTCAGGCACAACCTAGCAAAACTGTATAAGCCATCTCTTCAATAAACATAAAGATCTAAGAACACGGACTACCATTAAGTTTCATGAAAAGTCTTCTATAGCCTATAATCATAGGATCACTGATTTAGAGCTATAAATGACCTGGCAGATCATCTAGACTGGTCTTATTATTTTGCAGATGAGAAAACTAAGGCAAGGGAAGGTAACTGACTTCCCCAAGCTTATACACGTAGAAAGAACTGAATTGAAAGTCACATATACATTCTCTTACTACAAAGGCAATATTTTTTCCACTCTGCCATGATGTTCCGTGGATAACATAATTTGCCTCACTAGAAAACAAAATCTACTACATGGCCTAGTATTTTGAATATTTAATATCCTTCCACTAATAGAGTCATTTCTCTATTATATCGATTACTGTCAGGTGTACTGGGTTATAAGACATTCACTGGGGAAGTCTTAAGCAATCAGTCATTCAGACAAAGCCTGCAACGTAATGTTACACAACATTAACCAGAAAGTTACTACTGTGCCCCAAAGAGGATCAACTGTAACTTCCATGTCTGGCAATCTACACCCAATGAATGCGCAATGCCAGAAGATCCCAGATTTGACTTCACATTTAAGAAAACACAAGACAGTAAATATTCCTCTGCCACTTAGATGCAAACCACTGTGTATTTTTTTTTTCATTTATTTCTTTCTTCCACTTTCCCTGGAAATACAGTCACTATCAAAGTCTTGTGCATGTCAACAAAGCTGAGGAATCTCTCAGCAATGGCTGTATCTCTATCTTATGAGAAGGCCAAAAACCAATGAAAATCACTAAGATTTCCAAAAATTGGGAGGAAGGGAATAAATGCTAAAATGTTTATCTTTCAGCTCCCAAATTCTGCATTAACAGTGATCATAAAGTTTAAGTTTTAGATTATTCTCCCCCCCACCCACCCACCCACCCACACACACACAGGGCAATAGGGTTAAGTGACTTGCCCATGGTCACACAGCAAGTAAGTGTTATGTGTCTAATTATATTTTTCAAAAACATACAACATAATGATTGCTACTTCATTTGATGTGATGTTTTAGCAAAAAATAATTTCTCTTCTCCAAATGGCTTTATAAAATATACTTAAATCGTCTCAATTCTTTTTCATGGGTACATGAGAAAAGTATGAAATCACAATATGCTTCAATTTTTCCATTTAAAAAAAATAATCTATTTCTTCAAACCAAACTAGTGCTTTAAGTTTGGAATTCCTCAGAAAGGGCTACTACATTCCCTTCAGGTTCTATGTCAACTTTGATGAACTACAGCTTTTCAAATACTATTTCTTCCAAGCCTTTGTTCTTCCCAATGATAATGGGTCTAACTTAAATAGCTTTTAAAAAGGATATAGACTTAGCAAATATAGGGAATTATGCCTTCCTACACATTTTCCTCTTGCACACACAATGTACATGGGATGAGTGTGCTCAAACATAAAGCATAAAAGTTATGAGCCTACCATACCAAACAAGGCCATATACGATAAAGAGATAATTCACAGCTCCTGTTCACTGGGAATTAGTTTCTGTTTTCATAATTTGCATAAAATTCAAATTACCTGTAGCTCTCTGCTGGGGTGTTAAGATCCCTTTCCTTGGGGAATACATGAATAATACTACTCTATACCTCAAAGGGTTAAGCTTCCTGCATTCACCTTTGGTCAGATTTTCTACTTTCCGCTGACTGTGTCTCTCAACTACTAAACTTAGAAGAAGCTGTAAACTGCTCATGATTCAGAGATAATATCTTCAAGTTAACAAGATGATTTCTGTTCAGTGGTGGAAAAGAGAACAAACATGATCCTCCGTACCCCCTCCATCCCCATCAACCAATAGCCTCTTAGTAGTCTTTCCACTTCTAATTCAGTCACTTATAAACTAAGTGGATCCTAACAACCTTGCTGTTTTTATATATAACACAAAATGCTGTCAGGTTCTTCCAGACAATCACAAGGTATTTCCTGTGTAGCCTTACGTATGTTTAGCCAACGATCAAAATACATCATTCAATCAAATCGATTAAAGACTTGTTAGTTCCTAGTTTATACTTCTAATAGATTAATCCAGTTGAGCTTCTGAATCTTACGTGCTTAACTAGGATGGGGATAGGATCCAGCCTTATAATTTTTATCCCAAAAACTCACTAATACATTTCTTCTATCAGGGAAAATTATGCAAACTCTTATTGCCTTCACATTGGTTAGAAGAAAAATTAAATTAAGATAAAACAATTAATCCATCATGAGCATAAAACAGGACAGTGGGAAACAAGGAAATCTAAATTCAAATCTTGCATTAATAAAGTTAATCATGCCTTTCAATATAATTTTTTAAATGGTGGGACCAACTCTCAGATGTACGTAATATCATCTTTTCCTTTATTCTTGTACCACATAGCTGTTAAAAAGACTGTCCATATGTCAAGATTTTTTAAATAGTAAATGCGTATCTAACACATAGCTCTCACTACAAATGCAGTTTTGGGGGCTAAAACATCTATTTTAGAATGCCCAGATCCCCAGAACAATACATGTAAGATGAATGAACACTTTCACCCTTTATTGTGACAAAAACAAAGCAGTCTCCCACATATTTTTCCGAGATCAATCAACTGATCCACAAGTACTTATTATTACCTTTTATGTGCTAAACACTGAGCTAGGCATTGGGAATACAAGTAGGAAGAGGAAAATATTCCCTACTTGCAGTGAATTTAAATTCTAATACGGAAGAAAACAAATTAAAAGAAAATAAATACAATACATCTATATAAAGTTAAATGTATGAAAATTTGGAAGGGAGGCCACAAGATAAATACCTGGTAATTTAGGCGGGAGGACACTAGAAGTGAGGGGAAATCAGGAAAACAATCATGAAAAAGGATAGCATTTTTTTCCATTACATTTGAGTTATTTTAAACATAAATACAAAATAAGATTGAAAAACATTGTCGAATATACAGCAGAACATATGAGAGGATTCAATATAAAGGAATAAATTTCCATCTCAAGAAAACCTATATAATAAATACTACACATTATTTTCAAAACTATCTATACATTTTTCACTTTCTTGTATATTTTCATTCATTGCCTGCTGACAGCACTTTTTAACTTTATTTTTTTCCCTTCCTCTACCCTCTTCCCAAAATGGCTACAATTAAGAACAGATATAGTTATCTTTATATATGAATATACATGTATACACATATAAACATTAATATAAATATGCAAATATACATATACAACTGCACATAGAAGTCTCAAAAAATATGCATACATACACATATGCACTCAAACATATATACATAAAACCACATTTCCACTTATCATCTCTTTTCTCAGAAAGTGGGTAGCATATTGACAAGTCGTTCCATTTTCTAAATCTACCAGGTCATCATTTCCTGAACCACAAAAATATTCCCAGTCAATCAAATTTATCTAGGTCATTTGATTGTCTAAGAGTTTTTATCCTCCTATTTGTCTATTCTTGGCTAGAAAGATTTTAGTTACACAAGAAATTTTTAATTTACAATACTTAACTTAATCCATTTAAAACTTCAATATGGCCGACACTTTACAATATGATTTAAGGCATGAGTATTTATACTCCCGACTTTTTTATTTATGTGTGCATCTCTCATTTTTATAACTTTTCCTAAAAGGAACATAGTGTTGAATGCAAATTTTTCATCTGCTGTCAAGTTTCCATTTAACAGGTAAACTTATCCCATTCACATTCTAAACTACAATTACTTGTTCTGTATTGTCCTTTTTCCTGTTTTACTTACTATGCTCGACCAATTCCTATCAGGACTCACTCCTCTACTTTGCTTCTACATATTTCCTTGCCCTCCTATTCCTTAACTTACCCACCTGTTCCAAGAATCCCTCCCTTACCCTCTCCCTCAACTCTCTCCTCTTACTGTCATATTTCCTTCTGCATTTAGAAGACTTTTTATACCCTTCTGAATATATTTGAGGTTTCCTCTTTTAATCCGAATCCTGTTACTCTACAAATCCATCTATTATTGCACCTTATATTTCCTATCCCTCCTTTATCCTCTTCCCACTCACTATGATGTCTTATTTATTTCTGAATTTAGATATGTATGTATAGTTCCTCTTCAGCGTTCCTAATCAGAAGCCCTCCTCCCTGTTCTAATTCCTCTGTATCAGTTCTTCTAACACCTGATTTCAATGAGATGATTACTCTTTCTGGCTTTTCTTACATCATTTTGATTTTCCACTCACATCATGTTCACTCTACCCTGTTCTTTATTTCAAACTGCCCAATTACAAAGGACCATTTACATTTCCATGTATAAAAAGTGCTTACTTTTTACAAATTGTTTAATTTATTCTTATTGAGTCCCTTGAAATTACTCTTCAATTTTTACCTTATATTCTTCTTCCATCTTGTATGTCAAATTTTCAATTTAGTTCTATTCTTTTTCCCAGTAAGATCCTAAAAGTCTGTGAATCCATTCAATGCAAATTTCTTCATTCAGGATTATATTGACCTTTGCTGGGTATGTTTTTGGCCATAACCCCAGTTCTTATGTTCTTCCATATACAATATTCCAAGTACTCCATTTTTTAGAGTAGCCACTGCTAGGTCTGGTGTAATTCTAACTGTGGTTCAGCAACGTTCCCAATTTTTTTTTCATTCTCGCTAATAATATTTTCTCCTTCACTAAGTGTTTTCAGACTTTAACTATGATATTCCAGTAGGTGTCCTTCTAAGTATTTCTTTCAGGGAGTAATCAGTGGATTTTTCTCTTATTTCTACTTTCTTCTTTTATTTGAATGCTTCAAAACAATTTGCTTTAATTATTTCTTATAATAAAAAAAAATTTGGATATATTAGTACAAGTTGAAGTAACACAGTATATGTTTTCTATTCTCCATCTATTATCCAGATCATTTCACATTCTCTTCCATTTTTTTCCCATTCTTTCTATTTTATTTTATTATTTCTTGATTTCATATATCTTCACTGGCTTCCCCTTGCCCGATTCTAATTTTAAAAGTCATTCCGTTTTCTAAAATATTTTCTCCTTTTCCAGTTGTTTGACTTCATTTTAAGAATCATCCTATTTCCCTTAAATTGTTCTTACATTTTAATAAAATTCCACAATCTCTCTTATTTAATTTTTAAAGTACTTTTTGAGATCTGTGAAATGTTTCTTTGTCAGGTGACCATTTGACCTTACTATTTCGGGTAGAAAATAATTTTTTGCCTCAGTGTCCTCTACTGAAGAAAAACCACAGCTTTCTCTATTCCCAAAACGAACTGTCTGTAATTGAGTTATTTCTCCTTTGCTTACTCATTTTTGTTTTCATTTTTACAACTTATTATAGAAACCTCTAATCCTAGCATATGGGGGATGGTGCCTCTGCCCTCACAAATCGCTCTTACTGTTATTTTCTGAGCTTTGTGCAGGGGCCCAAACTCTATACTCCATTCCCCCTCCAAGCCACAGGTAGTGCCCCTTCCAAGCCACTTGGAACACTATGCTGGAGATGCTCTTGTTCCCTGACAATCCTCCTGTAACTATAATGTTCAGGTCTCCCCTCTATCCTCGAACTGTGACAAAGGACTCATCTCACGAATAAGTGCCCACAGCCAGCATAATAACCCATTGCTTCTGCACTCACCAGGCATATGCTGGTTTCTTCTCACCAAGGACTGTGTCTGTGCAGCACATCTAGACCTGGCATCCCTTCTCATCAGAAACTCCTTCATTCTTCCCATGCTCAGATGCCATACTCCTCAATTTACCTGGAACTCGAAAATTCCTATACTGAGGTGCAGGCTACCTCACAACTCAACTTTCCCTAGGGCTCATTGCTTACTTTCAGTACGGCTACCCTGGAGGTGTTTACACTTTCCTTGGGCTGGTCCTCCATCCTGGGATTCTTCTTCTTATCTTCTACAGTTGTGCAAGGAGGACCACTATTTCGCCCCATTTCTTACTTATTTCTGTTGATCCAGAGACTCTACTTTATCTTATTTGTGGAGCAAATCTGGACAGCTTTGAATTTTCTGACCTACTCAGCTATCTTCCCACAATCTTCTTGAAATGCGTCCTAAATGAAGAGAGGGATTCTGTGTAACAACGCTAATTTCAGGCATGTAAAATGAACAAAGCAAAAGGATGAAGATGGGGGATGGTGTCTCTTCTCTGAAAAAGAAAAACAAAGGCCAGTTGCTGCACTAGAGGCTGCTGGAAGGTAAGTAATGTCTGAAAGAGTCATTAAAATGAGATGGGGTCAGTTTTGAAAGGGCTTTGAAAGCTACATATAACAGTTTTTATTTTATCACATAACCAATAGGAAGCCACTGGATTTTATTGAGTAAGGAAGTCATATAAGGATTTCTGAACTGAAGAAAAATTACTTTGGCAGTACAGAACAGAAAGGACTGGACTGGAGATAGGGAAACAAGGAAGTAAAACCAATTAATACACTGTTGAATTAAGACAGGCAAGCAATGATAAGGGGATGAGCTGACGGGGCAACTGAGTCATATACAGATTGAAATGACAAGATATGGCAAATTATCAGATATATGGGATGATGAATACTTGAGAAGATCAGATAAATGCTGAGACAATGAAGGAGATGTCACAAAATTGAAGCTATATATGTATATTGTCACACTTGTAATTTTCATAATTTTTTTTACAGACACATTTCTTCAGCATCATAATCAGACTATTACATTTAGTAATCAACAACATAGGTACAAAAAAAAATCTACATTAAAACCCTTGTTGGAATGCTTTACACTTTCCACAAAAGAAAAACTAAAATAATCTGTTATAGAATTAGTCACAAATACGGTCCTGTTGGGGGGTTTGTGCCCATACACAAAAGTATTGTCTACAACATGTCTTCTTGTAGCAGCTAGGACATGGCACCACTGTGCTTGGCCAAGTTCACAAATCTTTTGTAACCTGTAGCTTCCCTGTCACTTCTCTGGCTCCACTCTACTGATAACCTTTGTTTCCTAAGAGTAATTAAAATCTTCTGCCACTGCTGAAACTACTGCTACTGGTGGAACCACGATAGGCACCTTATTTACCTGGTTTGGCAAAATACTGGCCTCTACCATAAGGGCCTGAGCTCCTGCCTCCAAAATTTCCTCCCTTCATGAGATAAAAGTTTAAGACTGAATGTTAACATCATTATAGCTTCCACCTCCTCCAAAGTTGCTTCCATCGTTTCCAAATCCATTGTAGCCATCTCCACTTCCACCATATCCTCCACCACTATGACTGAAACCAACGACACCACAACCTTTTCCTAACTACATAAATATAACATATGTGTCACTGTGTGTATATACACAAATACACACACCCTTGTATACAAAAGCACATGCACAAGTCAAAGTATTTTGTGTTTTTTTTTTAATGACTAACCATAAAACAGTATGTGGCAAAAATTATAAATATTTCTTTGCTTAGAAAAACATGTAATTTAATAAATTTGACTTAGTTCTCTCTATATTTGAGAAATAAGGCCTTTATCAGAGATTGCTTTTGCAAAAAAAAAAAAAACCAAACAAATAAAACAAAACAAAAAACAAAAAAACCCAGTTTTCTTCTTTCCATTTGTTTTTGGTTATATGGGTTTTGTCTGTGGAAGAACTTATCAATTTTATATAATCAAAATTATCTATTTTACCTTTCCTGAAGCTCTGTATTTTGTTTTGTTGAAAGTTCTTCCCTTAGCCATATATCTGACATAAAAAAAAAAAACGAAACCAAACTATTTTCTCCTAATTTGCTTCAGATATCACCCCTTATGTGTAAATCATGTACCCATTTTAACTTTATTTCATTATGCTGAGAGACATTAGTTTATACCTAATTTCAAAGATACTGGTTCCTAGTTTTCCCAATAATGAGTTTTTTTCTAAAATCTTGAATCTTTGTAGGGATAGACCACTTTCCTTTACATTTTTTTAATTAATTCTCTTGATAGTCCTTAACATTTTGTTCTTCTACATAAATTTTGTTATAATTTTTTATAGCTTTATACAATAATTTTTGATAGTTTGACTGGAATGGCACTGAATAAATACATTCATTTAGGTACAATTGTCGTTTTCACTGTATTGTCTCAGTCTACCCATTAGTAATTAATATTTTTTCAACAATTTATATCTGACTATATTTATGTGAACTCTTTTGTAGTTGGCAGTTATACTGCCAAGTATTTTTTGTTCTCTACAATTACTTTACATGGAATTTCTCTTCCGCTCTCTTATTGCTGGGCGTTGTTGGTAATATATAGAAATGCTGATGATTTATGTGGTTTGAGATTTTATATCCTGGAACTTTGCTCAAGTTGTTAACTACTACATGTAGTTGCATGAAATGATGTTGAAAATCATTATTTATTAAAGAAATGCAAATTAAAACAACTTTGAGGAACCACCTCATACCTATCAGATTAGCTAATATGACAAAAAACGAAAATGATGGATGCTGGAGAAAATGTGGGCAAACTGGGACACTAATGCACTGCTGGTGGAGCTGTAAACTTATCTAATGATTCTGGAGAACAACTTAGAACTATGCCCAAAGGGCTGCAAAAGTGGACACAGCCTTTGATCCAATAATACCACTGCTAGGTCTATATCCCCAAGATATTAAAAAAGAATAGAGGAGTAGGACTTATTATACGAAAATATTTGTATCACCTCGTTTACTGGTGGCTAAGAATTGAAAATCAAGGAAATGCCCATCAATTGGAAAATGATTAAAAAGCTGAGGCATGTGATTGGGATATGAGAAGTGACAAGAAAATGATTTCAGAAAAACCTGGAAAGGCTTACATGATGCAAAGAAAAGTAAGCAGAACCAGGAAAACATCCCACACACTAACTGCAACACCATATCGATGAAGAACTGTGGATGACTTAGCTGTTCTCAGCAATATAAACATCCATGACAATCTCAGAGAAGAAATAATGAAACATACTATCCAGTTCCAGAGAAAGCACTGATACTGTTTGAATAGAGACTGAAGCATTCTGTTTTTCACTTTCTTCCATTCCTTCACTAGGATGGAAATGTTTGACCTGATTGCACATGTATAATCTATATTTGATTACTTACTATCTCACAGAGGCAGAAGGAAAAAGGGAGATAGAATTTCAAACTGAAAATATTTTTAAAACTGAAAATATTTTTTAAAGTGTTAACACTTTGCATTAAAGTATTATTGCAGACAAAGAGAAAATGTATTGAATAAAAATCAAAAACATTTTACTTAACATTCTGGAAGACAGATACTATAACACATATATATGTCATTTATTTATTTATTTATTTATTTATTTGTTTGTTTGTTTATTTATTTAAGAGGTTTATTTATTGAGCCCTTCCTATGTACAAGATACGAAATATCTAAGAGTACCTAATGGGGTAACTTTTATAAAGTAAAATCTTACCATGTAGAGCTATAAGATCATCTAATTTTTAATATCCCTTAAAAGGACTAAGGCTCCACCAGAAAGGCTCATCACATTATGGAGGTACTTTTTATACATCTAAACTTTAACTTCAAAAGATTTCAAATGACACCTAAGTGGTGAAGTGGATCCAGCAAAGGCCTTGAAGTCAGGAGGATCCGAGTTCAAATCTGGCCTCAGACCAAATACTTGACACTTACTAGCTGTGTGACCCAGGGGAAGTCACTTAACCCCAACTACCTAAAAAACATAAACAAAAACAAATAATTGAAAATATTTCAAGAATGGGCCAAAGGATGGAGTGATAATAGAAGGCTTATTTAGCTAACTCTTGCCACTTCATGTTGAATTTTTCCCTAATAAGACCTTATGAAGACTATTAAGGTAAATATTATATCTATAAAAGAAAAACCCAGATACAGAGAAATCACTTATTCATAAAGGAATGAAGCTTCAATGAAATTGTCAGATACACTCCTCCATATACGATACTAACTAAGCTATCTAATTGTTAAGCAAAAATGACATATCTTCAAATATCATAAAAATCACAAACGGACAGTTTTTAACCCTTCCATCACTGCAAATTTCTTTTACTTTACGTCTGTTTCTTTCTCCTACACTATTTATTTATTTGAAGGTCTTTACAGACACTCTGCAAATGATTCAAATATGAATACAGCCATATAGTTCACCTCTTTTTGTACTCTTCAGTCAGGTTCCAAATGCAGCATATGTTAAGGTACCCTAAGCAGAGAGCATTTTCACAGCAGCTTTGACCCTTTTTCATTCCTCTACTCCCATAAATTTTGAAGACTTCATAAAAGAGAATAAAAATTCTGCAAGATGACCCACTGTATCCTGTCTAGAATCCAAAGCCATTTTATCTCATTTTAATTCCTATTCAAAGACTTTGCATTTATGAAGGCCACAGAGCGGGAAAATATTATCCTCTAGAACAGAATTTTCTTCCAAATTTCATGGTAATAAAAAGCACTACAAAATTAAACTCTTGGAGCATTCTTTAAGAAAAACTAGCTTTTGCCTTTTTCAAAGGACGCTGTTGCTGTTGAAGGGAATGGAAATATTAAGAAAATTCAAAGAGACAGGAAAAAAACCTACGGACTTTTTTCTGTATTTAACATTGTAACGTAAGATCGATTGTGCAACCCATCGCAATTTTCATGAAAAACCATCATTAAATCAAAACAGAAGTGACATTAGGCAATCTTCTACACACCAACTCCACCCACTACAATGAATTCTTAATGAAAACAACAATCTAACTGTTAGTAATAACAAAACCATTCTTCTAACACTGGTCAGAAGATAGAAGGATAAACCAATACTGGTAAATAAACTGGTCAGATATAGACGACCCAAGAAAAACCATTCTCATAGCTGACAAGTAAGGACAGAATACCAATGAGAATAACCAACAATGGAACACGCTACAGAAAAATCAAGTAATACAAGCTCTAAGAAACTGCAATCACAATATGATGTACAAGAAAAAGGCACTACTGAATACTTGTAATTGTGTAATAACTATGAGGTTTTTCCAGAAGATGAAGGAGATGGACCTCTGGGGATGAAAAATATATCAATGACTTCAATTATTAGTTTGACTTCCTTGACCTTTGAGTCATGAGAAGCAGACTATAGGAACATGGTAATCCAAACGTTTTAGAGCTGCAGCAAATTATCATTGCTAATTAATTACATGGTAAATGTAAAAGTACAGGGTAGTTACATCTTATTTGAAAGTAAGAAGAAGTATATCCTTTTCAATGTTTTTAGAAGTAAAAATATTATATTTATTTTATTATTATATTTAATGGTACATCATCATCAAATCTGAAAGCTTCAAATTAAATAATGGATTTAATTTAGCCAGACTTAACCCACAATATTTGGTATTAGTGGGGAAGGAATTGATTACAATAACTTAATAGCTAATTACATTACAGAAGTGGATTAAGGACAGTGCTACTGTATATTTTTGTTATATTAAAGCTAAATAAACCTCTTTTTATTAACTGTGAATGAACTTCATGTGACTCAATTCATCCTCAATACTGAATCTCAACTTAGAGGATGTTGTACACACCTAACAGCAGGAAGGAGAAAAGGACCATAAAGTGACTGGATTGGCAGAGACTAGAAGCTACTATCTGGTAGCTACAATTGTTTTAGGCATATGTGAGGAATCTTCTGAATGAGATAATGAAGACTCTCCTCCTACTGATTCTATGGATATTTTCAGAACCATAAGAAGCTTGACAGTGAAGGCAGAAAAATTGAAGGATGGACTATTGCCTGGCTTTTATTATCACATTTAGAAAAGCTGGACAAACAATGTAAGGGACTCGAAAATTAAAAACAACACACATAATTTTTACTCAGCAATGAATGCACTTTTCGTTTTTAGGAGCAATGCCTTGAAGGTAAGGTAGTGTTTGCACACATGAAAATGAAAATTTTGATGGGGGAATCATAAGTTATACCTGGGAAACATAATCTCTGCTCCACAGTTTTCACTTAAGAATGCATTAAACGTTGCTGATATTTAGGTTATTAGTGAATAAAAACAAGAGTAAGTATGAGTTTGGGAGGAAAGCCTTAAGCCCTTCTCACTATTCCTTCTATTTCTCTATGATACTACCATCTGGAAAGTCACTTCCTCCACAGGGGACTCAAAATGTTGATAGGCTTTAATTACTAAGAAACTTAGATATTTTCAAAAGTTTAAGCTGTAAGCCAGTACATATGGGGGCAATGCAGACTTTTTGTCAATTCCAGGTTGTCTGCCCAGGTAAAGTAAATTGAACTACTTTGAGGACCAACGTGGGTATAAGACTTTTTAGGTGGCTAAAATGAGGAGTTCAGTATTTTTGACCCCCAAAAGATGAATTTCCTCTGTAGCTGAGATTTAAATGGTGATAGCAAAGTAAAGGGTAAATTTTTTGAAAAAGATGTGTTTAGTACGCTAGATTTCTGCTTCCTCCCCATGACTTCGCTTTCTCTATAATCAGACTATTTTAGCTACATTTTTCAACACAGTTCCATATGAATGACATTAGGCTTTAGCTATGGGTCTTCACTAGAAGACCACCATACATGCCTGGAAAGCTCAATTGGTACATTTGTATATGGCTATAGGCATCACCACTACTGGTCAGTATTTTATCTATAGAATACAACAGATAACATCTCAAAACAACCAACATCAGGAGAAATAGCAGACCCAATGTCCTGATCCCACTGAGATCCATGATTCCCTTTATCTGATCCTAGTCATGTTAAAGGCACCACAGACAAAACTTATAATTCTTCCAAAATACAAAACCTTATCCCATTACCTAATCTCTCTCATACCTCCTTTATTGGGAAAGAAACATGGGCTTAGGTTGTTCCTGAAAATGCAGCTACATTCAAATAAAAGTAAACACAGAAATGAAAGAACATCAAAGTCAAGACTTTGGCTACAAGGGTAGCTTCACATACATCATATGGCTACATTTCCAAACTTCTTCACTAACATTTTTTTCCTCACAATTAACATAATAATACTTACATAACATTCATTCACTCTCCACAAATATTTATCTGAAATCTACTGTGTATAAGATACAACCCTAGGTTACCTTATGTGAAAACCATCTTGCAATTTTTTTCAAACTTATTTCATCTAGATCTATGACTTGATGGGTTTATGGAATCCCCTAATGTAGAAACTTTCTCCACGGATACACAACCACAACTTGGAACTCACGATGTTAGAAGACTGCCTGGACGCAATAAGTGGTTAAGTAATTTACCATAATCACCAAGTTAATATTGGTTAGAAACGGGATATGAACTCTAAATCTTCCTGATTCGAAACGTCAGGCCTCTATCTAATATGCAATGCTATCATTTATTTTCCTAATAATCATTTTGAAAAATACTTGAAGCAATATTGATTCCTCTAATTAATATCAATGACAACAAAATATTAAGTATTTCTAGACTAACGTTCTCTTCAAAAAGATGGAATTAAGTTCAAAATACACCACTAAACAGAAATATGCAAAAACTACATTTAACATATGTGCGCTGACCAATTATATAGGAGCTATAAAATGATTAGATGCTATAACTGCAAGACAACGATGTAATTGCAATTTATTTATTAATATTAACTGTTGACAGCATAAACTGAACCTTAACCAGGGGTCAGGTATGAATTCTCAGAATATCAACTGTAACTGCTTTCTTCTTCATATTGAATTTCTATAATTTACAAACAAGAATTAAGTCTCAGACTTTATTCAACATACATAAGGCTTCAAGTGTCAGCTAAGGAAATTCGCACTTCCTATATATTAACCTGGCAGGCATTCCATTCAGTAACAAGATAAGGAAAGCTCATACAGTTCAATCAACCCTGATGGGATTAAAAAAAAAAAACCTTCCACTTTTCCCCTCAAGATTCAGTTTAGCTGGGACCCAGCTGCAGCCCAACTGTCAGATCTAATTTCCCAACTCTGCATGAAAATGGGAAACCCAGCTTGATCCTATGATAATTAAAGCTGAATTACTGCAGGCAAATTGTGAAACATTAAAAATTTTTAAACTTCCCAAGATCTTTTAATAATGAAGACAATTCCAGAGAGCTAGATGTTTTGCTGTTCTTCACCTGTGGTCCTGTAAGATACATGCTGCTTCAGCTCACATTGATCATGTGACATAAATCTAACAAAAAGGCAAAGTTACAGAATAAACTTAGAAGACATAACATTTTATACTTGCTAACTCAGCAAACAGTGATAATTTCAGTAAATATGATTTACATTATTTATCACACCACTTGAGAAAAATTCTTCCATGCTTAGAGGAAAAAAAAAAAAGAATTTCGTGGACTGTTCAGGCTCCCATCACGGCTAACCTAGATTTGTCCCTGTGTTCTTCTACTAAATTATCCCCTTGCCTCCAGTCCATTTTCCAGTTCACAAAGTGACATTCCTAAATGCAGAGCTAGCCATTCTACAACCCTACTTAATGAATTCTGGTGGCTTCCTTTCTGTACACTGAAGTGTAAACTCTTCCATTTAGCTTTTAAATTCCTTCACAACCTAGCCCTTAACATATCATTCTTCCTTTTCTACTGTGCAATGCAGCTAAATTCCCTTTCCTTACAAAACTCCATCTCATATTTCTCTATCTCTTCACTGGCTATCCCTACAACTGAAATACATCCTCTCCAAACGTCTGTCTCAATAAAGCCCTCTCTTTCATGATGCAACTTAGGTGGCATGTTTTATAACAGCAAGTGCCTGTATCCTCTCTGATGACTTTGTATTTATTTTTATTTATTACATACATATGATATATTTTTATGTATGTACACATATACTTATATGTGTGGATAAATATATATCCATGACTCAGGCACAGCACTTCCACCAAGTTTTTGGTGACTAAAGATAAGAGGAATTGGTGTGTTCCTTACCCCCCAGGGGAATGTTCACTTTCAGTCCTCATTTCCAAAGTGAGATTTTAAACACCTCCTACTCACCTTAAAATGGAAGAGGAAGAATGGTCTTGGGGAGCTTGGTCAAGGATATCCCACTGGAAACAAATATGGTGATACTTGAAAAGGGGCTGTGTATATAGCCCTTTTTAAGGGGTTTCATTTGACTTTCACATAAACCTTGTGAAATACATACTGCTACTGCAAACCCCAAGTGTATTTGTGACCCATTTTTTGTAGGTATTCCCTCAAAAAGTATATAATCAAATGCTATAGAAGACTCCTTATCCCAAAACAAAATTGTTCTTCTCCTGCAATAAAGCTTCCACAGGGATCCCTTCCAAACTGCGTGAGGAACTACTTCTAAGTCTCTTAATATGTGTTACCTGCTTTTTCACTGACCTTGTCAGCTCCAAGGGTTCAATTATCCTCTCTATACAGATGACTCCTAGTTCTTATCTCCTCTAAGCCAAATTCTCTTGTTGGACTGCTCATTGGACATTTCCAACTGGATATCCCACAGACATTTCCAACTAATCATGTTGAAAACGTTTCATTTTCTGTCCATGCAATCCCAGCAGTCCCCTTCACTTCGCATTTGAGTTCACACTATTATCACCATCCAGACACTTTCTCTCGTTCACCAGCCCACAGTCATCCTCACTCTCTATTGCTTCATCCAAGTTTTATCTTTTTTATTTCCACATCTCTCACAAACATTCCTTTCCATCTGCTACCACAGCCATCACTCTAATTCAGACCCTTGTCCTCTCTTCCCTAGACTGTGGCAACAGATTTGTAAATGAATCCCTAATGGGATTCACATTTCTCTTCTCTCTAATCCATTCTGCTCACAAATACCAATATAGTATTCGTAAAAAACATACCTGACCACATAAATCATCTCACTGGACAAACTCTGATGGCTCCATATTGCTTTTAAGATCCAAATATAAACTCTTCTCTTTAGAATTCAAAGCCTTTTATAAACTGGCTAAAACCAAATTTTCTAGATTTTTCACATATTGCTTGCCTTCATGCATACAATTATCTCATATGCATACAATTATCTAACTGGCCTTTATGCTATCCTTCACACATGATACCTTCCCAACTTCAATTTATTTGTTCCTCATCTCTATCACCTAGAATTTCTTGTTTCCTTAAAAGCTCAACTTCAGTACTGAAGACACAAAAGTGAAAAAGAGATTACTGATAAAAAAGCAAATGTTTGAAACCATAAAAGTTAACTGTGTGATTTGGTGGTCTGAAGAACCACTATACCTTTTACGTCACTCTATACAACCAAGCCCAACAACATTGAATACCAGCTCCTTTAGGACAGGTACTGTTTCATTTTATCTTATTATCACTAATACTAATTAAAGTGACTACCAAATGGCAGATACTTAATAAAGTCTATGAATAATTAGTTGCTATATGGGATATCCATCTGATATGGTTTCCTACATGAAAAGATCATTTTCTTTTATATTCAAACACCTCTTGCTTTTTACCTCTTATCCGGGTTCTTGTGTGCACTTCATCATAGCTAATGTGCTGTAAAGAGTTGTACCCACTACCATCTCTACATTGCTCTTTAGCTGACACATAATTTTTATTCCTTAAAAATCATGGTAATAAAACATCACTAGAAGGATGGTGCAATAAAAAATGAGTGTTGCAGGTACACATGGTAACAGCAAGACTGCAGTGAAATAAAAGTCCCTCTTATAACACCAAAGTAACAACAGAGGAGCATTCCAGAGCAAACACAGGCTAAGTATAACACAAAGAAAAATACCACTCCACTTCACATTTCCTCTCAGCCCTTAACCTGATGATAACGTAGATCTCATGTAGGTACTGGAACTGTGCTGAAACATGGCAATATACCCAACGTTCAGAACCTCCTAATGGAAGGAGAACAGGGAAGGATGAAAGGGGAAGACAGAGAAAGATGGAGAACGGAGAGAGAGAGAAGACAGAAAGGGTGAGAAAGAAGGAAAAGGAAAAGAAGAGGGAGAGGAGAAACATTTGAATGCTTACTATATGCCACATATTATGCTAAGCGATAAAAGACATGGAAAAACTTTAAAACAGTCTTTGGCTTTGAAAGGGATAACATCACAGAAAGAGACAAATGAGGGCCAAGAAGGGATAGTTTGGTTGGAAACTGACCGAGATTGTAAGTACAGCCATGGGAGAGTAGACAGACAGGCCCTTTCCAAAGAAATTACAAATTTCAATTGATTATGGTTAAAGAACTATAAAAGGGGTAGACACAATACAACTTGAAAACTGAAGAAGAGATATTTAAAGAATATAGTCCAGTACTCTTTGCCACAGGTGTAAGGGACAGGATAGAAAACACTAAGAAAAGTACAATGGGCTTCACTGAGAGGGGGTGGGTTTCCATCCTTGGAAGTCTCCAAGCAGAAACGGGTAAATTATACTAGCGATCGCTTCCATGTACAAGGTGAACTAGTTTAGGTGCTGCTCTTCCTTACAACTCTGAAGTCCTAACATACTCAGACCTGTGAACTATTCAGTGGCTTTCTGCTGGAAAACAGAAAAACAAATGAAAGTCATTGCAAGGGAGACTTTCTTATATACTAATTAAATTGTACAAAGGCATAGACCTAGGAGATGAAGGACTCCGAGCATGTGGAAGGATAAAAGAAAAGTACGGTAATACAGAGGAGGATCAAGAACCAGGAGCCTTGTGACAACACCCAATGGAGAATGAGAACATGGGACTGATCAAAAAAAGAGAATGATACTATCAAGGAGGTTCGTGGGCTTTACAGACACCTCAGAGCAGAGGTCGTGGAATATGTGCCCACCAACTAAGGGAAATCTCAAGAAAATGGCTGCTCCTTCCATTACCTCCCCTCCACTGGTACGTTGAAAATTAGTTGAGAAAAACTAACTTAAAAATCATTGAAATTTTTTTTTTGGGGGGGGAAGCTTGTACACTGTATTTGACAAAATAAAAAATAAATACTTTTGTATATCTTTAAATACATTTATTTTGCTAAGGACTAATCTCTTTCTTAATCCACACTCCCTCTAACTTTCCTTTCCTCTTTTTCATTTTATATCACTGTTGTGTAAATGTTTTTCTGGAACCATTTATGTCTGTGTATTCTTTCATTCTTCTCTTTCAGTTCAGCCAATGACAAACAGTGAGATTAAAGTGTCAGCAGCTCCTCAACCTCTTATTCCTTGTCTAATGATGTTTACTTGTTCACCCTCATTATATGACCTAATTTTCCCCTAATCTTCCTTTTCATTCCTCTTTCCCACCAGTGTATTCTTCTTCACCTGTCCTTCCATTTTTTCTTAAAATACTCCAAGCATAACAGAATAACTCTCAACCATTGTCTAACTGGACTCCCTCCCTCTACAAACCCTAAGGATGACAGGTATCATAGCAGAAATATTTATCATCTCTCCAATATTTCAACAAAAGCAATTTATCTTTTCTCAGTGTTGATTTATGTTTACCTTCTTTTGTTTAAATTGTATATTTCTAGTCACTCAAGTGTTTATATTTCAAGGTTTTTACAGAGTTCTGATGTTTTCATGAAGAATGCTACGAAGTCCTCTATTTTATCAAAGATTCATTACTTTCTCTGCACCCTGCCGCCCACCCCACACCCCAATTACCTAGCTAAGTTATACTTTGCTGTAAGTAAATATCCTTTGTCTTCTAGAATATCATATTCTAGGTTCTCTGCTCCTTAAGCATTTTTCTGGAAAATCATGTATGATACTAACTATTTGGCTCCTTGGAATTTAAATTTTTTCTTTCTGGCTACTTATACCATTTTTTTCTTGGACATGGAAGCTGTTGATTTTGACTATGACATTTCTGGGAATTTTTACTTTAGAGTTTCTTTCAGGAGGTAACTGGTGAATTCTTTCCATTTCCCTTTGCTCTCTAATTCTAAAAGATCTGGGCAGTTTTCTTTCAGGACTTCTTGGAATAGGATATCTAGGCTTTTTTTTTCCCTGGTCATGGCTTTCAGATGGTCGAATAATTCTTAATTTTTATTTCCTTTCCATTTATTTAACAGGCCATTTGTTACTGCTGTGAATTCATAGCTTACATTTTATTCTATTTTTTCAACCTTTTCACTTTGTTTTAATATTTCTTGTTGCCTCATACAGTCATTGGCTTCTAATTAATCCACTGAAATTTACAAAGAATATATTACTTGGACAAGGTTTTGTCCCTCTTCTTCCAAGCTAAAAATTCCTTTTCTAATAATTCTTTCTTCTATAGCGCTCGTTTCCTCTGTAATTTTTCCCTCAAACTCTCTCATTCCATTTTAAAATATTTTTATAACTCTTTTGTAAAAACTCTTGCTTCATCTCTATAAGGAATTTCATTTAAGTGTATGCCCAAGTTATGACCAAACCCAGGTAGTATTTTTCAATCATTCTCTTCTCCATTTGAATCTTAAGCATCACTTCTACTATAAGAATTCATTATGGTGGGCTTTTTTTATTCTTTGAACATTCTTTCAAGCTGTTTCCTACTTTCAGATATGATGTTTAGGGCTGGGTTCTGCCATACTTATGAAGGGAGATTCTGAGGAGGCCCTGTTGGTTCGTTCTTGGGGTATTGACTGCGGAGTCATTTTGAGATCTCCTAAAAAGCTAAAGACGTTCAGATTTTCAGTGTTCTCAAAGCGGTCAGATCCAGGAAAAAATCTCATTGCTATCTCCCTACTCTGAGCTCTGCACGTTTCTGACCTTGATTGGGGTCTGAGTAAATACATAACATTGGTGGAATGGGCCTCTAGAACACAATTGGAAAAGTGGCTCAGGACAGCATAACTGTAGCACCTATTTGGGTCTGAGATACTTACCTTGCTTATTCCATTGCAGGCTGGGCTAGTTCTTGGAAGTGAAACCTTTGGTCTACTCTAGATATGAGGTCTGAGTCACACCAATGATGCTGCTTTGGCTACTGTTGTTGCTGCCTTCTGACCTTCCTCCTTTCACCCATATAACCCAGAACCTCCCTGCAAGGGAATGCCACTTCTGTGCAAATGTTCCCTTCTCACTCTACCCTAAATCTATCACCCAAGACTGGAAAAGGAGCTACAAAGCTATCATTTGGCACGAGATTACATGACACTGCCCTGGTGTGGGTCTTAGGGGTTCCAATATAAGTCTGACACCTCCTCTCATTTAAATGCACCATCACTCACTGAGTGCCGGGTTCCCCGGAGAGCAAGTTCGGGTTTGACAAATCCTCCATGTACCCACACCTGCCTATGCTGATCTTGCTAAGACAATAGATTCATTATTACTCTTTCTGGATTTCATGTTCCACACCTTTTAGCAAACAAGGAACATGTTAACAGAAGATAAGATGGCTACAAAGAGAAAATATCTACCACATCTCTAAATAAACATTGCAAGACAAAAGGAATTAAACCAACATCTATAAACAAACTGAATCAATATCTGATAAGATAGTGGACCCCATGGATTTCCAAGACAAAAAAGAAATGGAGCAGCATGTGTGAAGGAGAGAAATCAGAATCTTGAGAAGAACTATAAATAAATAATCAGCAGAATAGATTAGCTACACAACAAAAGGAATTGGCAAAACAGAACAATTTGAATTCACAGAGTAGTTTCTCCAAAGAAGCAAAAAAGAGAAAAACTGATTTGGGAATATAAAGTAAGAGACAATATGGAATAAAGTAAAAAAAATGATGATAATAATTAGCATAGTTTTAATGTTTTACAAAAATCTTTATACTTGTCACATTATTTGATTATCACCACAACCCTATACGATAGATGCTATCATTCTGTCCATTTGAGAAGATACTTATCTCCAAATAAGGAAACTGAAGATGAGATAGTCAAATGACTTGCCCAGAGTCACACAGATATCAAGTTTCTTAAGACAAAATTGAACCTCAGTTCCTCCAGACACCAAGTCTAGAACTTTCACCACTTCACCAACTACTTAATAGTTTTTGCCTAAGCAAGCCAGGTTGTTTTTTGAAAAGACATGACCTCCATACAAGCATAACACATTGATCTCAAGGACACTGAGACAATTTGAGTATCATGGGCCTTTCACAAGAATATAAAAAGTAAAAAAAAAGAAAAACTGACTTATCATAACAAGTCTTTCATATCAACACCACATTACAAGAAATAATGCAAGAAAAATGCTCAGAACTTCTGAACATACAAAACAGGCTACCAAGAAAAAGAATATATAAATTGCTTCCAGAAATGATTAAGTGTGTTAATCATTAAGTTCAAGATTAACACGAAAATTTTAAATAGGTTTTAGAAAGGAGCTTAGGTTCATTAAAAAGAATCACTCAGTTTCCCAAATGCAATTTAGAACATTTTCTTCCTTCAATTAAATTCTACATACAAGTAATTTTTCTTCTATAGTCATTGGTCATTGTAGACAATACTTTTGTCTAAACAATAGGAATTGGTCATCCTTTTGATTTTTCCCATGTAATTAGTTAGGATGAAACGATTTGAATGGCTATTGATTTCACTTAAAAAATGCCGCAAAATTCGGGGGGATTAATGTAATTACTATTATATAATCTATAAAGAATAATATATTAGTACCTATAACGAATACCTCTTCCATTTGGATCTTGTCTCATGTAGAAGGCAGTTTGAGACATATAACACCATTTTAAAGCTGTACTTTTCCTACTATTTATAACAAGGAAGCACACATGTCAGTACATTTACTACCTCCTCCCCTTCCCATAATATCTATACTCCTGTACTAAGGAAGATGTTTTCCACCTGTTTTAAAGAAAGTCTGATCTCAATAACTCCTGGGTAACCCTTAAGTTCATGTCCTTCAATCAGTCTGTTTTTATGACAAGATTCTTAAAATCAGACATTGTAAAGAATTCTAAATGTAACAAATATACTAATCTCTCTCATATACATTTTAGGTTTTTTGGGTTTAGGGATTTGGTTTTTTTTTTCCTCAATTACTTGTGCAAGCATGTGCCAGAAACCACAAATACTTATGTATACACTTACGTAGATATGTATGTGCAACTGACAATAGGATACTTTAATGCTGAGAGGATCTTCCTAAAAGGGGTGTGTGTACCCCAGATTGGCCAGCTGTGTTTCTTTTTAAATAAAAGCTGTGAGTAAAACTGACTGACAAAGACAGATGTTTTATTCACAATGACTCATAGGGGTTCCACTGAAATTTCTAACACTCACCACTACAGTACCCCAGGAGACAGGAAGGTCTTACATTTCCACATGTCTAGGAGTAACTTGTATCTTCTGAAACTCTCCACAAAGAACTTGTCAAATGTAGGCTGATGTATTTGATAGTGGAAAGGGCTTTACAATCCAAGTTGTCCTACCTGTACACTTTATATATGAAGAAAGTGTGGCCTCAACAAGTTAAGTGACTTACCAAAAAAGCAGCAGACAGGATTTCAACCCTAGCACTTTGAATATTTTAGCAGGGATCTTTTCACGTCACCAAACTAGTGTTTAACTGACATCTATTTCAGCAAAGAGATCCAGTCCTGCTTGTTGTCATGGTCTTTCTTGAGAAGAATACACATGTGATATTCGTGTACCATGTTATTATAGGGATTGAGCCAAAGAGAAGTTTCTCTCCTTTACAGAAGAAAAATTTTGCAGGTCAAGACTGAATCACAGAAAGAACCCATGACTAACATTAACTTGTCCCAGGGTGCTTATATCTTCACTGACCAGATCGAGGATGGACCACTAACTGCCCAGGGATCTTCGAGAGCAACATGCTATAATTTCCAGACTCTAAAGACAAAAAGGGCACTCTAATGACACAGAAAGCGACAGTTCATTTTTGTTTCTCATAATTGGCAATTATGATCACAAATACCTGGACCAGACTTCACACAATAGTAGTGACCAACACTAAATTCCATATTGTTTTGCCTGCACAAATTCTCCATAGGCAAACAACTGGCTACATACTAACTGACCAGGGAGGACATGGTACAATTCTGGCCAAGATTAAGTCCAGGTAATTAGGACAAAAAGTAAATTTGGGGCTTCATGATATTAAAGCATTAAGGCTGAGGTAACTAGAAATAAAAAGGTTTATAGGTAAGAAATGGAACTCAAGAGTTGGGGCTCCGGTAAAGAATAGGAAGATTAACTGACCTATATCACCGTAAAGACACGCTTGATTTATATTATGTGTATATTAAATCTGTATGTTCTTAAACAACTGAAATTCTATATCTAGGAATATTCAAAATTATAGTTCGCCTCATGGGACTGTTGAAAAAAAGTGACAGATACAATTGTTTCAGGAAACTCTTGTTCTGACTAAGGACCACCATGTTTTTCGGAACAGAAACTTCTAAAAGTAATTCTGAATTGTTCAAATTCAGATATCACAACTGAGAAACTGATTTCTTCACCAAATTACTGTACAACTCTTACCTCTTCAAACACAAAGACAACTGCAAGCAGGAAGGAAATTTTCTCTCACCAGTAGAGCCCACATTGCAAAAGTAAAGGCGAAATTTCAAAACCTGGTAAACATCTAGGAAAACGAATGCTCTCTGGGTTACTATTTGAAAGGAAGACAGTCTGTCTTTCTTTAAGAGTAACTGTATGTGTGCTGTGATGTGTTTAGTGCAACTCCTAAATTGTTTTTCACTTCGCTGCCCTATTTTTAGATACAGAAAACCTCCCTGTACTAAATTTACTACATAGTACTTATTCTATGAAAAGGAGATAAATATTTCCAAATTCAATGAACTATCAGAATCAATTATATCTTGCTAAACTGCATTAGATTGAGAGTTAAAGATTAGGATGTTTGTCATCCATCACAAAATGGACCAGGCCCAGGAAAGACTGAGTGTTTTGCTACTCACTATTTATTTCTTTCTGAGTTAAAATATGTCCATGATGTATTATTGCTAGAACTAGGAGTTCTTAGGTTACCCCTTCCTTCTGATCACATTATGATTGGTATTTTAACGTTTGTATATGAAATAATTTAAGTTGAATATGTGGTTTGAATGGGAAATTGTATGAGTTCTTATTTTAAATAAAAAGGAAAAATAGCCTTGAAATGAATGAAAAAATTCACATCAAACTGTTTCATTCTCTGCTTTTGGTTAAAATATCTCTGCAAAAACCTGCACGACATACCATACTATTAATGCAGTTATTATCTATAAATATTATGAAAGAAGAATTAGTCTTTCTTTTTTACAACTTATACTTAATTTTGATACGAATATTTCACTGTATTCTTATCAGTAACGTCACAGTAAATGACAAATTTGAAAACATTTTTTGAGTGTGAAGAGTGTTTGGTTTCAGTTATTTTTTATTATTTTTCCCTTTATTTTCCTAGCACGCTCTACCTTCTGTGTGATTGCCTCCAGGGAAATCTCATTTATATCCTAATTACAAGAATTATTTCATTGTTGGAATAAAGAGGTTTGTATTTCTACTTTTACTTCCTGTTTATCTCATTCTACTGAACTGGGCAATACCTAAAGACAATTCCAAGCTTGTAAATTGATGATTTCAAAGATGAAAGAACCCCCTCTGACCTTTGGAATAAGTTTATATGAAAAAAGTGTTTTCTTATTAGACAAAACACTTTTTTCATATAAACTTTTTTCATCTCTCCAAGGAAAAGAAAAAAACGGCTCCCTTAGTAATATAAAAATATGACCCTGGTCAACACTGGTCAATATGAAATTGCCACGGTATTTCTTCCCACTTCATTTACTTATCTTCATCTTTGTCTAAGCAAATACTATTGAACATTTTGTGGCTATATTTAATTTTCGTTGAAAATTACATGAGCATCTATTTTCATATATGTACATATGCAAATATATGCTCACAAACTATACAAACATATATATATATATATATATATATATATATATATATATATATATATATATATATGTGTATAACTTGGAAATAGGCATAATTCTGAAATAAAATTGTTCAGATATAAGCTTGAGCATTAATAATGTTTAAAATATTCTATGAAATCGGCAGAGTAAACATGTTCCAAAACTGCAGAAGCTGATTATATACTTTAAAAATGATTCATTTAAGCTGAATCATATTGAATGGGTTATGTAGTTAATATCTTTTCCTGCCAGAAATTCTTGGAGTACAGCCTCCAAAGTATTTACGACTACTTTTCCTACCTATTGCTAATATACTTTTTAGGCTGTGAATAACTGTGGAAAACTGTAAAAAAAAAAATTCCTTCAGTTCGATAAATGCACTATACATACATACATACATACATACATACATACATAAATACATACATACATACATTACATAAAGTTCATTCACTAGAACTTTATTTATATTTTTACGAGTTTTACTTGGCCGTGTCACATATTGCTATCAGAAATGTTTTATACAGAAAATCAGTTTTACCACCAGCAAATTTTATTTACTACAGCAATTAGAGTTTGAAATATCTGGATTGACCCATAAGGTGAAAGATATAGTGGCATAGTATATGGACAACAAATGGGAATACTTGCCTATTACTTCAATGTGAAGATAACTCTAAAGGAATATTTCAGCAAGAAATACAGAGGCTCTGTAAAGTTGAGGATAATATGATAAACACTGCTAGAATCTACAGTGATACAACAACCTTACATTTTACATTATACTTGCCTGATGGCCTACATACAGACCCTTTACATTTCCTCTACTGGCCCTATTCTTGGATTCTAAACCTCAAAACTACTATCTCATCCCAGAAAGTCCAAGAGAGCCTGGAGCCCTCTCACTCTGCACCATAATCTTATCGTCCTTGGGGACTTCTTATACTGCAATGTCCCTTTGTAAATTCTTACTCCCTTTGTCCAGTGTTGAGCTCCTCCTCAAACCTTCATGTTGTGACTCTCAATTCCTTCCTGGAGTATTCCAGGCTTTCAAATCACCTTCATCTCTTCCCTTCTTTTGATACCTGCCCTAAAGTAATTTAACTCCCTTATAATATCTTCCTCCAATAGAATGTAAATTTCTGTACAGCAGGGACTGTGTTTTCATTTCCATTTGTATCTCTGGCAGGTGGCTATATGCTCTTTCAACCCTATTAAGGTTTCATTCAGGTCTATAAATGGAACCAAAAGTATGACCCTTTTTGCCCTTTTTTGACAAAAGGGAAAAAGGAGGCAGAGATTTCACAAGCCACATTGGCTTCAATACCTATACTTAAAAACCATTCTCTTCAAATTGTTTGAAAGGTTCAGCCTTTCACCACAAATTATATATCCCCATGCTGAAGATGATGTTGTACAGCTGTTGAATCCAGTCCACTCTACGTGACCATTCCATAACTCTTACATAGGAGACAACCAGTGATGCTTACCTTCATGCTCTTGCCTTACATTGTATTTAATGACAAGGTATCTAAATTGTGACACTGTGGAAAAATGAGGACTCGAATGTAATGAGGGGAAAAAAGGAATTCCATGAAACAAAAGCAAGGAGCTACCCCTTTAACATAAGTGGTCTCTAAGCTCAATCCCATTTTCTCCATACATTATGTGCACAGCTACAGAAGAATGTAGAATCCATGCCTACATAAGCTCTGGCACAAAGCCCCCCGTCCAAAGACAATTTCCTAATGCTCACTCAAACTGGTAACCATGTTTCTTCTAGTGGGCAGCTAATTATATCTCGCCTCAGACTTGAGAGAGTGACACTGAGGTTCTACTACTATCAATTATAAATCCCCAACCAGTGTACTCCCTATCGATTAGCAACCAGGTAAACTTAATTTCTGTAAAAGGGTATTTAATAAGGGGTCAAGGTAAGAACAGGTATTACCGAAAAAAAAAAAAAACAGTAACAAAAACAAAAACCACCAATCTCCAGCAAAGCCAGTCAATCGATCAGTAAGTATTTCTTAAGTGCATACTATATATTCTACTATATTAGGGCAGATAGGTGGCACATTAGATAAAGTGCCAGACCTGGAGAGAAAAAGGCCTGCTTACTTACTGCCTATGTGACACTGGACAAGTCACTTTATCTTATTTGCCTCAGTTTCCTCAACTACCAAATGTGCTACAGAAAGAAACAGTAAACCATTCCAATATTTTTGCCAAGAATACCTGAATGGGGCAAAGAATTCAACGCAACTCAAACGACTGAACACCAGTATAATCCAGGCACAGCACTCAACATTTAGGATGGAATGAAGAAAAAGAAAAGAAAAGAAAAAAAAGAACAGTGCTATAGGCAAGGAGCATGCCATCGACATCGGGGCACCAGTCTTTTCAGATATACCTTTCTGATGAAGGTCAGGGTTCTGTGGAATATTCAATCTCCCTTTATTGGATGTCTTCAGTTTGTCTTTAAAATGTGTATCTTACCTCCTGATGGAGACACACATCAGCCACTGACGTTTGGGGTACACAGCTTGTAAGTTTCAAGTGATTTGCCAGATTTAAATTTAGGTGCTCCTCACTTACACACCAGTGCCCCATTAGGGGACACTATACCAAGGCTGCTGGGAAGTCCAAATCTTCCAAACTTTCAAAGTTTCGAAAGTCTTCTCGTCATTGCAGAGGTGAGAGGAAGGAAAGTAACTTAACCCTCATCTCTCAGACAGGTTCCTCAACCACCTCTGCTAAGGCCTATTTGTCAATGTTTCTCCTTCCACCCTCGCCCTTTTATTGACCTATATCTTTATCTGATTTCTTTCAACCACTCCCAATGCTGTGTCTCCATCATATGATTTCAACAAATTATCAAAGTATTCAGTCCTCCTAAACTCATTGAGGATTTGTTCACAACTGGTTTACAACACTTTTGATATACTGCCTGATTGGACAGAGATGTTTACACCTTCTATAATTACTTATTTATACGGGGCATGTGAAACAATATCCTTACATGTTCACCAAACATATTGTACCTGAAATATGTATCTCCTTCATTCAGAGTAAACAATTAAATATATGTTGGGTAAATTTAAAACAAATGCAAAATACATGAAAAAGATTTTTCTTTATGGAAATTTTCGTTTTAGACCACTGATATCAAATTTTTAAAAACTTATTCTGAGCTTCTACATTAACATGTACTTTAATCTTCTTTCATTTACACTTTGAATAGGTTACATCAATTTCTCACAGTTCTTTCTTACACAGGTTACTTAATTTTTTTTCTTGTTGCATGCTGAATATGTAGGCAAACTGAATAATCCATTTTCCTGGATTCCTAGAGAAGATAAGAGTTTCATAAACCTTTTAATCTGAATTTCAGGATCACAAAACAAAGAAAACGTGTAAAATACTTATTTTCTACAAATCTCGCTAATCCCAAAACCTGTGAAAAACAGATTACGTAACCAGGCAGAGAGTTAGGAATGATGGTGCCTTGAGACAAGAAGACAGAAACATGAAACAAAGTAAACATGTAAGGAATTAACACTGCACAACTATAATAGCTAAAGCCCCAATTCTGAAACCTGCAATGCAAGTTGGGCATAAGCAACACAATCTCAGAAGCTTGTTCATTAGTGTCCAGATTTGAGGATTCCTGCCTATTCAATTGACCACAGACTAAACCCACTCCCAATGCTACAGGGGCTTCAGATTGATTTTACCTAGCAACCTAAAAGGTAAGAGTGAACAACTTCAGAGTAGACCTGGGCAGAAGACATGTCCAGCAGACAGCCAGCTAAATGGGAAAGCACCTCTTCTGGCTAAGAGAAGGGAAAATGAAAATTTACATGGGGACAAATTTCCAGGCAGCATCCAGGGCAAGATACCCTCCGATTCAAGGAGGCTGACTATGGCCAGACTTTTAGGGGCAAAGACTAGGAGTGGGTTTAGAACAGCAGTTGAAAAATGCCCAAAAATGATGAAGGAAACCACAGACAAACAAAACAAAATACTAGATTGTAAGAACAAAAATTTTTACATAGAAATCCTTGGTAAAAAACTACCAAACTAGCAGATAAGAAAGCAAAAACTAAAAAAGACACAAAAAAAATTACATTAAAAATTCAAATACATGCTGAAATCCAAAAAAATAAAGGCAAAAAAAGGAAGTTCAAAAAAAAAAAAAAGAAGGAAAAAAAGACTCCTTCAGACTACTTTACTAGTGAAAGAACAATAACATAAAATTTCCAAACGGCCATAACAGAAAATGACGGATATATAATCCCAAAATAAAGAAAATGACGAAAATTTGGAAAAAAAAGAAGAAGAAATTAACTTTAAAATAATACATGAGTGTACTGAAGTTGAAGAGACTAACCTTGAAGACAAGATACAGAGATATAACGTAGATTTCCCAATAGAACATTTAAAATCAAAATTTCTGAAAACAACATGACAGGAAATAACAGAATAACTCCTCCCACTAGACTTCTGAATACAAGACAAAAAGGCAAGATGAGCCTATGATTTCATAGATGTAAGGAATTTCTAATGAGAATATCTACTTGACAGTTCTAAATTTACATCTTACCTGCAACTTATACTCTTACAGAATTTGGAACATAAGTAGCTCCCAAGGTCACGGAGCCAATATGTTTCAGCAGTGGGACTTAAAAATTAAGTCTTCTTGGGTTCAAGATCAGTTTTGTATCCACTATGCAAAATTTCCTACTTACTGATAAGTATTTGTTTATTGATAAATCCACAGAACACTGCTGCAGAAAACCCCGGTACATAAAATTTCACAGAAAATAGTGTTTAAATTTCGTAAGTTCAATACAAGTTAAGAAACTGTGCGTGGACTCACAAGAAATACCTTCAACTATATTGGAATAACCCTGGCTTTGCTGCTACTCTCCTGAGAAAATGGAGGATTCCATTAGGCAAATAGACAAAGCTGAAGCCAAGAGGAAAAAAAAAAATTAGAAATAAAAAGAACTGCATTTCATTCAACTACTGGTACTATGGGAGGACTAGAAAAAAAAGAATGAATTAAGTCACATAAGAGGGAGAAAGAAAACATCTTGGTGAGTTAATTTGGTTTGAACTAATTAACTAAGTCAGAGATTTAATTTGGGGAGAAATATTTGGAGAAATTGAAAAAGTGAAAGAGAACAATTGTCAGGACCAATTATTGGAACAGATACTACTTCCAAGTTCTAAGAGAAACAATCTCAGAATCCTTTGAGGTGGATATGAAAAGGATTAAGGAGGATTAGGAAGCAGCACCTAAAGGAGAAGACTCAAGAAGAACAAGGAAAAATAAGCTGCGAAGACAGAGCAGGGCAAGAAGGCAAGAAAAGCTACATAGAATAAAAGGGGATAAAGTAAATAGGTAGAACTGACTGAAGCATGTGGCAAAATGTTTGGAAGGAAGGAGAATAACATTCAGGTGCATTTTATAGGCAGGCATTGTGCTAAATTAAGGGGATGTAAAGGACATCGCATTGCTTTAAGGAAGTTATATTTTAATGGGTTAGATAATGCACAAAAAGAAGATGAAAATTGAGTGAGAAAGGCAGGGCACATGAGGAGAACAGATGAAAATACCTGACAAAGGAACATGGTTATGAAGTCCACAAAGTCAGAAACAGGACCGGATGGGAACTGAAAACTGTCCAGTGGTGATCCCTGCATAGAATCAGGTCCCCTAGAGGATAGCATTAATATGGAAAAAGGAGTAGGCTTTGTCAAGGAATATTGCAGACTACGAAGGAATAGTTGGATATTTCTGGGCAGGTCAGATATTTCAAAGGAAGGAAGGTTGAAGTAAGGAGGGACATGCAAGGGTAAGACTACAGCAGAGTCATATGTTGAAGTTAACAAAGTCAGGAACAGGGCCAAAAGGGGAGTCCAAGGCTGGTAGGAAAAAGTTTTAACTCAAAAATTGGCTTAAAACATTTTAACCAAGTAGTTAACTTTGAAGTAGAAACAATCACACAACGATTCAAGAAATAAAGCTGAAAATCTCAAACAATAAGGACAGCACAGGAAATTGTTCAGTGCCTTACATTGTGGGTATGATGTTTGTATTTCTGCCACAATGGAGGGATTATTTTCTGTGTTTCAAGTAAAGGCTGAACTCCCTCCTAGAAAGAGAGGTAAGGGGATTACGAAGAACACTATATCACACTCCAGGTTAATAGGGTTCCGAAAAGGAACAAAAGCCATAATTTCATTTTCTTTCTTTTTTTTCTTTTTTAGAAAATTTGGGTTAAGTTACTTGCCCAGGGTCACACAGCTAGTAAGTCTCAAGTGTTTGGTCTGAAACCGGATTTGAACTCAAGTCCTCCTGACATGAGGGCCGGTGTTCTATCCAAGGTACCACCTAGCTACCCCCAGAAGCCATAATTGAATGGAGGAAAAATGGGATCTAACGTTGACAAGGTGAGTCTTGACAGTTTGTCAGGAAGAAAAGGGAAAATTGCTACACAGACAAAGAGATGAAAAAGGGCACCTTTACAATTAGACCTTAAAAACAGATTTAATGCTATAACCTCTGTCTCCTTCAATTTGTTCAGATATGAAATGGAAATAATAATAGTACATTGTTCTCAAGATTGCAGTGTCGATGACGTGCGGTAATGTTTGTAAAAGCTCTTTAGTATACAGCCTGATACATACAAGGCACTTTTAAACATTTATTTTTTCATTCCTTCCTGACATAAGAAGAGAGAGCTGGATGTACTGAGATAGAAGAAGCTACTTGTCTTTTATTTCTTTTTCTCTCTCCAGTACATAGTACAACAGCTAGCAGATAGGAGAATCTCCACAAATTTTTAATGATTAATTGAACCAGAGTAATCATAAGGTGTATAGTAAGAAGCAGAGAAAAAAGAAATGACTAGTAGCACTGGAGGATTGCCTGTTCAAGAAAAATGAGAATGCTATTTATTGACCTGAAAACAACTATTTAACTACCTTTGGAGGGCATAAAACCAACATATAACACAGAACAACCCAAGAATGAATCAAGATGTTAGACAACTCCCTTCAGGCAATACACTATGTGACAAATGTATGACACTTACAGAACAAATCTCACGAATATTCCCAATAAGTATAAAGCGTGAATTGTACAAGGGCACAGATCATGTTTTAGTCATTTTTTCCTATTGATGGCATGGAATGTAAAAGACAAAATTAATTTATTTCTTTATTTGGGATTTTCACATTTAGCTAGAAAGAATAATCTGAATGGGATTTGTATTTCTTAATGATGGATTTATAATATACATTTATCAGATTCCCGACCACACATCGGTTAGATCTAACAAAGGCTACTGAGAAAATAGCAAAAAGACTTTAAACAAAAAGGGATAAGGACAAAACTGTCTAAACCTATTTCACAGATTGATACAACAGAGTTGCTGAAATGGAAGAAGAAGAATAGCACATGAAATATGAAAAAATCACAAGAGTCACTATTAAAGAAAAGAGACAGTATAAAAGTGATGGCCTTCAGTGTCTATACACCAATGACCAAGTCTAGGAAACAAACAAGAGGAACTACAAATAACAGAAAATCTAATTTCCTTCCCCTTTATTCCCCTCCCCCCTTACATTATTTTATAACACAAATTAGGGTTGGAGGAACTATTTATCTTCTCAGATGTCACAAAGACATAGAGGGATACAAGAAATGACTGGATTATGGCTCGGGGGGGATTATATTTTATTAAACATAAATAAGATCAATAAAATGGGGATGTATAGAGTTTTACTCTAACTGTTATTACATAATATCTCTCCTATTAGACTCTGAGCTTCCGAAGGGCACGGATTATCTTTTTCCATTCTTTATGACGAGCTTTGCACACATTACTGGCTTAATAAATGTTCACTAACTAAATAGAAAGAGGACGTCCTGAAGCAATGTACATCAATAAGTTATACCTAAATGAGGAAAAACCAGGAACAAGAAAGGAAAAGTATGAAAAAGAGATATTTGGGTGAAAGTCACTGAAATGAGAAAGTGAAGTAAGTTGGTCACTGGAACATTGTACAGATGGTGGGGGGGGGAGAGAGAGAGACAAGAAGGAGAGAGAAGTAAACTAAATTACCCATGCGGTATAGTATAAAGAGAGCTGGTCGAGGGAGTAAGAAAGATTTGAGTTCAAATCTTGCTACAGACACTAAATACTCTTCTGATTCTGAGCAACTCACTTGACTTTACTCAGACTGTTTTGTAATACATAAAGACAGTGTAGGGGAAGAAGGAGTTCATGACACTAATGATTAAGCATTCTAACTATTTCCTGACAGAGAAACAATGGACTAATGATGCCAACTGAAACGTATCTTTTTAGATATAGCCAATATGTGAATCTGTTTTCTTTGGCTGCATATATTTTTTACAATATTTTTCATTTGCTTTTTCACTTATGAGGGAGGGGGGAGGATAGGAAAGAATACAAATGCTTGCTAATTTAAAAAAAAGAAGAAAAGAAAAATTAAAAAATAAAATAAAAAGTTGGTCTTAAAAGCTGCTAACAGCCCTTCAATCTCTAAATCTATAACGCTACAATTCTAAACAAACACACTGGGAAACAGATAAAAAGTCTGAAACACACGAATAATAATACTAGGTACCTGGAACTAATTCTCTAGGTAACTCTTGGTTCCACTTTTCTCTTTCTCTTTCTGTCTGTATCTCTTTCTCTTTCTGTCTGTAGCTCTTTCTTAACTAGGACCTTTGTGGTAATTTCATTCTTCAAAAAGCAAAGGAATAAACAAGAAGAGATTCCATTCTGGATGTCATTCTCACTAAAGAAAAAAAAACAAAAAAACAAAAAAACTCATGGCTGGTGTGAAAATGATGGAACTCTACAGGGAAAGGACCAGTTCTACCGACAGGGTGTGGTAGAAGACAAGAAATCTAGACCTATTCTAATACATCTCAAATTTTGTGTAAGTAGATTTCAAAGGAATGAGAGCAAATATAGGCAGGATTAAATTATTCCAAAGGAAGTCAACCCAGGAAGCACGGCAGATGCTCCAGAATTAAAATCTGAAGACATACAAGGAAATTCTTTCAATTAGGAAGAAAAAATGGCATTTGTCTGAAGAAATCCATGTGGAAAGATAGGGAATCTGCAGCTTTACAAAGAGAGAGCCTGGATCAGGTAACAAAAGATAAATATAAGAATGAGACATGGTCCTATAAAAAGCGTGTTAAAGCTGAGGAAGTACTGAACTTTTTAAAGGAAGTTATACACGACAACAACTGAATTCTATCTTGTTTTTACCTACATCATTAGAAAAATTAGGATCCAAGAAGGGAAGGGACCTTTACACTTTGTATACATGGGATGACAGTAACACACATCCGGAGAAGGTAAATGTACTACATGCCATTAACAATCCAGCCATGAACCTCATCCACCGTTCTCCTGACCAAGACAACTAGGCTCTACTAGATGAATTCTACCTTCTCTTAACTGGAAGGAGGCTTCCAAACTGCTTCCCAGTCATATCCAATGCTTGTCTCCAGAAGCTCCCGTATTAGAAGTTCGTAAATCATTGTCACTGTCTTATTTCTTTATATTTTAGTCCTCAACATTTAGCACGGTGGATAGTCTACAGTGATTATTTAATAGATGTTTTATCTCCCTATCTAATCTATTCCGTTCTTACTATGTTCATATTATCTCTACAAATAAACAAACAAACAAATAAATGAATAAGGGGATAATAACGTCTGGCCATATTTCATATATCTAAACCACTCATCCCTAATGATCTACGGCCCAAAGTTTTAAAAGAATTGACAGACTGGGTTGATGAATAATAGGTGAAAGGAACATGGACAATGGGAGAGGTTAAACAATACTCGACATAGATAAATGTTGTCCGAAATTTAAAGGGGGGGGCCGCAGAGGGAGAGGAAGTAGGAGAAAACAAACTTTCTTAAACAAGAGGCTACTAAGCCTGATTTTTAACTTCTTGAAATATTCCCAAAAAAATCTACTTAAGGGAATACTTGGTAAAAATCTAGAAAGAGAAACATTGATTATATATAGACCTAGTAAGGCTTCATGAATAACTATAAAAGAACAAAAATCTTGGAACATAATTTTTCAAAAGGAAAAAGATACAGGTTTAAAATCAAGAATAATTGATGCTGCAAATCAGAATGTTACATGGGAAGAAATGAACCCCTCCACCATTATGGGGGAATAAGCATTCTAGCCAAAACGCAGAAGCAATGTAATGCAAATTTAAGGATGAAGAGAGATAACAATGCTTTTAAGTAACTGGAAATTTCTAAATAAAGAAGTGCTTACACAATAACATGAAAAGAGAAACAAGTATCCTTGCAGAATCTCTCTTAGTCTTAAAGGGCCACAAATTGATTTAAGTAACTCGAACATAATATCTGAATGTTTTCTTTTATTGGTCTTCAGAGAGGAAAGAAAAGGAAGACAAAAAGAATTACAAAAAGGGAGAAAAAGAAAGAAGTGGGAGCCAGTTACATATATCTTCGAAATGGGGTGTGTTAGAAAAATGTTTTAAAAACATAACGCAAAGGGTAGCTACACAACAGGCATCTCAGAACATCACTATAATCTGCATCAGACAAAAAAAGAGTTGAACACACGAGCACTGACAAAGCAATGGGGATAGAAATATATTCAACTCCACAAGAAACAACTGGGGACAGGAAAAGACAATATATGGTTTAAAACGGACAGTAGAATACAACATGGAATACTTAGAATCAAAAACTGAAACTTGGGAGCTTGGGTCAAAGGATAAATCAGCCCACCCCCCAAAAAAAAAAAAGAAAAAAAGAATTGGGACTCATAGAGTCACACAAACTAAAAGTTAGAAATACACAGTTGCTCTTTCAAAAGCCAGCAGACCTTGAGGTGGGGATGCACATATTTATAATGAAGCAACACTCTCAGCTAATTTTATACGAGTGGGTACCAGCAGCTTCCCATGAGAAGCTCTGCCATTCAAAAGCTTAAAAGGTAATAGCAACACGGGTTAATTAACCCTTTAATCTTTGGAGCTTTCCCTATACTGTTTATTTTCACCCACTTAAAACTGAGAGGAAGCAAACTTAATGGGTATTTGTGGTAGGAGCACTTTGGAAGTCTCACTTATTACCCTTCAAGAATATTAGATACAGGAAAATTTTTAAAGTGATTTTATACACATCACCTTCAGTGTTGCTATTTTTCAAACCAACCAACTACTGCAGCAATTACTGCCCTGCTGGCATACTGAATTATCACTCACAAGCACTGAGATTTCCAAAAGTTCTTTCTCTGATACTCCCAGAGGATAGACCATACTTAACACTTTTAAGTGTCTCAAAAAGCCATACTAAGGCTTTCAATTACATTCCCACCACTTAAATTCCACATGTCTTTCTTCTGCACATATGTATGCTGCACAAGGTACACTTTTAAATGCTGGGGACAGGACAAAATAAAAATTGACCCCTAATCTCAAGGATCCTGTACGCCTACTACACTGTAATCAACATTTACATTGATACTTCCTAGCACATAATATGCACTTAATTCACTGACTATATGAGTTCTTGGAGGACAACTTGCTAACAACTGAAAAATTAACAACTAAGGGGGTCAGGAAAGGCTCCTTGTACTAAGAAGTGAGGTCTGACCAAGAATTACTCACCAAAAATCTCCATTGCTTTCACTTCTTTAATCCTAATGGAGGCTTTTCTTAACAATTTAGCATTTCATGAACTAAATTAGTTTAGAAATATTTGGGGGCTGAGACATATTGACAGAATTCATAAATCCTGGTCTAAAAGTAGTGGTCTGAGACCCTAGAGTTTGGGATGTGCCTGGGGAAAGAAAAAATATCAGGGAAATTTTGAAGCCAAAAAGAAACAAAACTTATTTTCACACAGGAAAAATTGATGCACGCAGTATTGTTGATATGTATGTAATTTTAAATTCAGTATTTTAGAGGGAAACAAACATCCAAGGTCTTATTGCCTTCATCTTTAATGGATTAAAACTAATTTAAGATTTTTGAGACATACTGTATCTAAAATTTTGCTCATAGCACCCTTGTCTACATTACAAGATCACCAAGTTTCCATTAAATACAGTTTGGGAAATTGCTGCTTTAAACAGTGCCTTATCATGCCACTGGAACTGATCATGCAAGATATTCTTTAAACATTCTACACAACGTACTAGGGAAAACTAGGCAAGTACCGGGACATGAAACCCTTCATGTGTCAAGGGAGTACAAATGTCAAGGAAAAAAATGCCTTCCCTCCTACCTTATTTCTACCAGTTCTGAGTCCAGCAATAAAGATTCATGAAGTTTTTTGTCTTCCCTTATCTTGAATACCACAGGATTAGAGCAGTTTTACTCATAATCCTAGGCTATATTTTCTCGTTGCCTCAACTTGCCTTTAAAATAATGCATCTCCAACACTAGCTCAACTCCCGTCAGAAGAATTTTAAGCTTATCTTAAGCACAAGAGGACAAAAAAAACAGTTATTAAACCTGTAGATGAAAACATAGGTTTTTATCTGCAAGTTTGTATCCCACGACTGCTGGGTGGCTGGAAGAAAATCCAGTCCACAATCTAACACAGCAATGGTCCTCACAGGCCCCAGCACTCCCCAGCACTCCTAAATACACCCGTACTTTCCATCTCAATTCTGTTGCAGGGTGTATTTCTTTTTCTACGGACACATCTTGATTTTTTCCTACACTCATTTGGTGTCAGATGCTGAGGTTGAAACTTAATACTCAACACTAGTCTTACTAATACTCTATAACTCACTCAGGTTGATAATTTAGATAAAACATACAAAAAATGAGAATTCAGTGTGATAGGGAAAGCTATGATTTTTTTTTTACAAACTGAAACAAAGGACTTATAAAGAGACATTAAAAGGAAATGGATTATTTAGCTGGAAGAAGTAAATATTGAGATACAACAAGTTTTCAAGTTCACAAGATTGTGAAGCTTTCTTATATCCAATTAAAACAAAATAACAGTAAATGTCCCCAAAATGTAGCAAGAAGAGTAACAGAACCACAAATGTTAGAGCTCAAAGGGAATGCTCTAACATCATCTTCTCCAACACGCTGGAATCTAAAGTCCAGAAAGCTGATTTGACCAAAATCCTATAAGTCACAAGCTGACACTACAATTCAGATCTCTTAGCGACAGGCCAGTGCTCCTTCCAGCACACCAGGTGCAAGACTAAAAGGAAATGTGAGTTCTAATCCCGGTCGTTCCACTTCTTCAGGATTTGACTTCAGGTAAAGTATTTAGTATTTCTCAGTCTCACATTCATCATCACTACAATGACCACAGTATTTAGCCTGGTATCGAGGAAAACATGATCCTGGCATTCAGTTAGTTCAAGTGTAGTGGAACTAAATGAAGCATTCACAGATCATTGAACATTTAACAAAAGGAGGTGTACTTAGCAAGGATATACAACAAGTGTATTTGCAATAAGGAACAATTGATACCCCCCCTTTTCCATATGAAACCTGTCTTCTCAGGAGACCATGGCATGGTTACATAGTAGTCTTTGTATGTCTACCAAAGTTAATTCCAGTTAAGTGGGCACCAAAGGAACTCATTGCTGATCAATCAATACACCTTTTATCTCATGAAAAGCTTAGGACCACAAAGCCATCAGAAAACATCCACAGGCCACCAAGGGCCTTGTCCTATCTCTGAGTCAATCAAGTCTTGACTCTCTTAGGCTTAATTCATATTTTGGCATATTATTTGTCCTATCACATCTATCATATAGAGATATTCTGGAGATCAAATGACAAAAAACAAAGCTTTATACAAATATAGTATATTATTATAATGAAAAACAGATTTCATTTCCCTAATTGTTATTCAACATTGAAATAGTTTGGTAACCTTCTTACGAATGCTTTAAAAAAAAAAAAGCCTAGATAGCTAATGAGGTAGAATCCTCAAACTGAACAGTTCTACCAAGAGAAAAAGGAAGAACTATTCATTACTGAGGCTTTATTGCACAAATTACTTTTCTAACGTCCATTTTTGCATTCAAACAATCTCCTATTTAACAAAACCATGGTGAACACCACTGTCAATACTCAGGACATCTGCTGTCACAAATGCCAACAACCACTCAGATGATAAACTAATAAATTTAGAGAAAAGGGGAAGAAGAACAAAAATCAGCCCTCAAATTAACTTTGTAATTTGTGATATGAAATTAAATAATTATGTTAAATTTAGTTAAATATGTTAACATCATCTTACCCCACTGCATGTGAAGAAGTCTACATATCTTGCACATTGCACATATTTTCAGACTTTTTTCTATGTATTGGTCAGTCATGCTGATTTTACCTGTTTTTTCTTTTTGTTTTGTTTTCTTTCATTTTTTTGAAAAGGCAATTAGGATTAAGTGGTCACACAGCTAGTAAATCTCAAGTCTTTAGTCTGAGGCCAAAATTGAAACTCAAGTCTTCTTCACTTCTGGTCCAGTGTTCTATCGCCTGTACCACCTAGCTACCATAGCTTTATGGAAGGTGGAACGGAAAGGAATACTAGGGAAAACAGAGTTAATATGTTTACAAAGAACATCAATAGAAACTTATTTCTAAAAATAACTTCATTAGAGCAAGAGGGAGGAGGAGCTATCATACTCATTCATAAATAGGCAATGCACCCAGTTGAATTAACCTTTATAGTCCACACCACAATGATAATTTTTAGCACAAGGACTGAATTTAAAGAAGAAAGAAAGACAGAAAGACAGGGAGGGGGAGAGAGAGAGAGAGAGAGAGAGAGAGAGAGAGAGAGAGACAGAAACAATGTAACAGCGCTCTACACAGGGCGGTACACCTGGCAATACCCAAAGGCACAGTTCAGGAAAAAATTATTATTTCTTGACATGGAATACATGAGAACCACCAGAAAGAAAAATGTCTGTAAGAGGGTGAATGAGGTTACTGAACAGCTTCCAAAAAGGCAAATTAATTAAAATTAAGATCTCAATGTGCCTGGAAGCTGTAGACATATTCCAAATTTTTCACTATGCATGTAGTCTTGTCTTGGCAAGCATTATTTGAAGATAATACTTCACATTCAATCTAACATGGATTCAATTTATTTTGAAATGAAAGACCAAAAGCACAGGTGATGGCAGTGCATTCTATTATCATATGTTGTCTATCTTTTCGTCCCCAGTGCCATATTTCCAGCACGTCCAGGAACAGATACTACAAACATCTAAAATGCCAGCTTCTTGCTATCCACTCCTGGCCTAACTACTTGTTTCTTCATCCAGACACTCTGAAAACAAGGAATGAAAGCTGTCCGACTACAAAAACAACACATTAGGCTTATCATTCAGAAACTGCTTTGGCAACCTGAAACAAGATTCAACCCCTTCAAGAAATATCATTCTTCCCTAATATAATAAATGCTTCATTTCCCTCAAAATGACTTGGCTTTCAGTTCTATAGAAACTGAGGAAGCAAACTCACCTTTATTACTAGCACCAACAAAGCAAACCCTTGAGTGCAGGGTACTGAAGAAAAGTCTATTTCAACCTGATGTTTACAGAAGAAAGAGATATGGATGATTTCATAGTATAAACTGGGCTCACAGCCAAATTATTACTGTTTTATTCAACCTGACTGCATTTTATCAAATTTTGAATCCTTTCCCTTGCGTACCACCAACCAGTATAAACAGATCCTTGTGTTTTAGTTAGGAACTTTTTAACATATATAACTATTAAGTCTTACTACATCAGCCTAGTGAACATGAGGTGCCATGAATAACAGGGAAAGCAGGAAAATCACTTCCTAAATCAAATCAGGACTCCTGGGGATAAACACATTTCCAAATGACAAAATTATAACAATACTACATACTTACTTTGAGAAATGCTATAGCAGAATTTTTTTAAGGATGAAAAATGAAACCAGCTTCAGCCTGCTCTGAAGTATACCAGCTAAAATTTCATAAAAAGAAATCACAATTCATCTTCACTTAAAAAGGAGCCTGAATTACTGTTAATTTAATTCAATTAAACGTACATTTTGTTAAACACCTACCTTGTAAAACTTCTTGGGGCTACAAAGATTTAAAAAAAATCTCTGATTCACAGAGATTGTACTTTACATAATAAAAATATTAATGAGGTGACCGAAATAATCTAAATATTTTATAAGAGTTACCAGACCCCAAAAAAGAAGACCTTTATTTTAGTTCCTTTATTGTTTCCCATTATCCTCCAGAAGGACTAACCTAAAAGGAACTAATCAAGTGTTGGGCCCCTTTTCTTCAAACATTTGGAAAAGACACTCCTAGTTAGCTATATTTCAAAAACTAAAGGTTCAGCACAGTCCCCTTAAGACTGTGATGCCCCCTCTAGTAACCACAGCCTTATTCAGGAAAATAGCACCATTCCAAATTCAGGTACATATGCAATATAAATACATATTCAGTGTTTCTCCTTAGCCTCTGAGGGGTCTCTATGGTGTCAATGGTCTGCAGGCATAGCCCTGCCAACAACTATGCCCTAGGCTTCATATCTGACATTTCACAAAACAACTGTTTATTTGCTACTCCATATCTCTTACGGAGGATCCCATGCTGAACGCAGCCTGCACGCTCACACTTCCTACCTGATCTTAGTCATTTATTGATTATGCACAAAAGTAAAGGAAGAACCACAACTACTATTTGGACATGCTTCCTACCTAAAAAGAAACTAGTATCTTTCTGCTGAATGAAAAAGCAATAATATATCATTAGCTCTCCAATCTCAAGAATACTTATATACCCCAAACACAGCATATATAATAAAATAAATTACAGGGGTACCATGAGTTGAACTGTCTTTTGCCACTTTTTGTATCCCTGTACTCAACACAATGCCTGGCACACAGTAGGCAATTAGTAACTGTTTATTAATAAAGTAGATCATGAAATAAATTGAACTACACCTCAATGAAATCAAGTAAAAATAGGTGAAAAATTTATTCAAACTAAAAGTAAAATCTTTAGCACCAGTGTTGCAATTTATCACCAAGCTAACCATAAGCACTTGTTTCTAACTAATAATGCTAAATATGGGAAGGGGAATAATAATTGTCTTTACTGGCAGGAACACAGGAAAATTAACAATATTATTCACAAATGCCTATGTCAACCTCATATGAACTTTGTGAGTCTCAGAATTGTATACAAAATTGCTTACATTTGAAGATGAAAAAATATTGTGAAAATTCTTTCTATGAAAATTATGAATTCTGTGAAGTCCTTTAAAAGGAATATCTATGAGATAGCTTTTCAACGAAAAACAAATAATAGTGAAAAGAACTTCGGTTACTTACTCCATGCCAGGAAGTATGCTAAATTAGGGTGGGGGATGGAGAGAGAGAGAAGAGAGAAGAAGAGAAGTAGATCTAAAGAAATGCAAAAGACATTTTAAAAAAGCAGTGAATCAATATACATAGTGCTAACCTCTGGAATGTAAAAATATGGAAAGGACGATTGCTGCCCTCAAGAAGCTCAAAATCCAACAGGGAGACAATAGGCTACCAATATATACAAACAAACTTGGAAAACGTTAAACATGAAATAATTAAGAGGGGGGAAGACAGTACAATAAGAGGGATTGGGAATGGCTTCCTGTAGATGATTTTAGTTGTGACTTAAAGGAAGCCACAGGACAGAGATGAGGAGGAAAAGCATCGAGGTATGGATAGAGAAACTATTCAGAGCTGAGAAATGGAGTGTCTTATCTATGGAAAAGCAATTCAACCTATGTAAACTGGATTTCAGACTACATCGTAAACACTAAAGTATAAGAAGACGAAAAACATAGGAGTGGGCAAGGTTATGAAGGGCTTTGAATGACAAAGAAAGACTCGAGTATTTGATCCTTCAGGATCAATACTCCCTGACAGTTAAGTACTGAGGTTTATTGAGTAGCATAGCGACATAGTCAAACCTCTGCTTTAAGAAGGGTAAGGGTGGAAGAAAGAAGTATTTCCATAGTACCTACAATGTGAGAGGGACTATGCTGTATGCTTTTTACAAATGTCTTATTTGATCACTTTGTGAATGAATGGAAGATGCATTGTAGTCAAGAGAGATTTTAGCCAGGAAGGCCCACCATCAGGATATTGCAAGAATCCAAGTGTTAGGTCATGAGTGCATGTATAGTGGTGATTACAAAGTCAGAGAAGATAGAGGGTTCATGTACAACAGACGTTAAAAAGATAAAGTTCATAAACCTTGGCAACACATTGGATATGGGGAGTGAGAAATAATGAGGAATAAAGGTTGAGAACTAGCTCTCGTGTATACTGTTCACTTAAATATATGAATTAATTAAAATTTCATATGACATTATATTTAAAAAAAAATGAGAGCAAAAACTGATGTTTAAGCCATTATCCACATTTTACATTTTGTTATTGTCTACAGCCTTTACTTTACATAAGATAATTTCATTACATTTCCAGACCTGTTCTGTAAAGACTCAGTAGTGTCCAAATCTACAATTTTAACATCAAAAACTCTAAGTTAAACACTAAGATTCATTACCAGCCATGAAGAATATTTTTTCATATCTACAAATCATAAGAGATGGATCTAGGCATATTGAAGTTAAAGGCTAAAAATGCCTTTGCAGACTAAAGTAAATAAAACTTGGGGAACTGCATTATGTCCACAATCTAGCCAATACATTTATTTTCTTATGCCTCAGTAAACATATGTCCGTGTCCATCATAATACAAGACTCCATCTATTAAAACAAAAAAGGAGGGGGGGGGGTCTTAGCCAACTTGGCAGAAGTAAAGAAAATGTATGATGATTATGAGAAAGCATATTTTGACTCTTTAGTAAAAATTTCAAGGCAGGAGGCTCTGGAACATTTTAGGTTTCTGACGCTGGGTAAGCAACTTTGTAAACCTCAGTTTCCCTATGTATACAACGAGAACAACAAAACTTACGATATTGAACTGTCAAAAATATTACTGTGAGAAAAGTATTTTGAAAACTTAAAACACCATGTAAATGGAGTTGTTATTACTATCACTATTTTTATATAATCAGAGCCGTCAAAAATTGAATGGGCTTATAAAGAAAAAGTTAATTCCCTGTCACTGAAGGTCTGAAAGCAGAAGCCCATTGTTAGTCATACATAATGGGGTCTCCATGCTTGAGATGGCTCAAGGACCCTGTTTTCTTTACCTTTTTATTATCCCTGATTGAATCAAAAGCTTAAATATTTTGGCCACATAATGGGAATACTACACTCATTGTAAAATGTGTTCCTAATGTTACGAAAGATTAGAGGCAAAATGAGAAGAAAATGATAGACGATGAGATGGATAGATAGTGTCACAGAAGTAAGGACCACGAGTTTGGACGGACTTCATGAGACAGTGGAGGACAGAAGTTCCTGGTGTACTATAATCCAAGGGGTCACAAATATTGAGACACATCTGAATGAAAGAACAACAAACATTATTGCTGAACGCCTTGGGGAATGCTTTGTACATGTTAGGCACATAATAAAAGGCTGCTAAACCAATCTCCTAAGATTTCTCCTAATACTGATTTTATGATAAAAAAAATTAAAAAGGTTTCAACTTATAACTACTTTTAGAGAATGAAATGGAATTCCAGAACACTATTGTGTTTCTCTTTCCAATACTTTCTGTTATCATTTTTAAAATTTCAAAATTTCCAAACATCATAAGCATTTCTATATGCACAGAAGGGGTGAACAAGAGGATTGTACAAGAAACCTCAAATTGGTATTTCATACAACTTACTTTTCCTTGTCGGTATATGATAATCTCAAAACATAACTTTAAAATATATTATATTTTCTATTTTTTCTTTTCCATTTTCTTTTGTTCTCTGTTTCTTAAGTAGCTTCAATTACCCTTTCTCATTTTATTTTTCCAACAATAGCCCATTTTCCTATAACATTTTTGACCCAAATAAAAAAATTAAAAAAATAACAAATATGCATGGTCAAGCAAAACACTAGTATCCAAAAATATGTCCTTCATTCTGCACTTTCAATGCACTTTCCCTGTCAAGAAGGGAAGAATTCTTTATCATCTGCAATCACATAGATGAGAGTTCTTAAGAGTTTCATATCTGGTATTCTTTCCAATGTTTCCGTTATCATATAAATTGTTTTTTTTCGTTCTCTTCCTTCATTCTCTACATAGGTCATAAATGTTCTGCACTTCTGATACCATGCCATTCATCATTTTTTATCAGAACAATATTATTCGATTACATTTATATGTTATAACTTGTATCGACAATATTCAATTTATGAACATCTATTTATTATGACAAATAACTTGGATATAAATATTTTCAAAAATAGTTATTTTTCCTCATTTTTTGATCACTTCAGCTTAGCCGTGTCGAAGATCAAAACTCTTGTACATATTTCACCAGCTTCCCAAAATCCTTTGGCATGCTGCAAGCAGACAACAGGCCACAGTTTGTGCAGGCCTGCTTTAGGTACTTCACTTATGATGACACTGAATAACAAATTAATCAAGGTTGGTGGAGCACCATCCCTGGATTCAGTAGAACCTGAGTTCAAATGTCACCTCACACCTATGACACTTTACTAGCTATATGACACTTGAAAAATCACTTAACCCCATTGCGAACACCCCCAAGAAAAAGTAAAGAGAGAAAAAGAGTAATACAGTAATTTTGAAAAAAAAAACACTATTTTTATTATATTAGATTGGCTTAAACATCAGAAACTAATACTTCTCAAATTCTGTAGATGTCTTTTTTCTGCAAAGTATTATGTAATTGTCATATTGTTCGACCTTCGTCAATATTTTATATATTTTATAACTATTTTAAATGGAATTTCCATTTCTGTCAATTCGTACAGGGCTCTGATGGTAATATGTAAAAATATGAATGATTTCTATGGACTTACTTGGTATCCTGCAACTTTGCTGAAATTCTTATTTGATTCTTTATGAGTCTCTAAATGGACTTTCTTAACATAAAGAAAAACAGCAATAGTCTTGTTTACACTTTGTCTAAACTTACTGCCTCCATTTTTTTCTTTTTGTTAATCTATGTAGGATTTTAAGCATATTATTAAAAAGTGAATATGATATTAGTTATCCATAATTTAACTCCTCATTTTCCTAAATATGTTATTTCCCCTAGGTTTTAGATAAATTCTATTTATTATATAAAGCATAGATCCATTTATTCCTCTGCTTTCTAATGGTATTGTTTTGTTATTTTTAACAAAAATGCGTGTTGAATTTTGTCAGCTGGTGTTTTTTTTAAGCATCTATTAATTTGGGATATATTGGTATGGAAGTGTTATTATTAATACAGGATTTAGCTTTCTTTTAATGACCCTACTCAATATTCCTAGCATATTACATAGATGATGTAGACTTTTTCCTAATATTTTATTTAACATTTTTGTGTCAATTTTTCTTAGGAAATCAATCTATGTTTTTTTCTAATTTATGTGTCCTTGGTTTAAGTATAAAGACGAAATTTTTATCTTAGAATGGATTTAGAGGCCCTTTTTTCTGCGTTTTTTTTTCTAACCTGATTGTTAAATTTATACAATATGCAATTGTACATTAGAAATCAGAAACTACAACAAATCAAGGCTTGATTGTTCTTTTACAAACAATTTATATAATATTGGGATTGTTTCTTCCTTTTAGATATTTGATAGAATTCCTTATAAATGCACCAACTCCTTACCTCAACTGAGGGTGAAGTAGCTTCATTTTCTGGTATTGGATTATATGAATAATTTATAAATTTTTGGGCGAATATGGCTATTTTTGTAAACATTCAACCATTTCCCTAAGTTATTGGGCTTTGGGTATAGAATTGGGCAAAACAAATTTTGTTACTTTATCTCAATTCTTTTCCATTTTTTAATACCAATTTGGTTTTTCTCTCTTTTTGAAAAATTGGAAATATTTATGAAGTTTTTTAAACTGCTGCTAGTTTAATTTCTTAATTCAATCTTTTCAGTATTACAAATCTCTTTAATTTTCAGAATTTTAGATCTAATTTGCTCTTTAATATGGAGCATAACTGTTGGATTTTTTAGTTGGATAGCCAATTCATTCATTTATTCTTTCTTTTGTTGATTAAACCTTTTGAAAATATAAATTTCTCCCTAAAGACTATTTTAATATACTACAAAGTTTTGTCACATTGTTTCTTTGGATTTGACAATTTCGTGGCTAAAATTTTTTACCGACTATACAATTTGTTCTTTAGCCTTTCAAGTCTTTAGACTTATTTATTTATCAGGCATTCTTAATGCTTTTTCCAACAACCCTTTATTGAATAAAGTTCTTATTGCATTGGAAACATCAGAGGAGCTTAATATTTCTACTTTTCTACTTCTATGTATGAAGTTCTTATGCTCTGAAATAAATAACTATAGATAGATAGATACATAAATATATATATACACACATATACATGCTTTATATCAATTCCATGCACAGATGAAACATGTCTTCTTTATATTCTTATAGATCTATAAAATCTAAATTATTCTAAGTTTCTGTTCCTCCTTTCTTATTGAAGTTTTTGTTAGATTTTTTAAATGGAAAAGTTCATCACACTGTTGAGATATTTCCATCATAACCTCTTATTTTCTCCTTTTTAACAAAAAAGATGGCACAAGTGTGTTGCACTGATGATCCTTCACTGAAGCTATCAATTTCTGCTTCTTTGTTCCTCTACTCCTCCATTCTCCCAACATTAATGACAGGTTTTCAATCTTTCCTTTTTTTGCCCCTTTTGTAACATCACTACAATTACCAGCTCCTTGTAGCCTAATGAGCAAGATAATGCTGTGTAAGGTCCATGTTATACCCTTCTCTAACTTCTGCAAGTTTATTTTAGACAAAAAGTTATGATTTCATTCACAATCATTCTCAACCCCTAGTTAGAAAAATTCCTAACATTTATGCAGAAGTTTGGCTCTATGCCTAAATTTACATTTATATTTTTCTCTTGTTACTGCCTGGTCTCCTTGTGGTGGACAGAAAATTAAGTTTACTGGAAATGTTTGAGTAACAAAATAGCAAATTATATTATGATGTCTGTAGATAGACAAGGACTAGAAGGGTAACATGAAGTCAACATTTTCCTGAGATTTTTCTAAGCCAGGATATTGTGATCAGAGATGCCTGAACAGCGGATGACACTCCTCAATATGACTTTCCTCTTCCATAACTCGATTCTAACTTTCGCTTCTCACAGGTGTGACATACCCAAGACTCAAAAATTCTTTCTATTTCCAGGACAATTTCTTCATTTTATGCCAATTTCTTACCACACAAGCAAGTTTCTCACACAATGACTATTATGGACTCAGAGAGGTAGATAGGCCCCGATTACATGTGACTTAATTAAGTGACTCAATGAAAGAATATTCTAACCAAACAAGGGTAACTGATTTTCAGTGAGTGGGATAATCAATACAGTCCCATCCTTGTAGTTTCTCCCCCCTCCTCCCAACCATATTTTGACATTTGCTGTCCTCAATACGTCTACTAGAGTGCATTTAGCTAATGTAATTGAATTTAGTACAGTACCAGTTCGTGGATAACTCCTTTGTGACTTAGAGCAGTTCTACTTTATTCTTTTTGAATCATTTCCCGAGGGTAACTTATATCAAGGGGAAAGTCAGTGTAGCATAATTGGTAATCAAATCTAAGAACTTATACTCTTTCCTCTCAACATAACTTAAACTTTCATTTCTGAATGCCTGGGGGAGCTAGGTGGTACAATATGATATAACACTGGCCCTGAAGTCAGGAGAACCTGAGTTCAAATCCTTCCTCAGATATATAACACTAACTAGCAAGTCACTTAACCCCATTACCTAACCAAAAAACAATAAAAAAAAATAAATGACCTTCTTGCTAACACTGGAGTTTTATTTTGCTTATAACTACTACATTCTTCCCATCTTATCCTCCCTCTTAATTCTCCTTCTCTCTCCCTGTCCTTGTTGAGTCAAGTATATTTATACACCAAATTCTATGTGTTTAAGATTTCAACTCTCTTGTACCATTCAGGTAAGAGTCACATAAGTGGGTTATCCTTTATGTTCTTCATCTACTGGGCTATTACGTGAAACGGAAAATTCATGCTTCTTCCTATCCTAGTATGTTAGATTTTTTTAGAATATTCTCTGATGCTCTTTTTTTCTTCTCTTAGGATGATGAAAACAAAATAAAACCACCTTCAGTGCCACACTTTTTATTTAACTCCCTCACTGTCCTTTAAAGACATTAAAGTTCTTAATATGCAAGGATTTTACCACTGTACAGCCCCTCCCAAATGATTATCTTTAGGTTTTAGGTTTCTCTTCAACTCCTACATTTGTATTTGAAAAGTTTCTGTTCAATTCTGGTCATTTGATTAGGAATACTTTCAAATATTTTATAAACGTAAAGATCCCTTTCTTTTCTGTGTAGGATTCTACTCATTTCTATAGCTTGATTTTTTTTAATTTTTGGAGGGGAACACTAGGCAATCAGGATTAAGTGGCTTACCCAGAGCCACACAGCTAATAAGAATCACATGTTTCAGGCTCAATTTGAACTCAGGTCTTCCTGATGCCATATCAGGTGCTAAATCCACTGAGTGACCTGGATGCTTCTCTGCTGCTTATTCTTAATAATAAAACTATCTCTTCACTTTTCGAATATCAGTTTGTGAGATTTTCTCTTCTTTATAACAGTTGTAATAAGTGTTATGATATTAACTGTAGCTCCTGCCTATGAGAATTCTTTTTTCTAGTTTTATGGTTTCCCCGTTTAATTGAGAAGCTCCAAATTTTACCTAAAATGATACTCTAAATTTTCATTAGGGGGTGAACAGTAGATTGTTTCAAATATTCATTCGATTCTTTTGTTCCAATAGATATGGGAAGTTTTCATTCATGCTTCCTTAAAATATAGCATCTGCAATTTGGAGGGCAAGAAAAAACATGATTTTCAGGGTTCTCGAATGTTACTTACAAGATCTTTCCTACAACTGTTTTCTGGGTCAACTGTTTTTTATTAGTTTTATTTGTTATTATTCAGTCATTCTGTAGTATGCAGCTTTTCATGAACCTGTGGACTATAACAGGTACTGGGTTTTCTTGGTAAGGATATTGGAGATAAAGATCAACAGGATTTAAATGACTTGACCAAACCAGATTTAAGCACAACTCTTCCTGATTCTAGGACCACGGCTCTTTCCCTTTGGCTGCTTAGCTGGTCCTCATTTTTGACGCATATTTATTGCATTTTTCAAAACTTTTCGCTCTCTTTTAATATTCCTTGTTTTTCATGGAGACATTCCCTTCGGTTTGGTCCATTTTATTCTTCAGGGATTCTTATTCTTTGGTAAGACTTGCCATCTTATATTCTAAGCAATTAGTTTGTTCCATTCATTCCTTTTTCACTGTCATTTCCTTTAATTTTACATTTTCTAGATTTTTTGTCTCTTTTAGATAATCTTACAGTCCATCATGACAATTCATTATTGTCCCTGAGACTCTGCATGAACTTGCAAAATTTTTTTCTTCTAAATTAATTTCTTTTCATGTGTGGCATTTCTTTATCGTAAGCAGCATCTTCTAAAGGAAGTTTCTAGATTAGTGACTTATGTTTGTTCAGACTCTGCTCCCACATGTACCATTAAATTATGTTAAGCGACCCTACTTGGTCCTAGGTATGAAGTCTAAAACTGGTTACCTCCCTGTCAAGGGGAATTTCAGAATTTTGGCTCAATCTCTTCATGGCTTGACTTGATTTATTGACCCAGCTTCTTCTCTATTTCCTTTTCCTTGAACTATCTCAACCCTGGAATTAGCTGTCAACTTTTCTAAATCCAAGTGGGCCCAAATAAGATGTTGTACTAGGAGGCCTCCTCCAATAACTTTGGATGCTTTACTTCCTAGATACTGAGTGATTATTATGGCTTCGGTGAGAGGTGCGAAAGTGCCTCATTGTTCTGCAGGCTGCACTGTCTCCTCTACCATGCTACAGAAACCTCTTTACCCAGGAAGATTACTCCAGCCCCCAAATACTTCTCATACCGTATCTCCACGCTAGAAAACTAAACTTCTGATTGACAGTTTCATCCCAGAACCTTTGATTTAAACATCACACCAGGGATAAATATTTCTTCGTCTCCCTCCATGATGCACAACTATCTCATCACCCCAGGACTTTCTCTACAATAAACTCCTCCCCACTTTTTACTTCCCTTTGTAAACTAAATTTACTCATTGCAACATAAATTTATTTAAATAGAACTAGTAGAAATATTTCTTGGTCAAAAAGTATAGATGATTAGGGAAAAAATAAACATAACTTATATTTTCTAAAATGTTTATAGAGCTCGCTTTCTGGTAGCAAAGAACTGGAAATTGCAAGGATATCAATCAACTACGTGATGTCTGAACAAGTGGTGATACAAGATTGGGATAGAATACTACGATGCTTTAAGAAATAATGAGCTCAAGGATTTTAGAAAAACATGGAAAGACTGGCATGAAAAAATGAAAAATGAAATTAGGAGAAGCAAGATAAAATTGTACAGTAAAAGCAATATTGTTTTAAGAACTTGGAAGAAATTTTCACTATTATACATGAACAAAACACACTATGGACATTAGAAGAAAGACACTATCTGCATCCAGAGGAAGAACTAATAAGTTATGGGAAGACAGCTTGATATTGCAGTGAATAGAGAACCAGCCCTGGATTCAGGAAGACTACAGTTCAAATCCGGCTGCAGACACTAGACATTTACTAGCTGACAAACCCTTGGCAAGTCACTTAACCACACTGCCTAGCAGGATCCCCCGACACAAAAAAAGAAGTTACGTATATATACATACATATACATACACACACACACACACACACACACACACACACACACACACACACACGTGTATATAGATACATATAAACATATAAATGAAATTCCATGTGTACATATGTTTCCATATGTCTATATATGCATGTATGTATATGTGGTGTGTGTGTGTGTCAGTGTGTGTTGTGAGCATACATATATACATGCGTACATACATACAGAAAACCTAAGATAATCTTTAGGGTATGATAGTGGGAGGGAAGAACGGGAGGGGGGGGGTAGAAATTTACATAATAACCTAACTATTGTTATTTAAATGGACTAACAAATCTTACAGAAAAGATTTGCAATTTCATCTGCGATCATCTTTTTATTGTACTGCTGTAGTAATGCTTGTTTTCTTCCATGAATTTAAAAAATAAAAATAAAAATAAATAAAATCTTTTTTTTTAAAGGACACAATGTAAGCTCCTCGAGAGCAGTGACTGCCTTTCTTCCTAATTCTGTTTGTATTCCTAGCACTTAATACATTGTCTAGCACATAGTAATCCCCTAATAAATGCTTATTGACTTATTACCTTGACTGCTGCTAGGATGGATTAATGGGGCCTTTTGCTAATCTTCTCATGATCTGCCTATCAATTTTTATTTGTTGTATACAATAATAATATGCACAGAGTATTAGTCTAGGAGCCACATAATTATTAAGAACTTCAGAGGCATAATAAGCAATACCACCAAGGTTATCTTACAGTGCTATTCTATTTCAGTTGAACCTGCATCTCCATGTGAATCCCCACTACAGCAAACATAACAAGCAATCAATCAAACTCTCCTTAAAAGTCTCTTTAAACAGAAAATTTCTACCTCCCGAAACACCCTATTCCATTTTAGGTAGCTCTAATTATCTGAAAGGTTTTTCCCCTATAATCAAGCCCAAATTTCCCTCTGCAACTTCAACCAACTCACTTTAGTTCTGAAAGAAAAAAAAAAGTCTAATTAATCTCCCATGGGATGAACACCTAAATACAGCTGTAATGTTCAACCCAAGGTTTTTCTTGTCCAGACAAAAAATCGTTGACTTCTTCAAAGGATCCTGACATTTCATGTTCTTGAAATGCTTCACCATCCTCAGGCACTCTACACATCTCTTCATGCTCCCAGCCTAAGGATGTCCCAGAATCTATTGCAGAAAGTCAGGTGTTAGAAGAGCTCCTAGAACTTCAAGGACTCCAGCTCATATCACCTGGGACATCTGGGAAGGAGAACACAATCACCATAAATCCTACTAGTTTGCTTTCTCATTTACATGGACTGCCATGTGGATGACATACAGATAAAAAACTCCATTCCTTCTGATGAGATTGTAGATCATCAGTCTTTACCATCCACCCTGCCCCTGCATCCTAAAATCCTCCAGGCCCTACACCAGAGGATCATAGCTCTTACTATCTACTTCACTTCTACACTTAGCAATCATCTAACATAGTTATGTTAAGTACTTAAGAACCTAAGAATGCATGGGCTTTGACATCCATCAACACACAGGACCCTAAGAATCACCAGACGATCTCATTTGCACTACAGACAATTTCTTTTCTGGGGTCTCTGCCAATTAAAGTATGAAATCCTTGCAAGCAAGGAATGCTTAAATTTTTCTATTTGTATGCACAGGGCTCAGCCCTGTGTTTGGCACATAGCAAACACTTAACAAACGCCTTTTCATTCAGTCATTTATTGTGGTTGGTTTCATTTTGCTGCGCTCTTGGTTAATAAAAATTGCAGTTAAAATGTTACGCCTAAAATTGAACTGAAGACTGAAGATTAATCTAAAAATAACAGATTATCCCTTACCTCCGTAGTGGAGAACACTACTCTTCATTCTAACAATGGAAATGAGGCACACATACAAAGACCTCTTCCCTAAGTTACCCATCCCAAAACACGACACTAATTTTATCACCATAAATGACTTACCCAGGTTAAGTGAAGGTTTTCAACTTCTCTATACCTTTTAGTCCAAGAGAATATCTAGGGCACTAAGAGGTTTCCTGGAATACTACCATGGATTACCCAGCCAATTAAGGGTCAGAGGAAGAACAAAAACTCAGGTCTTCATTTCTCTGCGATTAGCTGTCCACAACACCTTAATACCCATAAACCACTGAATTGGGCCATTCCTTGGACACAAGTGATGAATTCTGATTTCTTAGGCTTGGTATATACATTCCCATATGGTTAAGCTCAAAACTAAATCCTAATATGTAGTTCTCAACTTCATTTAAAAAATGTAAACACATGTTAGAATTCAATGAAAATCTTCTGTGGCTTCCTTGTAATCCACTTACAAGAACGAGGTGGGCTAATATTCATCCAAATGGTATGTGAATATAGACATGATGTCATCAGTGTCTAGAGATAACCCAGCCTCCAGAGCCACACAGTTTAGTGAAGCTCTATGGTTTAGTAAGCCTCTATAGTGATGAAAAGCACTTAACTGAAGGATTCTTAGGAGAACATACACTGGAGTGGGAAGATTAGATAACTATCTTAAGACTATGACTTCTGTCTTGGTCACATTGTGTGACATTTGACAAGATCCAAATCTTCTACACAATCTATTCTTATGAATACTGTAGGATATAATCATATTTAGTGAATTATGAATATCAAAACTTATTATCAACAATACTAAAAAATCCCTTTCAAATTTTTAAAACGTAGACTAAAACTAGACGACAATTTTTTAGTTCTTTAAAAAAAAAACTACTGAGGAGGAGAATTGGGGTGCACGAAGGAGCTATGACAGCATTTCTTACACTTCCTTTAGTATCTTTTCAAGGTTTTATAACACGCAAATTATCTATTATCTATTGCGTCATCTTCTGATTTTTTAAACCTTCAAACTTCAGGCAGAAATGAACGTTCCAGCCGTCACCTATCCCTTAGGAGATAGTTGGCATCCAATACTTCTGTATATTGTTGGCTATAAAAATTCCAAGTAAAATTATCCCCCATATACATTTTTTCATCCGGTGTATGTTGTTACCTTTAGTTTCTGGTATTTGAGGGCAACATAAATATTCATGATTGGTGTCAGACTGAGACAGGTTGCTTCAGTCCTGAGCACTAAGGCTGAGTCATTTCAAAAATTGCCATATCCACAAGAATATGGGCCAGAAGAATGACAAATCCAATGCCTTAAATTATCCTTCATAATATGAAATATAACAAATGTCCAAAACCTACTGCCGCGGGGAAATAAAGCAATGAGTTCAATATTTCATTTTCATTTCAGTTCTTCAAACAATAATTCAAATTCCTCAAGGATTTATTAGCATTGAGATTTTAAAAATCATGGTCCCTAGGAAACAGATAAGTGGAAAATACTATTATACAGTCTTCTTTATTACACTACTTGTTTCCTAGACCGTATTTCCTTCCATTTTCAATGATGAGTCACAGAAACTTAAAGATATAAAAGATGTAAGCTCTCTGACCATCGCTACTCAAATTTTTAACAAATTCGGTATACTAGAAAATGGAGAACTGCAAATTTACTAATGGTTTCGAAAAAAGTCACAGGGGCCGTCAAAAGCAAGAGTAATACTCACTTACATAAAGAATTCAAAAGTAATAATATACTGAACTCTCAAATATCAAGGGTTAACTTGCTTCTTTACTTCCACTGCCTGCCTTTTGGCCATTTCTTCGTTCATTAGCACTTTCTCCCAAAAATTGGCAGGAAAAGCAAACATACCAGAAATTCAAATCCGCAAAGATTTTGTTTTGTTTTGTATAAGTAGCTCTGGAACAAGTTGGGGAAAAGAAAAGCATAGAAATGGCCACGCATACATAAGCTTTTCATTCTCTTGGGAACATTTAACCATTCATATAATTGATTTAATTTACTTTACATTTCATTACTTTTGTCATTCTTCACAATCTTCCAAATTAGGAATGACATACTTATTTTCTCTGCTTTTTGTGTAGAAAAAAATAATTCTTATGACCTCAAAGGGTTGAACATATTTAAAATACCAAACTTTTGTTATGTACCTAAGTGTGGATCAAGCGAAATAACTGATAATAGAAACCTGAGATAGGGTGTAGTACAAAGGAGCAATACCAAACACATACCACAGATTAGCAGTTTGAAAATGCCAAGAAGTGAAGCTTGCTGATTGGATTTCACGAACAACTATCTCATAGTTGCTTTCTTTTCTTTTATTTATTTGTTTCCTCCAGAAACATTTGAAAATGATTTAAAAATGAATCTTTAATAAGTTCAGGTAAATTCACAATTAAAATCATTTATAGCTGTTTGACATTTTTAAACATTCAGTACAAAAATAAACATATAATTAGACCATAGATAGAACTGTATTATGGACTAAGTGTTCTTTCAAAAGCAGAGGGATTCTATCCATAAGTCCATGAATTTGTTTCATTTTTTAAATATATTTTTGACTGTATTTCATGTAATTGGTTTCTGTTATAATGCCATGTACTTTGTAGTTTATACACTTAAAACATGATCGTATGAGATATATGTGAAATGGAGTTAGTACACCATGCCCATGAAGTGACTCAACCGACTATGTTTACTCAGTTTTTCTTGTTTCACAATTCCTAACATTAAAGAAAACTGAAAACTTTTATGCTTCCTTCAACTCCTTTGATACAAAAGTGACATACATTCACACAAATTTCAGATAAGTGGAACAATTACCATTATTAAATATTCTACCTTCCCAATTACTCCAGTATTATTTCATGAACCTGTTATTCTACCTGTCAGTCACCTCTAGTAGAAGACAATTTTGAAAATTTCCAGTCTTAAGATTTTTATTTCCTCTTTCTGCTTAGAGCCTTTACAACTTTTTGAGTACAGCAACTATCCACCAAGGAAATAGAGAGCCTACTTAAATACAGACTTTCGTAACTGGCCTGGGAAGGTGTCCTCTTCATAAATAAAGAAAGCTGTCATAAAGCAGAGACTTTCAAAACGATGAAGCCAAGACTACAACAGGGCTAGAAATCACGGGTTTCTCCTTTGCTGTGTTGTTGTAATGTGACTTTAAAAGGTTTTATTCAGAAGACATTTAGGGATATGTCTACTTATAGGAGGAAGAATATTTTTTTTTTAAATATCAACTTAATACAATGGTTCCCAAATGAAATCCCTATACATTATCACTAAATAATGATGAAATGTGCAGCGAAATTGACTCAGTGAATACAGTGATAAACCTCACAGCAGAAAGACCAAATCCAGCCATCCATACCTACTTGCTGTGTGACCTGGGCAAAGTCATTAAACATATTTCTGCCACAATTTCCTCAATGATAAATGAGGATAATAATAACACCTATTTCAAAGGGTTGTTCTAAGAATCAAATGACATAATAAAGCACTTACTACAGAGTCTGGAACATAGGAGGTGCTATATTATAAATTTTTATTCCCTTCCCCCTTGCCGTAGGTAGTGGAAGTCTATAATGCTCCTAATAATGTAAGCTCATGAGTGGTTGGGCCTTAGTGACAATACAAAAGAATAAGTAATAAGTTATAAAATGGAGTTATTCCTTAATTAAGTTCTTTGAAGTTTAGAGAATTAAGTCTAAAAGAGAAAGTAACTATACATGCATCAGACAATGACATCAACTTGTAAAGTTTAAAGCAATCAGTGCATCTAAGAGATTGTGACATCCCTGACTTAGCCTGTTTCATAGGGACATCACATCACGCTGAAAAAACACGCAGAAAGTGTCATTAGATTATAAATTTCCAGGTGAAAGGGATCTTAGATATCATCTAGACAACTCCATGTCATTTTACAACCAAGGAAACTGAGGCCCAAATGAGCTAAATAACTTTCCCAACCTTCCAATTAGCAGTATGAGAATTCAAATTCAGGCCCTCTGACTCTTAATTACAGAATTCTTTCCCCTGTTTTAAACAATAACACTCAAAAATTTCTCAAAGAATGACCATTTTGGACTTCTGCCTAAGATAATTGTAAGAACAAAGAGATCACCTAGGTCCCAAATCCCTACTCCAGTAAAAACTTGAAATTCTTTCCAGTCTAAATAAGGATCAAGAAATCTAATGACAAACTACAGTAGGTGACTACTTCCATTCCCAAAGTACACAAAAATTTTGCCGAAATTTTATAAGTTCATTGTAAATAGGACAGACTGTTGCCAAAGAAGACACTACTAAAGCAAATAACCCCACAGGCCTCCAAAAATGATCAGAGATACTGTGGTCTACACAGCCCTATATAAAAAGGCAGCAAGAGTGAAAGGATCCACAGAAAATGATTCAGGATCAGACAGGCACAGGGAGAACTATAGAAATCTATGGAATAGAAATGACAAGTGGAAAATAGAAATACCAACGCACCAAAATCCTAGGGCCCCAGACGTTCTGAAATTACCTAATGGTTTATTATCTTTTATTTGTTTTGAAGAAGAAAAACTGAAAATAATAATGTTTATCTTAAAAGAAAAGTAAATTTAAAAATGTATTCACCTATAGAAAACCACCAACATAATATTAACAAAAACCAGAGCTAATGTTTGACCAAAAGAAGTGTTGACAGGTTAGTCACCCATAAGCATATTTGTGAAGAAAATCAATTTGAAGAAAAAACTGCGTGAAGAAAAACTAAGCTCCATATTAATCATTCATTTTGCTTTAAGCGATGTATACAATCCAATTTACCAGCTGCTTGATTTCAGAAAACATATAAAATCACTATAACAATGTAAACAAGGGGGGAAAAGAAGATAAAACTGAATGCTGTTTTCTATAACAAACAAATTCATCCCCAAAAAAGAAATAAAGACACGCATATTATTTTAATGGAGTGGTGAGGAACCATAGCTAATATTATATTTCTATTATTTTGTGTGTGCACATTTCTAAATTTACATTTCTAAAGCTTGTGTAAACTCCTGTAGAACTTACCACTGAATATACTTTCTACCGGTGTAATAACTTCCTGACTCAGCAAAACATTCACCAAGATAGTTAATGTGAATTACAGTTAAACCAAATACATGTTTCCCATTTGCAGCTGTGCATCGTTCTTCTTATATGATTTTTTATAAATGCTGTGGAAAGTAGGAAAACACTCTCTATAAGCAGAAATAGGCCCTTCATTTTTAAAAGCAACTTTTATTCCAAAGTATTAAGAATCTTATATTTACAGATGTTTCCAAAGATCTTAAGGCAATGTCAAAGAATTTACTAAGACTGTCACAGCATTCGAAAGCAAGGGAAGCGTAAATCCTTTGAAGGGAACACATAAGTTGAGAAAACCAAAGAAACTATAGAGTTCTGATTTCTGCTTCAATAATGCTTTAAAATACCCTGATAATCTTTTCCCCTAAACTAGTAAACCAGCAATCTGCACACTAAATCAACCATAAATGAAACTCCTTTTGAAGTCAGTGTGTTCTGCGGGCATATCAAGGCACAGACAAAAATCAGTCCACATTTATATTATGGAAAATCTATGATTTGTGTCCAAAATTACAACTTTTCTAACTCTTCAATTCTGCTTGTTTTGATCCTTTCCTCCGAACACTATTTTAGGGTATGCTTTCTTACTTTCATAAATTTCTAATATGAACTTAAAATTATGTCACTCAGGGCAAAATACTTAGTTCTTAATGATGAATGCCTTCTTCTTACATCACTCGTAAGAAGTTTCAGGATGATTTAGATACAAAAGATCTTACCCCAGAAAGGGAGTTTTCTGATATGCACAGAAACACTAACCTGAGATGAAGAGGCGGCCTTTATCGAACAGAAGCCATCAAAAGAAGCAAGTACATTTATAAAACAAAGAAAAAGGCAAAGAAAAGCGTTAGCAGGGACCTCAATTTGATATGCCCAAGCAGATTGGGGTATATGGCTTTGTTCCATCAAAAGGCTGTTTGAAGCCCAGTGTTTTATTTTTATAGTGGGGTATTGAGTTCTGAGGTCTGTGATACACCCCAGGGATCCAGCAAAAGCCGGTCACAGCATGGTGTCACTCCCCTGATGGGCCACTAATGAAGATGGAGAGCTATGAATGCACCAAAATAAAACACAGGAAAAGGTGAAAAAAGACTCCGACTTAGGTCTATTCCTTTTGTTCCAGAGAAGTAACCTTTTCTGTACTTAGGGGCTAATGAGTCGTGAAGGAGAGGTGAGGACAAATCTCACGTGGATGGGTTCACTTTTCAGCTCATTTCCCAACTAAAACCAAAAGCAACAAAACAAAGGGACAGTAGCAGAGAGACAGTTGTGTTACCATAGTCAATACCTGGGAGAGGGCCCTGCCGAGAATATTGGAGAATACAGTCTTGACAAACAAACCTCTGCAGCACATAGAATGAAAAAAGCGGTGATCTTATCCAAAACGGTAATACATGAGAGCAAGACAAGGGGAACATTGTGAAATTACATAACATTTTTTTCAGTGATAACATTTTGAAAATACCTTAGAAGCACAAGGACACAGATACCCCTATAACCCCTTCCTGAACTCTACTAGTCTGATATGGTAAGGAAGAACAAAACCTAAAAATGTGTTTACCAGCACTTAATTAGGAAGCACCATTGCTATGCAAGGCCTTAATTACCAATCGATTCTGGCTTCATCTATTCCAACACACTTTCAAAGGGCAAAAAGAAATCCATAATTACTGTAGATCCCCCGGGGAGACACACACACACACACACACCACACACACACACACACACACACACACACAGGAAAAACAGTGGCACACCAAGAGCTTCCCAAGCATAACCAACAGATGCAAATACTACCACATGAGGAATTTTCCAACATACACAGAAGAGGAAGAAAGAAGGAAGGCAAGCAAGATTTTAAGTGGGGAAGATGGCTTTAGAGAGTCCAAAGAGGGGCAGAGTCACTACAAACCACCCCACAACTGGATAGCTGCAAAGCCCAAAGAGAGGAATTCAGTAAGGAGGAGATTTATTTTCCAAAACACTGACATTCAATTATTTGATCTCTCTTTACATGGTGACTAATAAAAAGACATTCTCAGTTGAACCAGGATTAGAAATACAGAATATTTTTTTAATTTAATCTCTAAAAAGAAATACTCATCATTCTGATTCAGAATTTATAAAAATAAAATTAGCCAGAATATTTCATAATAGTTTCCATGTGGGGATTATTTGAGGCCTAGAACCCTGGGGAGACCAAGGTGTTATTACAACAGGTCCTCAAACTTTCATGAGCATAATTCTTTTATCCTTTCACTAGTTCTTTAGTTCTAACAAACTGCAAAAAGATTCAATATAATATAATTTACAATTCAATGTAATATACAATTATACCTCCTGAAGAATGAATAATGTCTCTCCTACTTAACTTTATTACTATTTTTCCAATATTTGCAATTACTATTATAAATTACAAAACATTATTTTAAGCGGTTGCTGAATATATAGCTTTTAGTCCTACATTTTCACACTCAAAGGATATACTAATAACAAGTATATTTACTATCTTCTGGAGAGAGGGGAGTATAAAATTAGTTAATGCTGATACTTGAGAAGACTGGGAACTCCCACCTTGGAATTCAGAAACCAAAGGCTTCGTTTGATATGTGTTCTGTCTATATTTCATCTCAGTCCTTATTCAATTGTTTTTCAATTCTGTCAGCTCTTCTAGACACCATCAGGGATTTTCTGGGCAAGAATACTGTCACAGGAGGGCAGGCGTCTGGGGTGGAATGTGAAGCATGGCTTGGGCCAGCGGGATCCCAGGGTAACATGATGAAGTTCCCATTCAAGACACCATACATTTCCATGGCTGAGAAAGAAAAGTCCCTCACGGTATGGTGTCTGATCTGAAAGGCACAGTTGTTTAGATGATGACGTCCACTGGTGTAGACAATAAAGTAGCAGACAGGTGGTTAGAAGAAAGTTGGCCAGGGCAGAATGTTAATCATGGCTGAGGCCTGCTAGATGTAGTCAGCCACATTAGGTCCTCACTCACAAAGATGGAGGGAGTTTTCACAGAAAGGATTCCTTACAGCTAGATGGCACAGTCCTGAAGCCAGAAAGATTCATATTTCTAAGTTCAAAACTGGCTCTGTGACCCTGGCAAAGTCACTTAACCATTTTTGCCTCAGTTTCCTTCTCTATAAGATGAGCCACAGAAGGAAATGGCAAACTACTCTAATATCTTTGCCAAGAAAACCCCAAACCAAGAGTCACACACAAGTGACAGCGAAGTGATCAAATCAGTCAATACTTGAAGTTAATCCATACTACTAACTGGATGGACAAACACTAAAGCTGAAGATTAAATACTTTGGCCACATAATAAAATTACCTTTACCTTATTGAAAAAGAGTCTTAAGATGGAAAAGACTGAAGGCAAAAGAAGGGGATGGCGCAGGATGATATAGATAGGTAGTATCAGGTAAGCAACATACGTTAATTTGGACAAAATAAAGGAGGTTAGAAGGCCCTGCTGTGATATGGTCCTTGTGAACTACAAAGACTGGGACATAACTGAATCACTCATGAACAACATGGCTTTATTTACTATCCTTACAATTTTCAAAATAAAAGAATGTTGTACCTTGGATACCACTCCTTAATACTTGTGGTCTCCTCCAATAAGAATACGAGGTCCTTCAGGGTAAGCACTACCTACCTTTTCTATTTGTATTCTCAGGGGTTACAACAGTGTTTGTTATTTAGTAAGAAAGTCTTAAAAGAAATTTTTTTTAATTCATCATTCATACATTCATATGATTTTGCTAGTATTTACCATTATATGATTATGTTAATTATTGTCCTAATGTTGGATTATCCTTCTATAGCTGATATTAATCCAACCTAGTCATAGTCAACTTTTAAATATATATTAATTTAGCCTTGATCTGATTTTAGGATTTGAGTAAATATTCATTAATGCCATTGTGCTATATTTCTGTATCTTTTCTTTTCCCTTTCTAGTCTTAGAATGTGTGGTTTGATATAGCTATTTATTCTTCTTTAAAATGTTTGAAAGAATTCATCTAAACTCTAATTTTTTCTTTCTCTATTTCCTTGATGGATTGTTCGGTTTTGGTGTAGTGGGCAGAGTCATGGGTAACTTACTTAAAATTGGCAGCCCTCAGCTTCCCAATTTTAAATTAAAGGGGTCAGAGAAGTTAGCTAATAAAATTACTTCTACTCTAGATCTAGGACCCTATGACTTCCTTTTCAAATCTCTTATAATCAGTATGTCAGATGGATTATTTAAAGCAAAACTTCATAGCAACAGGCTGCAGCACTTGGAAAATACATATACCTTCATACAAATTTTTATTATTTCTTAATGTTGTTGTCACGGAAACACTGAGTCTAGTGAATCTTTTGCTCCCTTTCTAATGTTTCTACGTTTATCCTACGAATTTTATTACTTTAGAATATGACATCAGGAAATAACATAGGTAATGATAAAAATAAGGATTAACTTGAAATATGAATTTGGAATTCTAGGTTAAATATTCAAGAAAACCTTGAATGTATTTCTTTAGGACTTCTGAAACACCCCCATCAAAATAAGCATTCTCATAAATAGATCCTAAAGAGGCCTATATGTGAAAGTATGAATTATTTGTTTTATAATGCTCACCTTTTAAAATGCATATTATACATTTAACATATTACTTTCAAAACTGTCCTGTTCATCTTTGTATTCTTTTGAAATTCCTTCTGAGATAGCATGGATTCAAGTTTTTGTATTCTGCTAATTATTTCTAATACATAAGCCATAAATTCTGACATGAACTCTCTTTTTTCTTTTAAACCACTCAGAAATATCATGCTGAGGTTTTGTGTTCTCCTTAAAACCTATGCAATGTTCTATCTCATCAGGTATTGAATCATTTTATTTTGTTTTACATTATTTATTCATGGATATTAGAATTCTTTTCCAAGACTTGGAGACCTTATTTACTTCTACTTTTAATGCCTTCCTTGTTGTTTTTTTTTCTATTTCTGCTCAAGGTACTTCAGTTATGTTACTTTTAGTATGTTTAATAATTTCAGTCTTATTAATTTTTTTAATCCCTTTCCTTTGATAGCAATTACCTAGAAACTGAATCTGAAAATTTTTCAGCATGTTCCCATAATGGGCACTTTATAATTCACTGGACTCAGTGTCTACCCCAAGTGAATTGTGGAACAGGAGCAGGGTGAAACAAGTCCAGCTCCATCTGTGAGATGGGCTCTTTTCTTCAGGCTTAATGGAGTCTCATATAAGTTACACCCATTTATTCCATCCTTTTCCCTCTATGCTTCTATTCTCTGGCCAACCTATATTGTAGTGTAATAGCACTGCCTTGATGCTGTCACAGCCTGAGAAAATTTCTTCTGTTTGCATGTGTGGTGGTCTATCCCACGTTCAATAGGGTTGAGTGGCATTACAATCAAATGTGCACCTTTGTATTACTGAACTGATACAGCATGGTGGGGGATGGGGTGAGGGACTCAGGAAGAACTTTAGTGCTTAGGGATTCTTTCTCCATTGTTAGTTCATTGCCATTTTTTTTAAAATTTGTTTGATTTTTTTGAGTGATAGATTGTGGAGAGAGATGAAATCTATTATACCTTGCTCATACTTCTTGTTTTAGAGAGGTGTGGAAGGTCATGAGAATGAGAGGAAATATCTAGTCCTCTATGTGTAACCCAAAAGTAGCATATCATTATTTATCAATTAATAAACAAGCATATTCCAAGCATTTTGTTACGTGTTCAGGATACAAAGGGAATAAAAACAAAGTCTATTTTCTCAAGTACCTTATATTATAGTGGAGAAGACATGTATACATAACAAATACCAGGCAATTTATTGGGGGAGGGGGGGGACCCGAGCGCCTGTGCTATTGCTGGAAGAGTCATGAAAAAACTCATAAGTTTGGGCTGAGCTTTGAAGGAAGCTGTGAATTTGGGAAAACACAGGTGAAAAACAGTAAATTACAAGTACAGAGATGGGATATAAGAGTAGGGGAGACAGGGGGTGAGGGTCTTGGTGGCTATACAACAAAGTGCACAAAAAAGAATTAGTGTTGTAAAACAGACTAAAGCCAAACTGTGAAGGGTTTTAAATGGCCAACACAAAATCTTAAGCATAAGAGTCACATGGTCCTACTTTACTTAAGGAAAACCCTCTGGCAGCCCCTTTGGTGAATTTTATCTGCTGTTTCCAATTCCCTAAATTAAAAAACAATCATTTCACTGAATTGGTCAAATTCTATATAATGCAAAACAACCTGATCCAACACTGACATTTCAATACGAGTCACTCTTTTTGTCATACTTCTCTCTGTTAATGTAAAAATAACACAAGGATATGTTACAGTCGATATCAATTTCGTTAAATATGACACAATTATAGTCTTTAACATATTAGTTCTCAAATGAGTAACACTTTTTTAATTAATTTATTTATTGTCATTTTTCAACACCCACTTCCATAAGCTCTTGAGTTCCAAATTTTCTCCCTTTCCCTCCCTAAGACAGCATGCAATCCGATGTAGGCTCTAAATGTACATTCCCACTAAACAATGAGTAACTGTTGATGGTAATCAAGGCAACGGGGAATCATGGCCCTAGTTAATAATCATTGCACAACACTTCTCACCTAATGATTTTCATTGTCTCTCTCACAGGAACATAAAGTTAGAATTGAAATAAACTAATCGTACCTCTGAATCCAAATCCTTCTCCCTTTCCTACATTTCACAAATGAGGAAACTGAGAAACAAAGAGCTTAAGTGATTTGCCCTAGGTCATATCATAACATCCCGTAAATGAATAAAGTGGAATTTGAACCAACGTCTTCATTACTCAATATCCAGGGCACTCTCTATTTAACATAATAATCCTGTAAGTTGTTATTATCGTTAGTGTTCCATTTGTAATCCATTTTTGATAGTCCTTTACTGTTAAACCTGGCTGAAAGGAGATAGTAATGAAACTATCCACAAAACTAGCATAATGCTCTGCACAGGAAAAGTTCCCATTAAATATTTGTTGATTAGGATGTAATAGCTAAAGGAGGTCTGGGATTCACAGTTCTCTAAATCATACACTAAATTTACACTATGGGCCTTCAGTGTATTTTTATCAATGAACAATGTTACTAAGTTACCGCATTTTGGAAAGATAAGTTTCTAATTCTAATAAACTGATTTTCAAAATAAATATTGCCATAGAATTTTTCTGTTCTTTCCAATCAGTGTTAGAACCACATTCATCTGTTCTTCAAATAAGGAAACTCAAATATTAACTCATGCCACTAAAGAGCATATATACCAAAACCAAGTGATATATATACCAATTCAGCTATAACAATTCATAATGCATCTGTTGGTATGGATAATAATACGCAAGACTTAAATGCTCATGCTAGTTTTACTTTCTGATTCCTTGAGGAGGAAATTTTGTTCTATGTTGACTGCAAAAAGGAATGGAAACAGATCAGAGAAAATTCGCAATCTGATATTGAGATCAGAAATTTAGATAGAAAAATGCACTAATAATATGGATGCATCTTGAGGAAGTCATTAGGTCATGAATCCTTAAGCTTGAGGTGAAAAACATGTACCACACCCTCCATTTTGCAAGTGAAGAAATCAGGGCCAAAGGAAGAAAATTGAGCAATAAAATAGCAAAAACATTTCTAGGGTGCAACAAAGAGTAACCTCACAAAAGAGGGTAAAAACTAAGCCTCCTACAATGATGTTTCTCGTGTATTATTTCTATCTCTACTTCAGCAAGCATATGAACTTTCTTATCACTGCCATCAAATCAATATTGTGTAATCACTTTAATGCAAATACAACTTAGCAAGGAATTTTTAAAAAGAGATTCAGAAAGAATAACATACAAAATAAAATCCAAATGTTACAACTCCAAAGAACACAAGTCATCATTCCAATCCTGTGAAATCAATTTGGCAAGCATTTATCTGGTCCAAAGATTTAGTACAACCTACCAATTTTAAATGCAAAACAACATTATAAAGGGCATTTTTTCAACCACAGAAAGATGATCAAATTCATTTTCAAACAAAAGGGTTTTGCCACTTGCATTTTTAGTACATTTTGACTCCTCTAGCTTCAAGATAGAGTGGTATGTGGTACTAGATAGAAAACAGGGCGGGCGGTGGTGCGCAGGCGGCACCATAAGGCTTTAATTTCAAAATGAGGTTTGAGCAAATTGAGATAATTCTAATTGTAACTTATGTTATTTATGTTATGTCCTGTATACTAACAACAAAAGTATATTATACTTTAAAATGTATTTAAAAGTAGAAACCACTTTGCTCCTTTCAATTCTCTAAATGTATCAGAATTTATGCTAATAATCTAAATAGCCAAAAAGTTCTTAATTTCTCAAGGAAATGATGGATGAGTACAAAAAAGGGGCTTATAAAGAATACCCCATTGATGGAAAGCAAGCTTTAAGAGACATTAAAGGGATGTGCTAAAATTTTAACGCTCGATTAAATGAAATTTACAGGAATAAATTACAAAAGAAATATTTTTAATTGGGAACAATTCTTAGGTACTCACTTCCTAAAATTAATAAAGAAAACACAAAGCAACCATATGTGAATAATGGAAACTGCACCTTGATTAAAATAAATACTAGTCAGGAAAGGAATACACAAGCTCTAATGTTTTTTCTAAACATACTGTGGCAAATATCTGTGGTAACCTAACATAGATTAGGGTTGGCATACGCAGATTTCACAAAAATAAATTTGGTTTCAAAAGAAAGTCTAGTGTGGTAATGTTTTTGTAGCATGAAAGTATTAAGGAAGCCATTCAAACAGTCGTGTGGTTTTAAAATAGATTAAACTAGGAAATAAACACACGGTTTTGTTAAGTGATAGTGTTGTATGAAATCAAAGTATTTTCCTCTATCACATATAAAATGAAAGTCTGCTGGAGAAAAAAACACAACAACAACAACAACAGAAATTTAGACTAGGTTACTTGCTAATTGGAATAACATCTTGTAACGTAATACTCCACCCATCTACATCGAACTTTGCCCTTTCCCTAGTACATAAAAGAACCATTAAGATTTCTACATCAAGTAGTACACAAGGATGAACAACAGGCTAAGTATATAAAGTGTGTTGGCATAACAGAAAGAAAGAGAAAGACTGAATTCAATGTGAACCTGAAAATGCACTTTTCAAGTTTCCAAGCTGAGATGGAGGGTGGGAGTTAAGGGGAGACAGATAGACAAAGACAGAAAGGAGAAAAAGCAATCAAATACACAACATAAATTCAATATTCAGTTATAATTTGAAATCCATTTTCTATGAGAAACAGAATGGGATAGTGATCAGTATAACAATATTGGCTTACACATTCGATGTCTCTGATATATACTATGACAGTAAACATTCTAAGATTATGAAAGTGTCGAAACATTTGCTGATCTTCTTTGCTTGCCAAGGAGTCCCCTAAAAAAATTGAAACCTTAACTCCAACCTGAAGTATAAATGAGGGCAGGAGGTGAAGAGGAAAGATTGAGAAGCAGGCATTAACCATACTGTGTGTGTGTGTGTGTGGGTGTGTATGCGTACAAACACCCACACACCCACACACACACACCCTTCCTCAACTAATTCACTATCTTTCTATTCTCCCCAATCCTACCTTCAAACTAGGAGAATGGAATATGTTCACTGACAATCCTTCACCTGCCTTAAGATCTCAATTCATTAACTTAACTATTTCTCATTACCTATTCCTTCAAACCAACAAATCTAAACAGATGGTCATACCCTTCCCAGATCAAGATCATACCCTTAATCTTGCCCATCACCAACAATTTTTCCACTTCCATATTAATGAACTCTGAAATTCCCTTATAAAATTCCTAGTTTGTTTGCAAGCCAAGAGCCCTACATTCTCTTTCCTTCTCCATCTTAATCTGTTGGCTACCTAAGTGAACTCTACACTGTCCCCATCTCTTAAAAGCCCACACCAGATCTCAATCCTGAATTATCCCCATTCTCTGTTGTTTTTCTTCTTCCTCATGAGGTGCTGAACAAAGCCAGGGAAAATCATGAAACTGTGTGGACTAGGTGCTCTATAAATGTGTTACATAATCTCAGGTTCTCACTGCAGCAAGGTAATTCTTTTACATCTCCATAATGGATTTATTATCCTGCTCACCATACTGGCTTTTTCAAACTTTTCTCTTCCTGCTCAAGCCTCCCACAATCTCCTCTTCCCACACTCTCTGAACTGAGAATTGATCCTCATATTTCAATGACAAAAATTAGGCCATTTACTGAAAATTCCCTTTCTTCTCTCTTTATGTCACATACCTTAAGTTTCTTCTTCTTCTCTCTTCTCCTCACCGCTGTCACACCTGAAGACTTGGCCCTTTTCCTGGCTTTGGACAGTGATTTCCAACATATGACCCCAGAGCCAAATTGTACTCCAAAACCCTCTGAAAGTTCAACCCAAGCCACATTAAAATATGATTGGGAAATAACAGACAAAAGAAATAAATATACACTATAAAAGAGATAGTGTTAACCTATGGTTTTCTAAACCACTATGCATCCTAAGGTTTAGTGGCCCTGTTTCAATTTGAATTATATACCAAAGGCCAACCGGCAGGGGTAAGTAACCTTCAGCCTTTTAGACACACATGGCCCTGTGGGGCAAAACCTGAGTTCCTTGGACTAAAACCCAACTTAACTGAACAGATCTCCCTAATAAAAGGATTTTTTCTATGAAATTTAGACTCAGTCAAAAGGCTGGAGCCAAGGACGAATAAGGCCTCATGTAGCCTCAAGGCCACAGATTCTCCACTCTTTGGGGGCCTAGGAAAAACTGTCTATATGCACAAATAATCTAATTCCATTCTGTCTTGGTGATTTTATCAGTTTGCATGATTTCAAATATTCTCTCTACAGATGACTCTCAGATCTACTTGTCCAATCCTATTTGCTCTCCAGACCTCCAATCTTTGATGTCCAACTTCAACCTGTTGAACTTAGACATCTTCAACTTGACATCCCAGAGACCTATTAAATTCAAAAGATTCAGAACTGCACTCCTCTCTTCCTAATTTCATAATTACTGTTAATGGTACCACCATTCCCCCCAGTCACTGTGGCTCACAATATATGTGTCATCCTTCCCTCCAACTTATGTTACACCTCCCACGTCCAATCAGATGCTAAATGTCTTCCATTTTTACCATAATAACATCTCTTACATTTATCCTTTACTCTCCTCTGACATCACCACGGCCCCGAAGCAAGGCCTTATAGCTTTACAATTTAACTATTGCAATAGCTTTCTGGATGTTCTCCTTCACTCAAGTCTCTCACCAATACAGTCCATCATTTTGCTGAACCGTCAAACTGATTTTCCTCAGGCACAGATCTAACCATGTTATACCTTCAATAAATTTCAGTGGCTGTCTATCACTTCCAGGATCAAATATAAAATGTTCTATTTGGCATTCAAAGTCTTTCACAATTCAACTCCCTTCCCAGCTTTCCATTCTTCTCAAACCTTACTCAAACCGGTGTACTCTAAAGAATGACATCAGTGTCTTTCCTATTTCCTAAATAACCAGATATTACAGCTAAAAACTCTACTATGCCTTTTGTGGTTTCCCTGGACTATAAAACATCTATCATATTCTCTTCTACATAATACATGCCCTGTTCCCTCCGTCTATTCTCACATGACATGGACTTCACCCCTTTTACTTCCCTACTGATAGCACTTCCATGATGTTCACTAGCTTATCAATCCTAACGAAATTAATTCAACAATACTAATTAAATACATTCTACATGTAAAGCAATGCGACAGGTAGTAGTGGAAATGCAAGAATTAATTAAGGTATATTTCCTGCTCACTGGGAGCCAGTAATCTGATGAGGGATAAGATGCATAGGTAGGGCACTATAATGCAAAACACTGTGATGAGTAAATTAGTGGAGCATAGAAAATAAGGAGTTCTGTAAGGTAAAGAGAAAGCGCAAGAGAGCGTGCGAGAGAGAAGGAGAGACACAGAGACAGAGAGAGAGAAAGAGAAACAGAGAGAGACAGAGAGAGACAGAGAGAGAGAGAAAGAGAGACAAAGAGAGACACAAAGTAATTGTTGCTTCTGGGAGGAGTGGAGTAAAAGAATACTAAAGATTGTCTCTAAAGGATAATGAGAAATTCAACTACTGAAAGGATTAGGAACATTCAAGGTACAGGAAAAAACATGAATAAAGGCAACGATGAAGTAGGGCACAAGACATTCATAGGCAGCAGAAAGAAGCCCAGTACATCAGAAGTACAGAAAATTGGAAGCAAAGTAGTGTTAACATAAGGCTGGAAAGGTAAATATGGCACTAAATTTTGACAGGATTTGAATGGATATAGGTTGGCAGAAAATCTATTTTCTAATCCAGAGTCTGCCAGTCAATATTTTCACTACATGGTCTCCCAAGTCCCCTCCACCTCCCTCTAAATCTCACATTATGATAAACTTAACTTTAAAAGTTAATAGAGGGCAGCTAGGTGATACAGCGGATAGAGCACCGGCCCTGGACTCAGGAGGACCAGAGTTCAAATCTGTCCTCAGACATATAACACTAGCACAATGCCTAGCCAGAAAAAAAAAAGTTGATATGAATACAATGAAGGGGTTTGTTAAAACACTATATCATAAAAATTATTGAATCTAGACTTCTGGAATACTATGCAGCTTAGAGTTGATATACTCAAATTTCCTTCTAGGTGCTTAAGGTCCTATTATCTCTAACTAGATGTTTACAATAACAAAGAGCTCATTAATTTTTCAAGTTAGTAATACGTCTAATTGTTAAAAAACCTAGTCCTCATGTTCATTCAAAATTCATCGTCCCAGAACTAACATCAACTGATTTTACTTCAAGCACATCTTCCATGATACTTATTGCAGTCCTCACTCTGGCATTGTGATTGTTGAGGCTCAGGACTGGGGCTTAATCAGACATTTCTAAAGCAGAAAACTTTTTTTTCAATACTAGTTCTCCTTTATCTTGCCTCAGCTAAACATGAGAGTTAACTTCTAATCATTTTATCACTTAGCACAAAACCTTCAACCTACTCTGTTTCCTGCCTGGCATGGATTGCCCCTACTTTAACACCTGGTTCGGCTGCTCAACCTGACCCCACCCCATCTCCTTAGAGGGTTCAAAATGTTTGTGTCAGATTTAAGGTGAACACTTTGCCTTCTGCCGCTTGAACTCCCAGATTGAAGCAATCTACCACTGTCATTCTTCCCAGCACTAGAGATTACATGTTCCACTCTACCCTGTCCTACAAAACAACATTAAACAATTGTAGTTTACTTTATATTACAGAAATTACATTCAATAAGGAAACATTATTGATTCAAGGGGATTTAGATCCATTTCTCTCAAAGGGAGATGGGATGATCAGGTGAGTACATAGATCCTGAGAGAAATCACAACTTTACAGGATATATTTTTTTACTCCTTAGGGACTAGGACATTATATTCATGGTTCAAACTTAGTCCCTTGGGAAAAATAATAGTCTCAGTGATGGTTTCATTGACCTTTTTAGGTAAAAATTAGCTTGGACAATATTGGAGTAGATGCTGCTCCTAACCCCATCCTACTCCTTGATGGCAAGGTCATAAAAGTCTTCTAGGGGAAAATGGTCTTAGGGCCATTATTGGATAATTCTGATCTTGGGAATGAGAGAAGCACAGTAAGTACCACAAAGCAAGTTTAGTCAAAATGTAAAAAAAAAAAAAAAAAAAAAAAAAAAAAAAAAATCAAACAATAATACGCAAAAAAGACACCCATTGTAACACTCCCTTGAAGGACTCGAAGTCAACAAGCATAGAAGTGTTACTATGTACTAGGAACTGGGCTATGCCCTGGCACAAAAAATGCAAGCCAAAGGACATTGTCTAACCTCAAGGTGCTAATATTCTACATATAAAAAGAAGCTGAAATGCACAAGTAGGGAGAGAGAGATAAGATATGTACATTGGGACATGGAGGAGGATGTCGGGAGAATATGGAGTACAGGAGGCTGGAGAAGAATGAACACATGGCTAGGTGCCCATTTTCCTTAAAATGGAGGTCCTGACCAATTGGAGGAAGGAGCCACAGGTACACAGTTAACCTCTAGAGTATGAAAGCCAGGAGTGAACGTCTACGGTGAGGAGGCGACAAGAACAGAGTGAAAATGCAAAGCCATAAGGCTACTGTGGTGGAAGCAGTCCCGGGCATCAACACTGCCACGTATCTCATGCTTCCCTTGTCTGCCACAGCTAGGACACTTGGGGATCATCCCAAGAGTGAGTCCAAGGTGACAAAATGTGGAGGAGACAAAGACCAAAGACTTTGTCTCCTCACTTCAGAAAGACTACAGGTCAAATTTTAACATTTTGATTAATATGGAAGTTGAAATCTGAGGCAATTCAAAATGTATCCCCTAATGTAAATGGTGACCATGAGGAAAAGCATCAGAAACATCAGAGCCATATTGCCAATTGTCACTCTTCTAACACAGTCGCTACACATCGCCATCCTCATCAAAAGTCAGGAACATCTATAATATGGTTGTTACCCTCTTGCATGCAAACTGTCTCCAATTCAAGTTTTGTCCTTTACCACCAACTATTCTTCATCTGTTGGCCCATCATCCAGAATCTATCACTCCTTAGGAATCCTAATGTGATGCACTCCTCCTTCTCTCTCTTGGGTTAAAAATGATAGCAAATCTTTGCTTAATTAGCAGCCTCTGAAAAAGACCACCTTTTATTTTTTGCAGTAGCTGTACAATTACACAGGTAATTTTAATGTCCTTGTCTCATTACACAGAAAGGTACTTCCCAACAATTCTACCTCATGGTTCTATAAATCAAGTCACTTTCCAAAATATTTCACCCTTTGGTCCATGGGTAAATGCATTTAACCATATGACGGTTTCTGGCACAGAGCAGGTACTCCGTGCATGCTAGCCGTGATGATGGTGATCCTCCCTTAACTTGCACGTAATTGTAAACAAACTCTACAAGGCATACTCTCCTAAATGCTAAACAAGATCCCAAGTACATTTATCCATATTCTTAGACAATCTCAAAGCAGACAGTGTAAGCCTAGAGTTAACAATTACCTTTCATACAAAATATTATGAATTCAACAACTGAGTCTAAGTGTTGTCCCTTTGCCTTCAGGGCATGGCTGTTAAAAGTCCCAGAACATCTGCCTGTACTTTATAAATGTGGGCAGATACTCTACTTTCCTTTTCCGGATATAGGCAATTCAGCCTTTTAGCATCATTTCAAAAACAAACAAACAAAAAACACCAACAAGGAATGCTGCCTCATTCTGAGGATGTGCAGTGTGCCTCAGAAAACACAGACATAGGTATCAGGAAGGTTAGAAACTGTCAGGTTACTGTATCGACAATCATTTCTCTCCGCATTGTCTTTTCTTTACTTCAGCAACAAGGTCACTCTGTAAAAATTCTACTGGCTATGCCAAAAACGTAGGAATGAAATGAAACAAGACACTGGTAGACCACATATAACAAGAGGAATTTCATCATGAATAGCGTGGAAAGGACATTTCCAAAGGATACAGCACTGCTTCCATAGGGAAGTACTGAAGAGCATATGTTAACTAGGACAGCTACAGTAATCAATGTACTGCCAATAATACCAACTTCTCATCAACTGGGGTTTTTCTGTTATAAGTAGACAAATTTTGAACATTAGTCCCCTAGACCCATTAAGTTTCAAGGGTGATTTCATTGGCAAGAGATGGGGCAAGTAAGTATATAGGCTAGACGGAATAGATGTTTCTCCTACCATATGCCCCTAAAACATTTATTGTTCAGATTGAACCTCTCTGTTTTATTCACATATCTACATCTGATAAGGGTACTCATACAGTTTCTGAGATAACACCTTATTTCAGTTCCTATTCTCTATGAGGAAAATTTAGGTGGGAGAACAAAGTAGCAAGGCTGGCCTTGTTTCTGCTAACATTCACATAAAAAGTAGCAATATTATCTTCAATTAAAATTCATCCAGAAAAACAAACTTCATGTGTTTGGAATAAAATATTCTGATATTTTCCCCAGAGCTATTCATGGGACCTCAGTTTCTCAATAGAAAAAAATAAAGACTGGTACAGGGTAGGAAGGAGCATAACAGAAGTCACAGGATCAAATGATTCAAAGCTGTGATAGATCCTATCAATCACCTAATCGAAATGCGTCATTGCACAGATTAAGAAAACAAAATGAGTTGTTGAGTAATTTTTACACACTCATACAGGTGGTAGATAACTTGGCTGGACTGAAATACAAGTATTTTTTTTTCCAAGTTCACTAATCTTTCTACCATACAGACTCTCCACATGACCTTTCTATGTTTTAATTTTCTGGAAAATGATAAAAGCATTTTGTCATGCAAAAATAGAGTAGTGGTATTAAGATGCAGGAATATTGGGCAACACATAGGCTTTTAAATTAGAACCAGGAGGTACCTCATAGGTAATATAGTTCAGTGGTCCCTAAAGTAGAGGCTATGACATGACACTAAGAGGGAATGCAACAATCAATAAGAAGACGGAGAGATGGATTGACATACTACCTTTGGCAAAACACACAATGCTGGATCTCATGTTCGATATAACAATACCTACTTCTAAATCTCCTAAATTCTCCAATTCTACCATCTCCCCCAACTGTGCAACCTTCCAATCACTCTGAACATCCTTTCACTGTCTAAACCCCACCATCTACAATACCTACAAGCTTATCAGAGTAGCTTTAAACTGTTATTCAGCCACCTACAGAAAACAGTATGCAACTGCCAATGAGAAAATTCCTCCCAACACTCATGATACTCCTGCCTCTCTATTCATGTCAGGGAAGTGGAAGGCAGTACTAAAATTTGAGATTTGTACCGGTGGGCAAGACCCCTTCCTAGTCGCTTTGCACTTTCAGTAGGATAGAATGAGTTACACATTATGAGCAAGCATGGATAGGTTCAGTAAGTCCAGTCAATAAACATTTATTAAGCACCTACAATGTGCCAAGCACTGCCCTGGGATTTCCGGACTGGAAAATAATTTTAAAAAAAGGAGGAAAAAAAAGATGCTAAGCATCACCTTCCCTCAACAAACTCACATTCTAATGAAGACAACAACAATCAAACAAACATGTACACACAGGCTATATAGAAGATAAATAAGAAGTAATTAAAAGACAGGACAGACGACAATAAAGAAGAGTTAGAAGAGGTTTCCTATAGAAGGTGGGATATTAAAGGGGCAGCTATGTGGCAAAGCAGAGAGCCAGCTCTGGAGTCAGCAGGCCCTGAGTTCAAATGCAACCTTCAGACACTTAACACTCACTAGCTCTGTGACTCTAGGGAAATCCTTAACCCCAATTGCCTCACCAACACCCATACCCACACCCACACCCACACCAACACCCAACAAAAAGGGAAAAAAAGAAAAAATTTAAAAATGGATGATATTTTTGGCTTGGACTTAATGAAGCCAGAGAAGCCAGTAGGTGAAAAATTCTAGGAATGGAGGAAATTCAGAGAAAATGACTTGAGCTGGCAGGCAGTGTCTTCTTACTAGAACTGGAAGGAAGCCATTGTTACCAGATTAACGAGTACATGGCTGTAAGTAAAGAATAAAAAGACTGGAAAGGTTGTGATCTCCATCACAGACCTCACATTATCTTGCCCTAAAACCCATCCATCCTTCCAAACTTTCCTATTTTTGTCCAAAGAACAATTATGCTTCCAGTCATTCAAGTTCACAACTTTGGCATCATCTATGACTCCACACTCCTGCTGAACATGCATAAGTTTATCAATTAACAGAGCTAATCTTTTCTACCTACACAAAATCCCTGCCACCTGTACCTTCTTTCTACACTACAACCATCACCCTAGGTCACGTCATATCACCTCTGGATTGATTACTGCAAGAGCTTCACTTCTGTACTCCCTTTCCCCCAATATTACTCCAAGACTAGGTGATTCTCATTCTGCTTCTCAATACTCTGAAGTAGCTTGTTCAAATTGACTAGAAGTTAGCATTATTTCATCTTTACATTACTCATTTAAAAAACACACATTTATTAATACACTATTACTACTACAATACATTTCCCCTTGCAGGATGGTCAGATGAAAATAACTTGTTTGAACAGCCATGAGGATGGCTGAAGCAGACATTGCAGAGAACTTAGCTTTTCGTCACAGGCTGAAGATGCCCAGGCAAACCACTACAACCCGAGCCATGACCAATCTTCTTGTCTTTTGACTTCCCACTACACATCAATGACTCGGGAAGGGTTTGTAAGACCCTGTGTCTCACCTAAATCACATTCAAAAATGAGTCGAGATATCTCCTAATGATGGTCATCTTCAAAAACACAGTACTAACAACAATTATATGGGGGGTGATGAAGCAGATAAAGCCTCGGTCAATAGTGAGGAAGATGTGCGTTCACATTGCACCTCAAACAATTACTATCCATGTGAAACTGGATAAGTCACTTAACACTTCTTTACCTCAGTTCCTCATTTGTAGAAAGGAGTAAGAAACCACTCCAGTATCTTTACCTTGAAAATCACATAGATGAGTCCATGGTGTCATGAAGAGTTGAAGATGAGTAAACAATCACATGTATATAATTGTAAGTAAGTAAGTAAATCTATACATGTTATGAAAGGATGCTTAAAAATTTTATATATGAAGCACACAATCAAAAGTTTGGGCACCAGTAAACTGGTCCACTCCAACACCAATAATTTTACAAAAAAAATAAATTGTCAAACAAGCAATAAATTACCAAATGAATATTTGAAGCTACAGTCTCTTGCTCTGAAACTAGCACTCATTACTTACCAAGACACAACATTAATATATGTGGTCATTTCTTAAATATTTGAAAGTCAGGAATCGCTAAAAAATAAAAATTAATCCAAACTTTCTTCTACCACTGAGTATATCTGACTTAAAATTACAGGTAAAAAATTTAGAGATAAGTAGGATTATAAATTAAAGTAGCCAAAGATGGACGATGAAGAACAGTATTAATCAAAAGGACTTCAGAATTCGAACTGAAAATTCAGATCTTCTTACATACTAGCAAGTTTCACCTTCCACATTTATCTGACCTTAACTTTTTTTCAAATATTCTACAAATGAATTTCCTAATTATATTTGGCATTTAAAAAGCCATTACCTACTCTCCTTCAATCAATATATTTTTCTAAAGGGAAACTAATCAAAATTACTCAGACATTTCTTCTGAAATCAAACAAAAGATTCTTGCTTCTCTGTAAGTAAAATGCACTGCTACATGGGAGAAATCACAGGGGGCATGTGGAATTATATGTGTTTGCTACCAGAACAAGCCCTAAGATTATAGTGCCTTCCAGGAATGAGGATAAAACAGCAACTCAAAAGGAATGTCAAAGAGAAGCAACGCCTGGAACACTGTCTCTATAACAGCCCTGTTCCCACACTGAAGGCAGCAGTGATGACTGAGACATACCACTATCATTGTGCTCATTCCCTGATCTCTACTGAGTTGTTTGTCAGTTCTCTAATATTGAAATACTTCACACTACTCTTCATCTTGCTTCTGGATAAATAGGTGGATAAACAGATTGTAACCCAATATTTAAAATGTGATGCTGGTGCAATTTTTTCAACAAGATGATAATGTAAAACATTGTATGTTAGCCCAGTTATCCAAAACATACCTCAGAAAACATCTGGGAAGAACAATAAGAGAGAAAAACAAGGTGAAAGAGAATTTACCTTGTTCAACACAGTCTACAACTATGCAAAAAGTCCTGTAGAGAATACTAGGGAATTACTGTTACATAGGTGAGAATACTTTTGTCTAATGATGAAGAAGGAAAAAGCTAAGAGAAAGTAACAGCTGGCACCATGAGAGCCCGTGAGAGTTCCCACAAACAGAATTATGTAAAGCCAATCAAAAGAGGTCACGAGGCAGTCATGGCTTCAGTAACTAAAGAACTGAAGTTGGACTTGAGGAGCAGATAAGAAAACAAATGGAGGGCAGAACTGGTCGATATAGGATACTCCACAGGTATAGAACAGCCTTCCATGGATGAAGTGCTGGGAGCCACAACAAGTGTGGATACCAATACGAATTAAGTTGTACCTGCAACCGGAGAACAACCAGTATATAAGATTCTGGATAGCAGGGTGGGTTTTTTATTTTGACTTTTTATCTCCCAATGCACTTCAAATATCATTGAAATTGTTGAGTTAGGTAATTTGCATCCTCAGTTTTGCTAAATTAAAATAACTAATATTTATTTCATATTTTTTATCTACAAATTATACCATATATAGCAATATTTCATACTAGAGGAATTTTTTTCTCAATTCACATGCCCTGTGAATGAGTTACAAAGAGGAAAGCAAGGAAAGATTCAAAGAGTTGAATGACAATGTCTCCTCTTAATACAATACCCCACTACAGTCTTCAAAAGCAATTATCATATCCACTATGTCGCCCTATAATTCTGATGCTGGTTAAAACATTTTTGTGACTCAAGTGAGATTTTTCGATCTACTTATTGATTTTTAGATAGTACTATATGTAAGTAACATTGTTCAGCTTTTCAGCTGACATATATAGTTCTTATCATGATCAATGGACTCATATGAGTAACTAGGCATGAAAGTATGGCCTAATCAAAAGTTTCTTGGAAAACCAATCTACATGATAACAAAAATGATTCCCTGCCTTGCCGCTTTGCAGAATATTTCCACGCATATAAAAGTACCTTTCACAAAAGTATTCAATCATTTTGGAATGGCAAAAATTATGCTTTTACTTTGTTTTCAAGGCTTATATTTTCATATAACAGAAATATATGGGAAATAAATGTGTATATGTATATATGTATATGGAAAATATATGCATATATTAAAAAGTAGACACAATTGTAAGCATATTTCTTTTCTTTCTTTTACCCCTTCAGGTGACTGTACTACCTAAAACTTAAAACTCTAAACATAAGTGTCTCGAATCACAAAATTTTACATATATGAGGAACATAAGAAGTCATCAAATCTGTTAACAGGCAGCTAGTGATGCAGTAAACATAGAACTGGACCTGGGGTCAGGAAAGCCCGAGTTAAAATCTGATCAGAGACAATTACTAGCTGCATGACCCTGGGCAAGTCACTCAGTCTGTTTTTCTTAAGTTTCCTCAACAGTAAAATGGGAAGAATAATAACATCACCTACCTTATAGGTTTGTTGTGTGGATCAAATGACTTCATAGGTCGAAAATAATTTGGGCAGTGGAGGTAGACACACATCATACTGCCTATAACATAACAGATGCCATATGAATGCTCATTCCATTCCCACACCCCCAATCTCGCTTTTTATTTTACCAATAAAGAAACGAAGGCCCAGTGACATTATTTAAGTCACTCACCCTTTCTTACACGTAGTAAATGACAGAGATGAAACCAAAAACCAGGTGCACCATACCATGGTACCTTTCTTATAAAGGATTAGATATGCTGATCTAGCTCTAATTTAGTTCAGCTACTCAAGCATATAAATAATAAATACAATGTAGGACTAATACCCAGAACAACTGGATTCTAACCCAGACGGAAAGTAGTTTATGTAAAAATGGTCCGAGCATGCTAAATTATTTGAATCTTAAAATACTTCAAACACAGAAGTAGTGGAGAACTTTACTAGTTAGTGCTTATTCACTTTGGTCGCATCCAACTCTTCATAACCCCCTTTGGAATTTTATTGGCAGAGATACAGGAGTGGTTTGTGATTTCCTTCTACAGACAAGGAAACTAAGACAAGCAGGGTGAAATAACTAGCTAATCAGTATCTCAGGTCAGATATGAACTCCTGACTCCAACACTTATGTGGAACTCTATGCACCGAAGCACCTAGCTATGCCAATTTTAGTGGACAAATAATCAATATGACTCAGCAGTGTGACATGGAAACCCAACAAGTTAATGAGCTCTTAGATCAATTAATATAAATATATTAGTGAAATTGAAGGAGATAATGACCATACTTCACTCTATCCTAATGAGACCACAACGGTTTTACTGTATGTATAAAAGCTTTAGGTGCCACATTTTACAAAAGATATTGAGAAGCTGGAAGAGGAGGATAGTCAGGATGGTGAGAAAACTTGAATTTGTGCTATTCCAAGGATAACTTAAAGGACACAGCAATATTTCCCTGGAAAATTATGGGGGACAAGATGGGTGTTTCCAAATTTTTCAGGATTCTCATATGGACGATATATTTTTTTTGGTTGGGGATAACAAGAATAGGAATAATTCAACAACAAAAACATTTATTAAGCAAATAACATGGGCATTACATCTCAGTATTCTCAAAGAGAGTTTCATCCTTGTTACCACTCCCTCTCTCACAAATCTAGGAACAACCCAGAAATGGGAATTTACTTCTACTACATATTCAAGCCTCAATTCATAAGGATTCCATATGATAAATTCAAACAAGCTGAAATAGTTCTTCATCAAAACATTTACTGAAGAGAAGGAAAAAGTACAGTAACGATAACATAGCATTCCCCCTAAAAAACGCGAACACAATCTCTCACTGATGCACATAGTGTCCACTGGAGACGCGGATGAACCCAAATTTATCAAAACATAGCAGACAGGCATATGGGGGGACCACATGGCCCAAAATGTTATCTATCCCTCAGGAACAGTCTAATTAACTGAGGCATGCCTCACTCTGGGCCATCTCTATTCTACTGCTTGAGCAAGAACATTTATTAGCTTACTTCTTTGTGATGAAGCTGCTTTGATTCCAGGTTGCCAAAGTAGCCTTGGAATTCAAGTTCCTGAAAACAACAAAAGCAGAAACCCAAATTCTGAGATATTCACAACTTTTGCAAGGGTGCTCTCATTAGCTTCTATCGGTAAAGCAGCAAAAACTATGACAGATCTACAAAGGTTCTCCAGGTATGAGAGCTTTCCTAGCTTACCCCTAGATCTCTGAGAGAGGGACTTGTAACGGGGTCACTCTTTTCAAGAATCATTTTTACCTGACATTACTGGGGTATACAACAAGGTCTTCACCAACAGAGTAAGATAAGAAAAAGGTAGGACATATCAGATGCGAAGCACTTAATAAATATTTTTATTTTTGAAATTGACTCTATTTTGCCTTCCCCAGCGATCAAATCTCACCCATCTTCCCTATGACAGCACTTAATTTTTTTTTTTAAAAACATCTTCTCCCTCATAATTTTCCCAGTTAAACATCTGTCTTCCCTTTAACTGCTTCTTGAACGGCATGGTTTCAAGTTTTCACCTAAACTTAGCGTGATCTTCTTCCAGCTTGTCAATCAATATCTTTTCCAATATATGGTACCAAATACTATACACATTATTCCAGCAGTGGTGTTATAGGAGCAGAGTACAATAATTGATCTGCCTCACTTTGGGTACATATATAGAAAATTCCAACTTTGGGTCTTCCTAGGACAAAGTATAGTACACTACAGAATCCAATGACTTTTTTCCTCCAGTTCATTCTTCCAAGACTCAGAAATCAATGCAAGTTATAAGGAAACTCTACAACTTATACAAGTCTCTTCTGAGGTCAGCTCTGAGGTCAGCTCAGCTCAACTGAATTCTCCTGAACTCTCCTCATTACTACTCATACAAATCACATCTCTTCAGTCAAATAACTCACCTCAATCTCATAGTGATAAGCTACAATCCACAATTTTTTCCATTTACTACCATTACTTTTACATTATGACTACACATTTATACGACTATTATCAGACAGTTCTAGCTGTACCAGGACATCTTTGAGGTTCCTTCCTACTCCTATAAGTTCTATAATTCTGAGTCATATCACTGCTTTGGAACTCAGTTTCCTTATGGGGTTTGGGGGATATGGGGAAGTAGGCTAAATGATTTCTAGTTTAAAAATCCCGTGATATTAACAACATAATTCAATATTTCAAAGAATGCCTTGAAAAATAGTTAATAGAATGAATAATAGAATGATTAGAAATTACTATACCGTAAAAACAGCTAAATAACATTTGGACTAAATGGTCAAGTTCATATCCCTGGTATAAGTAATGCAGAATGTGGGTGTTCTAATTACACCTTTACCAAATAACTCTGGTTTAAATTTCTTATTCATTTTGCACCCTAGTGGAAAGGTTAATGAAATTGCCAAATCAAAACAAAACAGAGTAAAACATAACCATAGTTGAACCACAGGAAGGACAAAGTGAGGGATAACAAAGAAAATGGGTCACCCATATATACATAATTGGCTTAATTGCACTCTTCCCAGGTCATTCTAAACATACCAAATTTTTGACCCAAGATCATGCGTGAAAGAAGTCTTTCGTAAATTATTACAAAAATTCAACATTATGTGGATATCATTATAAAAAGAAAAACTGTGTTTGTTTCTGAACCAAACAACTTTCTACATAGTCTCTCCCACTCCAATTAAGACTTTATTAACATGAATAAGCAACTTAAAGAATAAATCATGCACTGTTAATTTTTCCTATAAATAACAGGAAATTCACATAATTAAATTGGAAGCTTGAAAAGGTTTTTCAGCATAGGCATTCTCCAATTCTTTGGCATTTTTATTTTTGAAATATACAGTATATTTTCAAAGACACCTAGATTTCCCTAAACTTTCTTCTTTTAAGTTACAAGTTATCTTTTTAAATTTACTTACAGATAGATAAAATGTTTATAGTAACTAATATATCCCAGACTCAGTCTCTGTGCATCTTCAGATGCTAATATTTTAGGCTAATTTATGACAAAAATAATCGGGCCACTTAAAATATATTTGCTAAATCTTCAAATACCTAACAATTATATAACCGCACACAATGCATTTCAGAAAAGTTTGCAAGATGTTTGTAACTTTAGTTTAAGAACTCTCAATATTATTTAAGAGACATGAAGTTTTCATCTTGGAATTCTTTTTTTAATCAATAAATTCCTCTCTTTCCATACAACTGGAAGATCTATACATATTTCATAGAACCCCAATGTCATTAGAGGCTATTATTACACTATTACTGCAAAGAGCCTACTATCCTCTCCCTCCAAGTAGATAAACATTTCCTCAGCATATCACACTGAGCGATAACCCAGCAAAAGGAGAGAAAGAAATTATTCCAAGTCTTAGCTGCCAAAATACACATATGAGCACATTAGTTCTTTATATAGATTCAAAGGTAATAATCTTGGTAAAATATTTTAAAGATACTAAAAAGATGATTTTTGTGGTAGTATAGAAAACAGTCAAATGAGAAAGTGAATGAACCAAATTTAAACTTCCCTGTTTGAGGTATTTTTATAAAATAAAAAAAATTACCATGACACCTGAATGGTGTAAGAAATATAACACTGAACTCTTAGTAAAGAAATGTGGGTCAAAGTCCCACCTCTGACATTTTCCAGTTGGGTTACCTCAACAAAATGACCCTTTCTGAGCTTCATGATCCTTTTTTATGAAATGGTAACAATATGCATACTGACTCATCACACAAGGTTGCTATGAGGATCAAACAATTTCGCACATAGAAACCTTTGCTAATTTTAAGTGATACAATAACTATTAGCTATTATTACATGGATTTGAATACTATCTAGACTTTTTTTTTGGTTCAGATATAAAGCCATAGGAGTAATGTCCACTTCGAATGGTTCTTCAGTTGCTCATGAACACTAAATTTCTGAATCAGTAGTCTGTCTCACAATGAGGAATAACTACTAACTTACAATAAGATAGCAGTGAGATGGCTGTTCCACAGAATACTGATCTTTGACAAATAAGAAAACCATTGTGCTATGTCCTTGGGATACAAAGACAGGTTAAAAAACAATCCTGGGTTTTAAAGAGCTCACAGTCCAATGAGGAAGACAACATGCAAACAGGTACAAAGAAACTACCTATAAACTAAATAATCAACAGAGGAAAGGCACTAGAATGAAGAGGGACTGAGAAAAATTTCTTGTCTAAGTGGAATTTTAGAGGAAAATTAAAGGAAGTCAGGGAACTCAGGAGGCATAGAAGGTAAGGGAAAGCGTTCCAGGTATGTGGGATAGCCACAGAAAATGCCCAAAGTGAAGTAATGACTGTACATCAATAAATGATTTAGCATCAAATTGCCCACAAATGTGAAAAGATGGAGAAGAGATAAACTACTTTCTGATTATTCTATAGCCCAGGAAACAGGACATCTCAGGTAGCTGTGAGCACACAACAAACAGTGTTTCTCTGATACTATCCATGACACATACGATGAAAATTGGTCTCACTTCTTGGACATGATGCTAACACAACACCCTCTAATCAGTTGTACCAAGCTAAAAAGATACTGCAGGGCAAATAACAGATTTTATGCTCACTCCTTCAAGGTTCAAAGAGCTCAAAACCATTATGAACACTGGATGATGAATTATTTTTCAGCCAAAGAAACCTATGAAGGCCTCCTATTCTTAGAGAGATTTTCATAAAGAGAGTATACAACACTAATACAACAATGGTTTGTTGGGTTTCTGAAATGTATTTTCCTGCTCCTAATTGAGTATTCATTAAAGATGATTGTTAATAACTATGTTGATAATTTGTGAAATTATTTATTTACAAAGTACACGGATGAATTTGCAGAACTTCTTGACCCACCAATTCACTTTGATATTAACATTAAATACCTACTATGTGCACGGCCTTGTGTTAGGTGCTAAAAGAGATATACAGATAAAATATACAAAAATACTAGACAAATGCATTAAAGAAGTCCAAAGCACGGTGAGGTTCAAGGTAAAAGTTAGCCCTCAGTGGGAAGAGGGCGAGTATTCATGAGAAGACCTCACAGAGGAAATTATATTTGAGAATTGGAAATGAAATTTTTAAAACGAACAAAACACAACATTTCAGACCATATGTAAAATCACAATGTCAGCTTTACTACCAAATATCATTTTGGGCTGTATATATTATTGCATCTTAGCGAAATCACATTTAAAATGTTTTACAAACCTATATAAAAGGCCATTGTTGTTGGTGATAATAATAATTTCCTCAAACCCAACATATTATTAAAGTTGTGATTAGGATTATAGGATACAATTAAATGCATAAAATTTTAAATAAAAGGGCAAGGAACAAAAAGGGTTCTCTCTCTATCTCTCTCTGTCATTCTTTCTCTGAACTTTTGTCTAAAACTGGACAGAATACATTCTTACGTGTAACACCTGATCAACCATTGCTCCAGGACAGCCAGAGAACAAGTTTTCCTACTTTCTGCCATCTACATATGAGGCTAACATGACTTGAGGTTTCACACAAAATGGTGGTCTTCAAAGTCACTGTTCCAACTTGCTGATAGAAATCTCCATCAAGAGAGAATCTGTGATGCCAGAACTTTCCCATACAAATCGTTAGATCGCAGGAAATATTAGTTCTAGGAGCATGAGTTTCTTTCTTTACTCTTTCTCATCCTTAAAAGAAGCTCCTTTCTGCAATGTATTTTTTCTATCTTTGTGCCGTCACAGTATGAACCATGAACTAACTATATGGTCACCAGCAGGACAATGGAAAACTAAGGGTGTTACAGCCAGGGGGACGTAGACATTATATGCCTGGAAAACACTACAATAACTATGAATACCAAACAGGAACGCAGAGGTATAAGAGCAATACTAAGATGAGCTTTTCATTGATTGAATACTTATTGAACAAGATGTCCTAATGTTCTCAAAGATATGTACTGCTTTTCTTGATTATGCCTTTCCCTCAGTTCTACATGCAAGGTTTATTCACATACTGCAAATCTACAAAGCAGATGCAAATATAACAAGAAAACCAATATAATGCTGACATGAAAATCAGTTCTCCATTTAAGACACAGAACCAACACAGTAATGTGCACAATGTTCATATAACATGTCAGTTTTCAAGGAGACAGATTAAACCCATTATTGTTCTGCCTAGCCTTAAATCCATTAACATCTCCTCTAAACAGAACTAATTATAGCTTCCAAATCAAAGAAAAAATTAAATTTACAAACATCTTATTGACCACTTGATGTATATGGATTTCATTGAGTTGTTTGGCTCCACCAAAAACAAATAAAATAGCTTGTTTATCTCAAAAAATCTTTCTCTAAAAATATTGAACTGACACTTAGAATCATTATTGAATGATAGATACTGAATTCTTCAAGTTTGAATGCAGAAGGAAAATTGATCTGATAGATTAAAGCATTCTTATAAATAAAAGTATTTATATGCCTAGTCTGCACAAGGCAAGATATTTTCAAAAAAAAGATCTCAACAAGAAAGATGTGACTGAATAAATTATCAGATTTACTGATATTTTCACACTAAAACTCAATGAGATTAGCATGTTAGAATCAATGAACACAATGCAATTGAGTCCAAATGCATACTTTAAAAATTATAAAGTTCAAAATAACAGATTAGGAAAATACCTTGACCAACATACAAAAAATATTAATAAATACAAACAATGCAGAAATCTAGTGACTCAATGGATGCAGTGCTGGACCCCATGTCAGTAAGACCTGAGTTCTGCACTAGCCTTGGGGACTTTCTACTGGTGTCATCCTAGGCAAGTCACATAACTTGTTTGCCTAAGTTTCCTTTTCTATAAAATGGAAATAATACTAGCAACTGACTCCCAACACTCTTGTAAGGCTCATATGAGATAACTATATAGCATTTGGCATAATTTCTGGGAACATAATAACTCCTACATAATTGTCAATCACCATCACCATCACCATCATCATCATCATCATCATCAAAACAAAGGACCTGTCACCCCCTAAGGTCATAGTATAAGAATTAATACTTTTATATCACTCCCAAAAAAAGGAAGAGAATTGACAGACTTTCCTGAAACTATATTACAAACAAATCAAAATCCTAAAAAACTTTCAACACAAGCAGACACCAATTCACTCAACAAAAGCAAAGGTTCGTATAACGATGAAATGACTGAATGGCTTATCTATAAATGAAGCCTAAGAAATTACTAAGAAACAAGAATAGAATCAAATGTCCTTGCATAGGTAACATATGCATGAGCTTAGACAACAACTTATTGAAACACAGTCTTAAAAATATAGCTGAGTCAAAAAGATGTGTTAGTGAAAACAATGGATTTTATAGGAACAATTCAGTATGAGGTAACTACCACAGAAAACTGTAACCAGGTTGTTTCTGAAGAGCCTAGATTTAGACATCAGTGTAGATGATGCAAATATACAGCTGACACTGTGTAAAAGTTTATGACCTGCCTAACACTTAGTAAGGTACGTTTAAAATAGACGGCATAATGCCAAATACTCATCAAGCTACATGTCCAAAAAAGTATTCAAAATACAGAGATCGATCAACAGAGATATGACCATCATATAAGAAGAGAATAAAGTAAATCTCATCACTATTGTTATATTTGCTACTGATGTTGTACGGAGGATGCTTTTAGTCAATCTGCAGAGAATCAATATACAATTCAATATTTTTATTCAACTACAAAAAGCAGTTACCTTACGCACCAGGACAAGAGTCTATATACCACTAAAACTGTAATTTTAAAAAAATTAAAGGATAGAGACTTTTCTTGGGAATATTTCTATCTGGTCACCATTGGACAACATGACAAAAATAAAATGATAAAACAATTATGATTAGTAGTAGTGGTAGTAGTAGTACTAGCAGCAGTAGTAGTAGCAGAAGTAGTAGTAGTAGCAGTAATAGTAGTAATAGTAGTAGTAGTAGTAGTAGTAGTAGTAGTAGTAGTAGTAGTAGAAGTAGAAGAATCATCTCTGATCCTTGACACTAGGAATGTTTCTTACATTTTTATTAAAAAAGCAATTTATTTTAAAAAAGCAGGATTATGTTACACTCGGAAGCTAAAGAAATATGAAAGCAGAAGAGAAAATTGTCAGACAACACAGATCTCAAGCTCAAGCAAATCTTAAAGGCCTTTTAGTCTAACTCACTCATGTTGTAATTGATAGAAATGAGTCCCAGAGAGGTTAAGTGACTTGCCCAAGGTCACATTTACAATATATGTCAAAGGTAGGATTTCTATCAAAGACCACTGACTCCAGTGCCTGACCTTACACTGTACACAATTGGTGAAATGAGAAATTTAAAATGCAAGTGGGAGAATAATTGATTAAAACATGGTCTTGGAAGAAACAGAGAAGTAGTAATAATAATAATGATAATTATATTTTTAAAAATACCTAACATTTACATATTGCTTACGAATGTGCCAAAAACATGCTAAGTATTTAACAATTCATATCTCTTTTCATCGGCACAACTCTGCAAGATAGGTGCTGTTATTGTGTTCATTTAATAAATGAAGAAAGAGAGATTAAATAACGTCCCCAGGGTAACACAGCGAGTAAGGAAGCAGAGGCCAGAATTTCGTTCAGATCTTCCTTAATCCAGTAGTAAAGTATCATAGGCATAAGAATGGGAATTAGTCTTCAAAAAGATTATAATTCTCCCTTGCCCAAACTCACAAGGAAAGGACAACATAGAGTAATTAAAGAGAAATTCTGGGATAGAGAGGGGAGAAATTTAAAGAACTCAAATGGTAATCTTCTTAGAGCTCATATGTAGAGAACTGGGATACATAAAGGGGCCTTCAGTAGAATAAGCAAAATTCGTAACATCCTCTGTGACAATCCTACTAATAAAACAAATGACCAGATCTTCTGTGCCAGACAATTATATAACAAACTGTAACGACAAAATGCAGCCTGTCGGAATCTGAGCTGGAAGGATTGTTAACAGCCATCAAATCAATCCCATGATTGACTCAGAATCGCATAAGGGGAAGCCACATTGGTAAACTGCTACTAATTTTTTTCTTAAAACCAGGCTTCTAACCCTTTGCTTCTATTTCTGTCCCCAGGGAAAAGGGAGAACAAGTCTAATCCCTCTTCCATATGACAAACCTCTATAGCATCTTAATAAATCTTCCCTTCTCCAGGTTAAACATCCTGATTTCTGTCAATTGATCTTCATATAGAATGAACTCAAAATATGGCAATGGCATTAACAGAGACAGTGACAGGAGTGAGAGAACAACAGGGAGTTTTGCAGGTGACCCCCTTTCTTATTTCCCTCATGTGTCTTCTTGGTGACCTCTTATATATTTCTGGGATGGAAGAAGTCACTACTCATACTTTCTCACTGGTTAACTTGCTCATTATTTGACCTGGTACAATCTGCAGGATTTTATTGTAGAGCTTCTATGGGAGATGGTTACTCTCCCTTCCATTCACGCAATCATGGTGGCTACTGTCCTAGCTCTTGCTGGCTTTTCTCTGGAGGGAATATGGTTGACACCCTTTTCAATCTCCTTGTGAAGACCCACTTAGGCTACCTTTCCTCTGTCCTGTGTCAGCCTAACTCTCTACCACTTACACAGGCAGGACATGCCCAGAACCAACTCCAAAAGTCCCTCCTCAAGCATTGGCTCCTCCCTTTTCCATCACCAGACCTTGTGCTCAGCAAAACAGAAAATGGTAGGAGGAATTAGTTTCGATAGAAACATGAAGAGTCCCATTTTAGACATTTTGAGTTCAGGGCATGTTAGTTGTACATCCAAATAGAGATACTGAGTTTTGTATTATCAAGTGCTCAGTGAACATCTTTAACTCTTTAGATTGACTTCACATTATGTCTCTTATCAGCCAAACTTACTTAATAGCTATTTCTTCAATTCAATATTCAACCTCCCATCTGTGCAATATACCCTTATGTCGTTGTGACCTCTCTATCTTAGAGTATTTACTTTCATTCAAAGCTTAGGTCATGTGCCCTCCTCTAGAAAAGTCTTTGTCATTCTCATTAATATTCCCTCTTTCCACAAAATGCACAAAACTTATCAATGTGTATGTGTATATAAATAAATGTATATGTAACATATACACACATAAAGATGAGAGAGAGAGAGAGAACAGTCTCGGAAAATATGATCACCATGAAGAAAAAGACAATTTCTTTTCTGTCTTTGTATCTCTCGCCATCCTCATTGGTAGAATGATTACTCTGCTTAATTTTGAAAATGAATAAGGTTCTGGCATTATTAACAACTGTGGTTGAAGGTCTGATGATTATCTTCCCCATATCATTGATTTCTAGGTTTGATTCTATTGATATGACTTGCTAGATACACACCCTTTCCTCCATGTGAATTAATGTATAAGGTGCAAGAAAGATGAATGAGACAAACTAGGAAATTCTTCTAACAAGATAAATAAATCGAAGTAGATTAAGCAGCTCAAACATCCCTACTGTAGCATAGCTCTTGAGTGAACTCCAGAACACATAAACAATAAGAAATCTAATTTTAAAAACTATATTAAGTGACTTCTGCTATAACCATAGTATGTGGGAGGTTAACCTAAAGGACCTGGTCAAAAGGAACTGCAGCTACCACCAAAGGTATCACCAACCAATTCAGGGTAGCTTCTCAGCAAAACTATACATGACTGCATGACAACAGACAAGTTATGTATAGCCTGCAGGCCTCTGTGTCCTTAATTATCAGGAATATCTGGTTATGGTCAGAAATCCTACGGTGAGCACCTCTGATGTACAGGGTAATAAATACAGTATTCTACAGCTTAGATGAGGACAACATAAGCTACAGGACCTTAAGGTCTCTATTACTCTTTACAAAAATTGTCTTAGATGTCCACTGCTGGAACCTGAGGAGGAAAAAGGCAGTACAAAAATAAAGGCAAGCAAGAGTGAGAGCAAGATATGTCAACCATCCCATCCAAAGGGTCAAGAAGGGGTAGAGGTCACTCCTTTTACCCACTCCCAATTGAGGGTTCAAAACTAACACTTATTATGCATCTAAAAATGCCTTAATAGAAGAAGGCTGTAACTCTGTAACAACACAGAGAGAGAGAGACAGAGAGAGATTGGAGGTTTCCACAAAGAAGACATGAAGAATTAGAAAAAATGAAGATTGAAGTAAATCATAAAATGAAAGATCTGAATGATAGGAAAGAGAGTAAATGACTTAGAAAAAAATATTTAGCAGACAACTCATAAATTAAATTTCCTCAAAACTGTAGTAGACCAAAAAGAAATCAATAATTTTATGAGACAATGAGAAATATTAGAACAAAATCAAAATACTGCACCAAATGATAGAAGAAATGAAAGATTTTTCTTAAAACAATATCAGAAACAACTGCCCTGGAAAATACATCAAAGGAACGTCATTTCAAACCCACCAGAGCTCCTGAAAACTATTTTTTAAAACACCTGAAAATCACATTTCAATACATCATAAATGAAAATACATGACTTATTAGAACAAAAGGGTAAGTGAATCAACATGTCACCTCCTGAAAGACACCGCAAAATGGGTCCTCCTAAGAATGTCATAGCCAAAAAGTTGCTGCAAGCATCCATAAATAACACAAATACCAAGGGACTAGCCTGAGCATTAAACAAGACCCAGCAGCATTACAAACATCAAAAAGTATAGGATTACAACCACAAATAACTTACAAGGAAAAGCTGACTATAAATTAGTCGTATAAGAGGATAATGGACTTTTAATGGAATGCTGGGCTTCCAAGTATTCTTCATGGAAAGACCACTGTTGAATACGAATTCTAAACTATAAATACAAAAATGCACAGAAACATGCAAAGGTAACTTTATTTGAATAAGTGGAAGGAATCGTTAAAAAAAAATGTCCTTGAAAAACTAATTGTATTTAAAATATATGAAGAGGTTGATTGAAACAAATAGGAGTCCTCAGAATTGGTTCGATTTTGTGGATTTTAAAATGAAAATGGAGGATAAGAGCCCATACAGTGGTTCAGAAAGGAGGAAGAAGGTAGAACTAGCTATTTCTCATAACTAGGGTACACTGCATGTATATTTGAACACAAAGGGTTTGATATAAAATATATATCAAACCAAGCAGGTGAAGAGGAAGTGGGGGAAAGCATGTAAAGAGAGAGAACAATACCAAAGAGGGAATAGCTGTAGGCAAAACAAAAGTATTACCTAACAGACTATTCTTTATTTTCCAAAAAAAAAAAAAAAAAACAGAGAAATTACTTCAGAGAATCTTGGGTAATATGAACCCACATAGAGTGAAGACAGAAGAGCCAGGATAACGATTTATACAAGGACCACAACAATGCAAAGTAATATAACTCTGAAATATTTAGGAACTCTGATTAATGTAATAACCTTGCCATTTTTCCATACGATCTATGATAAAACATCTTATCAACCTCTTAACAAAAAGGTAATGCAAACAAAGTGCAGAAAGATAGATACATAGATAGATATAAATAACTGGATGCACTTTTACATCTACTTTGTGGACATAGAAAGAGAGAGATATAGCCACAGAGATATAATTTTTTAAAATACAATTATGGGGATTGATTTTGCCTGACTACAATTATTTGTTTCTCTCAGTTATTTTTTTCTTCTTTTCCTCATTCAGTTAATTGGGGATATATAGGAAGGTGGATTTAGTAATTATAATATGCAAAAAAAAAAAGGAGGGGGTGGGGGAGAGAAAGAGAGGACACCCGCGCAGCTAATACATTTTCCTAAAAAGCCCATAAGAAAGTTAAGAGTGAAGCATAGAGAAACAGAACAGCTTTGAATGTACCCTGCAGAATTGTATTTCTTTTTAAAAATTATACCTTTTTTTAAAGCAAGACGGATAAATTGGAGGTTTTTTCAAGGAAGTCCTCTTTTATGCTTTCATTACCTATGGAACTGTGTCTATGTTTATATTCAGAAAAAAATTAATTTTAGAAAACACTAAGTACACAGAAAGGGCAGCTAGGATGCACATCTAATCTTTCAGAGTTCAAATCTGGCCTCAAACACTTAATATCTGCGGGATCCTGGGCAACTCACTTAACCCTGTTTCCTTTAGGTTCCTTTTCTACAAAATGAGCTGGAGAAGGAAATGCCAAACCGCTACAGTAGCTTTGCCAAGAAAAACCTGAATAAGGTTAATGAAGAATTGGACAGAACTGAAGGATAACTAAACACCAAATACAAAGCCAGCAAGGTGAAGGAATGGCATTCTAGGTAACAATATTAGTTTAAAAAACATAAGAATAAGCATAATATTTACAAAAGGCAATTTATATAAATGTAACTACTTTCCTCTTTGGCTAGCTGTTGGAAATAGAATTAATTAGAAAAAGACCCGAATATATAGCTCCTTCAACAACATGCAAATTTGAAAGGATTTGTTATATATAGTAGGTGAGATATGGTGGTAATGGGAGTAGCCATGTAGTAGCGATGGTAGGTTCCTCAGTATAAAAGTGATATTGTAAAAACTATGCTTTTGAAATCTTAATGTGCACATCGTATTGAGGCTTGAGTGGAATAGAAGGAGTCTATAGGTACAAAGATCAGCTTGAGGTCAGGAGGAGAGGGGGAGTTGTAGCCAGTAGGCCTAAGTAAATGAACGCCTGGACTACAAAGGTAGCAGATAGAACTGAGAATATTGAGCAAAAACAAGAGACATTTCAAAGAAGAGTTTGCAAGTTCTTACTGAAATAATTGGAATTATAACAGAAATTTCGGAATTTAAAAGGAAGGCGCTAGGAGGGTTATTAGATTAGAAAAACAACCCACTTGAACCTGAAGTAAACATGGCTCTAAATCAAATGTTGTAATATATGTGGATTAACATTTCAGAGAGGAACATAGTATGGCATGGTCTTCTTAGCACAACTAAGACTGACCTTTTACAAAAGCAATGAAGTTGGAGCACCTAATGTGTCCTGACACATCCAATATATAGCACTGATCTAGAGAAACAGGTGTGTTAAAATGCTTACATATTAGAGAGCCATTTTATGACTGCCAATAATCCCCAAATTGCTAGCCAGGCAGTAGAAATTCTTCCATAGTGGCTGAACTTCACCTCTAATCCATAACAAAAGAATGATTTGATTACTCAATATATAAGTATCTAAACATTGTAAAATTTACTTAATCCTGTGTACACTTCAGTCTTTGGAATGGCAAAACACCCATCACATATGTTGATACCCCTCCTAAAAGCTGCCCTGTTTCAGATAACATTTGTTCACAAGTTAGAATTTGTTGACATGCTTTAGCAGGTTAATAAGAACTCAGTTAAATCATATCACTGCTTAAGACAAATTTTTCTTACACATAAATTGAACCACCCCACCAAAAAAATGCATGCATGAAAACAAACACCAAGTTATGTGTATCTGGTGGTCGGCATTCTTTTCAAAAAATGATGCCTACTTAAAGGAACAAACTTGCTTTAAAGATAACATTATGACAGTCACAACACTAAAGCTTGCGGGGAATAGAGAAAACATTGGAACTCAAAATCCGAGGAGAAAGACGACAAAAGACTAAGATACAGGTACTAGATAAAAATTCACACAAAAATATAACTGGACTTCCAATTACAAAATATATCCCCCAAAACAAAAAAGTATAATACAAAGGTATATTTCAGGAATGACATTCTTATAAAGACAAACTGATTTTAAGGAGAAAAAAAAGAAGTAGTACCATCCTGAGTAGGATAGGTCTTCAGGAATGCCAGAACATTACAGATGATGCGAGCATGAAAGAATGACAGATTAGAAGCTACTAGAATCTAATTATGCCTTCTACTTTTTACTCCTCTCCCATCCCGACACAGTCCAGTTCCCCTCTTATTGTTCTACCGATTTCCCTCATCCGCATTTTCTTCATTCTTTCTTTCCCTCTACTATTTTTATAATTTCCTTCTCTCGCTCCAAGCTAAGAAAATAAAGTGATTCAAAAGCTGCAATTATTAAAGGATTCTTACCTTTCAAGTAAATCTTTTTCTTTGTTTATCTGTGGCCAAGCCTATTCCTACATCAATTCCTCAAATATTTTTCTTTTTAAAAAAGTTTAAACAATGTATTCCTCTTCATTTTTGTTTCCTTTCATGTTACGGTCCCCATATTCTCTCTAACCTATCTTAAGAAAATTAGCTGCCAGTATCTTCAGAAAATTTAAATCATGTCGATGACCCACCTAATATCACCTCCACACGATTTCTATTGAAATCCAACTTTTTTTTCCATATGTGACTCAACTTTAGACTAATGATTCTCAACTTTTTTGATCTTGAGATCCTTTTACACTTTTAAAATTATTGAAGACCCCAAAGAGCTTTTGCTGTGTGGATTGTATTTCTTGGTATTTGGGGGTAGTTAAGTGGCACCATGGATACGCTCATGACGGCTCATATCTTCTTGATTTCAAATCTGAACTCAGACACTTAATAGCAGTGTTAATCTTGGGCAAGTCACTTAACCCTGTTTACGTAACTTTCTTATCTGTAAAACAAGACGGATATAGAAGTGGCAAAACCACTCCAATATCTTTGCCATGAAAAAGGGCAAATGGGGTCTCAAAGAGTCAGACACAACTGAAACAACTAAAAAACAACATCTGTTTATATTTATCATAATATAAATTTAAACATCTTAATGTCGTTATGAAAATAGAGTTAAACTCACTTATCTTCACAAAAGATCTTCAGAATTCCAAAGATCACACTATGAGTGCTAAGGCCAGCTTGAATCATCTCAGAAGTGCTGAATTGTTCACTTTTCAGTGTTAGAGTTTATATCTCAGAAATGGGTAACCCCTAAATATTAGGGATTCCTTTATTGTTCTGTTGATTATTTAGACTTAATAAAGTGTTAATGATAACGATTAAACATAAAAGTGTGTACCCATATGTTTCGTTCTGGAAAGTCCACTTATTAAACATCTACTTGCACACCCTTTTATTCTTCTAAAACATAGCCTCAATTCAGCAGTATCACAGAAGGCTAAGAGAACAAAGTCATCACAAAACTGGAGGCTAAAAACAACAACAATAATAACTGGGATTTATAAGGTTTGCAAGTCGCTTTATTTCCATTCTATCATTTGAGCCTCCCAACACTAGTCTTTAGTGGTCATGAAATTGTACTATTTACATGACCTTGAACTTAAAAACTGCAAACTCCAAGCCCAACCTGATGTATACAATTCTCACCTCTGAATCTTAAATACACCTATTCTCTGTACTCTGTACTTGATCAATTCTTCTTTCTTCATCCTTACTTCACTTGCTTTTATCCTCTTAGTTCTGCGACATGAATTTTAGCTTAGGCCAATGCCTGAAAAATACTCATACTTAATAATTCACTAAATGACTCATTCACTAGTATTAAAATAAAAGGTAGCTAAAATACTCATACTTAATAATTCACTAAATGACTCATTCACTAGTATTAAAATAAAAGGTAGCTACCACTCTAACCCTCCCACCATTTCTTTGCCATTCCACACCCAATAATGCACAACCTTCGATAGCCTATAAGGTATACAATATTTCTATTACTTGGTATCAGGTTGCTCAACATCACTGGTGAAAATCACAAAAATCACAACAAGCTGATTTTCTTTTTCAGGAAGTAACATGGTATTATTGGACAAATACTATGAACAAAATTAGGGAGCCTAAACTCAAACCCTTCATACTTTATTGATGTTATACAACTCTTATCCACATTCTTCACTAGGTAAATTGAGTAATTATTGGTTAATAACCCTAAAGAATAAACTTTGGTACTACAATACCAATATGATTAAAATGTTCACAAATCCTTCAGTACCTTTTTCTTTCTTTTAAATATACTCTTACTTACAAAACATTATACTCTACTGGTCATTCAAAAGGCATTAACTGAGTGCCTATTATACACTGGACAGTGTTCTCAAAGAGTCTGCAGCTGATTGGGGAGAGAGAGAGAAAGACAACATGCAAATTATATACTAACTATACATACATATACATATATGTGTACATGTATACATATGCATGTGGGTGTGTATATATGTGCATGTCCATAAACATACATACATAACATACACACATACACATAATATACACATATGCACACACACATATATACATATATATTTGTAATACACAGGAAATGATCAACAAAGGTATGATTCTAAAAAAGGTTGGTAGCATTTTAGCCATGATTTGGAGGAAAACAGGTAAGCCCCAAAAGGGAGGTGAGGGATAAGAGCATTCCACAAAGGGGAACACAGCCACTGAAAATGCTCAAAGTCAGGAGACAGCATGTCTTGTTCAATGAATAACAAAAGTGGACAGTGTGAATGGATCAGAGCGAATGTCGACGAAATTAAAATGTAAGAAGTCCAGAAAGGCAGGAGGAGGCTCAATAATGAAAGGTTTTGAATGTCAAACATGTACTTTATTTGGAGATCTTGGAGATAATATGGATACACTGACGTTTAATGGATGTAGGAGGAAATGAGAGAAGATGGATAACCGTCACATTTCTGCATTAAGGTGATCAATTTCACAGTTGATTGGAAGACACACTAGAGTGGGGAAACACTTGAGTCAGGGCTATCAACTACTGAAAATAGTTCATTGATTAAGTGATGAGGGTATACCCAACAGGATGGTGGCAGTACCAGAGGCGATAAATGGGGTTTATATGAGAAACAATAGCAAAGAAAAAAATCTTCTGTTGGGAAGACTGATCAGACCCTGAGTAAGTTTCATATTCTAAACCATGGAATTAGTACCAGTGGATGATTCGGTTTCTGCCAAAGATTCTATACAACTTCAGAAGTTTTTAGTGGCAAACTAGGAAAAATAACAAAAGGTGACATAATCCAATGTTGGAATGGTTGTAGAAAAAAGTCACATTGAATAGAGCTGTATAAGAGTATCAGCATTTTGGAAAACAATTTGGAATTCTGCAAATAAAGTTACATAAATGTCCATCTCTTTTGGCCCACAGATTCTACTTCTAGGCTTATATCTCAAGGAGAACACTGACGAAAAGAAAGCCTCCATTCATGTACATCACAGTACTTTTTATGTTGGTAAAAAAAACTAGAAACAAAGTATATATCGATCACCTGGGAAATGGTCAAAGAAACTACTGGGGATAACCAATATTATACTGCTATGCTGCTACAACAGTCAATAATGATGAATACATGAATGGATGAACGGTACGGAGAATGGGGAAAATAATATACAGAATGACTATAATAATGTATGTAAAAATAATATCCAAAGCAAAATGAAAATGAAATGAAATTTTATTTCAAAATTAAATTAAATGAAAAAATACAGACCAATCATAAGCCAAAGATAAAGCAACAGGCACTCCATCCCACTGTTATGTAAGAATAAGAAGATCCAGAAGAAAAGAATACTGCATAAAATTTCAGATTTCTCTGATGTTTTTATTGATTTAGTATTATTGAATGATTTCCTCTTCCTTTTGTCTCTTTTTAAAAAGTTACTTTTGTTATAAGGAATGGCTCTGTTGAAGAGAAAAAGGAAGAATACAAGCAAAAATCTCACTGCTATATTAACAAAAGATATCAATAAAAACCTATTTTTAAAAAGAGTTTTAGCAGCATTGCCCTGAAGACCTCAAAAGAACAAAGCTGTTCTGTTAAAATAGATTATCTCCCATTTCCTTTGTAAAATGGGATATGAAATGCTGACTTCCACAGGAAGAAGTAAGAATTTGGTATTAAGAATTAAGAAAATAATAGAAATTTAACATCTGTGATCCAAACAAATACATGTAAAATGAAAAGTAAAACAAGGTTACAGTTTTTGGAGCTATTCACTGTTCCAGCTATCGAGAAAGCAACATGGAACCACGTGGACCCAGCTATATCACTATTGAATCTATATTTCAAAAAGGTTTTTTTGAAGACAAAAATATACCGTATTTCTGCGAAAAATATTTTAGCAACAGTAGCAAAATTTTGAAAACACAGAATCAAATCAATACATATTTCCCATGTGAATACTAAATATAAACAATTGTTGAAAATATATGGATAGCTAAAACATGGTCCTATCATGAACACCTTGTTATTGTAAGTATCCTTTCACCTCTTAAGATTCTGCAATAAAATGGATCCTGTTTCCTAAAGTGTTCCACAAAATGAAAATACACAAAACACTATCTGTGCCCTCTAGGACCTTCCAGTCTAATGGGGGAGACAATGTGTAAATATTTCTGCATGTGTTTCTGTTTGTGTATATAGTTTACATATAGACAAAGTAAGCTATGGGTAGGATAAATAGAAAATAATTAACAGAAGGAAGGTACCTGAATTAATAGATCTTAATACAGGACTGACCATTTCATTTCACTATTTCCTTGCAAATGGCATCATTTTGAAACTGAGATAATATATTATTTCGTTTTTATCTTATTTTAATATTTCTATTTTTCAGTTTATACTATACATAATTATTGATATATTACTGCATACATGCTTCATGACTAAGAAGGTATACACTGTTGAGAGTTTGTGGTCAAAATATTTTAGAAAAAGGGATGTATGAATAAACATGTTTAGGGATACATGATAACTCAGATATTTCAAAATGCTGAAGAAATTTCCCATATTCTTTTGATTTTAAACAGAATTGTTCATTTTAATATAAGAGAGACACACATGCATTTCTTTGTTTAGTCTTGGTTATCTTAGGACAGAAAAACAGTGCAGTTATTTCAATTGCTCACTCCCCATGTATCCCTGACATGCACTGCAGTAAATCTGTATTTTGTGGGTGCTTTTTCCGTGATGCTTAGAGAAACTTTCATGGCTTGCTTGTTGTCCTAGGTATTCTATTTCTACAGAAAATATATGAAATAATATAACAATATCTACTAGGAAAGTATAATATAATGATATCTGTGATAGGCACTACTGCCCATTGCCTGCTCATCCTATGGAGCTCATTCTGGGAAACAAAAAGGGAGGAGGCAAGATTTGTATTATCCAGTTATTGTACCAGAAACACACACCCTAGGAAAGATACCTGTTTCAGCCAGAAAAATGCTCTGGGAAGGAGGAAGTAGGTATTATAAAGGTGGGATTTCCCTATTAGTCACTACAAAGCTTCTGCTGAGAAGGCCCAGGTACTACTTAGGTACTAACTGTCTTGGGGGTCTAAAACTCACCTTAGAAGGATGGAAGGTGGAGTTTACATAGTGGATTGGGAAGTGTAGGTGGATAAAAGTAGGCAATTCCTGTGTGATAACGACAAGCCTAACAAGTGGAGGGAGGAAGGAAGTAAGGGACACTCAACTTCCCACCCTCAGCACATACCCCTTGGGATCAGGTAATCTTTTGAAGGCCACTGCTCTAGATATACTGTTGGAATATTGATACTAAAGCCTATATATTAGCTATCCTTCATTTTGAGGATATATCCATCCCACTTCTCTTTCTAGTTGTACAACTTTTTATTCATATTTTTTCATTAGTTTTCCTTCACAAGTCTTAATGCTATAATTTATGCCTATCCTATCCACGTAATTTCTGTCGGCTTACAAACCTACGATTCCATAGGTATGGAAAGGGCATATTATTTTGGTCGTGGAATTCATAAAACAAAGAAAAATATAAAATAAGAAGCTTAAACAAAACAATTTTAAAAGCAAACCAGTACGAATTTCTATGAATCTCTTCCTAAGCAAATCTTCTGGTGTCAATATACAATCTGGAGTGAAGATTTTTCCTGTTTCTTAAATTTTTGATCTGGCCACTATCCAAGGAATATTTGAGTTAAGTGAGGGCTAAAAAATCATCAATGTTAGCCCAATGATAACTTTCCAAGTCTCATCAACCTTAGCAGCTGAAGCATATGAAAGAGTCCACATCAAATTTTCCTTCTCTTTCTATCCATGTAACAATTTTGGAATTCAGAATGCTTTCTATGAGTTGGTTTTATGATGCTGAGAAATGAAGAAAGTTGTATCAATTTATTCAAAATGCTACTACCTTTTTCATCTTGTAGGCTGATTTGCTTCTTTGTTTCCCAAAGAGAATTGTTGTGAGCCAAAATGGTGGTGGAAGTAAGGAGGCCTGAGTTAACCCCCACTCTCCCAAAACACCAGGAAGGAGTGCTGTGAAATAAAATTAACACAACAGACCTGGGGCAGCTTGAGTTAACTTTAGCACGAGAGGGACTGCTCTGGGATTCAGATATGGGACCTGCTAAACAAGTAAGATATAAAGTCAGCTCTAAAACTGTGACCTCTTGAGTCCCTCCTTCATTCACTGTTTTTAACCACTATGCTGGCGGCTTTTATTTCCATTTCTCTTTTGTATTGCTTTTAACTTCCCTGGAAAAACGGTGCTGTGGAACTCAGGGGTGTGGGTGTGGGTGTGGGGTTGTGTATGTATGTGTGTGTGTGTGTGTGTGTGTGTGTGTGTGTGTGTGTGTGTGTATGTGTGAGTGTGTGTGTGTGTGCGCGTGCGTGCACATATGCACAGATATGAATATACATATATTTAAATAAACAAATTTAAATATATAAATAAATTTCTATAAATATATTTGAACATATATTTCTTTATTGTATATGTATGTCTACATATACATATTTTGTAAAAGGATCACAAGATCTAGGTGATCTGGTACAGGGACTGTGTTTTATTAGTAGTACTGCATCTGGGTCAATAACAAAACATAGGGAATTTGTGATGAGAGAGAAGATGGACAATAAAAAAACCACTCGGTTAACTCAGTCAGCCCTCTGTTTTTTAAAGTTTATTGCTTTGTCCTTCTTTGTAGATTCTCATTATACTCCCTTCTTCCACTGCCCTCCTTACTCAACTATAATTGCAAGGATACTGCATAGAGTTCAGAGGGTCATCAACTTCAGCCTTCTCAGGGGCTTTGTCATTACGCCCCTGCTTTGTTGTTGTGTCTTTCTATCCTGTTTCTCAGTTTCAAGAAACTGCTTGATCTGCTTATCAAAAGAGCCAATATGTGGGGCCAGGTTGTAAATCACCTCTGGAACTTTTCCACAAATTTTCAGAACAAGTCAGAGGAGTAGAACATGATGCATTAGGAGTAGATATTACAAAATATGGAGCAATTTTCCATCCTCAGTTTGAGGATCCCAATTTCCAGTTCTTATTTAAAAGATTTTTGGACTCAAATATTGTGTCTTCGTATCTGAGAAGAAAATCCTACATGAAACTAATTTTTAGGTTTCTCAATGCTTATCAAACTTCAGATGTTTTTTCGAACACAAAATTCACAGAGTGTAAATAATTTCCAAAAACAAAGATTAAATTCCACCCAAAATGTTCACCCATTTAAAAAATAAAAGAATGCTTAGCAAAATGCATTTGAGTTATACCAAAACCTCAAATATTTGAAAACAAATAATAGGTTGGAATGTTTCACCAAACCCCAAAAATGAAGACAAGGCTTTCACCCATCCCCCTGTGAGAACATATGCATATGGTGTATTTGTTATACAGCACCCTCTTTTGGTCAGTCAAGGGAACCTCTCCCTGGAGTTCAGATTTATATCAGTACTTAAAAATCTAGGGTTATGAACCACCACCAAACCAAACATTAAAACTGAAGTTCTCTGGCAAACACACTCCAACAACCAAAGATCTGTCATGATCAGTGCTTACACACAGCTCATTTATTCAAAGAAATCTTTTTTTTTCCTTCATTCAGGAACACCCTTTGAAATCAGGATCATCTTTCAATTCTAAGGATACATAATACTCTCTCATGCTTCTGATTATTACAGAGAAGTGGTGGGCTGTTAAGAAGTTGGCTTCCTATGTCTTAATAAAACAACCGAATTTCTACAGGCAATTAATCTCTAGAATACTTTGTCATGCCATCCCCTGACATGTTGATAAATATGGAAATTGTAAAAATGTTCTGACTTGTTAAAACTTCTGCAGCCTGCATAATGCCCTCCTTGGCCTGAACATGTACAAAGCTCTGACTTGGCAAGCTGAAGGAACCTCTATAGCCTTTTCCACTGTGTACACATTGACAGGTTGAGCTTTCCCCCTAAAGCATGAATAAGTCACACTTCACAAAGAAATGTTTATTTTATACTCTAGGAGGGACTCTTTTTCTCAAGGAAACAAAGGTGTGTCAAAGGCAGGGGAAAAGGGTGTGTGCAAATAAATGTGGCAGAAGAGAAACATGACTCTAAATTCTAAATGATGGCAAAGCTCTTTACAAACACTGGACTTAATAAAAAAAAAATCTAGGTCGGGGGTAGGAGTGTCTGAAGTTGGGTGGTTCACAAATTGTTCAGAGTCTAAAATTACCACCGTAAGACACAAACATTATTACCCCTATATTTTCACCTTCACAAAACCTAATGAAATGCAAACATGTACCATTTAAAATTGGGATAGTTAAAAGTTTTTTTTTTCCCTTTCACCACCTAAAAGTGGTGAACAAAACATACAATTAGCTATCTATAACTATCCATAAAAGTAACTTATCAGCAAATCTACGTTGCACTGGATCATGTCAGTTATTTCATCATTTTTCCAACTGAAACAACCACTACAGAAATGCAACAGATTCCTATTGAAGAAACCCAGGCATCAGGCAACAAGGGTTTTCCTAAATAATTCCCAACAAAATAATATTTCCAAAAGTCAACAATGTATAACTAAAAAGCTGAAGAAACTTTAAAGAATTTAAAAGAGTAGTAGCTGATTCCTGTTACATTTTTTACCCTACAGGCACTCCATACCGCAATGATATTCCTAAATCAGCCATCACTCCTTCTACTGCTTTCCAAAGCAAACCTTGCTCACTTGTGGTGGTGATCCCTAATGAACTCACTTTCCCTATCATTTCTTTATTCCTCTCAGCCCATGAACCAGTATAGAAATTTCCCCTTCCAGGAGCAAGCGCACAAATCGCTCAATACTAGGAGAATGAGAGAAAGCCTTTCGTTCCCAGGAATGTAGAGTAAAAGGGAATATAGGCACTGGGGAAGGGAGAACTAACTACATTTCAATACCCTTCAGTACAAATTGCTTCTCAACATCCAGAATTTACAAACAAATTACTTACATGAAAACCTAAGTATCACCAAATTTCTCATTTTGGAGGGATGAGGAGTTTTCCTAGATTAACAATCTAATAAATCTTTCACATTACTATATGAAGTCAGAGCTAACATACGTCAAAATAAAACTGCCTGTATCATAATGTAGTAATTTTTTTTTCTTTTTCACTCCTAATCAGGAAAAAAAAAACTTCTTACAAGGTAAGGTTAGGAAAGATAAGAAAACCTACTTATCCTATTAAAAAGCTTCACTGCTACCTCAACTACATTAGGGAATGAAGAGAAAGCATTGACTATTTCCCATAAAAACAATCAATCATTTGTTAAGTTCCTGACACTATATGAATATATGTATGACACCTCAGGAATGTAAAGACAAAAACTGAAACATGCCTTGGCTCATTTAGCTGGAAGAAGCAATAACCATATATGCAGTTAGAAAAAAAACTCATCTGCATAAGAGGAAGGGGGTGACTATAGTAGTTTAGGGTTCCAGTTGGAAGGAGATACTTAAGTAATAACTGAAGGTAGCTAAGGAGTCTAAAAGACTGATGTTACAAAAAGATTATGCTACACATTGAGAGGTAACAGATATTGGAAAGACACGAAGAGAGTAGAGTGCCACATGAGAGAGACAGTAAAATGTGGGGTGGGCTACACCTAAGTATTGTAAAGCAGAGGATGTAATAAGGCTGGAAAGACAAAATAAGGCCAGGATGTAGAAGGATTGTTGAGGAGAGTGACCTGGTCAAACCAGTGCATTCATAAAATCACTTCGGTAGCTATGTAGAATACATTAACTGAGGTAAAGACAAGTGGGTTTACTGAGAGAGGAAGGGACGGAGGGAGGGAAAGTAGGAAAGAAGGAATGAAAGAATGGGGAAAAGCTGAAAGGGAGAGAGGTATGGTTATTAAATCTATAGTAAATACCAGGCACTTTGCAAAGTGCTTTTACAAATATTAATTCCTTAATACTTCATAACAGCCCTGAAAGGTAGGTTCTGTCATTATCCTTATTTTACAGTTATGGAAACTGAGGCAAATAGCTGTTAATTGACATGCCTGGGGTCACAGTTCTAGTAAATACTGAGCTTGTATTTGACCTCATATCTCTCTGACTCCCAGCCCACCAACTCAATCCATTATACTACAGATCAGATCTAAGCATGTTTTATATGCAGTGGAAAAGGAGTCAGTAGATAAACTGAAAATGACAGATGACAGAATAATTCATGGGGCAAGCCATTGGAATGGAAGGTTATGGACACAAGGTAGTGTAGAAAAGGGGAAATGATTGCCTGAACTAGGAGAGTGCGTTGATGTATAGTAATAAGGGGATAGATATGAGAGATATCAAGGAAGTAGAAATAAGATTTGGCAAGTAATTGAATATATTGGGTGAGTAGGCATGAGGACTTCAGAATGAAGCACAGGTTTTTAATACAGGATCAGAATAAATCTGAGGCCCACAGAGAGAGGTCTAACTAGAGTTGCCCAAAGGGTTATACAGTCATAGAGAGATAGGAGGGGAACTGGCTGTGCGGTGGTTAGAACACTTGGCTGTTTATCTTAATTTCCTCAACTGTAAAATAGGAGTAAATAGCATCTATCTTCCAGGGTTCTTTGCAAACCTCAAATAAGATCGTTTTTGCTTTTCTTTTGTACATTAATCAATTGACTTTTATTAAATACATGATGTGCAAGACACTATAGTAGGCACTGGAAATACAAATAAAGGCAAAAGACAATACCTAATAGAGGACACAAGTAAACAACTATGAGAGCTCAGTGGAAAAGATAATATTTCTAAAAGCACATAGGAAACACTGGCGGTATCGTAGGCAATTAATAAATGCTTATTTCCTTCCCTTCTCCCACTTCAAAGTGGCGGAGCCAGAATAAGAACTCACGTCCTGATTGGAAATATACAGCTCTTTCACTTATATAAGGAGTAGGTGTATGTATATATGTGGGGGTGCTGTAACAATTCCTTCAATCAATCAACAAGTATTTATAAAGCACCTTTAATGTGCCAACCACTATGCCATGTACCAGTGACACAATTGCAATGAATGAAACAAAACATATTCGCAAGAAGCTTCCAATCTAATGAGGGATGGAGTGAGGGGAACAAGAATAAAACAAAACATGAAATTAAATAATATATAAAATAATAAAATTAACTTAAAAATTATACTATAAAGTAATATAAAAATAACTTAGAAAATGAAACACAAAAAGAATAAAAACGTACAAGGTAGTTTATTTAATAGAAAGAAGTTTGTGAAGGACAACAGTAGGAGGTGGGGGTATCAGGAAAGACTTCACCCAGAATATGAGCTTCAACTTGAAAGAGGTGGGACTCTATGAGATGGAAGGAAGGAGGGAGTGCCTTCTGGGTAGGGGATACCCACGGTAAACAGACAGAGTCAGGAGTTGGGAGTATCATGTGGGACAAACATAAATAAAGCCGATTTGGCTAGATTTTAAAGTGCAAGATGGGGAACAATGTCCAAGAAAGCTAAAAGGGCAGGGTGGGGCCAAGTTGTAAAGCGCTTTAACAGCAAAAACAGAGAAACTGATACTTTGTTTTCAAAGCCAATGGAAAACACTAATGAAAGGTGTAACAAGGCCAGGTCTGTAGTTACGGAGAATCACTTTATTAGCATCAGGTAGAAGGACTGGTGAAGGGAAAGACTTGAGACAGGACGGCCAATGAGGACACTAGGTTAAGAGCTAAGGAGGGCCTCAACTAAAGTATCTGAAAATGGAAAGAAGGGATCTAACATAAGAGATGTTGTGGAGGTAGAAATAGCAAGATTTGATAATTATTAGATGTGTGATGTGAGGTAGAGTGAGGAGTCCAGGACAATACCAAGTTAAAAACCATATGAACTGTAAAACAGCATCACATTATAAGGTATACATAAACCTAATGCTAGTTTTCATCTATTCCAAATGTCTTTGGAGCTCTCCAGTAAGAATAATTTCTGCGGAACTTAGGTGGGGAAAAGATAAACAGCACCAGCTCTGGAGTCAGGATGACCGGAGTTCAAATCAAACTTCTGACTAAACGCTCAACCCTTACTAACTGTGTGACCCTGGGCAAGCCATTTAACCTCAATTCCCGCCAAAAAAAATTTTCTGAAACTGATATATTGGGTGCTTTCCAGGACACTTCTGATGGCAAGAAACATAAACAAAATGTTTAAGAAAAGCAATGATCTTTTCTGGCCATATTTCTGATTTTTGGTTTAAATATGGCCAGTGAGTCTATGTTTTAAAGAGTATTTAGAGGTAGGTAAGTTTTGAGACAAAACTAGCACTTCCTTTACGTAGGTATTTTCAGAAACACAAGTTATCCGTGCTTTATTAGGAGTGAAATGAAGAAAGAAGGGAGAGGGTTATCAACATCCTCCTACTTCTCTGAATAAAAGATCTCCAGTGTGTGTGCTGTGTGGGAACTCTGAACTCAGTAAGATTTAACAAATTTTCCAGCAAGATATCTGTGTCAGAAAGCATACTTCCTTCTGCATCCTGTTGATCCAATTTACCATTACTATTGTACCTTCCATGACTGCTGTTACTAACTCCATGAATGTGTTTTTCATCATAACATGGTTCTTAAGAACCAATGATTATATCTCTCGTTGATGAATGCATAGTAACAACTTATGTTCATTTTTCTTATGCTTCTGATCTGACTTTTCTAGGAGATCTTGGAAATGATGGAAAGTAAGCAATTAAATAATGTCATATAACACGACCATGGAAGTAAGCAAGGACCACCTCCAACCTGAGCACATGTAATTTTGCTTTTTCACATGGTTTATATGAAAAATACCCCTCTATCATTTTCAGTGTAAGAATTTGCTGATTATCTGTGTAAAAGAACTAAAATTATTGCACGTCAGCAATAAGAACAACTTATGCCATAAATACATGAGAGCATTAGAAAAATGCAAAGGGTTTGGGATAAGGGCTAACAACCCGGCTCATATGAAAGATAATACGCATCAGAGCTGCAAGACACATGTTTGAGGAGATCTCTGAAATAAATACGAAAAACCAAATGTAACACACACTGGATCTAAATCAATGCTGGATATTTTTCAGTGGTTCTTCCCTTTCTCATAAGCCATTACTGAGTCATTTCTCATACTCAATATATATTATTTCCACACAGGACCAAGGAGACAGAAATTAGTATGGCATTTCTTATGAAGTCAGGCAGATAGATGAGATGATCTCGACTTTTCATTTCGAAAACTGATAACATGACCTGTTTCTTGGCTTACTTTTCAAAATTTAACTACTTTTTTTAAAAAGTCCACTGGATAGAACATTACCATCTCCTGTTATGTGAAGTGAGAGCATTTTATGAACTTGAAAGTGTAATTTTGCATAAACCAAGGTACTTTCCGAACAGACCAAAGAAAGTCACATTAAGAGAAAATCTCAGTTGGAAAACAGATAAGGTTTATATAATGAAAGAAAAAAATAAGTTTTACCAAGTTAAGTCCTGAATAATTTTAATGACTAATCTTAGTATCATAGAACAGATGTGAGAAAATACACTTCTCTTATCAGCAAAGAGACAAAGGAGCTATATCTATGGAATGATGTGTACAATGTCATCAGTAGCCCCTCTGGTTGGTTTTAATTGTTTTTCTTACTACACAGAAGTGTTTGGGAAAAGGCTACATGTATTTACAGAACTGATGGTGATCGGAAACTAGGCAGTGCTGAGGAGAGAATGGAGTCGGTAAGTGTACTTCTGTGGGTCAGAATACTTCAATTCAAACACTAACTTAGACACATACTAGCAACCTAATCCTGGACAAGTTGTATGAATCTGCCTCGGTTTCCTCATTTCTATAGAGGGAATAATAATAGCATGTACCTCAAAGAGTTGTTATGAGGATAAAATGAGATATTTGTAAACTTTGCAAGTTTTAAAGCACAACACAAATACAAACTATTATCATTTTTCCTCAAAATTCTATTGAGTGTATAAAATTATAAAACACATCAGTTTGACTCCTATGACAAAAGTTTTCATTTGCCCCTCACTAGATTTGTCATTGAAAGAGAAAATTGCCATTTGTCCCTTACTAACTTTCTTTAAATAGAAAATTATTGTTTTTTCTATATTAACTTATCAGGATGAATGTAATCTCACTCACCCACACACCCACACCCACACACCCCACCCATCACAAAATCTTTTCATAATTTCAATGTATATAAAAAGGGTCCTAGTTTGGCCAAGGGAAATGGATGGATAAACTAAAAAGTTTTTGTTATTTGGTAGGCAAAACGGCACATATTGGTCCCAGAATAAAATGTAAAGACTCAAGCTCAAAAGATGTTCACTGTACACAGAAGCACATCAAGCCAAGAAGATACATTTACATCTATCAAACTTTGTAAAACACTAAAGTCTTTCATGTTTACTCTATTAAATTCACAAATACTAAGTTATTCACAAGTGGATTGTTGATCATATGACAAATATTTCTGTGGAGAAAAAAAAATCATAATATAAATTGCTCTATACCCCATGGAGATAACTCCGTTTAACAAACCCAAATTTTAATCTCTAAAACATAAAAGAATGCATGACAAGATAAAAAAAAAAACCTTTTCGCCAGTTCTAAAAAAACAGTACCACAAAAAGAATGAGAGGACTTCATCTATTTTATAAGACCACACAAGCTAATACTTCCTACATTTTCAAATACAGACTTATTTTTGCATTTGGGTAAAGCTTATAAAAACCAAAGGTAGTCCTTTGGTATTCCTGAAAAAAAGTTGTATTAACATAAGGTAATTTAATAAACAGATGAAATTTCAACAATCTCCCCATTCACAAAAAATGCCGGAGAGAAACTGACTTTCTAAAGCCTATTATTGAATACTATGGAACTATTTATTTCCAAATTTAAATCTTCAAATTGCAGGGAAATGTATAGTATCTGCATTTTTTATCTCCAGGAGATGGTACACATGGAAAAATTTAGAACCATCAAGTGTTATTATATTGCAAAACAAACATGTGGATAAATGTAATAAGGAGAAATATAGTGAGGTTTGTTCACAAACTGAAGAAGCAGGATGCACATGGAAGAGTTTATAGAAATTGCCATGTTTCACACATCAGTAGGAAAAGTGGGCTCAGCCATCATCTGCAACATATTCAAGTGTTCGTTCTGAAATTACAACACAGGTCCAGGCAGGCAGGTTAATTTCAGAAACAACTCTTCAAAAAAGGGAAGAGAGAAACACAATTCTTGTACTATATGGTAAGTGCCACGAAAGCATTTTGGCTACTGAAAAGGAAATGAAAAACTAAAACTGACCCTAAAAAAACCACAAAAACCCCTGCTGAATTACTAGCAATTTAAAATATATCCAAGTTTAAAATGTATCTTAGGTTATATCTCATAGGACGTATGAAATAAATGTATTTAATTTTTTTAAAACAATGAATCCCACAAATGGATAGATTTAAAATTTTGGCCAAATTTAAAGGACTACTACTCATACAAAAAAGCAGTAAATATGCCACAGTACGGCTACATGGGGAAAAAATAGCAATTTTTCAGTCATCTGAAACAGCCTCTCTTAACATAGTCCAATATTATGATTTTTTTGAAAAAAAAATTGAAATCGTCTTATTTTTCCTATATAGCTTTCATGAAACCAAATTTCAAAACACTTCTCAATGTCAGAGGAATTCTGCACAAAATCCCTTCTGAATTATTGGGTTAAATATCAAAAGGCAAAAGGTAAACCATTATAAATAAATAAGCTTTTGAGCAAGTATTCCAGGTACTATAAAGTTTGGCTGTTTTTCTAATTTCTTCAGGGCCCTCCATTCCATGCTGTGAAAAGAAAGGAGTAACCCTACAGTGGAATACTTTCACACATGTACAAACTTTCCACTATTACCTTAAAAATGTCGGCTGTATATAACTGAGACAAAGGTCAAATATTCTACTGAATAACACATAAGATTGGAGATCACAAGACCAGGAGACTCTATGACATAGGTAAAATAACTATGCTGTGCCTCAAAAGAACAATATGTCCTCGTTACAGTCTTAGTAAAATGTCTCTTTAAAATAATATGTATTATGAAATATTTAGGACGGCATTTATACTTTGTAGACATCGGATAACTATTACATCTATACTAATTACAGGGAACTGATTAGCCACCGACTAGTGGAAAAAATGTCACAAACATTACATATTCATTTTGCTACTAAGAACATTCTTCAAAATGTATAGTAGTTTAATAATTATATCTGTTTTAAGCACTGTGCTAAAGTAGGTATTCAGAATACAAATGAAGCACTCTTTTAAGCTATCCCCTCCCGCAATTCCTACTCACAAATTCAGTCTTGCAAGGTATAAGAAGCCACATGAAAATTAGTAGTTCAGGGACTGAGACCTAGGAAATAACTTAATTTTACAAAGGCCATTGTCATGCAATGCATCCTGTGTGATCACCACTCTTCTTAACCTTTATTTTGCCACTGGACTCCAATGACTGCAAAGAAAACAATTAGGCATTTAATGACTTTGTGCAGCTCTGCCTCACTCCAATTAATGCACAAGTTGAGACATTATTATCATAATGTCATTTGATCCCCTGTGAGAATGAAGGATGAGGAAAAATTAGGAAAACAAATGAGAGTGATGCACGAGAATGAAGGAACAAAAGGAACAACCAAGGGTCAGGGTACTCATTGGATACAAACTCCTCAAACTGTAGCTTACACGCCTCTACCAATATGTTTACTTTTAGCCCAGTCAGGTAGAAGACATAGTTGAACCCGTTAACACCCAAAGTATATCTTCTTCCTAAATTTCCTATTTTGGTTTATGGCACCGCGTCCCAGTCACAGAGGCTCAAACCCTACTTATTGTCCTTGACACCAGTCTCTCAATTCCCGCTCCATATATCCAATCTGCGGGCAAATTTTGTCAATTCTATATTTGTAATATTTATATCCCCTTCTCTCCTCTGACACTGCTACCATCCTGGTAGCCTAATCACCTCATGGCTGGAATACTACAAAAGGCTGGAATATTTAATCCTACCAAATGCTCCCCCTTCTTCAAGTTTCTCCCCAAAACAGTCCATCAACGATAAAATGTAAAATTCTCTCTTTTGTATATGAAGATCTTTATAACCAGACAACTCCTACTGGTCCAGTCCTCATATACTTTATTAATCCTTAGCACCCTCCCACAAACGCTGCAATATAGGAATATGTGCCTCTTTGCTGTTCTTCACAAAACTCACTCACTGCAATGTACTCCCTCTTCACATCTACCTCCCTGGCTTCCTTCAAGCCCAAGCTAAAACCCCAGCTTCTACGAGGAACCTTTGCTGATCACCCTTATAACTAATGCCAACCCCTCTGCTGATAGTCTCCAATTCACCCTATACATATTATGTTTGTATAAAATTGTTTGCATGTTCTCTCCTGCTCCTTAAGAGCAGGGGCTTTGGGGGTTTATGGGCTAGAAGCACTTTTCTTGGGATCACCAACAGTTAACACATTGCCTGGCACAAAGCAGATGGTTAATAAATTCTTACTGCTAATTATCTCAATACAAAGGCATCTACTAAAATGGCATAGTAAAAAAAGTCATGCAATAGTATGATCTGAAACAATAGCAATACTGCTACAGCAGTAGTCATCGCCCATAAATACATATTCTCCTACAAATATACAAAGGGAAAAGTTGACATTCACAGAATGCACAAGTGGAAAACTACTTGTGTTCATGAGAACATACATCTGTATTGCAATTCCCTCAAATGTGTTTTTATATCTCGGCATCATTTTCCTTGGAAGAGGCATCTGTGCTGGCAGAGTTGTTCTGCAGGGTCTCTGGACATATTCTTTCATCAGGAATTTTATTGTGGCCTCCCACTTTCTCTAGGTTTGTACTCAACTAAAATCCAGGCCTAGAGTTGTGCTATGCTCTTTCAGAAAGAAATGGAATCACCAGGACCAGCAGGAGTATTGGTTCTGGGACCTGCCATCTCCTGAGCAATATCACAGCAGGAGCAAGAGATCCTCTACTCCTCTAACTGATATACTCTACCGTACTCTATAACTGCACTCCAAAGTAGATCTCACTTTTCTTTTAAGAAACCTATTCTGTTCCATTTGACCATAACAATGAGAAACCAAAGAAAATGTCACCAAGAATGCCTGTATATTTTTTTCTTCAAGATACTACTACCATTTCTCTTCTGAATCACAAGAGATTATTCTCCTCACAGCTGGTAGAGATGTGACTGACTCTCTGAGCAAGTCATTAGAGTTTCCTGCATGGCATCAGCTGCCTTCAATCTATGGCAAAGTCTTTATAACTTTCTAAATATGACTAAATTTTATCATATCTCACAGTAGGATTTCTTTACATCTCTTTTACACTAGGACAAAAATCAAAGTCCCAGTCCACAAGAAGCTCACATTCTATATGGGAGACAAAGGAAATGTGATTTTATCACTGTGTGTAATCTATGCCCTGTCACACATGAGTTCATAAATAGCCATGGCTAAAAAAGTGTTGGTCATAAACTTCTCCCAACTTTGATTAACTAGTCCTTCGAAAACAAATATATATTCCATTCTAGGATTCAAATGGAATCCTTCTGATCTGGCAAAATCCAACAGGATTTGTAACTCTGTATACTAAGCTTATAAAATTACAGTCAGATGATAAGTAATATAGCATTTTTATTTAAATGTAGTATGGAGGAGGAATAAGTACCTAGAAAGGAAAAGAGATAGATTTAAAACCTCAGCTACTTCTCAAAGCTAGATCTCTTGCTGGGGCTCAGAGCTGTAAACCAGTTATTGATTACTTTTATAACTTCCTAGAGGAATAAGAAATTTAATTGTGACAAGATTCCTCTAGAGAAATAAGTTAGCTGATAATGGCTGTAGCAGTGATTGAGGATTGATAGTGAGGCAGGGTCATCACCTTTTTTTTTTCCTAACTTCCTAAGCCCAATGTGAGAGGAAGTCTCCACCCTAAGGAGAAAGAAGGGGTGAAAAAGTGGGTGGAGAGAAATTCACATCCAAAAAGAGGAGTAACCTTGACCACAAAAAGACAAGAAGATGAATAAGAGTGACTCATGTATCTCTCATCCTGCTAATCAAACCAGGTCATCTCAGCAAGCGATAACACCACCACCACTGTTATGATATAATACCTCAAACTTATAGTTTACAAATTGTTTGCCTTAAAAAAAAACTAACCTTGGGTCAGATAGGTGGCCCAATGGACAGAGCTCAGGACTTGAAGTGAGGAGGACCTGACACTCTTACTAGCTGTGTCACACTGGGCAAGTCATTTAACCCCTTTTACCCATTAAAAAGAAGAAAAACATAAAAACAAACAAAACACACAATAACCCACACCTAACCCTGTGAGGTACACAATACAATATTATTATCCCCATTTTACAAGTAAGGAAAGGTATACCCAGAAAGGTCAGCTATTCTAACTCCCCTTCTAACACCAAACCAATGCTTTTCTATTACATCAGTGTTGTTATTCATGAGGTGAGAATGATGGCACTACAGGACATAGAAAAAAAAAGGGGGGGTATATATACTGAGAAGTTCCTTTGAGCCCAGCTCGACATCCTGCAGATGTCACAAAAAGTTAAAATGGAGGCTGACTGCATTAGGAGCTCCATCTACTCTTTTAAAAAACCAGAGGGTATGAAAAGGTCTGGGGCTGGAAAATTTTTACATCAAACCAACTTATATAAAATAGTTTTTAAAAATATAACAATGAGTAGGGTAAACACAGAGCAGAGCTAGTAAATGGGAAAGGAACAGTGCCACTATGGAATATAGTTGTTAGTGTTTGTCCATTGTGCCAATTGTCTAGTAGTCTGTATCAATCCTGAGTACTGATGCCACTCTACAACAGACACACAGCATACACGAGAATTGGAAGAGTCGGCTATTACCAAAGGATGATCAGATACAGAGAGAACTCATTTTCTGAAATGAGCCAACCTAGCTCATCTCCAGAAGATGAAAGCATACTACTAGCTATCATCATAGAACTGCATACAAACATTTGTCTTATAAAACCCATACATTTCAACTGCTGCTAATGTTCCAACTGGACATCTAGGTTCATCTTACTGAGTTCAAATTTGGCCTCAGACACTTACTAGCTATATGACCCTGGGTAATAAACTTAGCCCATTTTCCTTCAGGTCCTTTATCCACAAAATGTTCTGGAGAAGGAAATGGTAAACCAATTTAGCATGTTTGCCCAAAAACACCAGAAGAGATCATAACAAGCAAGACACATGTAAAAAATGAGTAAACAAGAGCAATATTAAACTTCGATTGAATCTTTTTGATACCAGTTCCCACTGGAGACTGAGGAATCTACTCTGCTACAGCTGTTCCAAATTGGAATTCATACTGAATTTTAAGGGAAAAAAAAAACACAACTATGTTATAAAGTGTTTGGCTTCTTTAATGCTATTCATACTATAGCCTATAGCAATGGTATTTAACTCAAATATAAACATTCCGACATTTTCTATGTTTGACTATACTTTATTTATTTTGTTAAACATTCAAATCAATCGATCAACATTTCCCAATTGGATATTAATCTGATTTGATAGGTTATAGCATATATTCACATATTCATTTTCTATTAGGAGTTGCTTAGATGTCACCATCTTACATGTTTTTAACATACTGTGGGTAAACTCATTTGATATTCTCTACTTTTTGTTTTAAAAATCTAAGCTGAAAAAAAATCTAAGATCATTTTAAATTTATGAAAAATTAAGTGAGTTATTTTTCTCTTCTTATTTGTATCTATTAACATCTTTACATAAACCCAATCATTTCTGGGGACATTTAAATACTCTATAAATATTTAAATCCGGTCAACTTCTGCTCTCCTACACAGATACCTTTAAAAGGAAAAAAAAACAACTTCCTGTGGAAAAAAAAAGACAGAAAGCCAATTCCACAAATGAGAACCTTCCATATATACCTCGTATAATTAACACAAATACAATAACTAGGAGTATAGAGGACATATTAAACTCTATTATTAAAGACATAAACCATTTGGAAAGAACACTGCCATTTCTAAAGAAGGTGAAAATTTTAAATAAAAAAGAATACACTATTAAAAACACCAGAACATCTCGAAACTATATTTTGATGTTTGTACATCTTATACTTGCTTCTGATTCAAATTCAAGATTGTTTTCACTAGTTCGATAACTGGGTCTACCAGATTTAGAAAACACATTTTCAAATGCACCCTTTAAGAAATTAAAATCTGATGGAAAACGTTAATGAAAGTGGAATATGAATGTTAGATAACTCTAGACAGCTCCCTTTCAGAGAATTGGGGGGGGGGGGGAGAGAGAGAGAGAGAGAGAGAGAGAGAGAGAGAGAGAGAGAGAGAGAGAGAGAGAGAGAGAGAGAGAGAGAGAGAGAGAGAGAGAAGAGGGTGTTAACTTCACTTAAGGACCAATACTGCTTGATTGATGTCTTTTTAAGCAATTATATCTAGTTAATACCTGTTGTTTTCCCTATGGAATGTGTGAACACATGGAAATAATGATTTCTTAATTAAGACAATGTGATTTTAGAATACATTTAAAGACGTATGATATACAGAACATGGAGTACAATGTTTCTACAATTCCCTACTCTGATAGGGCAAATCTGGAGTTCTATATCAAGTTTAAGGAACATTATTTTATAAAGCAACTTCACAAGGGGGTACACGTCCATAAGATGACCAGGATGGTGAAACGATTACAAAATAAGGACCACCTGAAAGAACTATGGATATTTAGTGTAGAGAAGAGGTGATTTAGAGTGAGTACAACAGATATTTTTAAAGTATTTTTAAAGACCCTATCAGACTTCTTCTACTTTGTACCTGAGAATACAACTAGGAAAAAAAAAGTCAAAGAAACGCACTGAAAGGCCGTTTAAGTGACACTTTAGATAGAGTGCTGGACCTGGAGTCAGTAAAACTTGAGTTCAAATTCAGTCTCAAGCATTTCCTACCTTTATGGATGATGCTGAGTAAGTCACTTAGCCTCTATATGAAGAGGAGATAATAATAGCACCTATCCAGAGTTGCTGTAACGATGAGATAATATTTGTAAATTGCTCTGTAACACTTAAAGCACTATTTAAAACCTACCACTTTCATTATCGTCACCATCAAAATCCTCAACATCGTCATTTGAACTAAATATAAGGAAAAAACTTACTGATGATTAGAACTGTACAAAAATAGAATAAGATGACTCAGTTGACAGTGGGCCTCCCAGGAGAGGCAGCCTGGTCTATTTCACAGGACAGTGGATTTGAAGCAAATATGAACTGGGTTCAAATCTTTCCTCAGATACTTAATGAGCATATAATGGCAGTCAACTCATTTGCCATCCCTGTGCCTCAATTTCCCAATTTTCAAAATGAATTAAGAGTTGGATTCAATGTCCTCTAGGGTGCCTTCCACCTCTAAATACAATCATATGATTTTGAGCAGAGCCTGCATGATCACTTGAAGATATTCCAAAAAATGTGATTGTTCAGGTACAAGGTGGACTAATAATAATGAGTGCTTATATAATACTTTAAGATTCATAAAGAGCTTTATAAATATGTATTCACTTTACCCGGACAACAAATGCTTGCCCCCAAGCCCCACCAACCCCCCCGAACCCCCGCAGGCGGGCGCCACAGGCCTACAGGTTCTATTATTATTCTCATTTTATAGTTAAGAAAACTGAAGCTCAGGGTCACATGGCTACTGCCTCACTCTGCATATGTGAACTCTGGTCTCCTTAGATATGGGTCCAGTACTCTATCTACGAAGTCACTAAGTTACATCTCAAGTACATTCCAACATTAAGATTCTATAATTTCCGCTGGAACCGAATACTCATAAAAAGGAGCCATTACTTTATCACATCTCCGTGTTTGTACTTGTAACATGAAGAGTATTGTTTTAATGAAGTAAAATTTTTCTCGGTTAAATATAAACGTATTCCTATCATCTCGTTAAAAGGATTAAAGAAGCCAATTAACTTTAATTGCCCCTCATATATGAAATGAGATAATATATGTGCAGTGCTCTGCAAACATTAACGTGCTATGTAAATGTTTATTACTATTATATAACTTCAATGTCATCTGGATATGAAGAATAATGACTAACACTATCATTTCCCAACATCAAATTCTTTTCAAGTCTCAATATTTTTATTTTCAAATTTTCCTGTCTTCTCTCTCATGAAGATGACAAAATTCAATTGAAACCACTGGTAAAAATACTCTCAGATCTGTTAACCAGAAGTAAAATTGCTAAAAGGAATGCATTTTATTCACTTACCTTATCCACCCTTTTTTTTTTTTTTGCTCCTCTTTATTGACAACACAGTTAACAATGATCAGATTCTAGAATGAAGGTGCATAAACAAATTGGAAAAAAGAAGTTCTCAAATAGAAAGTGTCATTCAAGTTTTCTCTAGTATTTGGTAATCATCAGTTTCCTGATCTATTAAAATGTGGAGATTGTATTAAATAACATGTAAGGTCATTTCCATTTCTCTTTTTGATACTATATAACATCCTTACATCACCTTCCCATAGTCTTTTTCTGACCCCATATTCACTAGGAAAAATGGTCAGTAGTTAACTGATACAGCATTCAGTAAATCCCATTTTTCTGTCTAGCACTATTTGAGTATGACGAGATACACAAAGCATGGATACAACCATTCTATCATCAAAGACTTTATACTCTAAGAGGGAAAATACGCACACATGAAATAATGAGAGAAAAATATAGTGTACAATAAGGTCCTTAACTTAAAAAATCATCATGCTACAGGAGACCCAAGTTATCTACATTGAAATCTCAAGGATTTAAATCTACTCAATCAAAACAAAAATTTTAAATACATCTTCTTACAAGATTCCCCATAGAATAACTATCCTAATAACATTTGTACAACTGGAATTGAATTTGCAGTACAACTGGAGTTAAATTAAATAATTTGGATGGAAATCTATTAGGAAATGTTATTCATATTTAAAATCTTTAACATGGAATGAAAATAGTCGTTTTATTCCCACATATAGTAAACATTGCAGGAATGAATTACTAGAGAGTATGTAAGGATTGGAAATGTAATATTGTATCAGAAAACACTTAAGTCACAATGTTTTTTATTTCTCCTTTTCTTTAAAAAGCATCAGAGATATACAAAACTGGATTTTACATAGCTCTAAATTCTAACCAATGTTGTTACTTAATAAGTTAGGTGTAGTAATTTGAAAATTTTAAATACTATTATTCTGAATAAGTTTTCAATTAGCTGGGCTTCAGAGGAGTCTATTTCGCGTTGGGAGGTAGTGGGGAGAGGGAAGTTTTTGTAACTTGTACAAGATAAAGCATTAGAGAACAAGAACAAAATCTCAACACTGCCTACCGAGACTGAAAGAACTATGTCCTAAGCCAGCTAAGTCTTTTATCTGTACTTCTCTAAGTCTTACAGTGTGAAATTTCAGAAGTTAGACAAAAATCATAGAGAACTAGTTTATTAGAATTAGCACCACAAAGAACACATTTAAATTTTTTTTTAATAAATGGACAAATATAAATAAAACTTCCATGTTTTCATTAAACTAGTACTGTCAAATACTTAATTTAAAACGGGGATTTTTTTTGGTGTCTGGTTTGAATCTTTATGATTACTTAAATTACAGTGAATCAAAATTCCTTGTGCTTGAAAACACACACACACACACACACACACACACACACACACACACACACACACACACACACAGCTTTTAATGGCCAGAAAAACATTTCAGAACTTTAAGCGTACAAAGGATGTCATTCTGAATTCTCTACTTCAAATACATCTACTTCAAAACTCTGCTACAATGATTACATCATGAGATCACAGACTAATACGGGAACCTAAAACTTACGTAATCTATTTTCCTCATTCTGCAACTGAGAAAACTGAGACGCAAAGAGATTAAAGTAATTTGTCCAAGATCACATGGACAAAAAGTCGTAGAACTGGGATTCAAACTCAGAAACTGGGATTCCAGGTCCACCAGTCTTCCGACTGTCACAAATTGGTTATAATTTATTTGCTTATAATGAAAATTTTCATAGTGACACAATATCACTAGTTCAAAACTAATAAAGCAATTGTATTACGCTAATTTAATTACCATAACATTGCGTTTTGGGGAACATAAATTCTGACTTACAGCTGGGATAAGGACAGCCAATACCAGCTTAGTCTCTTTCTCCCTCCTCATCAATACTCATCATCTCTATTCAGAAAGTTCTCACATTTGTCTAGCCATAATATCTCTCCTGTTCCTGTATCACATCTCCAATTTCAGGTTAAACATGGTAAAACAGATTTCCCATAAACATCTTAAGTTCAAACTATCTAAAAATGAACTTGCTATTTCTCTAAAAACCCTTCTCTTCTCTAAATTTCTCTACTACTGTAAAGGGTACGATCATTCTGGGAGGCACTGAGATTCACAATCTTGTTATTCTCAACTTAAGACTAATATCTAATTTTCTGCCAAATCCTTATCACATCATGCCTAAACTACTGCAATATTCTCCTAGTTGGTTTCTCTGCCTCAGGTTTCTCACCATTCCAGTCCATCCTACGTTTAGTTGCCAAAGTTATCTTCCTAAACCATAGGTCTAACCAGGTCACATAATTCCCCCCAGTGTACAACGTCTAATACTTCCTTGTTACCTTTCAGGTTCCAATGTATAACCTCTGGTTTGGCTGTTAAAAACTGGCTTCTTGCTACCTTTCTACTCTTTTTATACTTTAGTCTCTTCCAAATACTCTGTGATCTGCATAACCTGTATCAAACTACTTACCAAACTCAAGGAAGGGGAGAGAACGGAGGGCGAGAATTTGGAACTCTAAAATTTTGCGAAACAATTTTTTAAAATTGTTTTCTCATATAATTAGAGAAAAAATGAAAGATTACATTAAAGAAGATTCGGCTCCAATACCACTAACCTCCTTCCGGTTCATCCCACATAATATTGGAACACTGAGCTCCACCCCTTTTCAATAACTGTTGTCTATTTCTGTAATGCTGTCATTTCCACTCTCCTTTTTCCGTACATCCCATCAACTCTCAGCTAAAAGCCATCTTTCTTTAAAAGGCCATCCCCAGACTTTACTCAATACAAGTAACTTCCCTTTGAAATTACCTATGATTCAGCTGTTTCATATCTTTTTTTTTTAATACAGTGCTTTTCATACTGTCTCTTTCATTACAAGATAAGCTCCTTAAAAGAGGAAGAACTATTTTTGCCTTTCATTGCCTGGCTCATAGGAAACATTTAATAATTAACCTGACTGAGCACATAAAATACTTTGCAAAATATTAGGGAAGAAAACAGAAGAATACATAGAATCATAGCAGAAGAAATCTAGAAGTCAGAAGGATTCTCTAGGTGAGGAAACGATGCCCTGAACAGATTAAGTGACTTGTCCAAGGTCACATAAGGTAGTGAGCATAAGAAATACGATTTTAACTAAGGACAAAGGTTGATCCCAGTTGATGCCAATCTGCTGCTGTGGATGAGGAGGAAGCAAGAATATTTTGTGGACAGCATGGCTGGGGGACCTAAGTTTAGCTTAGGGGAGGAAAGAAGTCCCTGAAGTTGAGACCCCAGACCGAGGTCTTCAAACGTTGGAACCATACTGCTTTCACTATAAGCATTATCATCACCATACAAAACGGGACAATAGCTAAGAAAATGAGACTATAGAGACTGGCATTGGATCATACTAAACCAGGTCACATAAAAAATATTTGCAGAATAAATTGGAGGGAGGTGAAGACACATCAGTGATCTGCCAACAGTTTTATAGTGATGTTTTATAGTCAAGTTTTGTAGTAGATAGACTATAATTACAAAATCCATTAACACTAAAAAATAAAAATAAAAAAAAAGCAGGGGTAGGGCGGGGAGAATAGAAGTCACATTTCAAGAAATTATAAAAAAAGTGTCCCAATCTCTTATAACCAAGACACAAAGTAGGACCAGAATGTACTAGTAACGGCTTGAAAGAAAACTCAAAATGGAAAAAAAAAACCCACCTCCCACTTACCTTAGAGTCAAAATCCAAAACTTCCATGTCAAAGTAAAATTACTACTAATATCCAGAAAGAAAGTACTGAAGTACCAAGGAACCACAGAGTAGATCACACAAAATTTCAGCAACCACAATTAAGTAGCAGAGAGTTTATGATATTTTATTCCAGAAAACAAAGGACAAAGAATTAAGCTATGAATTACTTACACAGTAGAACTACGTGTAATCCTATAGGAAGGTAAATGGATCTTTATGAGATACGGGACTTTCAAGCATATAAAGAAAAGAGTTTAGAAAAATCACAGGTAGACTGAAGTGAGATCACCGAGCCCTAGAATCCACAGAATACCCCAGGAATCCGGGACAGTCCTTAAGACAAGCTTTTTGGCAGGTGAGATATGGAACAGATGAGGAAACCTGTTGGACTTAGGGTAGAGATCACAGTTCAGTAATGGCACATAGCCTACTGGAAGGAAAAAGTCCATAAGCAAAGAATAACTCAGGCATTCCATCAGTACGTAAGAACAGGCGACCAGCATGCAAGGCATTTGTGAGGAAGTCCAAGAGGTACAATTCTCTAACTCCAGGCAGGATAAAGAACAGCAGCAATATGAACCAAAAACCAGAAGATAAGTAATAAACAATGGCCATGATGAGGCATCTTGGAACTACTTAGCAGAATCCCAACAAAGAAGCAGCCCATGAAGCACAGAAGCAAGGGTAAAAGGGTGTAGGGGGACCTTTCATACAGGTGAAGGTGATGGAAGACTATACCAAGAGAAACCCCACGGAGAATTGAAGGAGAGATATTTAGAACCATACTTGGGACCAGGAAAAGTCTCACCACATCATTCAAATGAAAACACTGGCGCAAGGAAAAGGTACCTAATCTAGACAATGAGGCTGGTGAAATAGACAAAGAAAGGAAAAGACTACATACCACAAACAAAGAAGTTAACACGAAAGACACAGAGGAGGTTGACAGATACACTTTTTAAAAGGGTTAAAGTGTTACGTTAGAGATCATGGGCAGACTGTGGCAGTATGTAGAAGAACCTAGATCCTATGCAAACAATGTTGTAGTTATGAGAACTGTACCAGGTGAAAAAGAGCTGAGAAGAATTGCCTATAGACCCTTACTCAGTCGAAGGATGCACAGAATGATTTCAGGAATCTCCAAATCTAAATGTCTATTGGTTTCTTTCTTTTTTTCACCAGAAATGCTTGCAAATTTTCCATTCCATTAAATTTCCAACTTTTCACCTGTAAGATTGTATTTAAATCTCCTGGATGGGATACCCTTGGTTATTTTATTTATAAAAAACAAATATAACTCAAAGTTTCCCTTTTTGTCACCTTCTTATTGGTAAATGGGGATGGGAAGAAAGGAGAAGGATACAGGATGGAAAGAAATTTATATATCTAATAGTAATACTGATAACTATGAATTCAGTGAACAGAGGAGGTTATCAAAGTGGATTAAAATGGTCAATCACACATGTTTTCAATAAATGTATTTTAGATGCAAAAATGTGCGTATAGTGCAAATAAATCTGTTATGCTTCAAAACAACTCAAAAAAGCAGGACTAGCAATCATAATTTAAATTAATGTAGTAAGGTGGCACATTGAACTGAGACATAAAAACCTGAATTCAAGTATGACTTAAGATCCTTACTACGACAGTGACACGAGTCATTTAACCTCTCTATCTGCCTCAGTTTGTTGATATGGAAAGGTGTATCTGTATGATGTATGTATGCAAGGATTCTGAGGAGAGACACACAATTAATATTTGTAAAGCCCTATGCAAATCTTAAGCGGCAGCTAGGTGGCACAGTGGACTGACAGCAAAGACTAGAGAGAGGAAGACTCATCTTCATGAGTTCAAATGTGACATCAGGCACTTCCTACCTACATCATCTGGAACAAATTACTTAACCCTGTTTACCTTAGTTCTTTATCTGCAAAATGAACTAGAGAAAGAAATGGCTAACTATTCTAGTATCTTTGCAACGAAAACTCCAAACGGAGTTGAGAAGAGGACAAAACTGAAATGACTGAATACTTGAAGCAACCTTAAAGCATAACATAAAGATAACCTATTAGCTATTATTTTATAAGGTGATAATAAGAGGATATTATTAAAAGGAATAAGCATGGAAACTACATTATGCTAAGAAGTAGTACAGATAACAAATTAATGTCAGTACTTAATATAAAGAGACCTAACAGATTAGCATATAAATAATTAAAGCAAATTTTCACTAAATTAGAGAAATAAACAGTGAATCTCTACTACTGCGCAATCTTTTGAAACTTAAAACGAGATCTAATAGAAAAGATTAACATAAAAAATTAAGAGAACGTTATAAAAATTAGATGATAATCTCTAGTTATCAAAATTTGCCTACTTCTCAGTTGTACATTGAACCTTTACACAAACTAGGATAAAAACACAGAGAAATCAAAGGAATAACCATAAGCAAAGAAAAAAAATATTGCTTTTTGCAGGGGACATGATGATTGTATTTAGAAAATTGCAGCAAACGACAAAATTAATTTAAATAATAAATTCTGCAAGGTTGCAGTAAATACATCTATATGAATCATTTGATTTCCTGTTTGATAGCCACAAGCCAAAGAGCAAGAAGTAAAAAGTGAAATACCATTCAAAATAACTATGGAAGCTATAAAATATCTGGGAGTGTTTCTACCAAGATACATGCAGGAACTCTATAACTCCAACTATAAAACACTTTTTATGTAAATAAAGACACACCTAAATAGTTTATAGACAACATCAATTGCTAATGGGGAGGATGAGGCAATATAAGAAAAAAACAGAATGATGCCTAAATTAATTTACTTCTTCAGTGCTATACCAATCAAATCAGGAGAGGAACATCTTATGGAATTACGGAAAAAATGCAGTTCATGCAGAGGGACGAAAGTTCAAAAATTTCAATGGTAATGAGAAAAAAGTAGGAAAAAATGGGGATTCATCGGTAACAATTCTGAAGTTGTACAACGAAGCATTAATAATTAAAAGGATTTGGTACTTCTTTTTAAAAATACCTTGATGAATACAATGTATTTAAGTATGCAATATACTGAAGAAAATATATTAGCATAGTTTTCAATAAACTCACATTACTAGATGAAAGACTCAATATGTTGCTAATACTTTGGAAAAAACTGGGTGGCAGTCTGGCAGGATATTATGTTTAAACCAACACCTCTACCATACACCAAGATAAACATCATACGAAAACAGATGACAAAGATGTAAATGATCACATCATAAACAAATTAGAGGAGTCAGGAAGAAATTATATTTTGTATGCATGGACAAGAGAAGAGGTAAGGACTAAACAAGCAATATAAAGAATGAAACAAGAAAAGATATGCAGGTCTGATTATGAAATATTTAAAAGTTTTTGAACACAAATTACCTACTGTGGTTACAATTTAAAGCAAAATAGATAAATGGGGTAAATTTTGCAGAAAATTTCTCTGAGAAAGTTCTTATATCTAAAATATACAAGTCAATAATTCAAACATTAAAAATCAAGGGACATTCCCAAACACTTTAAAAGGCAGAAACCCAAACTATCAACCATGAGAAAAACTGATCAGATTGAACAATTTCCAGTGAGGTGATAAACTTAAAATGCAGAAAGAAATACATTTTCGGTATAGTCAAAGTACGGATTTTGCTTTGCAAGATTATGTGTTTATAGGGGGAGGTTTCTTTTTCTTTCTTTTTTTTTTTGGTTTTGTTTTATATAATGGTGATATAGGAGAGACTTCCAGTGGGGGCACACAATAAAGGCATGTAAACATAAATTAATAAAAATAGTTAAAGATGTTCTTTTAATTATATGTATTTTTAAATGCAGTTAACAAGATGGTTAGCATTTTGAGAAACCGTGTCAAAAATCTTTATAAAACTGAATCATTACATAGAATTACATGCATTTAATATATGTAATTCATTACTTTTCCAAATTTTTAATCATTCTTCACTTGTATTATCTTGGAATTTCTTATTTTTTCCCATTTATTCCATAATATATGTGAGTAGTAATAGGTCTTATATAAACACAGTTATAACCAGAAATCTCTTTCTACTTTTTCTCAGTACCTACCTTAAAATATCACTCTAAATTTTACAATGTTACATTAGATTTAAGCAAGCAAAAGTATACTGGTGTAACATGAAAGGTGTAATGACAGTATCTCAGACAGTGAAAGTATGATTAAACCAATTACCTATGGCATATATCAAGTATAAGGAAGATATTTATATGTGTAATTTCTCCAGATATCATCAACAGAAAAGTAAAAGTCATTTCTATTCAGTCAGACCCTATTCCCAAGAGTCCTCTCAGCCTAGACACTAACAAGTATGTGGTACAGGACAGCCAAATGGAATGGGGGAATATCCGTAATATGGGTGGAGTCTAAGGAACTTCTTGTTCTGATCCTAGATTCCATGACAGTTTTACTAACAGCTTACTAGGATGATAATAAATCATCATCTTTTCACCGGTCATTTTTGCAAAGCTAGAAACACTCAAAGCTCCTTAAAGAAAAAGGCATGATCACTATCTGTACAATTAATGTGAAAATAGATACACTGCCAAATCCAATCCTACACAGAGCACCTATTTATGTGGGTAACCATATTTGCATTCACAGCTATTGAGGTTTGCCCAAACCTCAAAGTTCTCCAGCTAATCTGGCCAAGTCTGTATGGCAGGTGTGGGAACAAAACATAGGTCCAATTTTAGGGAACTTAATCACCATACTTCCTAACTGCAGAGGTGATCCATTTTATAGAGCCAAGGATGCAAAACTAACTCTATCCACCTAAAAATTACAAAGGCCAGTATCCATCTACAACCTCTAAATGAAATAACAGAATATGGAAAATTCTTTTGTTCTGATATATTCAAGCTGACAGAACTCTTTAGGCATCATTGGTCCCATTGGATTACCCTCAATAGCCATCAAATACATCCTCTCAAATTACTTAAGTAGTGAAAAGACAGCTACTGTCTGATTCCTCTATGAATTGTATTACTTCTCAAGAGAATACTAATTAGCTAAGCCTAAGGGACTTTTCTCACCACTAGATTTCCATTTCTCTTATTCACTCCATACTATTTACTTGAATTGTAGACCTAATATCAACATGATTCACAACATTATCCAGTGAAATTTATGCGTGATAAAATGTCCTTCTGGGACCTGTAGCAAATTGGTATAAACCAATCAGCATTACTTCCTTCAACAGAAGTAGTACTTATTAAAATGCCTACCCTACTGCCTTCGAGGCATAATTAATAATAAAAAATTTTTTAAAACAAGGAAACACACAAGTGCATTTCCATCCATCTCTGACTTGTACTGGAAGAAGAGTATTTATTTTCATTTCAATTACATCAGCAATCTGACTTTTTTCTGAAATATCAATGCTACATCACATATCTTAAAGAATAATGATTAGTGACTGCTACTTTTCTTTACAATGTAGTCATTTAATAAATTGTTAACCATGTCCTGCTCACTTCAGTCTACAACATATTTCAGTCTTCCCATAATTTTAACAATACATCCCTTTCATCAATTTTTTAATGCAATAATATTAATCTATTTTGTACATATAGCATAATTTGTTCAGCCATTCCCTAATTTCAATAAGAATCATTTAGTTTCTACATTTCTGCTGCAACCATGATATCTGCTGTGAACATTATTAAATACATGAGTCGTTTCCCTTTTTTATCTATTCGGGATATATAAAAAATATTGCTGGTTGGCCACAGGTTAAGTTTTTTAGGTACTAACTCAAATTGTTTTCAAGAATGCCTAGATCAATTTACTGCTCCACCCAAAATACATCAGTGTGCCTTCCCTCCCTATAACTTTCAGTGTACTCCCAAATATAAAAACTCTGACCTACTTTGCTCCCTGCCTTTCCACTTGCTATCTCCCATAAGTACCAATTTTCTCCTTCACTTCCCTCTTCATAATTTCTTGGCTTCCTTCAAGTCTCAACAAAGATCCCACCTTCTGCCAGAAGCCTGTCCAAGTCATCGTTAATGTTGGTGTATTTCATCTAGGATTGTCTCCATTTTATACTGCAAACATCTTGTCTCTACTTAGGTGATTGTTCTCTACCCACATTATGTTGTGAGCTCCTTGAAAGTGAGAGCAGTTTCTGTCCTTCTTTGTATCACCATGGCACATAGTGAGGCCAACTTCACTCAAAAACCACTCTAAACAATTGACAACTTCTGTTTTTTTCATCTTCGTCAACATGGCACTCGCAAAATGAAATCTCAGCATCTACTTAGTTTGCCTTTCTCTTATTATTATTTCATGGATTTTTAAATTTATTTACTAACCTTTTTTTCTTTTAAGAACTTCTACACATGATGTCCTTTGGCTATTTATCTTTTGGTAATGGCACTTGTTCTCACATATTGAAACTAGTTCTTTATATCTTTTCGATATTATCCTTTTCTCTAAAACATTGCTGCAAAGACTTTTTGTCAGTTAATTTTCCCCATACTAAATGCACTGTTTATGTTTCTGCAAGGAAAGTTTTTTGTAAATAAAATAGTACATATTATCTCCTCTTATCTTTTGGTCACTAAACTTCTACTATACATGCTTGACATAGGTAAAGCTTTGCTGTTCCTCTTACTTATTTGGGTTCTTATAACTCACTTTTTAGTTAACAGGAATTTATTATCTTTACTTCCTGTCACTATATGCAGGGGAAAAACCAAAAGAAAAACGAAAATCTAATAATAAATATGCATTGTCACATACGACTATTCACATAACTCGTCATGGTCAAAAAGATACCAATTGTACCAATTACCTATCTGTCATGAGGTAAGAAGTTGATTTTCCTCTGGAATTGTGCTTGGTCATTTTATTGAAGACAGTTCTAAAGTATTCTATACTGTGCAAATTGTTTTCCTGATTCTGCTCACTTGATCCTGCATCACTTCATATAAATTTTCAAGTTTCTCATAAAACATCTTCATTTCTTAGAGCACAACAGTATTTCATTGCATTCATATATGATCCCAAATTGATAAACACCCAATTAGTTTGCTGTTCTTGCTTACTACAAAAAAAGAAACCTAATTTTAAAGGGTATCTTGTTCAGGCTAGAAGGTATGTTCTCAAGGGGTATTCTCCCTAGTGACTAACAAAGAAGTTTTTATATACCTTTATTCCAAACTGGGCTTTTTTTTTTTTTTTGCACCTCCTTAGGCAGTCTAATGAACTCCTCATATTGGGGTTTCATTGTATTGGTGCCATATTTAGTGCATACGATTAAGCAGCTTGAGCCCTACTGCTGATTGGAATTCTCAGGGTTCAAGAGATCCACTACTCTTACTAGTACACTAGATGTGATTATGGGGAGGTACTGCCCTATACAACTTCTTCAAAGTTTAGTAGCTTTGGGGGCATAAATTCTAAGTTTCCTTCCAGAATGTCTTCATCAATTCATGGCTCGCCCAACAGTACTTTAATGAGCCTGTTATTCTAGAGCATCTCCAACATTTATCATTTCTTTAGTTGTTGACTTTGACAATCTGATGGCTGAGGGGAGTTACCTCAGAGTTTATTTAATTTGCATTTCTCTAAGTATTGATGATCATTGATACCTAGGTAGAGCTTCGATTCAGTACTGTGAAAACTTTCTCTTAAAATCTTTTAACTACTATTCAACTACAGAATGGCTCTTATTCTAGGAAATTCAAAATTCCCAAACAAACTTGTTTTTCCCCAGTTAAGTCTTTCTCTTTTAATTTTGGCTGGAATGGATTTGTTTGTGCAAAACTTATCATTTCAAACAACAAAAATAATCTCCATGATCTTTTGTTATCCTCTTTATTTTCTATATGGTCAAGAATTCTCTCCCTAATCATAGATTATAAGGTAATTTCAACCTTACTACTTTAAATTATTTATGACGTTGTCCCATATCTTTAAGTCATGTATCCATTTAAAAATTATCTTCATTTATAGTGTTATATGTTTCTTTATGAGTGGTTTTCATCAAATAACAAGGGTCTTTCAATTTATCACAAATTTATCCATTGTATTTCCTTGCTTGTGTATGCTATATATACACATATATACATGCATGCATATATGTTCCATGTTTTATTGATCAATTGTTTTCATGAATACGAGTTTTAACTATAGTTTGAATCAGATGCTTTGAAGATTCCCTTCTTCCCACTCTTTTTCATTATTTTGCGTAACACTCTTGATGATATTATTATTATAAGGAAGTACTATAATAAAGTCAGGATGGTTGTTATTAGTATCAAATTAGATACTATGCCTGGCATATAGTAGGTGCCTAATAGATGCTTGTTCCCATGTTTCTTTAGATGAATTGTTATTTATTATTCCCTACAATATATCACTTTAGAAATTTGATAAACGTGACACTAAATAAGTGAAGGAAAAGCCAAAGAGAACCTTGGCCCACCTGTACCATGTATCCATATCCCACCATTTCGCCACTGACCCCAGAGGAGGACCAGCAGTAGCAGGCCAAAGTTTCACCAGGTCCATTGCCCTCTGCCATCCACAGGGTTTCGCTGCTGCATCACCACCCCATTTTTCTCCCACGAACGATTAGCAGAAGAAAATTATTAAAGCCCTATACCTCAGGGCCTTTGACCATCAACAACAACCCAGGAGATTGAGAGCTATCTTTTTAAAAAATGGAACTAGATGTCACATACATCTGAAATTCAACATGTCCCAAACACAATTAATGAACTTTCCAAATAAAAACTCTCGCTTGTTGTATATTGTCACTCCATCTTCTCAGTCACTCAGAATGATAACTTGAGTACCTTTCCCAAATTGTCATTCTCACTCACCTCACATAGAAAATCCATTATCATATTTTATCTTTTCTATGTTCACCCTTTCTCTCATATAATTCTAGTTCTTTCTTCTGCAACACAACTGCTACAGCAGGCTCTATCCCCTCAGCTAGACTATTGCAATATCCTTCTAATTGTACTCTCGGACTGAAATCTTGCTCCAATCTATACTCTATACTCTCCCAAAAGTGATTTTCCTAAAACTTGGATATAACCCTTTTCTACTCAAAAAATTCTTAAGGATCTCTATTTCCTCCAGCATCAAATACAAATCCTGTTTCACTTTTAAAATTCATCATAACCCACCCTCTTCCACTTTTCTAGGATTCTTCCATTTAATAATTATGTCTATGGGTTAATTAATTGAATTTGGTCACCAAAATGAACTCAACTACTTGCTATTCATGAAACAAGACATCTCTTAATTCCTATAATTCTCTTCCTCTCCAAATTTACTTCCTAGCCTCCTAACATGTTTTAACTCTCAAGGCAAAATGGACATTCTACAGATTCCTGCTAAGACTATCTCTCATCTATTCCATATATATATCGTATAAATCCAATTCTTTCCCAAAGGCAGAGACTATTTGATCTTTCTTTGTATCCTGAGCATTTCGCACATGTTAAGACATTAATGAATGCGTTTTGCTTTATTAATATACCACTGACTATTACTCCTATTCCTAAATAATCAACTGTAGGTGATCTACCTATTCCTGTAATTAAATAAACATTTCTTTATTAAGCACTTATTATTTGCTTAACGGCAAAAGATTGTCTCTGCCCTCAAGGAGCTTATACTCTATGTTGGGATAAGGGGAGACTGCAAATGAACAACTCTGGACAAACAAGGTATAGAGTTGTTCATAATAATAATAATAATAATAATAATAATAATAATAATAATAATAACAACAACAGTAGTAGCAGTAGTAATAGTAGTAGCAGCAGTAGTAGCAGTAGTAGCAGCAGCAGCAGCAGCAGCAGCAGAAGAGTGCCATAAGTAGTATTAAGAGGGATGGGGGAAGGCTTCATGTTGACGATGGGATTTTTAGAGGTAACTAAAAGTGATTCCCGGGGAAAACAACAGGCAGAGATAAAAACAAAGTATTACAGGCATGATGGACATCCAGAGAGAGAAAACACCTGGAGCTTAGAGATGGAATGTCCTGTTCATGCAAACATCAGGAGGCCAGTGTCCCTGCATCAAAGCATATAGCATAGGGTAAGGTCTAAAATATCTGGAAAAGTAACAGAAGGTTTAATATTAATCTAACATCTGGCTACATACAACAACACTATCTCTAGCCTCTACCTCCTGATCTCTTTATCTCCATCATGTATAGCTTCTTTCTTTTTGTATCTTTTTCTCCCACATCCTTCTATCACCTATTTCCTACTTCCACACATTACACCCACCAACTCTACCTGCTAGTACTTTTCTTCCACTAACTATAACATATTGGTCATAGCAGGAGGAAGCAGTGTAAAAATACTGGAAGTTCCTCATTACCACTTCCAAATTCTATTTTTACCACCACCATTTGTCAAATTCCAGCTTCCTCTGACATTCAGAGTAACAAAATTATACATCAATACAAATTATATTGCATATATGGTAGCACCCATGTATTCTTTCCTTTTTCAAGGACTTCAGGACATGGCTCACCATCTTTTTCTCTTCTACAACACCTACGTTCATATTAGGGGACTTCAATCTTCATAATGACACTCTTCAAACACACTAATTTCCCAGCCCCTTCATCTAATCTGGTGACCTATTCCTCCATGTCATCTCAACTAGGCACAATGGTTCTCCCTAATTAAAAACTCTGACATTCTTCTTTCTGATCATAAGTCTCTATTACTCCATCTCCCTGCTATGCTTTCCCCTCATAAACATCCACATGACTATATCATCACTGACATTTCACTTTTCTTTATTTTCAATCATTACCCTAATACTTAACTCAATTCAACAATACCTACATCAAAATTTCCTCTAATTTCAAATTCCTTTCACATTATTCTGTCATCTCTCATGCCTTCTCAAAGCTCAGCTCTGGTTTAGTGAAACTTCCTGGTACCTTTAACTATATCCGAATCTCCCCTATTCTTAAAAGAAATTCATCACTAGACCCTACCACCACCTGAAGTTAATTGTCATATATGTCTCCTCTACCGGGTAAACTATTTGGGGGCGAAAAATTGTATATCCCCTGCGTCCATTTTCATTCCTCAGTCCTGTGCAATATTACTTCTGAAAACTCCTCTCTCCAAACTTACCAATGTTCTTTTAATTGCCAAATCTCCTAAGTTTTCGGTTTTTTACTCCTCATTGCTGTTGTGATATCATGAAAGGAATTAGGAAATTCACTAAGCTCTCCTACACACCAGGTTCCCATAGACTAGGACTTTTATTCCTCAAATGAAAAGACAGCAATTCCAAATGATCAAAGTTCTGCTCACAAAGTTCAACCAAACCGAACGATGATATCCTTTTCCCCTTAAAGAAAAAGCAAATCATCCACCCTTACATAAAAGAGATGCTACTTCCACTACACCAACTGTGATTTTGTTCTTAATCGCAACATTCATTAGACAATTATACACAGCCTTTCAACATAGCCTGTATTACCATCTGGACTATTTCATAACTTTTCGTTGAAACTCTGCAAAATCTATTGTGTAGTCAAACTTAAGTGCAATATCCAAATCTGAACAAAAATTTCCCCCAATCATTATACCATTGCTAACGCCTGAAATATCCTTCTTTCTCGCACCCCCCTCCACCTGTTGGAAAGTCATCCATGCTTCTAGGTCGAGTTGAAAGCCCAACTTTTCTTGGATGCTTACCCTAGTGTCTACTACATAATATGAAATGTAGTATACGCTTAACATAATCCATTTTACATTATCCTAATTTGTGAATTAGAAAACTAAAACAAACTCCAAGAGAAATTTAAAATGTGGAATTCTTTTTTAAGTTCAAGGGAGAAAGGTCAAAAGAAAAAAAGTCTGAAACAACAACAGTACCTTCAGAAACAACACTTGAATTTTCTCATGCTAATAAGCACAATGACTACATAAAAAGGAAAATGAAATTAGGAAAAATGTAATGAGATGAAATAAAACAGAGAATGGTTGCAACAAAAGGAGTCACAGGAGGAAGAAATGAGAATTAATCCCATGATCCAACAATTCTGAAAAATGTAGGGAAGATAAAAACAAGAAAATTAATGTAAAACAATCACAGCAGACATAAGAAGCAAAAGAAAATTGGAAACTTTTTAGACTATAAAAAGATTAAGAAATACCCTCTAAAATTCACTTCCTCTTCTTCAGTTGTTAAAATTCTTATTTTAAAGGATTCAACTTAGCTTAGGTGAAGGCTTCTTTCATCACTGACTTTGTATATCTTAGGCTATAGATCTAGGCCTAGCTCCTCACTTAAATAAGCAAACAGACACACAGAACATAGGTGACTTGCCCAAAAATCTCAGAGGCAGTAAAAGGCAGGACTAAGTTTTGAACGCAGTTCTTTGGTGGAAGGAAAGGTTCTCTGAGTGGTAGGCATGACAGAGAACAACACAGGGAAGTAGCCAAGTAAGAAACAGATAGATGGGGTAAAGGAATTCCACTCACCTGGATCTAGTATTGGAGACTTCAGGGAAGAATAGGGATTGAGTAAAGAGTTTTCCTTTGGTGGTGGTTCCCCATATACTTATGTACACAGTGTTGCTACAGATTTGCACCATTGTAAATTATACCATGGGCATTTTGCAGGAAGCAACACATTGAAGGTCAATGGGTTTGCATAGAAGGACTTCCAAATGCTAATTTCCTAGCAAAGCATGGGATGGGAAACAAACCGACCCATACCAGCTGACCCCAAAGACCTAAAACCCAAGTTTGTGTCTTGGCCTAGGATTCAGGAGTGTAAGTTTTGTCTTACGTTTCTTATTTAACAAGGACTAAAATTATGATCTAATCTTATCTTTTTTTTTGGGGGGGGGGTGGCACGCGGCGGGAGGCGCGTGTGCTCATCAGCGGGGCTAGGCAATAGGGTTAAGTGACTTGCGCAGGATCACACAGCTAGTTATTCTTATGTGCCTGACTCCTGATTTGAACTCAGGTTCTCCTGAATACAGGCCCGGTGCTCTATACACTGGGCCACCTACCTGTTCCACATTATGATCTTATCTTTAGCTTTAAATAAAAGAAAGAGGAAAACTCCTGTTTTAAAAACTAAATTAAGATCTAATTGGAGGGGTTTTTTTAATTTTTTTTCTTTTTTGTGCTTAATCCATTTATGTACTCTTCTTAGACAAGTTCAGAGTTATAGTTTCCTTCTATCTCCAAAATTCTATCAGGATACACTCCAGGAGGCCTCACTTCCCCTTACAAATCATAAAATGGCTAAGTAGTTAATGCCTTCATAATGGGGCAGCCTCACACACCACGAAGCAGTGTGCACACCACTATTTTTTTTTATTCATAATGTTTTCTTTATCAATGTTCATTTTTAAAGATTTTAGGTTCCATATTTTTCTATCTCCATGACAGCAAGCTATCTGATATAGGTTATACATGTACAATCATTTTAAACATATTTCCACATTAGTTGTATTGCAAAGAATCAGAACAAAAGGGAAAACACAAGAGAAGGAAAAAAAGAAAGTACTAGAGAAAAAAATCATGAGAATTAAAACAACAACAACAACAACAACACCATAACAAGTCAATATATTATGCTTCAATTTGCATTCAGACTCCATGGTTTTTCTTCTCTGCATGTTGTTAACATTTTCCATCATGAGTGTTTCAAATTGTCTTCACTTGTTTTATTACTAAGAACTATGGTTCTCCTCACTTCACTCAGCATCAGTTCATTTAGGTTTTTCCAGGTTTTTCTAATATCGACCTGCTCATCACTTCTTATACCACATTTCATTCCATTCATATACCACAGTTTATTCAGCTATTCCCTAACTTTCTAGTTTGGGTTTAATAATATTAATATATATTTACTGCAGAATCAAGAAAAATCTTTAGTACTTTAAAATTATCAGATCAATAGTGCCATACAGGTGAGATTTAAAATAAATAAGGTATTCTATTAAATAAAATGTTCTAGTTGGTAAAGATTCATCATGTAGGCCATATTTAAATTGTATTAATTTAGTAAACCCTGCCTGACTAAATGACATTTTGAACTGATTTTTAAAATACACACGACATCCCCCATATAAATTACATTCATGGATAGATTAGGATACAAGCTATCTAAAGGAAAAAAGGAGATAAACTTGCTACTAAAAATCTAAAATACATGACACATAAATTGCCAGGTTTATGGAACCAGGAAACAAGTATGTTTCATTGTTTGTTTTAAAGGACATCCGTAGGGCAGGTAGGAGACTCCGGCCTTGCAGTCAGGAGGACTTGAGATCAAACCCTCCCTCAGGTAATTTAATACTCACTAGTCCTGTGAAACTGGGCAAGTCAATTAACCCTGACTGCCACACAAAACAAGGGGTGGGAAAGAAAGTATGACCTTTATGTCTTGGTTTTATACAACTCTTATTCTCAAAAACACCCAAGGAGCTCTATAATCTGAATAAATAAATGAACTTAAAATATAAACTAAACAATATTATAATTTCAATTGCCACTAAGTATCTCTTACTACTAGACACACGCAGTTGGCACTGGTCACAAAAACGTGTGGAAATCTGCCAGAAACACGAAAATACAAAATGACAACATTTCCAGGATGCTACATGGATACCATTCTCTTTCCTGAGATTCCAGACACCTCAGTATGATCGATAAAACACTGAACACTTCTAACCTTCAGTATATGTAAATGCTTTGCAAGAAAGTGCTTATTTTACTTGGCTACAAAAAGTGAAAAGTGGAAAAAAACAACCAGGCTACCTTCATATGTCAGTGCACTGGAATTTTTTAAGGCAACAATTACCCTTACACATTTATCTACACACAGCTTAATCAAACAAATTTGTAGCTGTTCACAGATCCTGCCTCTGTGTCCTACATGAAACAAATAAGCTTCTTAATCAGAATAGAAGCAGGATGCAAGGTCATTTCTTTTAACTGAAGGGTACAGCCAGTACCAAACTTCAATGTCACTTATAAAAAATATTATTGGGGAAAATCATGATCTTAAGAAAAGGTCTTAAGAGTTTCCTCTAGGTTGACTTCCACAAATGGTTCTATGACAATGCAGGGGATTATTTGAACTTTCGCATCAATTATTTCAGTCAAAAAAAATATGCCTCGTCTAATGACATTCCGAAGAAGACAATACTTTTAGGCCAACATGCAAAATTAACGAGAGCTTTTTTTAAAAAGACCATAAAACAAAGTATTCTTAAAAATGTGAAAAATATCAGACTTCAAAGAAATTTGGTACATATTGTCGCCACTTAGGCATTCTAAATATCCGTGACAAAACTCTATGAATTATAGAAATGGATGTGAGTTCGACATTTTACTGCAAAAGAGGTTGTTATTCCTAGGATTTGGCTATCTGCCGGAATTAGCAAGATCAAAGACATTATTATCAAAGAGCCAGACCACTGAGCTCAAAGTCTCTGAATCATTTTTGACTCCACCTTCTCCCTTCATGCCACATCCAATCAGACATGGGAATGCACAAGATGGAGTTTAGATAGACTTGGGGTAACAGGGATGATGAGGAGATTCCAAACTTTATGACAAATTATCCATCTGAGGGATTAGGTATTCTTAGCATTAAGAAGAAAAAGGATTACGTTAAATATGGTAGCCTTCTTTAAATATTTTAATAACTATTTTATAGAAGAAGAATTAAACTTATTCTGATTCACCTAAGGCAACATACTTAAGACTCATGGAAGAAATTTTCAGAAAGGGAGATTTCAACTCAATGTGAATTAAAGCTTTCTGTGAATTAGAGCTATCCAAAGACATGAGCTGTGTCACATGAGGTACTGAATTCCTTATGACTGAAGTATTTTAAATCAAGTTGAATGACCGCTTCTAAAAAATGTGGCAGAGAGGATTCCTTCTTCCCAATACAGCATGAAGTGGATTAGATGGGTAGAAGGTCCTTTTCCAATTCTAAAAGCTATTATTTGTCACTTTTATCTTTGTTGTATTTCTCAAATTTATCTCCTCCTTTTCTATTCCTGCTGCTGCTATTGTATTTCAAGTGCTTTTCACTTCTTACCTAGACCACTATAATACCCTTCCTTCTCTCTAGTATTTCCTCACTATAATCTCCATGCCAGAGCAATCGAACTAAAATATGTAACTTTGATTTCTGCTTCAGAATTTTGAAAAGGTCCCCCCCCACCTACCAACTTAAAATTCAAACTGCTAGAATTGAAATTCTTTTTCAATCTGTCTCCAATCTATGTTTTTGGTGTTTTATTTCATAATATTAACTGACCTTTCACATTATCTTATACTTTTGACCCTCACGATTATTTATACTTCTCGTACATTCATCCCATCGACAATAATGTCCTGTTAGTTAAGTTGTGTGATGATCTCAGCAAGTTGGAACAATGCCAAAATGGCTATGAAACACTGCATACCTTTTCAACCAGCAATACCCTTACTAGGTCTGTATACCATAGAGATTAAAAAAAGGGAAAAGTATCTATATATACAAACATATTTATTCCACCTCTTTGTCTCATGGCAAGGAAATGGAAATTGTGTGGATGGCCATCAATTGGGAAATGGTTGAAGAAATTTTGGTACATGATTATGATGGAATACTATTGTAGTACAAAGAATACTGAACAAGATGCTCTCAAAAAACCCTAAAAACATTTACATGTACTGATGAAACATAAGGAAAGCAGAAATGGAACACTGAATACATTAAGGGCAATATGAATAAATTAGCTATTGTCATAAATACAAAGATCAAAGAAATTTCTGAAGCACCTATGATAAAAAATTCTATCGACCTCCAACAGGAAAAAAATCATAGAATCAAAATGCAGACGAAAACATACTGTTTTATTAGATTGGGGTTGAGGGGGGTTGTGTTTTCTTTGACAACATGGCTAATATAGAAATGTTTTACGTGACTGCAAATGTAGAAGTTTTGTCACACTGCCTGTCTTCTCAATGAAGGGGTAATTTAAAACTCAAAATAATTTTTAACGTTTTTTATATTACTTTTACATGTAATTTTTAAATACATTAAGTTTTAAAATTTCAAATACATAACTCTGTTTCATCGTTCCTCAATTCTAGTGATTACTACTAATGATAATAATAATAACAGGAATAGCAGATTACAATGTTAATACCCAACAAATATATAGTGCTTTAATATTCATAAATCACTTCACATATTATTTCACTTAATGCTCATATAATCCTGTGAGGTAGATCCCGCTATTATCTTCATCTTATACACGAAGACTAAGAAAAGTTTGAAGACTTCCTCAGACAGGTAGTATCTGTATGATTTCAAGTCTTATATTCTATCCCATTTACACTTAGCTGGCCCACCTACAATGCAATTACTAGTCAGCTCTTCTAATTAAAACCCAAAACATCATTTAATGGCTCAGTTCAGGTGTTACTATATCTATAAAAACTATCCTCATCCCTCTAGCTAGAAATATGTTTCTTATATCTCTTCCAGTGCACTTCAGGGGAATCTCCCCTATTTACAAGACTTAATTCTGTACAGCTGTCATCCCCAATTTGTAGCAAAGAAACCCTCGATAATAGAGACTGTCACGTACAACATTGGTATAAAAATCAAATAGAAATTAGGGTCAGAGGGAGACTAATCTGTACACAAATATTCCTGTGATCTACATATTGATTTCGTATTAAAATTTGTTTTATTTCCTTTATATTATTATGCTAAATATTTGCCAACTACATTTTAACCTGCTTTAAACAACACTCAGGAGTGACGCTAGTCTCATACAGCCAACACAGGATTGACACCTCTGATGCCCATCTTTATATTTATTTCCTAGATCCTAGCCTATACAGAAAGTCCTTCATAAATGTTCACTAAATTGATGTAGATACATCACAAACCCACTTTTACTGAATTTCCACCCATGTCAACTTCCTTTCTTGGAAGGCTTTAAAAACTGGAAAATGATTTCTTGTTTAATTATTGAATTTCTGGTTTAAATGGACAAAATAATATTATTTTTAAAAAGATACAGGGCAGAGTCAAGACTGTGTACAGGCAGGGATTCACTTGAGCGTTCCCACACTCGCTTCTAAACAACTTTGCAATAATACTTCAAAGTGAATTTATAATGGGATAAGTTATCTCATATAAAAGAAAGGAAAAGTTCTTTTTACAATGAAGGGAAGATGGAGGATGGGGCAGGTGAGGACGGCACATAATACCTACAATTTGCTCTCATGAGAACTGACTCAAAGAGGCAACAGTAAGATATTCAGTTAGATTATACAAATCTCTTTTACCATACGGAGAAGAAAGAGGGGAGGAGGATAATTGAAAAGAGGGGGAACTGATAGAAGTAAAGGCAGATTAGGTGAGGCAGAGGTTAGAAGCAAAACGCTTTAGAGGAAGTACATGGTGAAAGGAGGAAGAAAAGGATAAACAAGGGAAAAAATAGGATGGAGGGAAATGAATTAGAATGGGATGAACTCACCCATTAAATGAGGAGATTAAAAACTCAGAATCCTACAATATTTGGTTCACAAGAAACACACTTCAAACACACACACACGGTAAATTTAAGAAGCTGAAACATTATCAATTATGCTTCAGCTGAAGCAAAAAAAAAAAAGGATAAAAAAAGCACGGATGTCAAAAAAAAATAAATCTAATTAAAAGAAATAATCAAAGAAACTTCATCTTGCTAAAAGGACCCATAAAAAATGAACTATTATCAATACTAAAAATATGTGGACCAAATAATATAGCAGCCAAATTACTAAAGGAGCAGTTAAATGAGTGAAAGAAAGATCTCAGCTTTCCCCTTCCAGAACTAGATAAGTCTAACTAAATAATGAACAAGAAAAAAGTGACAGAAATGAATAGAATTTTAGAAGAGTTAAATATGATGGATCTCTGGTGATAATTGAATGGGAATAGAAATGAATATACCTTTTCCGCAGTTATACATGGCACCTGCAAAAAATCTGAATACGTATTAAGTATAAATACCTCACAATCAAATGTAGACTAAATGCATTTTTTTCTGATGATAATGCAATCAAAATTATATTCAATAAAGAGCAATAGAAAGGTAAATTAAAAATTCACTGAATAAAAATGTATTCTCTTATGATCTGCTGTGCATATGGCACTTTTTCTTTTTTTTTCTTATTTTGTATTTAAGTTTAAATATTATAACTTACTGGAAAAAAGGAAATGAAATAATCGTATCCTAAAGATTGAGTACATCAAAGAACAAATCACAGAAACTTAATCAACAATTTCATTTAAGAGAATGACTACAAAGAGACAACATATCAAAATTCATGAAATGCAGACAAAAAAACTTATTTAAAATTTATATCTTCAAATTCTTAAATTGGTAAAACAGATAAAGAGGAGTGTAAAGAATTAGGCATGGGGGAAAGAAAAACCAACCCATACACCATACCTAAATGAACAAATTAAACTCCCCAATTAAACGCCAAATTGAAAATCATGAAAATCAAAGAAGAGATTAATAAAATTGGAAGTAAGTGAAACATTTAACTAATAAAATTATGAATTGTTTTTTTAAAAAAATACATTAGATAAGCCATTCATTAAATTGATATTAAAAGGAAACCAAATTAACAATATCAAAAATGAAAAGGATGACTTAACCAACAATAAATAGGAAATTAAAAAGATTACTAGAAGCTATTTTCCCAAATTATATTCCAATAAGTCTGACAATCTGAAATGAATGAAAACATAAAGTACTCAGATTAATAGAATTAGAAAAAAAAATTTAAATAACCCCATATTAGAAAAAACTGAACAAGCCATCGATGAGATCCCTACACAGATAATCCCCAAGACAAATGGATTCACAACTACAATATACCAAACATTTAAAGAATAACTTATCATAAAAGTACATAATCGAAACGAAATCTTTTTATGACACAAATATGGGGCTCATATCAAAAGCATGAAGAGCAAGAAGAGATAAAGAAAATTGGACAAATTTTTCTTATGAATACTAATAAATTTTAAGTACAATAGTAGCAATGACATCACAGCAATATATCACAAAGATCATATACTATATTACCAGGTGGTATTTATACCAGGACATTACTTAAAGTATAAACATAACTGACCATATCAATAACAAACAAAAATCATGTGATTATCTATAAAGATGAAAAAGAAAGCTTTTAACAAGATACAATATCCATTCCTATTTTAAAAAAAACAACAACAACAAGATAGCATAGGAATGAGTCGAGCTTTCCTTCACATACTAAGTACTATCTACCTACAATCGTCAGTAACTGTGGTGAGAAACGGGGATGAAGTAAAAGTCTTCCCCGGAATTTCAGAAGTGAAACAAAGAGGTCTATTACCATATTACTTAACATTATACTAGACATGTTAACTTTAGCAACAATTGAAAAAAAAAAGTTAAGGAATTAAAACAGGCAATAAGGGAAAAAGCTAACATTCTTTGCACATTATATGATGGTATACTTCGAGAATTGTAAAGAAGCATCTAAAAAACTAGTTGAAAAGATTGATAACTTTAGCAAAGTTGTAAAATATAAAATACACCCATATAAGTTATCAGCATTTCTATATATTCCCAATAATGTTCAGAAGCAAGACATAGAAAGGTAAATTTTATTTAAAATAACTGTAGACAATATAAAATATTTGGGCGTCTACCTACCAGGACAAACCTATAAACTATATGAACATTTTTACAAAATACATTTCAAACAAATTACAGTCAGATCTAAATAAATTTAAAAATACAAACTGCTCGTGGGTAGACCAAGCTGATATAATAAAAATGAGAACTGTATCTATACTAATTTACTCATTGAATCCCATACCAATCTAACTACCACAAATATTTTATTAAAAAAAAAAAGAAAGAAAAGTTATTAATAAAATTCAGCTGGGAGAAAAAAAAGGTTAAGAATATCAGGGGAATTAATGAAAAATTAAATGTAATGAAAGGTGGCTTTGTAGTACTAGATCTCAAACAATATCATAAAATGGTCATCACCAAAACAATCTGGTAACAGCTAAGAAATTGTATTGGATCAGTGGAATACTTCAATTATACCATATGACAAGACCCAGTAGAAGGGGAAAATGATGCACTAATTTTGTTTCCACATGTCTGTGCACTCAGTGCAGACTGTGATAATAAGATCTAACAAAGTATGGATCAATTCTTTCCTGTTTCTATAAATTGTGGTGTCACAATTAACACCAAGAAAATAGAGGTTCCCCACCAGCCAGTACCACAACCACATAAGTGGCTTCTTACAGCAAATGGAGAAAATTTGAATGTTGTGACCAAGTTCACGTACTTTGGCAGTATACGTTCTAGGGATGTACACAGAGATTATGAGGTTGACACATACATTGCCAGAGATATCTCAGTATTTCAGAGGATTCGAAATAAAGTGTGTGAGAGAAGGGCTACTGGGCTGCCTTCCAAACAGAAGGTCTACAGAACCGTTGACCTAATGTCATTGTTGCATGCCTCTAAAATCAGGACAGTATGCTAGCACCATGCCAAGAAACTGAACTGTTTAAGAGATTCTGATCACATGGCAATACAAGGTACCAGACACGGAGGTCCTTAAACTGCCAAGCACTGAAAATCTACTTCCTGAGTGCCATTCCAAACATTTTTCAAATACCAAAAGCATATTTGCCTAAAAAAATATTTTAATGACAACTTACACAAGGAAAGTGCTCACGGGGAGATCCAGAAGATACAATAAAAGGACACTCTGAAGGTCTCTCTAAAGAACTTTGGACTGAATTGCATGGAATGGGAGACAAGACACTGGGACAGAACTGCCAAGCATGGTGTGCCCCTATAAAAGGAGGAGCTGTATTCTATGAGTAAAGCAGAATTACACCAGCTCAAAAGAAATTTTACGTAACCAAATTTAAAGATATCTCTACTCCAAATGGTCATATGGACTATTTCTGCCTGCCTCATGATAGAGACTTCTAAACTTATATTGTTCTGATCAGCCACATTTAGACATACCATACCTTGAACCCAATACAATGATATAATTTTGGTCTTCTTCAAGACCAAATGACAGAGCAACCCATCAAAACAGTGGGTAATTATCATAGTAATATAGTGTTTAATAAATGGAAAGATCCCAACTTTGGAGACAAGAACTCAATATTTGACAAAAATCGCTGGAAAGACTGGAAAGCAGTTCCGCAGAAACTAGGTGTACGTAAACTTCTCATACCGTATACCAAGATGAAAATAGTTAAATGATTTAAGTGTAAAGCTTTACAGAATAAGCAAAATAGGGCTGCATGTAATAATTTACCTATCAACTACAAATAAGGGGAAAAGTTAGGAGCAAACAAGAGATATAGAGTACTGCAGAAGATAAAATGGATTGCTTTAATTACATTAAATTAAGGAGATTTTGCAGAAACAAAACCAATGCTAAGGCCAAGATGAAAAGGAAATCAGAAAACTGGGAGGGGGTGAGAATTTATGGTCATTTTCTCTGAAAAACAACTCATTTCTCAAAAACATAGGGAATTTAGTAAAACTGATAAGAATGCAAGTCACTTCACAAATAATAAATTGTCAATGCATATGAACTAGCAGTTTTTCAGCTAAAATACTCAAAGCTAGTGATTACAGAAATGTGATTTAAAATAACAATGACACAACTACTTCACCTGTTTCAGATTGGCTAATAATAACTGAAAAGGAAAATGACAAATGTTGGAGGGGATATGAGAAAACTGACGTACTATATAGCAATGTAGGTGGAGTTATTGATTCCTTCAACAATTCTGGACAGCAATTTGGAAAGATGCCCAAAGTTCTATAAAAACGGAAGGCCTAAAAGGTATTTTTTAAAAATTAATGTTAAACAATGTTTTCCACATAACTGAGAAAAAAAACATTTTTTTCAGGCGCTATATATATATATACATACACACATATACACACACATAGTGTGTGTGTATTACTTTATTAATTTCTCATCTACATTTAAAAATATAAATGCATACGAAATAAACTTTAAAGTATGAGAAAATTAAACATTTTCTACTTTTAGATGTTATATATTAATGGTGAAAATGCACTTTATTATTTGGAAATTATTAATAACTTATATTACCAACAATAATTAGTAATATCTCCATAAGAGGCAAGTGAATGAATTGTTCATTTTATGCAAGTCCTTAGGGAAGAAGAAAAATTGCAAATATTTGCAATGTTTGATTCAAATTGATTTTATCGATGCCACTAGCCAATGATCCTTTTTTTAACCAAACACTACTTCCTATGTCAGTGACCATAATAGCTTTTCAGCAAGTCATGCTTCTATTTTTGTAGATATTCACCATATATTGAAAACTTTCTGCTGGCTTGAAATTAGAGATAATATACTTTTTCTAGGTTTTGCATCCTATATCGTTAATATGTACACATTAATTATTGGTATTGATATTCACCATGATTGGGCTTGGTTCACAGTCACCCTTTCTAGCTGAACTCTTGCCTTCACACTAATGAATTTCTAAACACACTTACCCATTTATAAGATCTACAACTATACTCCATCTCAGCATACACATTGGGATGATCAAACCTTTGATTATGCCATCACTGACACGTGTTTTCCATGCTCAAGAACTCAAATTCCTTTACTGGATAAAAATCTTTTGCTATTTCATTTCTTCTGCCATTAAGCCTATTTTTCATCTTCACCCTAATCTCTGATACCTACTCCTCTCAGTACATTATCAGGCCATCACATCTGTTGTGGGTACACTCATCATTACTTAGAAATCTCAACCCTGAATGTCTTGTCCTTTGTTCTATAGCTAATCATGGTTTTCCAAAGCCCAACCTAAAATTATTTCCATTATGTGTCTCTTCATTCTTACTTATGTGCTCCTATATGCAGCTGGAAAACAATCATAAGACGATGCTATCTAGGTCCACTCCAAATTTTTGGTACCTAATTCTAAATGGACTCTCACTATACCAAGATACTCCTGACACTCTTCTCTAATTAATTATTGTATCCCACTGACAACAATAACTGCTACAAAACTTCTCTATTCTCCTAAACCTGTTCCTTTGCTTTCTTATTGATTATCTAATACTTCAATTAAAGGATATCCTCAGCTTCTTTCGAGATAACCTTTCTCTTCACTTCACAATCTATATCTTCTCTGTGCTAGTTGCTGATAAAGAGGTAACCTTTATCCTTGCTAGGGCCAATCTCTCTTTGTGTGCTATTGAGCCTTTCCCCTCCCATTCACTCCAACTGACTGAAAGCACTGTCAATCCGAGTCTCTATTCTTTAATGTCTCCATATGTGCTGATTCCTTCCCTATTACCTACAAATGTACTTAAATCACCCCATCCCTAAATAACCCCTCCCCTGATCTTACCATTGCCATTACCTGTTGCCTTATATCTATCACTCCTGTTCTTTTCAGTTACACTCCTTCAGAAACTATCTATCCTCTGTGTGTGGCGGGCATTCTCTTCTTTCTCCCTTTGAAACCCATATGCAATCTGGATCCTGACCTCATCATTAGGTAGACAAGTGGCACAAAAGATAAAAGCAATGGACCAGGAGTCAAGAAGACAAGAGGACTATTGGAAGGACTAAGAAATAGTGATCTCTATCCCAAAGAGGTTTCACCAAAAAGATCTATATGTACAAAAGTATTTATATCAACTCTTATTTTGGTGACAAAGACTTGAAAGTTGAAGGGTTGCCCATCGATTGAGGAAAGGCTGAACAAGTTGTGATGTACAATTGTGATAGAATACTATTATGCTTCAAGAAATGATAGGTAGGATGCTTTCAGAGACACTAGGAAGGATATATGTGAACAAATGCAGACTGAAGTGAACAGAAAAGAAGGTACTAACTACAATAAAGAAAACTCTATATAAAACAATTTCATTATGGTAATAATTTTTCATTTCAGGAGCTAAATATAATACCTAAATAAATGCAGACCAAAAAAAAAAAAAAAAACACCACAAAACGGCCTGGAAACACAGTGCTATGCCATAATATTTCATTAATAAATAATTTTTGATTCACTGATTTCAACAAGTATTGCACACTAGATTTATACTGTGACAGTTCTGCTGAGAAATCAATTTTTAAAACATGATTAATTTACAAGTACGGTGTATGTTGTAATTTACTAGTAATTTGAAGTCAGAAGTACACTTTTGAATCCGATTATACAACTATAAAATATTTACATTAACATATTAGAGTACCTCTAGATTATATTTCATAATTCTCAACTAATTGTATGTGTGTGTGTGTGTATATATATAAATATACACACACACACACACATAAATATAATTATATAAAAATGAGAAATAAAAATAATTCCAACCTCAAATGCCACATAATTTTTTTCTTAGTAAGTTTAGGATGCCAACATAGAAAATTATATAGTGTCTCTCAGTGTAATTTGAGAATTTCACAGCAATAACTAAAGTAACTTAGAATCATGAAATATCGCTGAAAGATAAGCCAGGTTTGCCTACTTTTAAAAAATCCAGTTAACAAAAGAAACCAAGCACAACACTGAGCAAGATAAGGCTGCACACTTACCAGTACTGCAGTGGCTTATTTATGCGTTGTAAAGACTTTGTGGGTAGAGGGGGTTAGTTCAAGGTAGCTTTAAGTAATACATGACCAATGGTGAAGTTATCAGTAGACAGGTTAACAACCAAACTGATGACAGCTTGGCAATAAGTTCTAGGACTTCTTGACACTGTTTGGAAAGGTATTTACTTCATTGTAAATTTTTAAGATTTAAAATACCCTATGTTAGGAATCTGCTTTCTATCACTTAGCAATGGACCCTTAAACTGTCAGCCTCTCAGCACACAAATGGAAGGGTTAAGAAAAAAAATATCAACCATAAGGCAAAGGAGATGGATGGCAAATATTTTCAGCATGTAATAATCTAAAAAGCTGTTTATGTGGAAATTCAAAGCTCTTTTTCAGCCTGAAGTATTACCAAAAGAAAAACACACTGAAGAGACTAATGTGCATTTTATATATTTACAAAATACGAGTATTTTGATTTTGTTTTTAAAAATGTGAAAACTCTTTAAGTATCTTAATTGATTTCAGTATCACTCATAAAAGATAAGTATTGCTTAGTTATAAGAAAGTACCATGCTTACAAATTTGTAAAATAAAATGCTATAAAACAAACATATTGAAAAAAATGCCAATTGCAGACAGCAATGCTTGTGTTACTACTTCTTCATAATACTATAAGGAAATATAGGATGTTGATGTAAATATGAATGTAAGAATAATGGAATTTGGTCTTTCTTATTTATTTCTGGGCTCCATAAAACTCCTCTTCAGATGCCTCAACAGGGCATAGGTGGCACTCTGGGTTCTCTCAAACACTGTAGCAATCTTCTTCAGTTTTCTGTGCACATGGAAAAGCATTTTTAACAGGCCAGAGAGAAATTACATGTCTGTTGTTATAAAGACTAGCCTGTTTAGCTTAAAGAGGCTTGTCAGCACTAAGTCATCCACCAATTGATGAATTATCTGGCCTGAGTACCTCGATATCCACTGACCAACACAAAGTTGGACCTAGGAAGAGCACAGTGAAATATAAACAGTGGAACATTATAGTTTGGAATTAAAAAATCAAAGATGCTAAAGGATTGTAGACTGAGAAAAGTCATACCTATATACCATGAATATTTTAACAGAAAAAAGAGTCAGAAACTACTGGATTTGATGAGAAAAGATCACGATAAAAAAAAATTAAATTAATCATATCTTAACTGTGAAGAAGAAAGTGCTACCCAATTACTGGCAGTATTTCAAAACTTGATGCCTTTGTGTAGTCAAATTATAGAGTAAAGTAACTAACAACCCAATTAAAGGAATGGTAAAGATTAAAAAAAAGAGCCTGTATGCAGTTATAACATCTGCAACCTAATCTTTTAAATGACCATTAACAATAAAAGATGGGAAAATAATCCAAATAAAGACACTAACACTGACTGTCAAGATGGCCAGAAGAAGGGAGCCTCAAGGTCCCCGAAATGACTGCAATCAGCAAATATTTGATCTCCTGCCAAATACAGAAGCATGGCAGCCAATAACAACACTGGTTTAGAACATGATCTTGTTTGAAAACATTTTGGACATTGACAAAACATAATGAAAAAGAAATAGCAAAAGGAAAAGGAGGAGATAACAAGACTATAATAAGGTTAGTATAAGAACCAAGTAAGCTGTATTGTCGAAAAAGCACTTATACTTAAACATCAAAGGAGGACAACAAACATAAAGGCAAGGTTCAGAACCAATTCTATTGCAATCTATTTTTAGCATCAGTAACAGCAGAACTATCACATTTGGAAGTTAATGCCATATAAAGAAGTAATATTGGCACCTGATATGAAGTCAAAAAGAATTCCTGTACATGAGTAAATACACACAGGACTCAATGTTACACAAATATGAAGGGATTCAGACACTGACTCTCAAGATATATAGAAGGAGAAGGGAGGAAGGGAGAGAGAGGGGAGGGAAGAAATAGCTGATGAAATTGTTAACGAACAAAGGTGAACAAGCAAAGAACAGCAATTGCCATTCTTTTCTGAGTCAAATTCTTGTGGAAATACCCTATGCTTACATGGAAGGTATCATTAATGGAAAAATGTGAAAATGGAAAATGCAGGCTTTTTTATACATGATTTCCCACAACAAATCAATGTGTTCAGTCAAACAACTAAGCAAGACATGATTGCAAGATCCCACTACCTCCATTCTTTGTGGATTACTAAAAAACATTTCTGCCCTAAGATCAAGTATTTAATTCAGTACAACAAAATATATTCTTCTAAGATCTCTTCCACTGATCTAAGTCCTTGGGATATATTAGTATCCTCCAAAATTCTTTGGATGCTACCAGAGAGATTAACAATCCTTTCTTTATCAGGATCAAACAAAATACAAAATGAGGAGAAATGATGCTCATCCAAGGTATTCACCATTACTACAGAGGACATACTTTGGCCCAGTTCAAGTGGAAAATTATATCCCTTTATATGGTGACGTCTGTTCTGGCTTCTATTAATTGATGACACTGTGTTGATTATTTCAGGCTACATAATAATGTAAGATTCCTCAGCGAGATCAAAGATCACTCAAAAAGAAGATCAGCCACACAAACCACACAGGAAAAATCAGATGAAGGATGCAAATTGCAGAAACTATAACAAACAGTGAACCAATCGATTAGTACACATATTTAGGAGGTGCAAGACAGAAGGACAACGAACTGAATCTATAACAGAAGATTAACAGAAATAACAGAAGAGGATAAAATAGACCAGTTTATAATTTTATGTGGAATATTTTTCTAATGATCCCAAGCTGTTCTCTAAAACACAAATTCATTTTTTTTCCAACACTATTATTCCCTTGGTTGTACAATATGTCTGTGATTTATACTCCAAGATCCAGATAATTCTTCATCATCATATTCATAACAGTAATAATAAGTTACATTTACATAATTATAGCAGGTTTGCAATTTACTTTATTTTGATTATCTCATTTGACTCTCTCAAAAATTCCATTAAGTAGTTTTTATAAATGCTATTATACCAATGTTGCTAATAGGGAAACTGATATTTAGAGAGCTTAAGTGACATGTGCCCAGTACCCAAGTACCCAAAAGACATGAGATTCAAATACAACTGGAGTAATCTCCATCTCTTCTTCCACTCTATCATGATATCTCTAAATTGTGTACGCAAACAAAAAGACAATGGAGAAGCACTCAGTGGGCATAAGGAAATTTCAATAGGTGACCAAGGTTGACTTATATGAAACAAGTAATTCCAAAAACAGCAACAAAGTGGAAGTTTAGTGGAGCAGTCATGTAACAAGGATGAGGAATGACAAATAGAAGCACAATCTGAATATTGTACTATATAATGAAAGTCTTAAAAAAGCTATAACACCAAGTCTTCCAGAGCACTGGGTACAATGCTTTACGTGTAATATCCAAATAAATATAAGCAAGAACACAGACAACCAACAGGAATAGATGGGTTGCAATCAAGAATGGTGAAAGAAATCCCTTTGGTTTTGTTGATTAGTTCAATGATTCACTTAGAATACTGAAGTATTTCCGTCTACCGCTATCAGTCAGTTTATATTTATGTTCTCTGGGGACTGAAGTACATATATCATAACTCTTAGCATCATCAGTGGTATGTAACCCCATCACTGGTTGGAAGCAATGACTGACACACAAAAACCTGAGCAATTTAAAACTCCAAGACTTTCTGTCTTCTTTTCTCTATTCTATCATTTACTATAGTTTTTATCTTTATTTTTTCAAAAAGTACAAGCCATCCTCTATGCTACAAAAAAATTATAACCCTGAGGAGCTGGTCATCTAAAATGAGAACAACGTTGCTACAGTATGGTACTTCCCTATTATGGAATCTCACTCTGGGAAATCCATAATAAACTCATTTCCTGGAGTTACATAATTGTTTGGATTCACATTAACACGTTTAAGATCAAGCATAGATTCAATATCATATTTAGATTCAAATTTAACTTCTTTAAAGACAATACCTTCTCTATGATCTGATCTACTTTAGCCCATCCCTGAAACGCATATATCTCACAGTACGTCAAAACTTACCTTGCTTCCTAAATTGACAAACCGATACTAATTTAAACTGATATTGACCAATATGGCTAAGAGAAGTCTTTGACAAAAGTCCTCATTCTAATCCAGAATATCCAAACTTATCCCTGGTTATTCTGAAATTATTGGGCCAAGACTGTTTTGCTGAGAGGCAGTCTCAAAGACCAGAGAACCAATTTGTCTTTCCTTTTTGCTTACACCTCCACATTTTCCCCTTTCCTCAAACCTCTCCCCCACCGATTGAGAGGGTAAGAAAATTGGAGTCATGGAAAGTATATTTCCCTATTAATCATTTTGCAGGAATAAAGTAAGAGAAATAAATAAGATGATATAAACATGCTTTTATCAGCACTCTGAGTTCATCAGTTCTTCCTATGAAAATAGATAGCATTTTTTATCCATTAGCCCTTTGAAATTGCTGAGTATAACTGTATTGATCACAGTAGCTAAGTCTTTCACAATTAATTGTACTTTTACTGGTTCTCCTGTTTATGCTAACTTTACTTTGTATCAGCTCATATTAGTCTTCCCAGATTTTTCTAAAACCATCCATCCCCTTCATCATTTCTTATTACACAATATTATTCCATCACAATCATGTACTACAACTTGCTGATCTACTCCCCAATTCATGGGCATCTGATCTGTTTCCAGTTCTTTGCCACACGAAAAGGCGACTTTTAACCTTTCATCCTATAGAATAACATTGACTGTTTTATCCAAGAGTTCAGAAAAATCTCCTTTACTTCAATCATTCAAAAAGAGGTCTGTAAACTACTCTGCACCACGAACTGCACAATGAAATGGACATAACAAAGATAAAAATCAAACACTCCAGGCAAACATTCCATTCCCTGAAGAGATATTGACAGAAGAGAGATAACAAAGATAACAACAGAATCTCATATTGGAGTCTCAGAAAGTCTTACTAAAATATCACAAATAATTTTATCGTTAACAAAGGTATAAAGAGGTGGAGTGAGGCAGAAGAAAATAAGGGAATTAAAGACAGTTTTTCGAGTTACTTGGTAGTAAGGTAAATGGGAACATTAGAACTTTGAAATCAGGAAAGCCAATTTCAAAGCAACTACAATTAAAGTTCTTTCCAATTCTTATCACAACAATTTTGAGGGATACAACAGAAGTTCTCCATGATTTTCCTTGCAAATATTCCAGATCAACAGAATCCATACGAAATGATAATTATATCCCACAACAAACACCTAAAGTGACCTGCTAACAAAATCTTAGCAATTTCTATACAGAAATCCATTGCTTCTGTAATGGTCAAATAACAACATTACACAAAGAAAGAAGACAGTGCTAAAACCCTTTGAGAAATAAAATTTAACGTCAAGATACACAATATTTAAATGCAGTATAAAGACCTGTGATAACAATCATAGCTAAGTATGTGCAAGGTACCTGAACTATGTACTTTATTTTTGCTTGTTTGTTTGTTTGTTTATTTCTTTTTAGGCAGTTGGTGTTAAGTGACTTGCCCAGGGTCACACAGCTAACAAGTGTTATGTGTCTGAAGCTGGATTTGAAATTTGAAATTCCTGCTGAATCCAAGGCCGTTGCTCTACCCACTATAGCACCAAGCTTCCCCTCAAACTAAGTAGTTTATAATTATCACATTTGATTCTCACAGCAGCCTTGGGGAGTAGGTACTATTATTATTTCTATCACAGATGAGGAATTTGAGGTTAAGTGACTTGCCCAAAGTCATACTGCTAGACTCTGAAGCTGAATTTGAACTCAGATCTTCTTGACTCCAGACCCCACTGTCTATTCACTGTCCCTTTAGCAGTCCTACCATAAAGAATACATGCTAACTTTCTGGATCTAGTATTAGACGTCCTGCCACATTCCAATTTTACCTTCCCAATGTCAACTGGAAATACTGAGTAATCTCTATTCTATTTTCTACATAAATGAAATGTGGTGACTCAGCATTATTATGGGATGAATGCAGGGCCAGCCTGGCACAATACCTACATTCATATATTCAGAAAAAAATGACAACAATTATATAAGTATTTACTAAATGCCCATATGTTCATAAGAGTAAGCTTAATACTCACTACATAGAACACAAGTGAAATAATTACTGAGCATGTTTCACAAATCAATACTTAAGTCATATAGTCCCAAATGATCCCATTATCAGAACCTTGTTTAAAAATATACTTTTTTTTGAGGGGCTGCGAAAAACGATTTAAGTGACTTGTACAAGGTCACGTAGCGAATAAGTATCTGAGGCCACATCTGAATTCAGGACCTCTTTACTCCAGGGTGGTGCTCTTCCTAACAGCCTTCAAGATATACTTTCTTTTCTTCAACACCAGTATTCCAAAAAATCCTAGGTTTTTCTAAAAGCCTCTAAACATCACCAACACAAGGTTATGAACTTTTTGTCCATTATTCACACCTGTAGTTCTTTTTAGGAAGTGCTCCCCTGAACCTAGTCACTGAATATTTGTGAAAGGTATTTCTAAATGCACTAAATTACTTCTCTCTTGGCTCTGCTTCTCCCTGCCCATACTTTTCTAACTCTGCTCAAGCATTTTTGTCAAAGTAGAAATACCTCCAACCCTACCACCCTCTCCTCTAATTGGTACGTTCTTCCCAGGAACCTCCATTTAAATAGGTGTCCAAAACTGCCATTCTCACCTTCCACTCCTGAATTTGCAGACATTTCTCCTCTGACCACACATTTTCACGGTGACTCCCTTTTATGTGTCTTCCCCTATTAAAATGTAAGCTACTTGTGGGTAGACCCTGTCTTTCTTATATACTGCAACACAATTCATTCATAGTTATCCTCAACAAATGTATGAAATACAGTATTATAAATCCAGTTTCATGAAAAGAATAAAACTACATTGCTTGCTTTACATGCATTCATGAATGAATTTATAACATCTAGAAGTCAATGCTTTTGAGTCGTTACCATTTTTTCTCTTGAGAAGTTTTGATGAAAGCTTTTAAGAAGAGAAATTTACAGTTTTGATAGGTGACTAGGGTTTCTTTTTTCTTAACCTCGCTATAGGGATTAAGAAAAGAACAGTAAAATGGGGGGCGGGGGGAGAGAGAGAGAGAGAGAGAGAGAGAGAGAGAGAGAGAGAGAGAGAGAGAGAAGACAATGACAGAACGGCTGCTTTTCATACCTGTCCCTACAAGAAATACTGAAGAAACCCAGGTCAAAGGACAGAAAGGAGAATATATTAGTGGCAAAAAGCTTAAAAAGACTGACTTCTAACATGGATTTCGGGGCCTAAGGAACTCCATTGTAAGCTCTTACTTAATATAGTTGTATAAAGGAACAGGAACTTCTTACTTCACTTTCTCTAAATGTTAACACAACGCAACTACTGACCTACAGCACCTAAGTGTTAGCAAGATTAATAAGCTACTACTGCTTTGTAAGAGTGCTTTGAAGATAAAACACCATAAATATCAGAAATTAAATCAGA